>NC_067401.1:450146000-450787666 GCF_016432865.1 Antechinus flavipes | reverse complement strand
TTGTTGTTTAGAAGCACATACATTTTATAAAGCTTTTTGTTTTCAAAACACATTCATAGATAATTTTCAACATTAACCTTTGCAAGACCTTGTGTTACAATTTTGTTCTCCCTCCTTCCTTCCCACCTCCTCCCCTGGAAAGCAATAATCCAATATATGTTAAACATGTGCAGTTCTTCTATACATATTTATACAATTCATGCTGTACAAAAAAAATTAGATCAAAAAGGAAAAAAAATAAGAAAAAATAAAATTCAAGCAAACAACAAAAAAGTGAAACCATTATGTTGTGATCCACACTCAGTGCCCATAGTCCCCTCTCTGGGTGCAAATAGCCCTCTCCATCACAACCAGACCATTGGAACTGGCCTAAATTACCTTGCTGTTGAAAAGAGAGGCCCATATATTGTATATATGCATACATATATTTATATAACTATATAAATATATGGGGTAACTAGATGGGGTGATGGATAAAGTACAGGTCTGGAGTCAGGAAGATCTGAATTCAAATCCAATACTAACTGTGTGACCCTTGTAAGTACTTGCAGAAGAGAAGAAAATGGTAAACCATGCCATCATCTCTGTCACAAAAGCCCCAAATAGGGTCACAACTAGCCAGGCACAAGTGAGACAACTGAGCAACAACAAAGAGCCTTTCTTTAGATTATCTTTTCCTTAAATAAAAACATTTAATTTGCCAACTTCCCTCATTGATAAATACCAGCTTCTTTTGTAATCCTGCTCAGTGCTGTCCATCTACCCAAGAGAACTGAAACTCCCATTGATCTTAATGAGAGGTCCCAAACTATGAAAGCCCCTCTCACACATCTTTTCCTCCTATGGCATCACACCTCTAAGGACCCAATTCCACTCCTTCCTGAGCTCTTGCACTGGTTTCCAGGAGATCCAAGAAGAGTAACCACTGCAGGAGTGTCCAGATTTTCTACTCCTCCTGCTCTTCCTCTCTCTCCTGAAAGTACACTCATAATAGTTTCCTACACACACACAGAGAGAGAGAAAGAGAGAGAGAGAGAGAGAGAGAGAGAGAGAGAGAGAGAAAGAGAAAGAGAGAGAGAGAGAGAGAGAGAGAGCGCGAGCAGTATGCTCAACAACTACTACAGCCTCATCTTTGCTGAACATACCTCTAATTTCCAGGAGCTTTCTCCTCCTATTTCCCATCCCTGTTTATCCTGTGATTGCAGGATCACTTATTTATTTCCCTGTCCAATCACACAACAAATCCAGCTCCTCTTTTTAAACTTGATACCCCTTATAATACTCACTGATAATTCTTAATTAGATGCATCACTACTCTGGGACTGGGTCTACAGCCTTTTTGGAAAATGGAGCATTGAGTCTTTCTCCTGGTGAGCAATTGACTCAAAGCATTGTGGGAAATTGAAGTCCTGGGGATTTGTGCCCTTAGTCAATGCCAGCTGCATCTCCAACTTCAGAGGAAACTGAGCTACATGGGAAGTATTTTCTTCCTAAGGATCACACGGCAGATAAGTATTGGAGAAAATAATTCAAAGCTACATCTTCTGGCTTCAAGAGTTGAGGCATTTCTATTTTACCACATTCTTTGCTGTTATTAGTTCCATTGTTCAATAATATTATTGATTATATAGGTCATATGATTGTTTATCTGGGAAGATGTATTACTTTTTCTTTTTTAAGAAGCTTTTTATTTTCAAAACATATGCACTGCAAGACAACTGTATAAATATGTATACATATATTGCAATTAACATATACTTAACATGTATTGGTTTACCTGCCATCTAGGGGAGGGGATGGGGTGAAGGAGGAGAAAAGTTGGAACAGAAGATTTTGCAAGGTCAATGCTGAAAAAAATTTCCCATGCATATGTCTTGTAAATAAAAAGCTATTAAAAATGTGTATAGTTTGCAACATTCACCCCTGCAAAGTCTTGTGTTCAATTTTTTTCTCCCTCCCTAATCCCACCCCTAGATGGCAAGTAATCAAATTATCTTAAACATGTGCAATTCATCTATATATATTTCCACAATCATCAGATTCATTAGTTTTTCTAAGTACTAACTGATACTTTCTCTCTTGAGACCATTGTTAGAGTATTAAGTTCGTTTCTGGACATCACATTTTAGGAAGCACATTCAACAAAGAATAGTCTCCAGAGGACATCAGCCAAGATGTCAAAGGATTGGAAGTCTATGCTACGTGATGCTCAGTTGGACAAACTTATGGTGTTTGCTCTTAACAAAAGAACACTCAGAAGGATTAGAAAAGCTGTCTTCAAATGTTTGAAAGGATATATTGCAAAAGAGGCATTAGACATTTTCTATTTAGCTCTAAAGGGCACAATTAGGAACAAGGTGGGGAAAGTACAAAGAGGCAGATTTAAATTTGAGCTTTATGAATAGTGCTACCCCCAAGTGGATAAGAAAGAAGCTTTGGCATATAGTGGACTCCTCGTTAAGGGAAGACTAGATGACTAATTGGGGGAGGGAGGTTGTGGTAAGGTTTGGTCAGGGGATGGCCTAGAGGGCATTCAACTTAAAAACTGTGATTCTGTAAAGAACTTATTTTTGGACTTTTCAAATATAACCATTAGTTGCATGTTTTTTTGTGTTTCTTAGAAGATTATATGTAAACTATTTTCATAAATAAATGTATAAAATTAACTTTTTCAGTCTCTTTCACTGATTTGTTTCTGATACTCACTGAGCAAAAATATCCCCCAAAGTTTTCTCTTTGCCCTTTGTCATCTCTATACCCTCCTTGAAAATATGATTTATTAGGATATGAACAGACAATTTTCAGATATGAAATTGAAACAATTACCACTCATATGAAAAAGTGTTCCAAATCATTATTGATCAGAGAAATGCAAATTAAGATAACTCTGAGATACCACTACACACCTGTCAGATTGGTTAAGATGACAGGAAAAAATAATGATGAATGTTGGAGGGGATGTGGGAAAACTGGGACACTGATGCATTGTTGGTGGAGTTGTGAATGAATCTAACCATTCTGGAGAGCAATCTGGAATTATGCCCAAAAAGTTATCAAACTGTGCCTACCCTTTGATCCAGCAGTGTTTCTATTGGGCTTATACCCCAAAGAGATACTAAAGAAGGGAAAGGGACCTGTATGTGCCAAAATGTTTGTGGCAGCCCTGTTTGTAGTGGCTAGAAACTGGAAATTGAATGGATGCCCATCAATTGGAGAATGGGTGGGTAAATTGTGGTATATGAATGTTATGGAATATTATTGTTCTGTAAGAAATGACCAACAGGATGAATACAGAGAGGCTTGGAGAGACTTACATGAACTGATGCTAAGTGAAATGAGCAGAACCAGGAGATCATTATATGCCTCAACAACGATACTGTATGAAGATGTATTCTGATGGAAGTGGATTTCTTTGACAAAGAAACCTAACTCGGTTTCAATTGATAAATGGTGGACAGAAGCAGCTACACCCAAAGAAAGAACATTGGGAAATGAATATAAACTGCTTGCATTTTTATTTCTTTCCGGGTTATTTATACCTTCTGAATCCGATTCTTCCTGTGCAATAAGAGAACTGTTCGGTTCTGCACACATATATTGTATCCAGGATATACTGCAACATATTTAACATATATAGGACTGCTTGCCATCTGGGGGAGAGGGTGGGGGGAGGGAGGGGAAAAATCGGAACAGAAGTGAGTGCAAGGGATAATGTTGTAAAAAATGACCCTGGCATGGGTTTCGTCAATAAAAAGTTATTATAAAATAAATAAAGAAAAAAGAAAAAAAAGAAAATATGATTTATTGCCACAAGGTCAATTATCACCTCTTTCCAGATTTTTCCCAAATGTATATATTCAGTCCCATTCTCTTTCCCAGAGATCTGCTGTTGAAAATCTCCATTTTGAGGCTCTACAATCACCTTTAAACTTTACATGTCCAAAAATGAATTGATCATCTTCTTAAAGAAAAAATAACCTATCCCTTATTAACTTTCTATTTTCTATTTGGTGCCTTCAATTGTTGTATTGTCACTATTGTACTTTTCTACTATGTCTTCTAAGTATTCCTCTTCTCCTTCCCTTTTCCATTCTTACCTATTCTCTCATCTGCTTACCTACTGTTTTATCCCACATGCATCCATTTATGCTTTTCATCTCCCCTTTAAGAGTCACCTTTCCCCAGTAGAATTAAGATGCTTTGGAAATTAAGAGGAAGCTAATAAATTAGGAAATGGCTAAAAAAAGGTGTAATAGAATAGATAGGATGCTGTTGTACTATGAGGAATGATGAGATTAGATATGTATATATATATATATATATATATATATATATATATATATATATATATATATATATGCATGTATGTAAAACTATATTATACATACTTCTAATTATCAATTCTTTCTGTGTAATTGGATAGCATCTTCCTTTATGAGTCCTTTATAGTTCATCTGAGTATTTACAATACTCAAAATAGCTAGTTGCTAACAATCATTTTTAGAACAATATTGCTGTTAATTACATCTAATGTTCTCTTGCTTTTGCTTATTTCATTCTTCATCACTTTGTGAAAGTTTTTCCATGTTTTTCTAAAACCAACCTAATATATGCTATGTGCTTAATAAAAGTTTTATTTATCTGTTTATCTCTGTCTCTTGAAAGTAAGAGAATATAATTTTTGCTGAAAAAGTTAGGATTGAATGTAGAAGAACTGAGTCCCTATTCTGCTTCTGTCTATAATCAAGGCAACCTCACTTCTCCCATTTGTAAATTAGTCATGATAATATTTGCACTACTCACTTCAGAAAGTTATTGTAAAACATAAAGCATTGGGTAAATATGGTCATTGCATGGTCCAAATACTTTTCCTGTGATCCTTTTCTTTGGTATAGAAATATTCTTTTGGCTTCTCAAAAGTTATGCTGGGAGAGCACAGGCACTGACAGGTTCTATCATCCTGGGAAGGCCTTGAGTATCATCCTGATGAAGCTTCCTGTCTGATTTCCAAGGACCAGACTTTCTAAGGAAAGAGTGACTCACACAGATGGAGGGACTGAATTAGTTATCCATAACAATCCCTGAAACAAGGGAAAGTGAAAATTTGCCCTCAGTCTTGTAAGCAATACTTTTTACCCTTCCCCTCTGCAATGAAAGTGCAAGACAAGGAGGAAGAGAATACCAAGAATCAAACAGATGTTAAACTGTCTATTAATAAGGATTTCACTGTTGGTCCTCTAAATGTGCAATCATTATTCAATGACCAAATGGAAATGTTATTGAAAGAAATTAATCATATCCTTCATGATGTCTTTTATGTGAATGAAACCAGAAAAAAAAATGAGCTAAATGGCAGGATGGCTCATGGTTCTCCTGGAAAAGTCCAAAAAAGAAGACAACAGAGCTGCTTCTCTTGCTCATTCAAAGACAATGTAAATCACCATTTTATAGGATACTTGGTTATGTTCCTACTGAAGTGTTCATAATGAACATTTGCATAAGGAACCCCAGGAAAATTATAGAACTTGTATTCCAATATCTATTGCACAGGATGAAGAGGAAGATCAATTCTATAAAAAATTTCAGAAGACCCTCCAAATATATATATATATATATATATATATTATATATATATATATATATATATATATATATATATATATACATACATATATGTATGTATGTATGTATAATGCATAATTAGTATATAATGCATATTAGTATTCAGTGACTTCAAAGCAAAGCAGAGCATGGAGGAATCCAGCTCTCTCTTTCTCTCTCTCTCTCTCTCTCTCTCTCTCTCTCTCTCTCTCACTCTGTATATATATGTATTTAAAGTGAACTGAAAATGACTAAAAAGTGAAAAAAGTCAGTGTTGTGGAGGCCACTATGTTTGTTTGTTTGTTTTTACTGAAAACTTTTTTTCAAGAAGAATAGTTAGGCATTGTGTACTGCCAAAATGGACCTGATAATATTGTGTCAAACAAAAAATAGCAATTTTAACAATAATAATATTTATATACTGCTTTAAAATCTCTAAACACTTTATATATTATCTTATCCTCATAAGCCTGACAGATATTAATATAATCTCATTTTGCAGATCAGGAAACTGAGGCTGGCATGATTAAATGATTTACCTAGAATCATGTAGAGTTATTTTTAATGACCTGACTTTCCACAGACAGAAAACCTACTTGTTAAAACAAAGACTAATATCAGTACCAAATTTGAAGAAAGGACAACATAGAATGCAAGCTTGCTGACAAGAGGGGATAGTTCATTGTGTTTTGTCTTTACTTTGGCCAACACCCAACACAGTGCTTTCTGCACAACAAACACTTTCAGGAAATATTTGTTGATTGAGGCAAAAGTCATCCAAGCTTGATTTGATCATGTGACTGTGGACAGATACGAACACAGATTAAGGGAGTTTAGCCAGTTTAAATTGTACATAATAAGTAGGCCTAAAGATCCTGGAAATCACTCCCAGGGGAGAGTTGTAGTATCCAAGGGCAACAACAGTTCGGAATAAAATTTTGTCAAATCTTACTAAACAGGATGGTGCGGGATTATACAGATCTCATATATGTAATCTCATAAAACAGTTAAGGAAGTATTAAAACAGTAACAAGTTTGCAGAAAACTTGGTTCAGGTTCCAGTTAAGCCAGAGCATTAGGATGAAAGTAAGAGGAAGACAAGAAATAGACAAAAACATGAAGAGTCTTAAAAGCAGCCAAATAAGTTGCTTTATTCCTCATTGATTGTAGTGATACCTGGTGTCTGGATTCAAATGCCACAATCCTTGATGTGCTGCAGAATGGTGCTATGGAAAACAAAGCCCCAAAGAATATCAGAACCTGTATACACAGAACGAAGCCTTACTAGAGAAGGACATGTCAAGGGAATTAAGAACTTCACATATGCTGTTTCAGTCACTGTGGTGGACTCTGGGGGAAAAAGAACAAAAAAGCTCCTTCTTTCAAGGAATCTATCTCCCATTGGAAGCAGCAGGATGTACTCGGGTAAAGCAGGGCAAAATACAAAGCATTCACCAAGGGCACTGACAATTGGGCAGATCAGGAAAAGCCTCATGTGAGATGAAGCACTTGAATCGAATCTTGATGGAAAAATCAGGATTCTAGGAAGTAGAGGTGATTGATTTTCAAGTGATCTGGAAGGAAGATGCTACACACTTGGAATAAATCACAGACCTTGTTACTACCAAAAAAGGTGATCAAGAAGATGCCAATAGCTATCGACCCAGATACCCAGTCTCCCATCTCTACAAAATCTTTTTGAGAATATCCAATACATGTTTCAAGGGCATCCGTGACAAAAGCATAAAAAGGGAGGAAGAAGGGTTCTGTAAGTTATATTATATAGCTAATCACATCTCTTTAATCACATAAAATTGACTAGAGTCATAGAAAACATCAAATATAATTATGCTTCCTTTCTGTTGATTATATGTTTAAAAATTATTTTTGGTAAGGTAAAATGCTGGTATAAAATCCCTCCTCCAATAAAATGTCTGCTATCTATATTTTAATTAAATGTTTTATTAAAAATCATAACATTGAACATTAATGGGATCAAATAGACTTGTTTGGAAGTGATTTACATTTAATTGAATTTGCCTAAATGTAAGAAATATCATAAACTTTGTTTAGGTACTGCAAGTTCTCAATTAGGGTTATTTTCTTATCCATTAATTCTCATTCACTTTTCTTATTTGTTTTTGAGAACACACTTTTCTTCTTAATGCTTTTTTCATGATCCTCTGAAGGTTTTTTTTCAGATTCATGTGTATTGCTCTCATACACAAGTGTTTATTACATTATAGTATTCTGTTATTTTAATGTATGGCAGGTGATCTTACCAATCATTGCCCTATCATTGGATAGTTGGGTTGTTTCCAGATTTGTCTGTTTATAATATTTCTGAAATGTTGTTATGAAAATCCATGAATAGATAGCATTCTTGTTGTTCTTGTTTGTTTTTGATAACACTTTCAGGATACAGTACCAACAACTGAATTACAGGGTCAAAATGTTTAATCGCTTAAACTTTTATAAAGTAATTCCAGATTGACCTAAAATAAGATATTTTTTAATTAAAAAGCATTTCTTTTTCTCCCTCCTGTCTCTTTTCCATTATAAAAGGGAAAAAGTGGTTAGTTGGGATTCCTTCTACAAAGCGCTCTCTCTCTTCTCTGCAGTTTTTCACTGGCCATGCCCCGTGTTTGGGACATAACCCACTTCTAACCTGTTCTACTCCTCATTTCTTCCTCTTGCATTCTTAATTTGTACAAAGCTCAGCTTGAATGCCACATTCTACACAAAGCTTTTCCTGATGGTCCTGAAGGCTTGAATCTTCTCTCTCAACTAGTTTTCTTTCTCTTTTTATAAATATTTTGTATTTTTTTAAATGAAATCCCACAGCTGGCCATAAAGGACTGACACACTTTACTCACACTCACTCCCTAAGGGTGAGAGATCCACATATGTTAACCCACCAGCTTCAATCTTAAGAGGAGACCCAGTCCCTGAAAGAGTGATTTCCTTCATATTTTTCCAGGTGTCTTCTGGAAAACCAAAGCCAAGACTGAGCTAGTCTAGGTCATCTTCTCTGAGTGCTGGAGTAGTTTCTACTGGCACCCTGCAAAGAAGAGCTGTCAATGACTTGAGAAAGCAGCCCCTCTGAATCTAACTCTTAAGATAGTCACTAATTCTAAAGATCTGTCTAAGGATGGTGATGTACACACCTTAAGAACAAATGCAAAAAAAGTTGCTTCAAGATCATGTTAGCCTGTGCGGGATAAAATCTTGTGCCATTGTATAAAACAAAGAATTTTTTAATATATTTTTAAATATTTTATTACAGCTTTTTATTTTCAAAACATATGCATGGATAATTTTTCAGCATTGACCCTTGCAAAACCTTGTTCCAAATTTTTCCTTCCCTTTCCCCCCTCCTCTAGATAGCAAGTAATCCAATATCTGTTAAACATATTAAAAATATATGTTAATGAACTGATGCTGAGTGAAATGAGCAAGACCAGAAAATCATTATATATTTCAACAACAATACTATATGATGATCAATTCTGATGGACGTGGCTCTCTCAACAATGAGATGAACCAAATCAGTTCCAGTAGAGCAGTAATGAACTGAACCAGCTACACCCAGCGAAAGAATTCTGGGAGATGACTATGAACCACTACATAGAATTCCCAATCCCTCTATTTTAGTCTGCCTGCATTTTTGATTTCCTTCACAGGCTAATTGTACACTATTTCAAAGTCCAACTTTTTTTATACAGCAAAATAACTGTTTGGACATGTATACATATATTGTATTTAACTTATACCTTACCATATTTAACATGTATTGGTCAACCTGCCATCTGGGGAAGGGTTGGGGGTAAGGAGGGGAAAAGTTGGAACAAAAGGATTTGCAACTGTCAAGGCTGAAAAATTACCCATGCATATATCTTGTAAATAAAAAGCTATAATAAAAAAAACCCAGAAAATATATATTAAATCCAATATCTATATACATATTTATATGGTTATCGAAGAAAAGAATTTTTTCTGATTAGTGAGCTTGCTCTCATCCAAAACACCAAAACAATTTAAAAAGCACTAACCCTGAAGGTACAAGATCTGAACTCCACATTCCCTCTGACATTAACACCTTGTGTGACTGGAGGCAGAACACGTTACTTCCATGGGCCTTAGTTTCCCCATCTATAATCTCTGGAGACAGTTCCAGCTCTCCATCTATGATCCTCTGACTTTCTATTATGTTTTCTTTTGTTTCTTTTAAAGTAAGAGGGACCTATGATTGGCAAATGGAAATTGGTCACAAAATATGGGAATGTAAAGAAATGAAGAACTTGCTTTTGACTTCTCTTTTCTTGTTTAATTTAATTTGCCCATTAGCAACATGCTTATTTTATTTATCCCTGAAACTTTAAAAATGAACCAGGACCTTTTAATAAAATTTGAAATATCTGGCTTGAAAATAAAAAATGAACCTCATTTTTGGCGGGGGAGAAATTGGAAAGGGATCCAAGAAGAGAAGAGGTGGTCTATGAGCGTAAAATGTTGTATAAAATGTCAGGTTTGTTAGTTTAGTGGTTTCTATTGTATATTTTAGTTTGTTACAAAGGAAGATCAAAAGTAGCAATGGAAAAGTTGTATCCAGCCATTATGGTAGCATCAAGAGAAATGGAATCCCTCAGAAACTGCTCCACCCTAAGAGTCTATCAGAAGGATGCATTCTTTTCCATTGGTGATTTCCAATGTAAATGGAAAGGCCAGTTCTCCTCCCTGCTCTCTGCTTCCATGTTTCCCCACCAAGCTCTCAATTTCATCCATCTTCAGTTGTCTTTTGCTGTCTAACATATAATGGAATGCCTAATTCTTTTCTCTTGTTCTCATTGCTTCCACTCCCATTCCCACAAAAATAATAACCCACTTGATTGGGTGTGATAGCAACAGAAGCAGAAATGTGGCAAAATTTAAATTGTGAGAAATCTAGCTCAGACACCTGGATTTGAAAAGCAAATTATGATTACTAGATTCACTTTGTATTGAGCTGACCAAGTCTAATGAACTAAAAACAGCTTTATTGACTGGTCTGCAAGTCAATTAAGTTTTTATGAATTCTTTGTTCTTTCATGCAATCCTAATTATTAAATGTAAGGTTCACCAAGTTATACATATATGAGTGAAGACCCTTGGAGTAAAAGCCCTTTAGTCTCTCAATTGGAAAATGTTCAGACTTTTTCAGTGAAATTATCTTTTAGCTATTGTTTTCTTTATTATGCATTGAGGTTCTGTGATTGCAACTTAATTGATCATAGTATTTTAGACTTTAGTATCTAGACAACTAGAAGGAATGTTGTGAGATCATATTATCCAACTTCTCTCTTTTACAAAAGAAGAAACTGAGTCCCGGAGAATTGCCTGAAGTGCCATTGCTAATAGGTAGCAATGGCAGGTTGTGAACTTGGACCATCTAATGCCAAATCTGGTGTGGATGTGTTTTTCTCCCACTGTAGCATATAGAGGTGGCCATAGGTAGAGAGCTTAAAGAACATCCTTATGCTCACGCTGTGAGAAAGTGCCAGAGCAATATTTCAACCTGGGTTTCACTAACTCCAAAGCTCAGGCAATCATCAATCAATCAACAAGCATCTAATCATGACTTAGCATGTGCCAGACACTTTCCTAAGAGTTACAGGAAAAGCAAAAAGCCCCACGAGCTTACATTCTAATGGAGGACATGATGTGTAAATAGTTGTCTACATATAAGATACAGAAAGAGAATCTAGAAGATCTCCACTACAGAAAAGCATCCAATACTAGAGTTAGTCTTGGGAGTGGGATGGGGTGGGGATGGAGGCCACCTAAATGGTTATAAAGCCCAGTCCCTTTGTTACTTTTAAATTTAAAGCAATATTTATTGACCTCTAACCATCCAGTGACATCATTCATTTTCCTCCATCTCCACATACCCTTGGATGTGCATTCAAGGAAAGGGAGCCCCCCCCAATGAAATAAGGAGAATCATTGACTTTCCATGCCCCTCACAGGCCTCAAAGAAACCCTATCAGACAGTTAGGAAATCAGAGTTGGAGCCATATGCCTCAGGTTCTCTTTCCAACTCACATGTGACAGCCACCAGAGAAAAGAGGGTTTGTATGTTGTGATAAGAAGCAAGCTCCTTGTTTTCTGAGGGAGTCACATGAGTAAATGTGGATGGTACACATTGATGGGATCTGCAGCCTGACTTGCTATATGGACAAGAAGGAAACAGACACTATGTCTGTAATGGCAGCCTTCCAGCAGGGAGCTAGGAAAACACTGGATGGGGAAGGCTTCAATAATATTCTGGAACTGGAGGCTCTTTTCCCCAGTCTCTGGGAGGACTACCAGACTTAAATTATATCTGTCTGCCAAAACTCAAATGGCTGACCAGGTATTTTCAGCATATTTCAATCTGCCTAACTTCTCCATTTCTGTGGTTTGCTTGTATAGTTTTATTGGGTATTTTATTTTGGGGATGGCCTTTTCCATAACCATCTGATGAGAGAATTAAGAGATATGTACAAAGCAACTATCTTCCTGAACCAGAATTAACTAGAGACTGCCATCTTAGCTCTTTCTGATTACTTTATAAACTCCTTGAAGACAGTCCTTTGACTTTATCACCTCTCAGCACAGTGTCTGGCACATGGTAGGGACTCGATAAATGTTTATTAATTGGCTGATTACCTCTCCCACCCTCAGTAAGAGCTTTTATAGTGTGCCTGTAGTCATAGGGAACATCTGAGCCTCAGTTTCTTCATCTATAAAATTAAGGGATTTAATGAGGTGATATCGGAAGCCTCCTCCAGCTCTGAGTCATTGATCCTATGAGCCTACATTCTAGGTGAAAGCCCAAGATTCAGAGATCAGATATTATTCAAACCAAACTGGACACAGAATTGTTAAATTTGTACTTAGTCTTTTTGTCAACAGATTCAGCAATTACTTCCCCACTGCCCACAGAGGGAGAAAAGGAGGGATCCTGAAGTGCCATGAATTTGTCCAGATGCCCTATGCAGTAGCCACCTACTCATACACCTCAGTCATAAATAGGCAGTTTCTCTTTGGACTGAATGAATATATTAGAAAAGCTCCACCCATCACTGTGCCACTTGCTGGAGAATTGAGAAATAGTCCTACAAAATGCATGAGCTGCCTTTGGTGGTGTGTTACAGGCAGTCTGGAAGAATCAGGATAATTTGCTTTCAATGATTCATCAAGCTGGCCCTTCCTTTTACTAATTTAAGTGTCAAGTGCAGCTACACAGTAAAGTATTACCAAGGATTGGCCATATCTTTATGCTGTGACTGTCTGACTCCATCTGAACCCAGGACACAAATCATTCATTGGCTCACCATGCTGGTTGTCTTTTAGGGAGAAAACATATTTATTTCTCCAATCCTCAAGAGGACTTGTTACATTGGAATTAACCATTTCATTATCTCAACTTTCTGAGAAAATGCTAATGTTTGACCCTGGCTCTCCATAATCATAAATAGTCTAAGTACTATAATGTTCTGGAAGGAAAGAAGAAAGGAAGGATGTAAAGAAAGGAAAGAAGGAAAGGAAGGAAAGAAGGAAAGTAAGGAAGGAAGGAAAGGAAGGAAGGAAGGAAAGGAAGGAAGGAAGGAAGGAAGAAAGGAAGGAAGGAAGGAAGGAAGGGAGGGAGGAAGGGAGGGAGGGAGGAAGGGAAGAAGGAGGGAGGGAGGGAGGGAGGAAGAAAGAAGGAAAAAATGAAGGAATGAAGGAACAAAGGAACGAAGGAAGGAAAGGAAGAAGGGAGAGATGGAGGGAGAGAAGAAGGGAAGGAGAAAGGAATTATCATGTCTTTTTTTGGCCTTGGGAAAGCTATTATTGACTCCATGGTTCACTTAGCCTGCAGAACATCTCCATTTTAAATTCTCTAACATCATATAGTCATAGGTGAGGTGTTCAGTAATATCACAAAAATTATTTTGACTACTTTGGAATAAATATGTTATTTTTTTCTGGCAGCACCATGCTATCATATTCTTTTTAAAATTATTGCTGTCCTTTGTTTCTATACTGTTTTCATTTCTAAATAGATATCTCCTACTATTCTATGAAACAAGAGTTTTGAGCCCGAGTTCCATGAATTCTGGATAAACTTTAAATAAATTTGGACAACTATATTTCAGTAAAATTGCTTTCCTTGTTATTCTATATACTGTATTTTTTAAAATTCTTCTGCTAAGAAGATGCTCAACTTGAGCAGAAAGGCAAAAGAGTCCAGAACACCAATGAGGTGAAGAACTTAAATGTGCAAAGACACACATTGTACTAAAGAACAAGCAAGGAAAACAGAAAGAAGCTCAGCAAAATCAGCCTGAGTATCTTCAAACTCTCCCGACACTTGCCATGTTCCATCCACAAAATCCCTCACCTCTGCAAGGGAGAGAGAGAGAAGGATACCCCCTTTCACTTCTCCAGGGCCATGTGCTATCATTATAATTACATACGTGCTGTCATCTTCAACTGGCACAGACATCAACCTGAAAGCAAACTCTCAATGGGAATTTCTTGGCACAAAACAATAATTAAAAAGGCTTTTGAAAGAAAAAAAAAGTTTTCACAGAGGGGCTTTGAGCCATTCATGCAAGTAGGTTCAAAGAAAAGAAACAATAAGGACCTGGAAGTTCTTATAAAATGAGAAGATGAACCATTTTATCTCCAGCAGACAGAAAAATGTCATTAGAGAGAAGAATCCACAGGCCCTGCTAAAAATGAGGATGGAAGGGATTGAATGTTTGAAAAACTTTAAAATAATTTCAACAGAGGATGGAAAATGAGCACTCGAAGCTGCTGAAAGTCCAGGTAGGGCCAGATTCGTAGGTATTAAGGAGCTTGATGTCATAAGTAGTGACTACAAATAATTAAGATGAAAGTTTAAAAGATAAGGACATTGTGAATCAGAGAATTTTAAAACTTCCACAGACCTAAGAGCTGTTAAATGTGGGAAGAGAAAGATGGTCATAAACAATGATACAAATTGAGAATAAATATAGCTAATAGTATCCATGTTCTGTGTAAAATTTAAAGGGAAACATTCTGGATCCATACATGTAAGTACAGAACATAATGGAGGTCAGATCCTTTTCAATAACTTAGCATGTAACAACTGGGGGCACCAAGTTTAAATAACTTGACCAGGTCACACAGGTGAGTCTGAGGTGGAGCTTAAACTCAGGGATCATAGAGGTATGTGTATGTCTCATATGTTATTATTGCTGCTGTGAGTTATTTTTCACTCCTGTGCAACCTCCCTGACTTTATTTGGACATTTCTTGGCAGAGATACCGGAATGGTTTGCCATTTCCTTTTCCAGGACATTTTGCAGATGAGGAAACTGAGGCAAACAAGGTAAAGTGACTTGCCAAGAGTCACAAAGCTAATAAGTGTCTGAAGGCAGATTTGAACTCAGGAAAATGAGTCTTCCTAACTCCAGACCTGGAGCTCTATGTACTACAGCACCACCTAGTGTCACATTTGTATATGTAAATATATGAATATGCACACCTCTGTATGTGTGTTTATACATCATACATATAGTAAATGTGTTGTTTGTTGTTGTTTAGTCATTTCCCAGTTATCTCTCTTTCTGACTCTTTTTAGTCAGAAAATAGGGTTTTCTTGGCAAAGATATTGGATGAATTTATCATTTCCTTCTCTAGTTCATTTGACATATAAGGAAACTGAGGCAGAGTAAAGTGACTTGCCCAGGATCATACAACTAGGATTATAAGGCTGAATTTGAATTCAACGGTATTCACTGGGCCACCTTGCTGCCTTACGTGTGCCTGCATACAGGCAACATAGATGTATCTAAACAGTATTGGCTCATGCGTATGAAACTAGATCTATGCAACCATTTGTAACATGGATTCAAAGTTGTATGATTGAACTCATATAGTGCATAGATCGTTATGTATTTGCATCTGGGGGCATGTATTGGTTCATATATACAAATATGGAGATGCTTCATTGTATAGAGAGAAGAGGCCTAGAAAGTCTAAGTCCAGTGGATTTAGGTTCCAATGTGGTTCTCTTGCACTTGCTGGACACATGACCCTGGACAGGTCACTTAATCTTTCAGTTCCCCGGGCTACTCTAAAACTGGAAATTGTAGAGAAAATGCCTAAAATGGAGTCCGTATCAATAGAACTCAATAGGGGAACTTCCCTTCTCCCTAGATTCCCTCTGTTAAGAAAATTACAGCTAGAATCCCTATCTAGATGAATACAGTAGGGACTCCACATATATACACATACATATGCATGCATACAATTTTACATTTATATACACACCACACACATATTCATCCATAAAAAGTATGTACCTATCTTGTTGTTCCAGTCATTGCAGTTATGCTCAACTCTTTAAGACCCCATTTGGTATTTTCTTGGCAAGATACTGAAATTCCATTTCCTTCTCCAGTAGTGTGTGTGTATGTGTGTGTGTGTGTGTGTGTGTGTGTGTGTGTGTGTGTGTGTGAATGGGTAGATGTGGGTGTAAAAGAGCTTCTCTTCCCTTCAGAGACCACCTTCCTTTCTTCATTGCATATTGTTTCCTCCAGTAGAATGGAAGCTTGGGATCGAGTGCTATTTTGGCCTTTCTTTATATCCACTTCCCATCACTTAGCACCATCCTTGGCACATAGTAGTGCTTAATAAATGTTGGCTGGCTGACTGACTGGGTTCAGAAAACTCCCTCAAATAATGAATCTGCAACTTTTCTGCAATTTGTGGTCTTAGAGGATTGTGGGAGGCACTGAAAGATCCGAGTACTATAGATTTAGAGCTGGAAAAGGTTCTTAGAATTCTTCAAGCCCTCCCCCCTCATTTTATAGATGAGCAACTGATGCTAAATAAAGTCACAAACCCACTTTGTGCTCACAATAACCATAGCAATCGGTTTCTGGCCATCTTACAAATGGGTAAGCTGAGGCAGGACCAGCTAGGGAATGCCATAGGGCACGGAACACCAGTCCTAGTGTCAGAAAGACTCTTCCTAAATTCAAATCTGGCCTCAGACACTTATTAGCTTCATGCTAACAAAGATGGACTGAACAGCAACAGCAACAAATTGAAAAAGGATTAAATGACTTGTCCAGGGTCATAAAGGTAGTTTGTGACTTTACTTGTTATCTCCTTCGTTAGACTGTGAGCTCCTTGAGAACTCTGCAAATCTTTTTTAAAGTCCTATATCAATGATGGTAGTGGTGGTAATGATGATGATGATGATGCCAAAGGTGGCCATATAACTTGCCCAGGGTAATGCAGCTAATAAATAGCTGAAGTGTAATTTAAATACAGATTTTCCAGATTCCAGAAGTGCAAAAGTCAATCTCCTATGGTCAAACTGCCTCTCAATTTGATGAGCAGCACAATGATGGGGCTACTGGACAACAGTACCAGAAAGCTTCAGCAGCCTTCAGGGTTACCCCTAGCACATCTGGGCAGAGTTGTGGCCTGCCACCCCAGGAGGTGCCTCCTAATTAGAGCTGGAAGAAGGAAATGAATTGCCGGGCCTGCTATTCTCTGGGTTAGGCAACTTGTCCAGGGTCAACGAGGGGCTGCCGAGGCAGCTCCTGAACACAGATCCTCCTTAGACTACTTACTTATCTAACCATTTTGCTTCTGTGGAGGCTGCTATTGTGTTGCTGCTGCTCTTGCTGCTCTTCCTCCTCCACCACCACTGGCTTCTCCTTCTCCTCCTCCTCATTATTATTCTCATCCATCTGGAAAGACTGGGTAATTCACACTTCCTCACTTTACAGATGAGGAAACCGAGGCCTAAGATGTCTTCAGTGACTTAGCCAGTCACCTAGGGAGTGAGTGGCAGAGCTAGATTTGACCCTGGATGCTCAGGCTGCAGAGCTCAGTGTTCTTCCCACCATGTTGAGCACTGGAGGTGCCCCCTCTCCCCATTCTGGGGAGTCTGCTGCTTTTTACTGAATTGACACAACAGAAAGCAGTTCCTCACTGGGTGGCTGGGGGGGGGGGAAGCCCCAACTCTCAATCCTTTTCTTGGATGGTTTCATTAAAACAGGAAGAATCGTTCCTTCTTGTGTGTGCCCGAGGAAAAAAGGAAAAAAAAGGAAAAAGGAAGAACCGGAAGGAAAGAGGCCCCATTGAACTTCCCAGCCCCCCAAATCTTTGGCTGCAGAGATGTGCTTTCCCTCTTCTGGAAGGGAGGCATCCAGAGGGCTTTAGGACCCAGCGGGCGGCGGCAGGCGGCAGTTGTGTAGATCACTGAGAGACTAAGAGGGTCCAGTTCAGTTTTAATTCTGTGTCTAATCTCTGCAACAGCAGCGCTCTCCCCATCCCGAGCCCAGCTCGCCGCTACCTGGCCGGAATAGCCCCGCCGCCGGCGCCGCCTCCTCCGCCTGCCGGCCTCCCCCAGCCCCCGCCGCCCTCCTCAGCCCAGCCACCCCCGTGCCCACTTTCCCCAGCCATGGAAACCCGAGGAGAAAAAGTGGCCCCGGACGCCAGCGCCTGAGGACTGCGAGGGAGGAGGCGTCCAAAAATGAAGACCTTGATGGTGAGTCCGGGCTCCCAACTCCTGGCGGGGACCGGGCAGAGCGCCCACCCTCGGGGAAGGGGCGCCGGAACCGGGAGCGCAAGGCGCGCAACCCCAGCCCCCGCTCCCCGGGCTCCTCAGTTTCCAAGGGACAACTTTCCACCTGCTTTTTTAATGCGTGTTTACACACACACACACACACACACACACACACACACTCATACACTCATACACACACACACACACACACACACACACACACACACACACACACACACACACACACACACACACACGGTCTCCGCCTCTGCTGTAGCTTCCAGGCTCGGGAAGAGAAGACTGGGGATGTGAAACTCAGGTAGATCCGAGCTTCCTCCGGTCCAGGGTGGGATGTCCAAAAGGCAGGTGAAAGGAGGCGGCGGCAGAGGAAAGAGGAGAGTCGGGGCTGAAGGGGGAAGAGGGAAGGGTCGGGCTCGGGGGTTCGGGCTGGGGAGGACAAAGGCCGAGGAGCAGGGGCGAGAGTTCCCCGAAGACTTTCTGGTTTTCCAGACGGGTTCCAAACTTGCGAGGAGCAGCAGTCATAGGCGGAGAGGAGAATGAGAGGGAGAAGCCGGTGTCCCCAGGAGGGGGTGGAAAGGAGCGGGAGCGGAAAGCACACACTTGGCCCGGCGCCCTCCCCCTAAGGTCCCAGCTGAGTATCTCTCCCAGCCCCTGCCACCTCTGGGCTGGCGCGGATGGCCAGGCACTACCTGCCCCCTGCCGAGAGAGCCAGGGAGCGAGAGGTGGCGGCGGCGGCGGCGGCAGCGAGCAGAGCCGAGCCCAGCCGAGCCCAGCGGGCCGGGAGCATCCTCGGCTGCACAGGCGAGGAACGTGCCGGCTCCCGGAAGGCTGGCTGGAGGGCGGGCGGCCGGGCTGCGCTCTCCCGGGGACCGCAGAGCTGCACCAGCCCTCGGAGCTCTCCCTGGTGCTGACCCGCCGGGCCCGGGAACGGGCTCTGGAGCTCTCCGCGGTGCTGACTCCACCCGCGGCGCCCTTCGGCTAGGGGTAGAGCGAGCTGAGCGCCGTTTCTCTCTTCTCACAGCGCCATGGGTTGGCTGTGTGTCTGGCGCTCACCACCATGTGTACCAGCTTGTTGCTCATGTACAGCGGCCTCGGCGGCGGCCAGAAGGAACACCCCCAGCAGCGGGAACAGGAGGCGGCAGCGCCGGGGGCCAGCGGCAAACCCGCAGCCCAGAGCAGCCGGCTCCTGGGGCTGGCGGGCGGCAACGGACACCCGGGGCAGTCTCCGCAGCGCCCGGGGATTCCTCAAGGGGGGCGGCTGCTGGACGGATACATCAGCGTCTTGGATCATAAGGTGATTCCCCCCCCCCCATCCTTTCCCCCACATCCACAGGCACACACGCGCGTTTTCATTCCGAGCAAGCCCGAACCCACCGCCTGCTCTGGGGATTCTTCCCCGGCTCCTCATGCTAAACCCCACTGGGTGTGGGGCGCGGGAGTGAGCCGCTTGAAGCCCCAGGAGGGAGGTGGATGGGGGCTTAAATGGAGGGACGTGGGGATTCGTTCTCTCCTCTTGGGGAAAGGATGAAAAGTTTCCTGAAGACGGGTGGGGATAAGGAAAATAGCGAGGCTGGGACCCGTTGCCCTTTGTCTTCCTTGGTTGACTGGCTCTTCTGCCTGGACAACATATCTGGGGGTTTCTTCCTCAGCGCAAGCCCTTAATTGCTCAGTTTTCCACGGCACGGGAAGGGTTACTTATGAATCCATTTCACATTTTCCCGAACCTTCTGGCTCAAGTTGAATTTGACTGGAGTTGGGGGTGGGAGGGACAGAGACACTGAAGGGGATGAGCAGAAGTGGTACTGTGTACTCCGTCATAATTAGCCAGTCGGCCCCCAGGAGCTCCTCAGACACTGGAGTTCTTTTCTGATTTCTCCTCCAGATGGTTCTGGCTCAGTTAAGTCCTGTGGAGCTAGGCAAGAAAGGCTCCAGGCTAAGACCTTCGTCTCCGAGACCCATTCTCCCTCTTCCTCGCTAGAAGCTGCTACAGGGCTGGCTAATAATTAACAATAGGACTTTTAAAAAATAATTAAGGCGTCTGCTTACAAAAATAACAAAAAAAAAAAAAAAAACAATTCCATTGTGCAATGTCTCTGTGGAGACCCCGATCAAGTTTTCTGATTCCAGAATGTGTTGTTTTATCCTGAGTGAATTTTTCCCTCATTATTCATAACTGTTAATGTTTGTATGAAAATGTAATTCTATTCACTATTTACTTTATCAAGCTAGAGGAATACTAGAAATCCGCTCAGTTTAGGGGCTTCATGAAAGATGTTTGAATCCATGGGTGTATATCAGAGGCAGTTGGGAGTAAATAGGTTTTATAAATACAGTTATGCAGTTCTTTCTGTTTTGGAAAGATTGCTCATAGCTTTCAGAGGAAAACAAAAGCCAAACGTCATTTTTTAAGATAGATTTCCTAATTAGCTAATCGGTCAGCAGTTTTTAGATACTTGTAATGTATTTTATGAAAGATACAAAAAAGTATAAGACATAATCCTCTCTCAAGGAGTTTACAATCCATAAGATTGATTTTTAAAAGCACTAGTGGCAAATGGTGAAGCAGGACATGCAAAAAAGATAATTAATCAGAAGTGACAAAGAAGACAATTATTATAAGAAGTCTAGAGAAAGAAATTTGTTCATCGTAGGTTAGAATAATCTAACTACCAAAGTAGCCCAAAATATTCCTGGAGGGATAGAGAAGCTGTGGACAGACTGAGAGAGAGAAAGAGGAACTCTGACCAGAAGGAGTTAATCCAAAAGAGGAGGGCCACCCATCTTGCAATAACAGATTTCACTTCCTCTGTTGAACAAGTAGGCTAGATGGCCAGTAAGGGCCCTTCCAAACCTCTTGTAGTAAGTGATTCTGGAATGATTTCAGGCTTTGTTCTTGGGTATACTACTGACTGAAGGCAAATTGTGAGTTTTTTTGAAAAAATAAGTTTAGATTCCAGAGATGTACTTGGGGTTTAAGTAGCATATAATGAATTTCCACTAATTTCATGAAATTGTAAATATAAATCATAGAACTAGATCTGGAAAGGCAGGCAAAGGCTGTTCAATCCAACTAACCCATTTTGAAGCTAAGGATGGGAAGTTAAATGGTTTTATTACTGTCATACAAGTAATAGTCATAATTAGCAGGGGAGGAATTTGAATCCCTCTTTTGACTAAAGAGTCAGAGATATTTTCAATATACCATGATATATTTGGCCTGGATTTTCTGATGTAATATAAAGTAAAAGTTTTGTGGGGATTTTTTTTTTAAATTCAAAGGCCTAGTTTAGGGAAGTGTCTAAAGTTAAAGTGGCCTAAATTTTGTGCTTCACTCTACTATCACTCTACTACTTTCTTTGAGAAAATGGATTTGGATTCTAGGAATGTCCTTTATGTTTAATTGGTACATGATAATTTCACCTGTAAAATACAGGGGTTGATTTAAATGTCTTCTAAGATTCATTCCAAGAAGGAATAGATTATGAACCCATGACCCTTTTCAAAATATATCCATTCAATTAGTCATTCAATAGGCAATTACTAAACACTTACTATGTACTAGGAATCATACCAGATAACTGGAGCAAAAAGGCAAACAATTCTTACCCTCAAATAGCTTACATTCTACAGGGCGAAATATATACAAAATACATAAGGTATACTTTTTCGTTACATGATGGTAAGGAATTCACTGAATATTGCTTATTTGGAAAATGATAGGATGCATCAGAATTCAGTTGTGGGAATTTTTTGGTATGGGCTTATTAATAAGTTACTGTATTTGAAATGCACAAGCAATGTCTTGATGTAGCAAATAGAGTATTGCATTTAGATCTAGAAAGACCTAAGTTCAAATCTTTACTCTGATGCTTTCTAGAGGGATGTTCTGGAGCCAGCTGGAGCTGATTTAAGAGAGCAGATTGTTCTATTTTCAGTGTGAGCATTTACACTTTAGATATCAACAAAATGCTACCAATCTGGGATGTATTTGTTGTTTCGTTTGTTGTCTAGACTTTAAAAAGTGACAAATGAAGATTGAACCTGAAGGTGTGTTATGAGTACATATTGTCAGGAGCGCCGGTTAAGCACTCACCAGCATATCATTTACTATGGGAGAGTCGCTTAGTCTCTTTTTGTCTGAGTTTCCTTATCTATATAATGATGTTAATACTAATAGTGTTTGCTTCCCTGAGTAATTTCAGGATCAGTCTTTTGAGGCTCAAATGAGGGGATGTATATTAAGAGCTTTGCGATCTTTAAAGCATTATATAAATATCAGTAGTGACTCTTATGCATCAAGGAATCTGATGTAGTGACTAAGCTTTTAGATCTAGAGTTAGAAAAACATATGGGATCATGGACTAATTGCTCTGAATCTAGATTCTTCATTTGTAAAATGAGATAACAAAATGTAGATCATTTACAGCGTCATTAGAGGATCAAATGATTTGCTGTATATGATATGCTTAGCAAATTATAAAGCACTCTGTAAATGTCAGTTTTTATTAATTACTTCAAAGTGATGTTGGGCCCATACCTAGAGCCTTAGATTTGTAGTTAAAGAGATCTTAGAATTTTCAAAGACAATCTTCATCTTTATACATGAAGATATTGGAGTACATCCAGGTTAAGTGACTGGTTCAAGATCATCCAAGTAATGAGTAAAGTCAAGCTTTGAATCCAAGACTAACGGCCACAGATTCAGAGCTTTTCCCATGTTGATCTGTTGTTGCATCTCAATACAACCAGTTTGGACAACAAGGAAAGGATGGCTTTTGCACTGTCACATTTCTACAATAGTGTTCAAAAAGTCCAAATTGCTCCCAAGAAAAAATGTTCAATAAAATTTAATTAGTGGTAACCTTCTCAAGACATCAAAAACCATGCACAGCAGATGTCGCTGCACAGTGCCAAGGGTGAAGGGTGTGCCTGATCCTGTGTCTGAATGGTACCCAGTACCAGTCAGAGAACAGTTGCTTCTAATGGCAGTACTCCTCTATTTGAAAACTGGAAATGCCTATTTAACAGTGATTTGAAGATAAAAATGCTTTTTAAAAAAATCTCTAATAAAAAAACTCACATAAATTATTGGTATCCAGAGAGGCCTTCAGAAGAATGGATAGAATGCCAGCCTCACAGGCAAGAAGACCTGGCTTCAAGGTCTGCCTCTGACAGAATAGCTGGGTGCCCTTGGACAACTGATATAGCAACAATAACAATGATGACAATAATAATAGCTAGCATTTATTTAGCACTTTCAGGTTGCCAAAGTGCTTTACAGATTTTCTCTTTTAAGCTTCATTACAGTCCTGTGAGGTAGGTGCTTTTATTATCCCCACTTTAGAGATAAGGAAATTGAGGGTAAAGGAGATTATTCATCTTGTCCAGAGTGACTCAACTAATAAGTAAATTAGAAATCACTTCTCTATTCCAAGTGCATTGTTCTATCCACTCTGCCATCTACCTTCCAAAGTTAACCTCTCTAAACCCCCAAACAACTCTCTAAAGTTCTAATATTCATCTGTTCAAATCTTTACTCTGATGCTTTCTAAAGGGATGTTCTGGAGCCACCTGGAGCTGATTTAAGAGAGGGAGTCATGTCACTGGCAGTTTCATCACCCAAATAAAATCAGAGTTCCAAACCACAAAAAAAAAAAAAAAAAGACAAAGATTTAAAAAGAAAGGGAAGAGGAAGTTGTCCCTGGAGAAAGACAGGTTCCTAATGGTTTTGCTTTTGTATGCCAAAATAGAAATCTCTGGTAAAGTTCTCTGGGAATTCTTTGTGGTGGAGGCAAGCCTGGGTTTTCTAAGATTATGCCAGTAGAGAGGGGGTTCTAGAAAGTCCTACCAAGTTCCAGAAAGGCTTGGAATATATGCCCGGTAATGAGGAAGTATCTGTTGTTTAAAGAGCAGTTTTCCATATTTAGAGCTAATTTCATTACCAAAAGCTCATGGCTAACTTTAAAGGAGTGGGGCAAAGGATGAATCTTATAGGCCTAAAGCAATCCTGGACAGAGGAAGTTTGGAGTAAGGAGCAGAGAGTTGATCTTAGAGACAAGAAGACCTGACTCTTGTCCTGTCTCTGACTAACTGGCTGGGTGATCTTGAGTGAGTAAGTCCCTTTGCTTCTGGGGGCCCCAGTCTACTCATTTAGAAAAATTAGGGTTTTTAATGGAGATGACGTGGGAACTTGTTTTGCTTGAATTTGATTAGATCTTCCAAAGGTTTTGCTTAGTTGTGTTTTGTCTTCTCCAATATGACTGGTGATAAGGGAAACAAAAAAAAGAGTTTTGCTAATTGAAAAAGATAACACTAAATTATAAAAATGAATGATTGTCAAATCATCCATGCTCAAAAAGTCTATGGCTCAATCTGCACTTGAGTTCCTCCCCATTCTGTAAGGAGGGGAATACCACAACTTATCCCTTATGCCCTGAAATTATGTTTGGGATTGATTGATGCTCTCATGTATATTCATAAGTATACATTCATTTAATGTGTCCTATAGCCCAGACATTACACCAGGCACCTGAGAAAAAAGGCGCCTTTCAAATATAAAGGAAAAGAAGGGTGGCCTTTACATTCTCTCTGATTCAGATAAGCTGGAAACAATGACAGAGATATTAGTCAGGAAAATGTTCTTCCCATCCTGCTTAGGGGTCTCCCAGATGGATACATTTGCAGTCGGTCTGTTCCACTTGGTGATGGCATTAGCATTTTAGCTCTCGGGATGTCATTCAACAGGTGGCCCTAATCCACAGCACCTGCATTTCACAAATGACAGTATGTTTGCAAGAGGAAGCTTCGACTCCTGCCGCTGAGGATTGAATAACTACAGAGATTAAATCATTATGTGCTCTTGGACAAGGATATTCGGAAAGTCGGGGACCTGTTCCCTGATGAGGAATATATGATGAGGATGAAAACATCACTGTCTGTGACCTTGTTGCCTTCCCACTAATGGTCTCTCCTCCTAGTGGAGGATGGGAGTTAGTTCCAGGCCAATAAGATGTTGGCAGTGTGGGCTCTCTCATAGCAGCTGAGAATTTACATTTTTAGTTTAGGGAGTTTTCATCTTCTCTGAACCCTACCTCCTCCCTCAAACCCAGTCCCACTGACATCTGGGAAAAGAGGAATTTTTTTTGTATTCTATGATCTTGTTTTTGGTTTTTGCAGGCTGACAGGCTCCTCACAAAGGGAGCCAGAAACTAAGCAAAGAAGCCAGCTCTGAGAGCCACAGTAATCTCTTTCTGGATTTTTAAAAAAACTCTTTCATAGTATAATGAAAAAAAGCTCTGACTCCAGAAAGAGAAGATCTGGATTTGAATCCTGTTCTCTACCACCTGTGTGGTTTTGGAGAAATGACTTCCTCTCAAGCAATCTCAGTTTCCTCTCTTGTAAAATAAAGGGGGTTTTCTGGGTATCCTTTGACATCCCTTCCAGTTCTAAATCCGTGATTCTATAATATAATCTAGGTGATATTGTTGAAACCTTCACCTCTTGAAGTCTCATTTTCCCCATTTGTAAAATGAAGGTTCTTGAGTTTCTTGTAGCTCTAAATCTACAAGCTGAGAGCTCCCAGTGTGGAAAGTACTTTTACTTTAAACAGGTTTGCTGTTATTTTTCATCTTGGAAAGTAGGCTCCGGCAATAACAGGTCAAGTGACCCAGCCTATGTCAGACATCCAGTCCTGTCAGGGGCAGGACAGTAATCCAGACCTCAGTGAATTCCCCCAAATTGCCTGCTACTGTTATAAGATAGAAAACCTTTCCTTATTGACATTATTGATGGCGTTGCTATTATTTTTGTTGTTATAAAAGTAGCTGGGGTTGATATGAGTTCCAAAAATAAAAGCTCAACATTCAGAAAACATTCAAACAACATTCAGAAAAAAAGTGTCAGGTACTCACTGAAGACAGGGAGAGTCAGGAAATCCTTTATGGCACAAGCTAGCATAGGGTGGGACAAGGTGACATTATTTACCATCTGGTGGCCTATGTGAAGGGAACATCTCAGCTAATTCCAGTTGCAGACTAGTAGGTGCCCTAATCCTGTACATATAAATGGATTACTGGCCCTTGATCTTGACCTTGTTACAGGCTCTGTTTGAAAAGGCAAGAGTGGAAAAAACTGAGTAATAGAGCAGTTTCAGAAGAATTTGCTTCTACCATAAGATGTCAGACACACTATTAAGGCAAAAGGGCAGCTGGGTGGTGGAGTAGATAGAGAACTGGATTTAGAATCAGGAAGACATCTTTCTGAGTTTAAATTTGACCTCAGACACTTACTAGCTGTATGACCCGGGGCAACTGGCTCAATCCTGTTTGCCTCAGTTTCCTCATCTATAAAATAACGCAAAGGATATCTTTGCCAAAAAAATCTCAGTGAGGTTACAAGGAGTCAGATATGATGTAAACAATTCAACAATAGTAATGTAATGTGATGTAAAGTGATATAAACAATTCAACAAAGTAATGCAAAGCATAAGCACTTTGGCTATAACTGGCATTGTTGGAAAGGGCTTTGTGTCTTGAATGGTGCAAATGGAGTTGAAATTCCACCTCTATTTCAAATGACTCATTTTTTGACAATCACAAATTGTTTAAATGTTATTTCTCTCCTTTTGCAATCTCAAATTCTTTATTCTACATCAAACTCATTCCTGGATTTTTGAACAAATATCTACTCAATAATTCATTCATTCAAAAATATTTGGTGAGCACTTCTGGTTTGTATAACAACAAAGAAAATGCCTGCCCTCAATGAGTTACTGTGCACTTGAGAAAGTAGAGCTAAACATGTGGAAAATAAGTCATGCGAGGAGGTCAAAAAGCCATAGGATACATACACACATAAAAATCTGTGAATATATGCATATATATGTGGCTAAAGAAATAGATGTAAAATTAAGTGACAAATAATAGCACAGTGGGAGATATATGCTTGGCTATCTGTGAAGCAAGAAATGTCATCCTATGCAGAGGGCTGAAACTCTGAAAAGGTAAGCTTGAATCAGACAGCCGAGCATGTAAGGCTGATCACTCATTCAATGTGAGATAATGGCTTTAAGACATATATTTAGATGAGATGGTGATGTGATGGCTCTCCTCACCATTGGTGCTGGCTGAATGTTTAGTGGTAAGGTAATCATAGGCAAGGACTGGAGGGCTGAGGGGGAGAAGTCAGAGTCACTTGGTGGCAGGACGAGAAACACAGAGGCTGGAGACTCCGGACTCCAGAATCCAGAATACATCTTTGGCAAGCTACGTGGCAGTCTGCCTGCCTTTTTCACTTCTCCCCCTAAAGACCAAGAACTTTGATTGATCCTGACTCTGACTGATCCTGAGACCCTCCAGGGAATTAATCCAGATGTTATAATCCTATACTAAAAGAACATTTGAATTCTTAAATTAATGGGCACAGAATCCTACCTTTCAGTCATGCCAAGTTTATATTGAGAACTAGCTAATAAATTATTAATCAATTATGATCTCATAGCAATTTCCAAAGGAGATTCATGAAAACGACTGGGAATTACAGAATAAGAAGTCTGCCAAACACTGCTCTCTGGCATGGCCTAGGAGTCTAGAGGTCATTGTCTAGACTATGGAAGAGTGGACAGCCCAAGTTCATCGTCTTTACTCAGATATGAATGACTGCCTGGTGTTGAAGCACAGAAATATACAATAGAGTGACCTTATTTGATATTTCCTTTTCTGCCAAATGGGAATAATATTTACTCTGCCCTAAATAACTCTAAGAGTTGTCCTAATGATTAAATTAGATAAAAGAAATGAACCTACTTAAAAAGTACAAATCAAAAATTATATGAGAACCTCAGTAAATATTTATGTCACTTTCTTTTTGAAGCTTTCTTTGATCCTTTCAACAGCTAGTGGCTCCCCAACAAAGATAAAAATTACCTTTAATTTTTTGCACTTTTATTTAAATATATACATAGGGGTTTTTTAAGCATTATGATGCTTTTATTATATGTCAGGCATGGGACTAAGCCTGTGAGTTACAAATATCATTCCTTCTTCTCTGAGAACTTCTTCCAGAGCCTCCCAGATAAGCAACCATCTTGTAGTTCATAATAGAGACCATATATTGGGAGAGCTCAAGCCCTGAGAGCCACACTTTCAATTTGCATAATTTCAGAAAAGTCCTGGTCAGTCTTTATTCTACTCTCTTTTCTCTTGCCACCTTCCCATTTCCCTCCTTCCAATTTCCTTGTCAATGAGGCCATTGTTGGAATGGAAACAAGCATTTATTAAGTGAGATTCCTATTCCAGGCACTGTGCTAAGTCCAAAGGATACAAGCACAAGATAAAATAAAGACAGTTCTTATGGGGAAAGGTGACACGAAAAATGAAAATAGAAAGGGAATGCAATCCAGAACATAAGGAACAGGTCCTGAAAAAAATGAAGGCAGGCCAAGCTGGGTCCCTTTGAAAAAGAAAGGGTTTAGAATGATTTTGCCAATGGGAAAAGAAGAGCAGGTACTAGTAAGAAATATTCCATAGTAAGTAAGAGTTTGCCAGTCTATTCAAATATGGACCCATCCCTGTACCTCTAACTTTCTAGACCAAAGTATCTTTTTCTGGACACTACTCCCCTCTGTTGTTTTTCTTATTAGACTGTGAACTCTTTGAGGGCATGAATTCTTTCTGATTTCATATTTGTGTCAGTATAGCAGCACGGTGTTTGGCACATCATAGGTTCTTCTTAACTTATTTGTTCATTGTACATATCATCACATAAGACAGCCCCTGCCATAAAATGTTTATACTGGGAAAGATACTATATATGGGTGGTGGCCAAGAAGGAGTGTTTTGGCCAGTGAAGGCAGAGGGAAGGAGGAATTGGGCCATAGGACAATTGATTAACTTATTCTATTCCAAAATCTAGGGGTGTAGGTGTGGAAGCTGGAGTTCTAGGTCTGAAGTATCAAGGCATGGAGATGGCTTTCATCCCCCCAAGAGAATGTAAACTTCTTGAGGGTATATACTGTCATTTTAGTTCTTGTGGGCCCCAACACTTAACACAGTATCTAGCACATGGTTGACATTAATAAATATTTGTCAACTTATTGATTCATGTATTATGCATCTAATAAAATTCCCTTGATATTTTAACCTTTTAACCTCACCTTACTTATTTCCATTGACCAACTCTTCCATTTTACCATATCTACACAAAGATGGACATACCCTTAATTCTGTCATCACTCACATACATACTACTTACATGTTCATGAAATCTGAAATTCCACTCTCTGGCCACATCTGTTGGCTTTCCATCTTTCTCTCTTCCTTGAAATTCCAAATCCTATTCTTTACCTTCATGACTTCCAATCCCTTAGTCCTTCTGTTCTTTCCCAAGGCACCACACTGGATATATTTTTCCCTTTACCATCTAAAATTTGTGATGAGCTAGTCCAACTCTATATTGTCCTCATCTCTCAAGTCCTTTACCCATTTATTCTTGAAGATTTTGCCCTTCTAGATCTCCATAGTGGACCATTCCCACATTTGTGACTTTTGTCCTACTTATGTGTTGTGGAGCAAAGTCACCTTGAATATTACTAGGCAATCTTTGATACCTCTCTACCAGTTCACTATCCCATTGACCAGAGTGACTTTTCCAAACCTTTTCATCACTCCTCAAACCTTCCATGGCTCCCCTTTCCCCCATCCTCTCTATTGAGTGCTTTATCTCATATTTAACTGGAAAAAAATGAGGCCATTCGCAGAGGGCTTCCTGTTTCACAGGAAGAGATGGCCTTTCTCCTTGCCAAAGCAAATCCCTTATTTGCATGTGATCCTATTCCATCTTATCTTTCCCAGCAGATTGCCCTTCTATCATCCCTGCTTTCTCATTAATATTCAATCTCTTCCCATCTGCTGCCTGCTTCCCTACTGCTTACAAACATGCCCATGTTTCCCTCATCCTAAAAAACCCTCACTTGATCCATCCATCCCATATAGTTATCATCCTATATCTCCTCCCATTAGTAGTGAAAGTCCTTTTGAAGGCCATCTAAAACAGATACCGCTTCCTCTCCTCTCCCTCTTTCTAACTCTCTACAGTCTGACTTCTGACCTCATCCTTCAACCAAACCTGTCCTCTCCAGAACTGCTCAGTCTTTTCTCAGTCTTTGTCCTTCTTGACATTGGTCATCATCCTCTCCTTAAGAAACTCTTTTCTATAGGTTTTGGGGAGACCACTCTCTCTTGGTTCCTCTGCCTATGGGACATTATTTTTTCCTCTTTAATGACTTCTTCTAGATCACATTTACTAATAGTGAGACTTAGAGCCCAATTCCCTATTCTGGGCTCTTTCTTTTTTCTCTCTTTATACTATTTCGTGTAATGATCTCATTAGTTCTCATAGATTCAATTACCATCTCTATGTAGATAACTCAGTTCTATTTGTCCAGCTTTATTCTTTTTGCTGACCTTCATATTAAAATCTCCAAAAGTGTTTTAGATATCTCTGGATGTTCTATAGGTCCCAGGCATTAGTTAATGCAATAAATTGTTGAGCCTGGAATCACAAAGTCCTAAATTAAAATTAAGTCTCAGAAACTTACTAGGTAAATGATACTGGGAATACTTCTCCTCTGTGTCTCAAAAGCATCTTAATCTGCAGAGACTCCCTGTACTACCACCTTCTTAATTGCCAGGCTCAAAACTTGACTCCACATTCTCACCTCCTGTATCCAATCAGTGGTCAAGTCTTGTTGAATTTACCTTCTTAACATCTCTCACATTTACCTTCTTAGAATGTCTTAATTCCCTTCTCTCCTCTGACACTACCATTATTCTGGAGCAAGCTGTTATTACCCATACCTGGTCTACTGCAACAGCTTATTGACTGGTCTTATAGGCGCAAAGTATCTCCCCATTCTAATCCATCCTTCACTCACCTGTCAAATTGATTTCTAAAATGAAGAGTTTTAACTCTTTTACCCAACTCTTCAGTAAACTGTAGTGATTCCCTTTTGCCTACAGGATTAAAAATAAAATCTTCTGTTATAGAAAGAATATAAAATCTATTTTCTCTGGCTGTCTTCCTCATGCTTGGAATCTCCTCTATGCTCTGACTTTTGGCTTCCAAAACTTTTATTAAGTCATCAACTAAACTCTCACCTTCAGGAAGAAACCTTTCCCAGTCTTTCTTAATTTTAGTGCTTTCCTTCAGAGACCACTCCCATATACATATGTGTATGTATATCTTGTGGGTATTTTATATTCCATATTAGATTGGGAGTGCCTTGAAGGCAAGTATTGAGGGGTTGATTTTTGGTATCTCCATTACTTAGCATACTACTTGATCATATAGTAGGCACTGAATAACTAGATGACTGAATTATTTACTAATATTGCTACATCATAGACACTTAATATATTTTAGTTGCTTAGAATTGTCTAATTGACAAATACAGTCAGTCTGATAGAAGCTAGAGTGCAGATAGGGAGCAGATGTAAGGGGAATTTAAGACAAAGCATTATGATTTATTATATGTGTGTACATATATATACATATATATACATATATATGCTTATTTTGAATTTGATTCAATAAATGTCTATTGAGATCCTGCTATGTTCAATGTGAAAGGCAACATCTCACATTGGTTGACAGTCAAAAAGGTTTCAAGTCCTGTTTCTGACATAGGCTGACTAATTGTATGATTATGTAATTTAACTTCTCAGTATACTGAGACAAATTTCTAAGACCATAAATTATGGACCATTTAGTGATCAATCATTAAGCATTTACTAATTGCTTACTGTGTACCATAATTAGTTATTATGTATGTGTATATATATACATATATATATGCAATAAAAATAAGAATATGTTAGGGTAGAAGTACTCAGAGTTGAAGAGATCAAGACAGCTTTCATGTAGGAGGTAACATGAACTAAGTTTTGAAGGGAACTAGGAATGCTAAGGAGTGAGTATGAAGAGGAAGTGAAGTCCAAGCATGAGGAAAACTGACCATGTGCAAAAGAATGGAGATGGAAGATGGGCTATCTTAAGAGAGGTACAGTAAGAAGGCCAGTTTGTTCAGATGGCAAAGTGTGTAAAAGGAAATCATGTCAAATTATTTTAGAAAAGGCAGTCAGAGCCAGTTTGTAAAGTATTAAAAATGCCAAATAGAGCAGCTTGTCCCTAGAGGCAATATAGAGCACTTGGTATTTATTGTACCGAAATGTAATATATCAGAGGGGGGCTTTAGGATTTCCCCTTGCTAGTTGTGTTGATGGAGTATGGCTTTCTTCCCTTGATAAAATCAGGGGAAGAAAAAAAATGCAGTAGTGATTATACAAGGCAAAAATAAAACAGGCCCTCCTCTTGAGAAACTTAGATTTGACTGCGATACTCCTATGGTTTTATGATCTCTTCATTGTGGATACTGATCCCTTTCCTAGGGCAAATCATAACTCATATCATTCTGTTTGAACACATGAAACAAAGAATGACAACATGCCCAATAAAGTCCATGTCCCTTACACTTGGAACTGATCAACTGCAAAATTAAACTGGAAATCATGAAAACAATTTGTCCATTGAGAGACAGTGAATTCGCCTACCTCAATCTATTAGACTCACCCAGATCTGTCTTTGAATCCTGAGTTACTAAATATTTTCATTACATTATATTTAGAATGTCTTTCAAAATAAAAAATAAATAGAGATGAATAATGTATGATGTTTATTTGTGTATGTGTATACAAGGACTGTGTGTTCTTCCAAATGATGACACTTCAACTCAATCATCCTGAAGATAGGGAATGTGATGTAGTAGAAACGCCATTCAGAGCTTAAAAAAAAAACAGAGATAAAATCCTATTATCTATCATGTACCATTTTGTGCCATTGGGCATACCATGACTTCTCTGGGTTTCAGTTTCCTTTTCTATAAAATAAAGTATTTTGGACTAGAGGACCTCTATAGTAATTTTTAGCTTTAAATCTTATGAGAGCTCTTTGGGCAATTGGGACAAATGAAAATATAAATGTAAATTAAAATAATCAGTCTCTGCCCTGAAATATCTTAAGAGCATTGAATTTTAAGACTGAACTATTCCAGTCCTCACATTTTGGCTAATTGGGAAACTAAGTCCTACTTTCACCTTGTTGATGCACAAGAGTATTAAAACTTCCTTCTGGAAAAAATATTTTATATTTCTTTGTATTACTTTTTTATACCTATTTATTAAATATTTCATGCTTCCAGTAGGATAGAGAGGAGACACAAGTTTTGTTTTGTCTTTATATAACCCAGCACCAAGGAGGCCACAGGGAAGAGTGGAGAGACAGCAAGTTGAATTGTCAGGATGACTGATGTCTAAGCTGTGCTTTTTATATTACTGTCTATGTGACAGCTGGGCAAGTTACTTCACTTAGTGTCCCAACCAAGTCTCTAAGACAGGTATTTTTCTGTACTGGTAGTAGGAGTTTTCTAATTGGGGAATCATGACTGGTACCAAGACCCCCAGCACTGGGAACAATGTCTTGTAATTAGTATGGGCTTAACAAGTGCTGGCTGGATTGGAGTTTTGATGCATGGCAAACAGCTGGGGAAAGCAAAAATCTCTATCTTGTTTTCCTGATGTGCAGATGTAAGGCTGTTTGCTGTAAGGTGGTGGGCTGTATTTTAAAGCAATGCTTCAATATTATTTGGATGGTGTTTATTAAAACAAAGTCTGGCCATACCCTGATAACAGCAACATCTAAATATTTAATTAGCTTATTATTCTGAAACAAGAAAATATCTCTGGATAGGTTTTTTTTTCCTTTTAAATATTTTCTGCCAAACACTAATGCAATACTTGGTCTTTTCAATAAAATATAAAATGCATATCACAAATGTTATTGAAAAATCTGCAAGCTCTAAAAGATTTTGCATATTTTATCTTCAAAGGAGAAACAAGAATACAAGAGACTCTTACCCAGAGGTAGATTTTGACATAAGAAATTTCTTTATAAGGAGAAATATCCAAAATAAGTCAACAAGCATTTCTTGAGAGGGGTATAATCAAGAGAGCAGAAGAGAGAAGACATTTCAGCTGAACTCTTCCCAGAATTTCATTCAAACACCTTCAAAATACCACATTAAATTAAATTCTGGAATGATATAGCAACAAAAGGTCAGAGGGACACATTTTACAACTTATGACAATTTGGCAGACCGGTATGAGAGATCTATGACACGGGGGGTGGAGGTGCGGCAGCAACACCAGCTGTGGGCCTCAGAGACTGTGGCTACAACTTCAGCAGCAACAGTTCCAGAAGCTCCTACTGCCCAGAAACAATAATGGTGTTAGACAAACTGGTCAAAAAGAGATTACAGGGGGCCTCTGTGCTGACACTGGGCATAACAGCTGCTTCAATTGGCAACTTCACTGCCCATCACACAGCTCCAGAACAAAGAGAGGAGCACTAGTGCCTGTAGGAGCAAGGAAGCAGACATCCTTCTTGTGTTAGGACCAGAAATCAGACCAGGGGAGCTATGATCACACCTTTTCCAATAGTACACTCTCTTGGAAGCATCAAAAAGTTACCCCCAGAAGTATCTCTGAAAACAGCAGCACAAAAATTATTTGGGACATTGGTACCACCACTTTTTAGAGTTGAGAAGAGTCCAACTCTAACATAAAATTCAAAGTCAAGAAGTAGTCTGGAGAAATGAGCAAACAAACAAAAACTTGATCATAAATAGCTACTATGATGACAGGGAACCTTAATACACAAATGCAGAAGATGACCACAAGGTGAAAATATACAAGTAAAATCTCAAAGAAAAATACAAATCAAACACAAACTCAACACAAATTCCTAGAAGAGCTAAGGAAAAATACTTTTTAAAAGTGGAAAAATACCATTTCAAAAATCACATCATATGGTAGAGGGAGATTGGGGAAAGAAATGAGAGCAATGTGAGAAAATTACAAAAAGGGAATTAAGAGCTTGGTAGAAGAAAACAACTTCTTAAAAAGAAGAATTGGCCAAATAGGAAAAGAGGCACAAAAGCTTCCTGAAGAAATTTTCTTAACAATTAGAACTGAGCAAATGGAAGCTAAAGACTCCATGAGACACCAAGAAATACCTCAATGGGAGGGAAAACTGACCTAGGAAACAGAGAAGAGACAATTTAAGAATTATTAGACTACCTGAAAGTCATGATCAGAAAAATAGCATAGACATCATATATCAAGAGATTATAAACTATAACTGCCCTGCTATCTTAGAACCAGATAGTAAAATAGAAATTAAAAGAATCCTCAATCACTTTATGAAAGAGATCATAAAATGAAAATTCCAGGAATATTAGAATGAGATCTCACAGTTCCCAGATTAAGGAGATAATGTAAACAGCCAGATAGAAATCATTCAAATACTCTGGAACTACTGTCAAGATTCCCATGATATTGGAACTACCAATATAAAGGAGAAAGGAGCTTGAAAGATGATGTTGTGGAAGGCAAAAGGTTCATAATTACAAACAAGTATAATATACTCAGCAAGCCTGAGTCTAATCTATTGAAAAGAAAAAAGGATATTCAATGAAATAGAAGACTTTTGAGTATTCCTGATGAGAAGATTAGCATCAAATAGAAAATTTGACATTCAGACATGATACATGAGAAAAATAAAATGGTAAATATGAAAAAAAATCATAAATGCTTTAATAGGATTCAGTTGTTTTCATTCCTATATGATAAGATGTTATATGTAAACTCTAAGAACTTTACCATTATTAGGGCAGATAAAAAGTGTCTACAAAGACACAGGTCTTGAGCATGAATGAATTTTGTTAGGATGATCCTAAAAAAAATAGAATAGGAGTGTGAGAAATAGGGGTATACTGGGAGAAAGGAGAAGGGAGAGAAAGAATGATGAAAATATCTCATATAAAAGAGCCATTGCAAGATAAGAATGTCAATGCTTAAGCATCAATTTCATCTTAACTAGTTCAAAGAGGAAAGAATATAGAACACATATATCTATGCATATAAATATGTATGTATGCATCAATATGTGCATTCCTTTAGACATAGGAATCTAAGAGAAGAAAATAGGTTGAGGGAAATACATTCATAATCATAACTGTGAATGTGAATGGCTTGTACTTATCCATAAAACAGTAACAGGTAGCAAAATGTATTCAAAACAAGAATCCAAAAATACGCTGTTTACAAGAAACACACTTAAAATAGAAAGATGAACATTGGGTTAAAATAAGGGGCTGGAGTAGAATCTGATATGCTTCAGATGAAATAAAAAAGGCAGAAATAGCAACTATGATCTCAAAGTAAAAGCTAAAACAGATCTAATTAAAAGATAAATAAGAAAAGTATATTTTTTCTAAAATTTATCATAGATAATGAAGTAATGCCAATAATATATATATGTATATATATATATATACACACATATATATATGTGTGTGTGTGTGTGTGTGTGTGTGTGTGTGTGTGTGTGTGTGTGAACTAAATAGCATAGCAACCAAATTCTTAAAGGAAAAGTTAACTGAGTTACAGGAGAAATAGACAAAACTATATTAGTGAGGGACCTTAATTTTTCTATCTCAAAATCAAATAAATCTAACCACAAAATAAATTTAAAATAAATTAAGGATAGGGATGTAATTTTACAAAAATTAGATACTACAAAATTGGATGGGGAATAGAAAAGAGTATGTCATTTTCCTCAGTTGTACTTGATACTTTCACAAAAAGTGACCATGTATTGGGACATAAAATCTCACAAACAAATAAGGAAAAACAGAAATATTAAATTCATCCTTTTGGGACCTTAATGCAATTAACAAAATACATTCAAAAAAGATATTGGAAAAATAGATTAATAATTAATTGGAAACGAAATAATCTAAATTTAAAGAATACACATCCAACAAAAAAATCTGAGAAAAAAATTAATCCCCATTTAAAAAACAAAATGGAAATCTTGGAAATCAAAGGAGTTATTTATAAAAATTGAAAGTAAAATAATTAATGAACTAATAAAATTCGGAGATTTTTTATGAAAAAAATAATAGCTGAGCCATTGGATAATTTGATTTGAAAAAAAGAAAAAAATTAAATTACCAGTATCAAAAATAAAAAATGAAAGCACGGCCAACGAAGATGAAATTAAAGCAATTATTCAGCTTTTTTCAATTACATACCAGTAAAACTGAACATTTACAAAATATAAATTGTTCTAATTAACAAAAGAAGAAAAATACTTAAATAAATCTATCTTAACAAAGAAACTGAACAAGGCATCAATGAATTCCCTAAGAAAAAAGTCTCCAGCACCAGAAGAAATTACAAATGAATTTTGCCTATCATGTAAAGAAGAATTAATTCAAAAACCATATAAACTACTTGAAAAACATGTGGAATCCTATCAAATTCCTTCTCAGATATACACAAATATTCATCTGATGTCTAAACCAGGAAGCAAAAACAGAAAAAGAAAAATTTGTCCAATTTACTCAGTGAATGTTGATACAGAAATTTTAAGTGGATTACTAGTAATAATACTGTTGCAATATATTACAAAGATCATGTACTGTGATGAGGTGAGATTTAATCTAGAAATGCAGAAATTCAGTATGAAGAAAATTATCAACTAATTTACTATATAAATAATAAAACAAATAAAAATTTTAGATGCAGAAAAAAGCTTTTAACAAAATGCAGCAATCAATCCTATTTAAAAAAAAAACAGAAGGATAGTAATCAATGGAGATTTTTTTCAAGTGGTAAGTAGTAGTTATTTAAAATCAAGAACATTATTTGTAATGAAGATAAAGTAAGAGCTTTCCTAATAAAATCAGGGTGAAGCAAGGATATTCTTTATTGCAGTTATATATTATTCAGTATTATGCTAGAAATACTTTCTATAGCAATAAGAAAAAGAATTGAAGAATAAAAATAGACAACAAGCAAACTAAATTATCAATATAAGGCATCAAATAAAAATTAATTGAAATAATTAACAACTTCAGCAAAATTGCAGGATATAAAACAAACCCACATAAATCATCAGCATTTCTATATGCTACTAACAAAGTTCAGCAGGAAAATATAGAAAGTTATATTCCATTTAAAATAACTGCACACAATATAAAAACTTGAGGATCAGATACCTGCCAAGACACACCCAAGATTTATATGGACACAATTTCAAATTACAATTACAAATGTACTTTTAATGCAAGTAAAAACAGTTCTAAGTAAATGGAAAGATATTAATTGCTCGTGGGTAGATCAAGCCAATATAAAAAATTATAATTCTACATAAATTAGTTAATCTATTCAGTATTGTGCCAATCAAACTACCAAAGAATTATTTTATAGTTAGAAAAAATAATAACAGAATTCATCTGAAAGAATGAAAGGTAAAGAATATCAAGGGAGTTGATGAAAAAAATGTTGAGGAACGTGGCCTAGCAGTATCACATTTCAAATTATATTGCCAACTAGTAATCATCAAAACTATTTGGTACTACATAAAAAATAGAATGATTGCTTAACAGAATAGATTAGAAATATAATATACAGAGGTAAAGGACCATACGTATATAGGATTTGATAAATGCAAATATCCAAGCTTTGGTGGCAAGAACTCACTATTCTACAAAAACTTCTGGGAAAACCAGAAAGTAATCTGGCAAAAAAACTAGGAATAGACCAACATCTCATACCATATACCAACATAAGGTCAAAATGTTGACATAATATAGATATATAATTTGATATCATCATCAAATTAAGAGATCATATAATAGTTTATTTGTTGAATCTATGGATAAAGGAAGCATTTATTACCAAACAAGAGATAAAGAAGATCATATAAGATAAAATGAATAATTTTGATTACATGAAATTAAAAACATATAGAACAAATAAAATCAATGAAGCCAAAATTAAAGTAAAATCAGAAAACTGAAGGGGAGGGATTATAGCAATTTTTTTCTGATAAAGGCCTCATTTCTCAAAAATATAGGGAACTGAGCCAAATGTATAAAAATAAGAACCACTCTTCAATTGCTAAATGCTTGAAAGATATGAACAGGCAGTTGTCAGAAGAAGAAATCAAAGCTATCAGATATATTTTTAAAATCTAATGTTTAGAGAAATGCCCATTAAAATAACTTTGAGGTACTACTTCACAATCATAGCAGTGGCTAACATGATAGAAAAGGAAAATGACAAATAGTGGAGGAAATATGAAAAAACAGGTATGCTGATACACTTATTTGGTAGAGTTGGGAATGGTTGGGAATGTCCAACCATTCTGGAGAACAATTTGGAACTATACCTGAAAGGCTATAAAACTGAGCATACCCTTCTACCCAGAAATAACTCTACCAGATCTGTATCCAAAAAAAATCAAAGAAAAAATGGAAACAGGACTTTATGTACAAAAACATCAATAGGTAACTTTTTCTTTTATTATTATTTTTATTGAACTAAATACAAAATAAGAAAAAAATAGAATAGAAAAAGAAAAGGAATTTTTAAAAAATATATTATCATGTGGCTAGTGGAACATCAGGGAGGATTCAAAATATGTAATAATAAATATCCATTTCAAGAAAGCATATGTAATAATAAAAAATACATATTTGTGAGTGTACACCTTTCCTTCACTTCCTTATAGATTATTCATTTGTTCTGTGATGTGTACATTTTAATTTATTCTTTTTCCCTTTTCACTCAAACCAGCTACAATTAAGCACAGATATTCTTATATATACATATATATTCACACCTACCCACAGACACACACATACGTATCTATGTATATATATCCACATGTATTCAGACACATATATATGAATACAATATTTTGAAAAGTTTGAGATCAAGAACTCTCATGAAAATTTATGGAATCTTTAACACTTACTACCTTAACTATGTGACCATGGGCAAGTGATTTGCATTCTGAGGGTCTCAGTTTCCTCAAAGTATTAGACTAACTGAGCTCTGCTTCAAAATTCTGTTGTCCTATAGCTTATCTGATAAAAATAACCAAAGGTCATAAGATTATTTCTGAGTTCTAAAGCTAGTGTAGATTTTATTTTTGTTCTTTAGTCATTTTTTACTCATGTCCAACTCTTCATAAGGCCCTTTTAGGTGTTTTCCTGGCAAAAATACTGAAGTAGTTTGCCATCTCCTTTTCCAATTCATTTTATAGATAAGGAAACTAAAGTAAATAGGGTGAAGTGATTGGTTTCACAGTTGGTAAATATCTGAGGCTAGATTTGAACTCAGGTCTTCCTATTCCAGACTCAGTGTTCTAACCGCTAAGCAACCTAGAGATCCAATATAGCCCATAGAAGTCATCAAATACAACTTTCTCATTTTTCAAATGAGGAAACTAAAGCTTATACACACCAACATCTCAGGTGAGACATTGCACGTGAGGATCTTAATGGAAGTCATGTATGAGATGATATAGTACAGTGGGCCGGACACAGTGTTTCAGTCCTGCCATTAACATGTATTTGTCATGTGACTATGGGAATATCATTTAACCTCCCTGAGATTTAGGTCCTCTCTTTACATACATTCTCTTTATGTATTCTCACAAGAACTGTGTAGGGGCCTTCAAGGTGTTAGATGACATCCTCATCATCTCAAAGAAAAACCAGATGTGACTGAGATAACAAAAGAACAACATTAATAATTATTAATGATATCTTGCATCTCTAGAGCACTCTACTTGACTTCTATCATTGCAACCTCCTAACAACCCTATAAGACAGATGCTATTACAATCTCCATTTTACAATGCAAAACTTAAAGTATTACGTAAATGTGAGGCTTTCTTTAATGCATCCAGCCATTTGATCATTTTCTCATGTATCTGGAAAATCTGTCCTTATTGTACTAAACTGAAAGGCTGTTTCTGGGTAGTGGGGAGTTGGGTTGGTTTTATGGCAAGTGTCATTATATGATCAATGATAAGAATCAAAAATCTCTAGTAGGGCTGCAGATCCTTCCTATCTAGTATCTATTGCTGTCTTCCTGGCTCTTCTGTGGATGCTCTTGATCTGCCCCAATTGGGTTTCATAGGAAGCTCCTTACAGGTCTGTTATTTGCTGCTTTGTGAACGGATGCTTACTTATAACTTCCACCATTCCATAATGCTGTGAAAATTAAGTTATATTTTTAGTAATTGTTGCCCATGGCTGCTAACTGTCCACTTGACAAACCTGTCAAGTATTGATGATTTGAGATGGTTTCCAGACTTTTCTGGCCTCTTTGTAGTGATTGTTTTACTTCTGAAACACTTCCATCATATAGATTTATAATCGGTCAATGATTCCTTTATTAATTCCCCCATTTTGTTGGAATAGGTCAAATTAGAGTTGCTGTAATTACATAGAATGATTTCTATTTTTTTTCTTTTAATTGTGGGTTATTACAGCACATTTGTAACCACTGACTTCTATTTTTAATTTTTATTTACTTAATTTTTAATTGATGGAATAAAACAAGAATATATATATATATATATATATATAATAGCTTTTTATTTACAAAACATATGCATGGGTAATTTTTTCAACATTGACCCTTGCAAAACCTTTTGTTCCAAATTTTCCCTTCCTTCCTCCCACTCCCTCCCCTAGATGGCAGGTAGTCCAATACATGTTAATTATGTTAAAAATATATGTTAAATCCAATATGTGTGCGTGCGTGTGTGTGTGTGTATATGCATATATATATACACATACACACACACACTCACAAATTTATGCAGTTATCTTGCTGCATAAAAAAATAGGATCTAGAAAGAAAAAAAAACCTGAGAAGGAAAACAAAAATGCAAGCAAACAACAACAGAAAGCATGAAAATGTTATGTTGTGACCCACACTCAGTTCCCATAGTCCTCTCTCTGAGTGTAGATGGCGCTTTTCATTACTGAAGAATTGGAACTTGGTCTCATTGTAAAAGAAGCATTTTTATGATAGTATAATAAAAAGATCTATTAAGTACAAATTGCTATTCTTTTTAAAACTATATAGAGTTTTATAACAAAACTATCATGTAACTTTTTTCTTCTTTTTCTTCCCTCCCCTCAATCTGACCCTAGAGATGTCTGACCTTAGACACAAGTATGTGTATATGTATGTATATATGTAAAACATTCTACACAGACTTCTATTTATTGGTTCTTTTTCTGGATGCAGATATTATCTCCATTCATATGTTCTTTATACTTAATTTGAATATTTATAATAGTCACTTTTGTCAAAGTGATTTAGTCACACAAACTTGTCTTTAAACTATATTGATGTTACTGTATACAACATTCTCTTTTTTTCTGCTCATTTTTCTCTTCATTACATCATGCAAGCTTATCCATGTTCTTCTAAGATCATGGAATTTATCAATTCTTATATTACAACAGTGTTCTATCATGATCAGATACCAAAATTTGTTCAGCCATTCCTCAAAAAATAGGTATCCTTATAACTTCCAATGCATTGTCATCACAAAAAGAACTGCTATATATTTTTTAAACATTACATTGCTTTCCTTTTATTCTAATCATCTTTGGAAAAAAACCTGATAGGTGTATTACTGTGTCAAAGTATAAAGGCAGTTTAAAAATTCTTGATTTTTTTCTTGATTGTTTCCAAAGTGGATGGATCATTTGCAATTCTACCAACAATGAATTACTGTCCCAAGTTTTCCATATCCTCTCCAACATTTGTTGTTTTTCCCTTTCAATCATTTTGGCCAATCTTATAGATTTAAAAGGATATCTCAAGGTTGTTCTAATTTGAATTTCTCTAACAAATAATAATTTAAAGCATTTTATATGGCTACAAAGTGTTTTGATTTCCTTATCAGAAAACTGCCTATTTGTATCCTTTCATCCTTTATCAATTGAGGAATGACTTGCATTCTTATAGATTTGACAAAGTTATATATATATATACATATATATTTGAGATATGAAATGTTTATCTGAGAAATCATCTAAAAATTTTTAATTTTTTACTTTATTTTTACTTTATGTTTTATTTTACTTTTCCCCTCTTTCCTCTCCCAAGAAGGCTACAATTAAGCATGAAGATATAGGTAAAGAGGTATATACATATATATATATATATATATATATATATATATTATGCACACACCTATATAGATATCTATAAAAATAAAATAATATATATAAATAAATCTATACATATATAAATAAATATATACATACATATATGTAAGACCATACTGTATTTATTTCCATTTGTCATCTGTTTCTCTGAAGATGAATGGCAACTTTTTTCATAAGTCCAAATCTTTCCATGTTTTTTCTCAATCAACCAGTTATCATTTCCTATACCATTGCAATATTCCAATCTACTCACATCTAAGAATCTTTTGCTATTCTTGACTTTTTTTTCTTCTAAGTTAATTCTATTATTTTTTTTTTCTAATTCAGTAAAATAATTTGGGCTAATTTAATTGGGATGGAATTGAATATATGAATTGGTTTTGGTAAAAATTGTATTATAGTATTGGCCCTGCCAATCCATGAATAGTTAATATTTTTCTAATTATTCAAATCTAATTTTATTTTTATAAAAAGTTTGTTATTAATAATTTCGTTTGTATACTTCCTGGTTTTGTTTTTGTGGGTGTAATTCCAGGTATTTTATATTGCCTAGAGTTATTTTAAAAGGGGTATCTCTTACTATCTCTTTTTGTAGGATTTGTTTGTGATATATAGGAATGTTGATGATTTACATGGATTTACTTTACATCCTGCTACTTGGCTAAAATTATCAATTGTTTCAACTAACTTTTTAGTTGAGGCTGAGAATTTCCAAGTATATTATTATCGTCTGCAAAAAGAGGTATTTTTATTACTTCATTCCCTATTAAGATTCCTTCTATTTCTTTTTCTTTTTATTGGTATTGTTATGGTTTTCAGGAAAATATTTAATAATATTGACAGAGGTCATTCTTGTTTCACACTTGATCTTACTGGGAAGGCTTCTAGCCATTACAAATAATGCTTGCTGATAATTTTAAATAAGTGGGTTTTTTTAATCGATTTAAGGATAAATCCATATTTCTACTTTAGCAGAATTGAATGTTATATTTTACAAAAAAGCTTTTATTGTATCTATTGATATAATCTTATGTTTGTTTTTTTTTTTACTTTCATTAATGATATAATAATTGATTTCCTGTGGACCAGTTCTCTTCCATTTGCTGGGGACATTAGAGGAAAGTGGATGTGAAGTTGGTAGCAGAAAGACCCTCTACCAATACAGTTTGAGTTTTGTAGTGTAATTCATGCCCATGAAGACTTGCCCAGGACTTAGAGGTTAAGTAATTTTCCCACAGCCTTACTATCAGCATGTCAATGGCAGGACTTGAATTCAGATCATCCTGACTTTTAGGCTGGCTCTCCAGACACAATAATACACTAATAAATTAGGGAACAAAAATGCATTGCTCAACACCTGGCACATAGTAGTCCCTTAATAAAAATTGATTCCATTCCAGGAATTGCACTCTCCATACCAAGCCTTGAATTATTGAGAAACTATGAAAGCTCTTCTTTCAAGAAAATAGATTACAGTATGGTGACATAAGGGAAATGATGCTTAAACTTTTGCTCATTTTCAATATCAGAATGCTTTTAACACGGGGAATGGAACCTAGAAAAATATGGATTTGGCAAATTAAGACTGAGAAAAGTTATTTGTGAAAAACCCTCCATTGTGCATATATTGGAAACCAGAATTAAGTTCTACCATGATGGAGGCAACAGGATGAAGACAAAATTTGACAACAGTTCTTATAACATAAGACTTCTGTAAAAGGAGACTATATTACAGAATAGACTTGCTGGGGGAGATCCTGTTACAAATTAAATCTTTCCAGATATAAGTCTACTAGAGAATGTCACAGTGAAAAAGCACCAGGCCTGAAGTCAGGAAGACTCATCTTCATGAATTCAAATCCCGTTTTAGATACTTACTAGTTATATGACCCTGGGCAAATCACTTAACTCTTTTGTGTCACTTGTCTCATCTGCAAAATGAGCTGGAGATGAACATGATGAAGCACTCTACTATCTTTACAAAAAACAAAAAACAAACACTATCAACAGAGATATCAAATAGTTGGACAGGACTGGAAATGACTGAACAACAATAATGGAAATTATGAAAAGGGATAATTTATCATTTAGTCTTTTCAAAAATATTTGTTGGAAGGAAATATATATACCCGTAAATACATATATCAGTGTACTGTTTTATTTTTGTTCATTTTTAGAGATGGATATAAATATTATGGTTGTCTGTCTTTTGTCTTGAGTTGCAATATTGTCTTGCATTTCCAGGGTCAATATTGTGTTTGGTTTTTTCAGATGACAAATCACAGTAACAATTCATTTTGTGTTGATTGTACTTGTGAAGTTGTGAAGCTGTTGTGCTGGGAAAACATTGGAAACATTCTAATTATGTCCCAGAGAATGGGGTAGGACCAGAAAAGACTAAGAGCCTGGTATGTGGTACATGCTGTTAAAAATGCTGCTAGGCAAAGTACAGGCTCAGCTTGGTTCAGTCTCCATCAATAATCCTTGAAGAATTACTGCCATTACTGCCATTAACTACAGTATGTGGCTTGGGGCTCAGCCTGATAGACTTTGTTTTCAACCAGAAAGCCTTTGAGTAAAAAGCAGAGAGGGAGAGACCACAGGGAACTAGATTTCATGACAGATTCAGCAAAGGAGAGTGGTATAGATGAACATGTAGGAGAACATAGCCAAGACTCATAACCAGTTGAGAAGCATTTATTAAGCACCTGCAATATGCCAAGTGTTGTGTTTGTTGGAAATACAAAGAATGGCAAAAGGTAGCATCTGTTCTCAATGAGTTCACAATCTAATGGGAAAATAATAGCTAAACAACTGTGTATAAACAAGATAGATACAAAATAATTTGGCGATAATCATCAGGGGATGGTATAAAAATTAAGGGAGGACCAATAAGGGTTTTCTGCAGAAAGTGGGTCTGAATTAAGATTCAGAGGAAGCTGGGGAACTCAGTTAATAGAAGTGAGGAGAGGGTGTATTCCAGGTATCCCATGTCAGGGGTGTTTTTTCAATATTCTGAAAACCCTTCTAATTATAGATACAAGGATTCTAGTGACAAAACAGAAAGACTTTTCATTCCTGGCCATATCATCTTCCCTCATTCAGAGATCTAAAGGGGGCCATAGGCAAACTAGTGAGAACAACTAGTCAGAATTTCTAGTGGACTTACGATGTAGCCATATATGTTTGCCCTTTGGTTTAAAGCTATAGTTTCCACGATGTAAATAACTCAAGGAATGCTGATTGGTTCATGCTTTGCAATGTATTTTCTCAAAAATTGCCAGGGGTCCTTGGACATTAGTTGAGTTGCCCAGATCCATAAAATTAGCATATGTCTAAGGTGAAACCCAAATTTTCCTGATTAACAAATTGGTGCAGTGAATAGAATGGTATACCTGAAGTCAGAAAGACCTAAATTTGAATCTTCCCTCAGACATTCACTAGCTGTGTGACCTTAAGCAAGTCATTTAACTTATTTGCCTCAGTTTCTTCATCTGTAAAATGTAGCTAATAATAGTCCCTATTTCTCAAGATTGTTGTAAGCTTCAAAGTCCTTTGCAAACTTTAAAGTTCCATCTAAATGCTAGCTATTATTGTTGGTGACTCAAAACCTGGATCTCTACCCACTGTGCCATGCTGTTTCTCATATTAGGCAGCTTAAAGGGTTTTGTCTATTCTATTTAACAGTGCCATAGCATGAGTTGGCAAAGCAGTCTTGGCAGCCTCAGTAAAAAAAAATGTATTCCTCTGAATGGAAAAAAGAAAAAAAGGATAAATTTGGAAGGAGCAAACTGACTTTTTCTAGGAACTGAGCACCATATCACCTTTCCAAGATGGGTAGGCTTGAATTCACTGGAGAGTTTAAATCATAAATAACTGAATGTCCAGGGAAATAATGGACTTTCCCATGGAAACAGTCTTAGCTAAACCTGAAGAATGTATTGCTTTGGTGGCACATATAAACCTATTTGCAAATTGAAAGAGAAAAGAAAAAAAGACTGGAGTGGCTGAAAGTGACTGTAATATTCTTGACCTTTAGCATGCAGTTTCCAGATCATTCTGCCCAGGTATTAATGCAGTATAATCATACTCCAAACACATGGTTCTTTTCAGAGGGTGGACTATCCCAAAGGTCTCCCCTTAGGAAACTCTTGACTTCTGATTTTCTGGATGAATGAAAAAAAATAGCCTGATATGGAGGAAAAAGACCTTTCATCAATTCAGCTCAATCATTTATTCAGCAAGCATGTATTAAGTACCTACTGTGTGCTAGGTACCCAGGATATGAAGGCACACCAAAATAATTCTTATCCTCAAGGACCATAGGTTGAATGAAAATCATTTGTTAAGTGTTTACCATGTGCTACCACTTTTCTAAGCACAGGAAATGGAAATACAAAAAATAAGACCATCTTTGTGCTCAAAGAGCTTATATTCTACTGTTGCTGTAGGTGTTCAATCATTCCATCATGTTCAACTCTTTGAGACCCCAAGGACCATGGGCATGCCAGGACTTTCTATCTTCCATTATCTAAATCTATCCAAGTTCATGTTTATTATTTCCACATTCTATTGAGCAAATCGTATGTTCTAGGCAATGAATAGATATAAAAACACGTTAAGACATGTTTCTTGTCTAATCTAATAAAGTCATGTGACTTGTTTAGGGTCACCTAGCTAGCAAGTGTCTGAGACCAGATTTGAACTCAGGAATATAAATCTTCACTACTCCAGACCGGAATTATATCCACTGTGCCAACAGGACAAAGAAAAGGTGGTGAGAAAATGTGTGTTTGGGAAGTAAAATGAAGAGACGAGAACTATAGCTAGAATTTCCAAACTTTCTTTGAAAACATAGGTAAATATGGATATGGAAAATTGCTTAAATTAGGTTGCTAAATATTGATAAATTTCTTTTTAGTTTTTTTTAATTCTTTGCTATAGGAGATGACTTTCCAAATAAAAGAAAGAGAGGAATAAATAAAAAGAGGCACATTTTTCAAGAATTATATAAATATTGCTACAAACTATTTTTTACAGAATAATGCTAAATAATTAGAAGGACATCTTAGTGGCATAATGTTTAGAGTGCCAAACCTGGAGTCAGACTTATCTTTCTGAATTTAAATCTGGTCCCAGACACTTACTATCTGTGACCTTGAGTAGGTCACTTAAATTTGTTTGCCTCAATTTCCTTATCTATAAAATGAGCTAAAAAAGGAAATAAGAAAAACCAGTGTCTTTGCTAAGAAAAGCCCAAATGGAGTCATAAAGACCAGACATGACTGAAAAATGACTGAGTAATATCAACAACAAAATAATAAGAAAAAAATATTAATTGATTAGGATGAATCAACATGATACAAATGACAATAGTACCTAAATTAATTTACCTATTCAATGCCATATCAATGAAATTACCAAAGAATTTTTATAGTACCAGGAAAAATCTATACCATTTATCATATGGAAGGAGAAAAGGTGAAGAATCTCACAGGAAACCATAAGAGGAAGTGAGAATAAAAAGGGCCTAGCAGTTCTAGAACTCATATCATGTTCTAAAGCAACAATCTGGTATTGATTAAAAACGAGAGAGCTTGACTAAAGTACAGATTACATGCAGAACATATAGTAGCAAATATTTTGGATTGTCTATTCTTTGATAAAACACAGGGACTCCAGCTACAAGAATAAAATTCAACTATTTGATTAAAATTACTGTAAAAAATTGACAGAAAAAGATTAAATTTAAACCAACCTCTCACATCTTATATCAAAAACTGGAAACTAAAAAGAGCCCATCAAGTGAGGAATGGTTGAATAAGTTGTGATCTATGGATATGATGGAACCCAATGAGGATTTTTAAAGAGACATAAAGATTAGAAAAAGAATGAAGTGGACAGAAACAGAATAATTTGTACCATAACACTAATATTTTAAAAAACAAACAAATTTTAAGACTTTTATAAACCAGTGAATAATAAAATGAGCAAAACTGGGAGAACAATTTATACAAAAACAAAACAATTAAATAAGTAACCTTGAAAACTGTAAGAAGCATGATCATGCTCCCATTTATTAAGTGCATACTATGTGCCAGACACTGTGCTCAGCTTTGAGTATTAAAAACAAAAAGAAGAAACAAACAAACCAAAAAACCACATATCTGTCCTCAAGGAGGATATATCTTAATGAGAAGGTAAGCCTATAAATAATTAGGTGCATAAAAACACATTGATAAATGAAGTAGATAGGTGAAAAATTAGAATAAACCATTAGCAAATAGAGAAAAGAAAGGATTGGGAAAGAGCTCTTGGAATGGGAGCATGGGAGTTGTTGAGCTGCAACTTGAAGGAAGTCTGGGAAGCAGATCCACTAACATTCAAAAGAAATGGGTCTTTCCATCCACATTAGAAAAATAAAATGATAAAATATCCCATTCTGCAAATAATAATATAATAGTAATGATAACTAACATATATATAGCCCTTTGAGATTGGCAATGCACTTTATGAATACTAGCTAATTTTATCCTCACAAGTTGAAAAGTAACTACATTATTATTTCCATTTACCAAATGAGGAAACTGAGTCATATAGAGGTTACATAACTAATAAGTGTCTGAGGCTGGATTCAGCTCAAGTCTTCTTGATCCCAGGTCTAGCACTTTTATTTACTGTGCCACCAAACTGTCCATGTCAGTAAGATCCCAAATTTATTGAGTAGTAAAAGTACGGGAATGTTTTAATTCTGTGTGAGATATAAATATACATCAATGTTTTCAAGAAAAGACCTATGTGAGTGAATTGTCAGGTGTAGTTTGACAAATTACATTATTGCCAAGGTCAAACGTGAATTCATAAGGCTCTTAGAACATGGGTAAGTGATGTACATGTGCACAGAAAGAAGATTAGACACATCAGAAGCAAAGGCATTCCCTCAAGAAACATCAAGAAAGAAAAAAACAGGGGGGGTAGACATTAATCACAATGAGAAGTCAGAGAGGTGGTTTTTTCTACTAAGACTGGGAAAGAGATGAGATGTTGGGAATGATGATAAGGATATAAATAGGTTAAGGAATATGTCATTCAGATCAAACACTGAATGGATTGTGCATCCATAGATTTAGAACCAGAAAGGACTTTATAAGCCCTCCAGTTCAAAATATTCATTAAAGAAGAGGAAATTGAGACAGAATGAAGTAATTTGTTCAGGGTTACATAGCTAAGTGAAGTTTGAGGTAAAATTGAACTCAGGTCTTCTATATTCCAAAGCCAGACTTTGACCATTGTTGGACTTCAGTGGCTCTCAGTGGTTTTTATCTTTTCAGCCAAACAGGGAGAAAGAAGAGAAGAAACAGTTATAATGATATAAGCATTATAAGACTGGGGATTATCACTACTCTTTCCAATAAATTCAGAGGTAAAAGGTACAGCATTAGAAAGCATGATGATGGTAATAAGACAAGAGAAAGAAATTAAGGGAATAAAGGTACTTAAAGAAAGAAAATGATCACTCAGCTGATTTGGAATATCTAAAGAACTCTAAAGAAACAACTAAAAACTAAAAACTCTCGAGATCACCCATGCCTAGGATTAGGATAATCCAACAAAAACTGACAAGAATGGGTCAAAAAGGGAGGAGGAAAATTAAGAGAGAAACTTACGTTGGGGAGAAAATGGTAGCAGGAGATACACAGGAAGACTGGACGGTTAGCAGGGTCAAATCATATGGAGAGTTGCAGTAAGATAAATAGTGGTCAAAGGGAGAAACAAATCTTGATTGTACTTAAAGGAAGTACTTAAAGGAAGAAGATTCAGCTGAGTGTTAAGGGAGGGAAGGAGGATAATAGAGGCAGATTGCAAGGGATTGAGGAGTAGATGAAAAGTAGAATCAATCAATATCAAATGCTGTTTTCTTGGAGGTGAGGTTGAAAGAGAGGAGAGATCTAAGATGACACATTAAAAGACAGGTTGGGTAAAGTTGCTGTATTTTTGCTTGTTTGTTTTTAGTTTAGGAAAAGGACTTGGGTATGTTTATCTGAAGCAAAGATAGAAAAATAAATAAAGGGAGGTTGAGTGAAACTTTTTGGGCATCTTCGTCTCTTCTCCCAAGAATTCCCTCTATAATGTTTCCATCAGGATCCCAGCAGGGCCAGATCCAGGTTTTGGTCTGTTTGTTTTCTGAAGACTTCCAGGGAGAGAGAGCCCCTTTCTTTGGAGTCTACCTTCAGCAGTTTTAGAGAGCTCTGATTGCTAGTTCTCCATGCATGGACATGAAAGCTGCCTCTTACCCTAACAAGTCTCATTCCTGGAAACTGCCATTCCTACAGATTATATGGACTAGATGGATGGGAGGCTGAAGGCTAGAGAAGGGAGAGCTGCTCACAGGCAAAGGTCTATTCTCAGTCCCATTCTTGAGCTGGGCAAAACAACTACAGACATCTTAGAATGTGGCCACTAGCCTCGGTCCTAGAGCTTCTGTGAATGATACCTGAGGAGGAGACTACATGTCAGCTTGATTCAAGAACCTATGTTCCTGGTGGTTGAATTTGAGATACAACATAAAGGCAGTCTGGACTCATAGACAAGGGCTTCTTTGGCCTAGAAGGTTAAAGAACAGAAGCAGGTCTCGGGAAAGCCATTGAAAAACTCCATGAAGAACCACAAGAAGCCAGGCTGTGATCATGAGTCTCCTTCAGGATGAAGTTGCTTTTTGTTATTGACTTGATCTCCATTATGTATTTAGAACACCTTGAATTCAGGAGGCTAATCTAGCTGATCACTATATTTTGGGATTCCAAACAGTAAATACTCCACCATCAGTTTTGGAATTGCCTTGAAGGCTTTGAGCATAAATGCTCTCAAGAGCTCTAATAGGATAGCTCCTTTTTCTGTGATCACTTGAGATTGTCTACTAAAGACTTCTACTGGATCCCTAAATCCTAAGGACTCTTCTTTGCTGCTCTTCATCCCACTGTCCCTTTCCTCAGCCCTAACTCTAACCCTTCTTCCATACTGACAGATATCCTCATTTCAAGTCTTTTCCAGGGATACTCCCCACCTCCTGCTTTCCTTTAAAGGCAAGAGTCCAAGGATTTCCTTTCAGGATAGCCAGTTCTCAAAATTCATTCATTAAATATATAATTCAGGAGGGCAGAGCCAAGATGTCAGAGTAAAGGCAGGTACTTGACCCACCTCTCCAAACCCCAAACTGCTCCAAATTCCTTTAAATAATATCTCAAACAATTTGGAACTATGCTCAAAAAGTTATCAAACAGTGCATACCCTTTGATCCAGCAGTGTTACTACTGGGCTTATATCCCAAAAAGACCTTAAAGAAGGGAAAGAGACCTGTATGTGCAAGAATGTTTGTGGCAGGTCTCTTTGTAGTGGCCAGAAACTGGAAACTGAGAGGATGCCCATCAATTGGAGAATGGCTGAATAAATTGTGATATATGAATATTATGAAATATTATTATTCAGTAAGAAATGACCAGCAGGATGATTTCAGAAAGGCCTAGAGAGACTTACATGAACTGATGTTGAGTGAAATGAGCAGGACCAAGAGATCATTATATACTTCAACAACAATACCATATGATGATCAATTCTGATGGACGTGGCCATCTTCAGCAATGACATGAACCAAATCAGTTCCAATAGAACAGTAATGAACTGAACCAGCTACACCCAGTGAAAGAACTCCGGGAGATGACTATGAACCACTACATAGAATTCCCAATCCCTCTATTTTTGTCCGCCTGCATTTTTGATTTCCTTCACAGGTTAATTGTACATTATTTCAAAATCCGATTCTTTTTGTACAGCAAAATAACTGTTAGAACATGTATACTTATATTGTATTTAATTTACACTTTAACATATTTAACATGTATTGGTCAACCTGCCATCTGGGGGAGGGGATGGAGAGAAGAAGGGGAAAAATTGGAACAAAAGGTTTGGCAATTGTAAAATTGCCCATGCATATAACTAGTAAATAAAAAGCTATAACAAAATAAATAAAAATAATAATAATAATGTCTCAAAAATTTTCAAAGCATCAGAATATCCAAAAAGATGGGGTAGAACATTTTCCATCCTAAGGCAACAGAGAAGCTCAGCAAAAAAGGCACTAGGGCAGGACAGACTCAGCCCTGGACCCAGTCAGTCCAGCCTGACATCTGAATCAACAGCAGTACTGCTGGCTTCTAGACCTCTCAGCCCAGAGACTCCAAACAAGAACTGCAAGGTCAAGAAAAGTTCTGTGGAACCACAGCGGGACCCCAGTGCATGACCCCAGCATGCAATCCCAGAGCAGGCTGACCCCAGCTATAGCCCAGACCCCAGCATCAGTGAGGTGGGACTTCTGAATCATCTTCTGAACATCTCAGCTTGGGGACACCAGGGAGGACTTGGAAGCTCAGGGGAGAGGTTCTGAGGCAACAGTGTGAGAGACCGGTGTGCAATCCCAGTGGACCCAGGTCAGCACTCTAGATCTTACTGCTACAGTGAGGTGAGGACATACCTAACTGCTCCAGGGCCGAAAAGAGTGCTTGTGGTCAGATTCCTAGGAGGATTTATGAAAGCAGCTGCACAAAACCCCTGCAGTTTGGAACAGTGCACCCTCCACCCTGGAAACAGAGCTCTATTTTAACAAAGAATTAAAAGCAGAGTAATAGATTCTAGAAAATCAAACAAGTTTTTGACCATTGAAAGTTATTATGGTGTCGATTATGTTATCAAAAGATGATAACAAAGCCAAAGCTCCTGCATCCAAAGCCTCCAAAAAAAATTAAGAATTGTGCTCAGGCCATAGAAGAGCTCAAAAGAGACTTTGAAAATAAAGTAAGAGATAGAGGAAAAATTAGGGAAAGAATTGAGAAAGGTGCAAAATGAAATAAAAAGCTAATGAGGAGAAGAATGCCTTAAAAAATAAAATTGGTTATTTAGGAAAGGAAGTACAAAAGCTCACTGAGGAAAATAATTCATTAAAAAAAAATAAAATTGAGCAAATGGAAGCTAATGACTTTATGAGAAATCAAAATACAATAAAGCAAAACCAAAAAATGAAAAGATAGGGAAAATGTGAAATATCTCATTGGAAAAATAACCAATCTAGAAAATAGGTCCAGGAGAGACAATTTTTAAAATAATTGGTCTACCTGAAAGTCGTGATCAAACAAAGAGCCTGGATATCATCTTCCAAGAAATTATCAAGGAAAACTCTCCTGATATTCTAGAGGTATTCAAAGGGTAAAATAGAAATTGGAAGAATCTACGGATCACCTTCTGAAAGAAATCCCAAAACAAAAACTCCCAACAATGTTATAACCAAATCATAGAGCTCACAGTTTAAGGAGAAAATACTGCAATCAGGATAACACAAGATTTAGCGGCTTCTACTTTAAAAGACCAGAGGGCTTGGAATATGATATTCTGAAGAACAATGGAGCTAGGATTACAATCAAGAATCACCTACCCAGCAAAACTGAGCATAATTCTTTCATAGGAAAAGCTTGTCATTCAATGAAACAGGATTTTCAAGCATTCATGAGAAAATACCAGAACTGAATAAAAAATTTGATTTTCAAATATAGGAAAAGCATAAGGAGGTAATCAGGAAAGTGATATGAGAGACCTAATAAAGCTTATTGTCTTAGATCACTACATGGGAGGATGATACTTGTAACTCATTAGAATGTTCTCATTAAGATGATTGAGGACAGTTCTGATGATCTTGTGATGAAAAGAGCCATCTACACCAAGAGAGAGGACTGTGGGAATTGAATGAAGATCACAACATAACATTCTCGCTCTTTTTGATGTTGTTCTCTTGCATTTTGTTTTCTTACTCATTTTCTTTCCTTTTTGACCTGATCTTTCTTGGGTAACAAGAGAATTATATAAATGTTTACACATATTGGATTTTACATATTTAACAAATATTGAATTGCTTGCAATCTAGGAGAAATGGTTAGAGGAAGGAGAGGAAAACCTGAAATACAAGGCTATGCAAAGATCAATGTTGAAAAATTATCCATCCATATGTTTTGAAAATAAAAAGCTTTTTAAAAAACAATGTTCTCATTATTATGGCCATTAGAAATATATGTAGATAGAGAGCATAAGTGTAAGTTGAATATGAAGGGATAATAACTTTTTTTTAAATGTTGAAACTAAGGGGTAAGAGAGGAATGTACTAGAGGAGAGGAAAGGGGGAGAAGTTGAATGGTGCAAATTATCTGCTATAAAAATGAGGTAAGAAAAAGCTTTTACAATGGAGGGGAAGAGCAAGAGGAGAGAATGAGTGAGTGAACTTTACTGTCATCATAATTGACTCAAATAGGAAATAACAAATGTACCCAAAAGGATTTGGAAATCTATCTTACCCTGCAGGAAAAGAGCAGGGGAATGGGATATGAAAAGGAGGGAGGGTGATAAAAGAGAGGGCATATTGGAGGAAGGAGTGGTCAATAGCAAAACATTTTTGAGTATGGAAAGGGTGAAAGGAGAGAGAGAATAAATAGGGAGAAATGCAGTTAGCAATAGTAATTGTAAAAAAAATTGAAGCAAGTTATTATTCTCTGGAAAATGATGAACAGGATGCTCTTAGGGAAAAAAATCTGGAAAGTCCTCCATGAACAAAGTGAAATATATAGTATACAGAGTAATAATAATGTTCTGGGATGGTCACCTATAAATGACTTTGTTATTCTCAGTAATACATTCATCCACAACTACTCTGAAAGACTTATAATAAAAAAAAATCCTATCCATATCCAGAGAAGGATTTAATCAAGTCTATATATATATATATATCGAAGCATTCTCTATTACTCTCTCTCTCTCTCTCTCTTTATTTTTAACTTAATTTTTCTTGAGGATTTTTATTTTTGTTAGGATGAGAGATCTATGTTTTCCTTCACAGTTTGACTGTTATAGAAATGTTTTTCATAACTTTACATGTGGTTTCTTAATTGTGGGTGGGAATAAGGGAGGAAACCCAGAACCCCAAAATCTTAAGAACAAATGTTTAAAAAATTGTTTTGAATGTAACAGGAAAATATTAAATAAATAAAATTTAAAATAAAATAAAATAAATAACCCTTGTTTACTTAGGCTGTATGCAGTGCAGAGATAGATTTCAAGGAGGCTGATCAAAAAAATTTTTAAAGAACCAATTTTATCTCAAAAGAAAAATTGCAAACAATAAGTGCATGACAGATGGCAGTTATATGAACATGAAAGAATATCCAAAACACTAATAATAACAATTTTACTTCATACCCTGCAAATTGACAAAGATGATCAAAAGTGGCAACAATCATTGTTGAAGGATTTGTAAAAATATAAGCATACTGATGCATTGTTAGTGGAACTATGAATTGGTGCAACCATTTTTGGAATTATGTAAATAATAATAATAATAATAATAATCCCCATAGCCTTTGACCCAGAAGTTCCATTTCTAATCTTTTATTCCAAGAAGATTCTTAATAAGAAAGTCCCCATGTGCACCAAAATATTATAGCAGCACTTTTAGTGATAATAAAGAACTAGAAACAAAGTAGACACCCATCAATTGGGGAATGGCTCAAAATAATGTAACACATAAATGTAATGGAATGTTATGGCACTATAATATGTTTGATTAATACAGAGAAGCATGGAAGGGTCTGCATGAACTGGTGTAGAATGAAGTTGAGAGCCAAGAAAATAGTGTGACTTCTACTATATAGAAAAAACCCCAACTATACCACACACACACACACACACACACACACACACACACACACACACACAGAGTCAGATGTGAATATGTCAAAATTATGAAGAATAAATATGGCTCAAAAAAAGAGATATGAGGAGACATGCCTGCTCCACCCTTTTCTGCAGTTGGGAGGTACACAGAGCTGATGGCAGATAATTTGGACTTTTTCAATGTAGATCAATTGTGTTGTTTTTTCCTCTTTTCTTCTTTTGTCTTTAAAACCACAATTTGTCTTTTTGATGTCTCTCTGGGAGAGGAAGATAGGGGAAAGAACACTGTGGAAGACCAGGATGATGTAAAAAAAAAAAAAAAACAAGACATCTATACAAACTTATAATAATAGTGTTTTTTTTAAATTATCTGTCAAAAATAAGAGAAGGGAATGGATTTAGGGAATTGAAGATATTGCAGAAGAACTGGAATGTCTGAACTGGGAAATGCCCTGGGAAAGAAATAAATGATGAACAAAAATACTGCATGGCAGCATATTGAAAGTGGCCAGCATGAATGTGGAAAGGGCCAGCTTGGCAGGGTTCTAAGGTTCTCTCCCTTTTGTCAGCTGTGCTCTGCAGCCTAGGAGCAGAAGCAGAGGAAGCAAAGCTCATTGAAAGGAAGGAGCAGTGGTGAGAGAATTAAAGCCTGAGGAACTTCCCAGAAAATATATAGAAGATCAAGTAAGATCCCTGGGATGCATAAAATCCACGATATCATTGTTTACAATGGAATAATTTTACAGTAACTGACAAAAATGCTAATGTCATCTTGGGGTGTGTTAAACAAATGAACAAATGAAAAAGCCTTTATTAAATAATTACCATGTGCAAAGCAATGTGCCACATACTGGACATTCAAATAATAATGATAATAACAATAATTATATAACTAAAATGCTATGTAATTATAGGTACCAATTAAAAAGAGCTTTGGGATCTGCAAAATGATTTAATGTCAATTCATTTGACTCTCAATTCTGTGAGGTAGGTTATATACCCATTTTTGCAGATGAGAAAAGTGAGGTTAAATATCTTCCCTAGGGGTACATAGCTAGTAAATCTGTAAAGCAGGATGAAAATTTTCCTTAGCTCCAAGTTCATTTCTCTAGTCTAGCTTCTGTACCATCTAATAGAGAAGGAAGAAAGGCTCAACTTCCAAGGAGTTCAAGTTCTAATGGCTTGGGAGTAGGAGAAAATTTATCAAGAGGTATGATAGTTTTTGTACAAATAAAAAATATAATCAAGATCAGGAGGAAGGCAGAAAATTGGGGTGGGGATTTTATAGACAGATTCTCAGATAAAGGTCTCATCTCAAATATATAAAGAACTTTGTCAAATCCATAAGAATATGAGTGATTCTCCAATTGATAATTGCCAAAAGATATGACAGATAGTTTTCCAATAAAGAAATCAAAATAATTGCCACATTAAAATGCTTTAAATAATTATCAATTAGAGAGATTCAAATTAGAACAATTCTGAGATATCATTTTACATCTATGAGTCTGGCTAAAGTGATTAAAGGGGAAAGCAACAAATGTTGGAGGGATGTGGGAAAAGTGGACGTTAATTCACAGTTGGTGGAACTATGAACTGACCAATATTTTGAGCAGCAATCTGGAATTATGCCCAAAGAGTTATTAAGTTGTTTATACTCTTTAATCCAGCACTGTTTGGTCTAGCTTTGTTTCCCGAGATGATTAGGGGAAAAGGAAAAGACTCTACATGTTTTAAAATATTTAGAGCAGACAAAGAACTAGAAATTGGGGTGGATGGGGCAGTGTGCCTATCAATTGAAGATTGGCTGAAGAAGTTGTGATAAATGATTATGATGGAACATTACTGCACTATAATAAATGATGAATCTGATGATTTTAGAAAAACATAGATAAGCTTACATAAATTAATATAGAAGAAAACTAGCAGAACCAAAAAATATTGTATGCAGTAACAGCAATATTGTTTAAAGAACAATTTTGAGTGAATAATTTATGACTATTGTAAATACACAAATTATCTCCAAAGGCCATATGAAGAAAGATGCTATCGACATCCAGAGAAAGAACTGATGAATAGAAGTATGTGTAGAATGATTTGTATGTGTATACATACAAACATACATGTATTTTTGTAGACATATTTATGTCTAATGGTAGTCATCTCCGGAGTGATGGGGGGAAAGGGGGAAAGGAATTACATGATAACTTTATATTTTAAAAGAATTGCAGTTTTGAATAAGATTTTTTTTTAAAAGCACAGTATTCAGGACCAGAGAAATCTCCCTCTATACGCTACCCTGGTTGAATCACATCCAAAACACTGTCACCACATAGGATCAAAGTTGTTGAGTTAGGAAGAAATTGAGAGACAATTTAGACAAGCCCTTCATTTGACAGTAAACAGAAAGAATCGGAGGTCCCGTGAGTATAGATGACTCACTGGAGTCCACAGCAGGTGAAAGTAAGAGAATTCGGGTGCTGGAATTCCAGCACTATGATACCTCCAGACAAGAGTGAGCAGGCTGGCGATGGGCTTTGGTGTAATGACCGCGTATTTAAAGTCAGCCGGAGTCAGGAATTCAGGTTAAGGGGAAAATCTTCAATATTTATTGAAGCGAAGAGGTGAATAAAGATTGCTATAGCAAATATAGGCAAGAAAGATTGCGATAGCAAATATAGGCAGTTGTGACAGGAAGCCAGCTAAGAGAGAGCGACGCGAGCCGAGGCAACCATGGAGGCAACTGTGTCGGCAACTGTGGCAATGGCCGTCCCAAAGGTCTCTCCTCCCCTTCCTATTCCACTCCCCTGCCTCCACCCACCAAAATCGTCATTTCCTATACAACACATCAGGACTTGCACAAAGAGTGGGTGGGGGCCATTCTTTCTCCAAGCTTATCTATTAATAGAGTATGGTCCAATTACTATTTAGCCTCATGTGCTTGGGACCTCAGTGCATCAACTCAAGCCTCAGCCCATTACATCTCCCGCTTTCTTTTGTTTTAGAACACAGGTGATCATGCCATCCCTGACTCTTCAGGGAGGTCAGAGCCCCCAAGGGGAGGTGATCACACCCTCCCTGATTTCTCAGGAAAGGAGGTGAAAGCACCGAAAAGGAAGTGATCACGACCCCCCTGACTTCTCAGGAAGGGAGGTGAAAGCACTAAAAAGGAGATAATCACGCCCTCCCTGACATCTCAGGAAGGGAGATGAAAAGCACCAAAGGGAAGTGGGGGTTGCTAGCAGGTTTCTGGGCTCAAGGGTCTTATTATGCACAAACCCATCAGCATGGGAACACATAGCACATAGCAACAACGCAGAGACTATTAGTGATGACTCTCCCCACAGTCAGTGCAGGCTTGATGTGGTGTAACAAACATGAATTATGCACCCAAGTAACGGTATAACAAACAACATAAATCAACAGTATGATGTAAAAGATTGCCAGAAGTCCTAGAAGGAGAGTATGTAAACAGCAGTCACACATACACCTCTTCAGCAGCCAAGAGATAGTCCAAAACCAGTCTATTGTCCATTGCTTCACATATCAGGGAATCCAATGATCCCCCCAAGTTTTTGAAGTCCAGCAAAAGTCTTTTTATGTCTTAGGGAATCCAATGATTCCAGCAGATTTTGAAGTCCTGTAACAGTCTTATCATTTCTCAGAAAATCCAATGATTCCTGAGGGCTTTAAAGTCCTACAACAATCTTATGTCTCAGAGAATCCAATGATTTCTGAGGGTTTTGAAGTCCAATGATTTTCTATGTCCATGAGTCAAACGCCATAACTGCCACACTCTTTCAATGGTGAGCACAATCAGCAACAGAACCACCCGATGTTTCTTGGGTCTTCTCCTTCGTTTCAAGGGTCTGCTCCGTCTCTCTGCGATGGACAAGGCGAATACGGCTCGTTGGCACCCATCTGATTCCTTCTCCACCTGTAGAGATACAAGCAAACCCTCTCCCCCAAGCAGTTAGCCTATCTGGTCCCTTCCATTCACCACTTTCTGGGTCTCTCCACATCACCTGGCGATTATCTAAAGATAGTGGAGCTGCTCGCACTGGACATTGCCCTTCCGGTGGGTTATAAAACCTGTCTGCCGGAGCCAGTGCATCTTCGTCAAAAATCAAGAAGTTAATAGTATAAAGAGCTAGATTTAGTAGTTCTCTAGGGTTACCTGTGGCTCCCCCTTTCTTTTGTTTTTGGAGGAGCGTCTTAATGTCTCTGTTTCTCCTCTCTACTATTGCCTGTCCTTGAGGATTAAAAGGTATGCCAGTGGTGTGTAAAATCTTATACTGTGCACAAAAGTGTGCAAAATGTTTGGAGGTGTATGCAGGACCATTGTCTGTTTTTATTGCTTGTGGCACACCCATAATGGCAAATGCTTGCATGAGAAATTCAGTGACCACTCGGGCTGTCTCTTTTGCTGCTGGTATGGCAAAAGTGAATCCTGAAAAGGTGTCTACCACAACATGGATAAAAGACAGACGACCGAAAGATTTATAATGGGTCACATCCATTTGCCAGATTTCATTGGGTCTCAAACCACGAGGGTTCTTCCCTGGAGGCAGTGTAGGAGCATGGAAAGGAAGGCAAGCTGTACAGCTTTTTACTATGCTCCTAGCTTCCTCTTTTGTAATCCCAAATTGTAAACGCAAAGCTCGAGCAGCCTGATGGTACTTAGAATGGGATTCCTGGGCCTCCTGAAATAAAGGTGTACTGGCCAACATAGTTAAAAGGCTATCTGCCTTTGAATTCCCATCAAAAATAGGGCCTGGGAGTCCACTATGTGAGTGGACATGCAAGATATAAATCTTACCTGGATGTTTTCTCACTTGCTCCTGAAGTTCCTTAAAGAGCTGATATATATTAGAAGCTGCAAATTTTATTTGGGCTGTGGCAATTCTTTGTACCACACCTACTGAATAGGCTGAATCAGATATTATATTTATGTCTCCTGGGTAATAAGTGAGAGCTAACATGATTGCATACAATTCGTTCTGCTGAGTGGACTGAAAAGGAGTTCTGACTACTCTCTTTATGGTTAAATCATGAGAGTATACAGCACAAATATTGTGTTTGGATGCATCTGTAAAGATAGTTGGTCCTTTAAGAGGAACTTTAGAAACTTTTTCTTCAAGAATCCATCGCCAATTATGTAAAAGTCTGGTTATCTTTAATGGAGACCCATGTATAAAATTAGGAGCCATGGCTAATAAAATTTGCCACTCTGGGATGGTCTCACAACACACATTAATTTGTGTATTGGTGTAAAAGGTGTATATCTTATCAGGTCTTGCCCCAGATAATTGTACTGCTCGCTTAATGGCCTTTAACAAAATTCTAGCCACAAGCACTGGGTAAGGAGTAAGGCTTTGTTCTGGTTGTGCCGGGAGGTTCACCCACTCTATCACACTGTCTCCTTGATGAAGGACTGCTGTGGGTGCCTCTTGTGTGGCAAAAACTGTTATTTCCAAGGGCTTTTGAGTGATTCTCTCAACCACATTGGATAAAGCCAGTTCAACTTCTCTCAAAGCCTCTTGAGCTTCTTTTGTAAGCTGGCGTGGTGAATTTAAAGCACTGTCTCCCCTTAAAATATCATATAATGGTTGTAACTGATAGGTAGTCAAGCCTAACACTGGTCGCATCCATTGGATATCTCCTATCAATTTCTGAAAATCATTTAAGGTGTTTAGCTTCTCTGTTCTTAAGGACAGTTTTTGTACTGTAAGCACCTTAGGGTATACTTCATATCCTAAATATTGAAAAGGAGCATGTCTTTGAATTTTCTCTTCAGCTATGTATAATTTGTAGTATCTTAGTGTTTCTATGGTCTTTTGTAGACATGCTTCTAACATTTGTTCCTCAGGTGCACATCCCAATATATCATCCATATAATGTAATAGTATAACTTTTGGAAATTCTTTTCTTATTGGAGCAAGAGCAGCAGCAACATACATTTGACACATAGTGGGGCTGTTTTTCATTCCCTGTGGCAAAAACTGTCCATTCATATCTTTTATAAGGCTCAGCTAAGTTAACGCTGGGCACTGAAAAGGCAAATCTTTTCATATCCTCCTTATCCAGAGGGATAGAATAGAAACAATCCTTGATATCGATGACCCAAAGAGGCCACTCTCTAGGCAATTGAGTAGGAGATGGAAGTCCAGGCTGAAGAGTTCCCATAGTTTCCATCTGTTCATTTACTTTTCTTAAATCAGTGAGCATCCTCCATTTTCCTGATTTCTTTTTTACAACGAACACTGGGGAATTCCAAGGACTTAGAGAAGGTTGTAAATGTCCTTGTTCAAGCTGTTCCTGTACTATATCTAATAAGGCCTGAATTTTATCGCTACCCAAGGGCCACTGTTCTATCCACACTGGTGTATCAGTTTTCCATTGGATAGGAACAGGTGAAAGTGTTGGCAGGCCTTCAACAGCAGCCCTGCTTAAAAAACCGAAGTACTCATTTTTAACCCTAATTGTTGTAAAACATCTCTTCCCCACAGATTGATGGGGAGTTTTTCAACTATAAAAGGAGTAAAAACTCCTGTTTTGCCTTCAAAAGTCCATCTCATAGGGGCAGCACTAACTTCAGCTGCTATTGATCCTCCTACTCCAGACATATAGGTGTCTGCTTTAATCTTTGGCCAGTGACTGGGCCAATTGGCACCTCTAATAACTGTACGATCTGCACCTGTGTCTACCAATCCTTCCAATGGTAGGCCATTTATATAGATCGTGAGCATAGGTCGGTCAGCCGTTACAGCTGCTGTCCAGTAAATTCCTGGATTTTGTGGTCTGGAGTCAGAACCTGGGTGACTATCACCAGGTTGCTTATTAGGATTCTGTATGAGTAAACCTGATGCTACTACTTCTCCTGGGTGATAAGTCACACATTGTCTACCTGTATTAGTGACTGGGATATTATCTACACATTCCCCAGTTTCCCACATCAGTGTGTGGATGGACACTGTTTTGTACGTACAAAAAGGAGGTGAAATGGTCAAGCCTACTGTGCCTGGAGGTAAGGGATCCATAGGCTGGAGAGGAACAGATTTCACCTTTCCAGGGGGTATCTCAGTTGTCCCAGCTGCATACAGCTCTATTCTCCCCAATTGTAATTCCCTTCTGCCATCAGGTTGCTTCCTGGCTGGTTGACTGTGTAATCCCCTTCTCCCATCATATGGCTTTCTGGCTGATTGGTCATGTCTGGATACTGGACTTCTAGGCCCTCCCTGGGTGCACCATTGGCTGCCATCATGCCCCAAGTGTTTTTTGCCTTGGGCCCTGGGGCTGGGCCCCTCATCCCGTTTCCCTGAATCTGTCTGCATTCTGAGGCCCAATGGAAGCCTCTGTTGCATTTTGGACATGGGGTTTGGGGTCTTGTTCTCCCACCTTGTTTTCCCATTCTATCTCTATACCAACATTGAGCTTTCAGATGCCCTACTTTTCCACACTGAAAGCATCTACGAGTCTCTCTGGAAGTCCCTTGCCAAGAGGGATTCTGTCTTCCCATGTTTGAATTTTGGGAAGTCTGCACCATAGCCTGGGTATAAAAGGCACCTGTGTCCACTGTGGCACAGCGTCTTATGATCTCCTCTAAAGGAGCATCCCTGCGCAGTCCTAGTATAATTCTTCTGCAAACCTCATTAGCATTTTCCTTAGCAAGTTGCCTTATCAAAACATCTGTTATTGGATTTTCTCCATTTGTTCTTGTGATAGCTGTCTGCAAGCGTCCCACAAAGTCAGCAAAGGGTTCATTTGGCCCTTGTGTTATTTTTGTGAAGGCCCCCCTCTTGTCGTCTTTATTGTGGAGGGAAGCCCACGCTTTGATAGCATTAACAGCAATTTGCTCATATGCTGCTACAGAATAATTAATTTGTGCTGCGACATTTGCATAAGGACCTGTACCTGTAAGTAGGTCATAGGTGATTGCAGCATGAACTCCACTTTGACTATTTTGTTGGGCTTGTATCCTACAGAGCTCACTATATTCAGAAAGCCACAAGTAGTTTTGTCCAGGTTCTAGGCATATCTTTGCTATAGATTTCCAGTCATTAGGGGTCAAGATTTCAAAAGACAAATTTTGTAATAGCATCTTAACATAAGCTGATGTAGCCCCATAAAGAGTGCAAGCTTTTTTCAGGTCTTTGAGGATATCTATATCAAAAGGAGAGTATCTTCTACTTTCTTGACCTGAAGAATCAAACTGTTGAATAACTGGAAAAATGTGGTGTTGGATTTCCAATACATTTCTCCCTTCTTCTTTGGCCTTAATTAGTCCCTTTTGCAATCTACTCAAAGGAGCAGCTGGACGCTGTGGGGGAGGTGCTGGACGCTGGGGGGGAGGTGCTGGATGCTGGGGGGGAGGTGCTGGTGCTGTCACTGCCGCCCCCACTACCCCTCCTCCCTCCATCCCGGAGGGTGGAGTTGATGGAGGAGAGTCAATTACCTGCTCCTCAGGTGGGGCTAAAGCTGCCTCAGATTCACCCCGCCCTTGAGCCTCACTTAAGTCTTCATGCCCTGTGGGGATATGGCCATTAATCTGTTCTTTGTCTTCCTCCTTTACCTCAGGCTTCCGCATTTGGCCATTCTTAGAGTTTTTTCCTTTTCTCCTAAAACTAGTACGGTATTTTAAGGCCATCTGTATCGTATTATATAAATAGAATGCCTCGAAGGGAACTGACTGAGGGTTGTCAATGTTATAATCAGAGATCTGTTGACCAACCAATGCCCAGTTACCCAGAGAGATTTGCTCTTCCTCTAAGAACCCAGGGGAGGTAAGTTTTAATGTACTCAAAAGTTTAGCTGCGTGTTCCCAAGATACAACTAGCCCTTCCTCTTCTATCAGGTCACGCAGGCTTTTTATAACACCACTCCTGGGTGGGGCAGGGGTTGGGGGGTTTGGGGTGGGGGATGGAGAATCTTTACCTAGGATCTGTCCCATTTCAGCCAAAAAGTTACTGCTTTCGTCTTTAAGAAAATAAGTTCCCTGTTTGTCTTATACTCACCTAAGTTCCTGGTCACTGGAGACTTCTTCAGTGAAAGTAGGGTCCTTGGGCCCCACGTTGGGCGCCAAATGTAATGACCGCGTATTTAAAGTCAGCCGGAGTCAGGAATTCAGGTTAAGGGGAAAATCTTCAATATTTATTGAAGCGAAGAGGTGAATAAAGATTGCTATAGCAAATATAGGCAAGAAAGATTGCGATAGCAAATATAGGCAGTTGTGACAGGAAGCCAGCTAAGAGAGAGCGACGCGAGCCGAGGCAACCATGGAGGCAACTGTGTCGGCAACTGTGGCAATGGCCGTCCCAAAGGTCTCTCCTCCCCTTCCTATTCCACTCCCCTGCCTCCACCCACCAAAATCGTCATTTCCTATACAACACATCAGGACTTGCACAAAGAGTGGGTGGGGGCCATTCTTTCTCCAAGCTTATCTATTAATAGAGTATGGTCCAATTACTATTTAGCCTCATGTGCTTGGGACCTCAGTGCATCAACTCAAGCCTCAGCCCATTACACTTTGGCACCATACCCATCACAACAGGTTGAAGGAACTGGGCAGAGTTTGCCCAGAGAAAATAAGTGTTTAAGGGATTACAATGGGTGTTTATTTCTAAAGTGTCTGAAGGGCTACTGTATTAGAAGAGGGCTGAGATGACTCTAGAGAGCAGAGGAGGAGCAGCAAGTAGTGTTTTAGTCTCGGAAAACTCTTGTAGATTGAAGGAAGAAATGAAAATAACTTGAAAGTTGTCAGGGAAACAACACTAAAACTTAACACTACCCCCAGGTGGAAATGGCCCCCATGGGAAGGTGAGGGTGCCTCCCTCCATGGAAGTCTCCATGGAAATGTTTGACCACTTCTCAGGTGATGTGGGGAGAAGCTTCCACTTTACCCAAGTTAGTCAGTGAATAATCACTTATTGGACTGGGCAGCTTCTTTGTTTCCTTCCAGCTCTGATTGTGTGATCTTATGTATCTGTGACTTCTTTAGCATGAAAGCCATTGGTTAGCATCGTCATGCTGCTGACTGTGTGATCACGGGTAAATTTTTGACTCAGAAGCCGGACCAATCTCTAAGATTAAAAGTTTCAAAGGTGCCAGGGTGCGTTCTTAGATGGAATTTGCCTGAGTTCCCTTCTTAGCTAAGGGAGCCATTAAGTAACTTAGTCATGGGCAGATTGCCAGAAAAATCATTTGGAGCAGGCTGGAAGAAGAGAGGGGTGGTGGTATATTAAGGCAATTGGGGAGAACCAGCTCACCTTGCCTAACTAATAACTAATTAATAACTAAACTAACAATGTGTTTCACCAAGCAGGATAACAAAAACACTCAATGGAATCTGGATACACAACAAAGTTCCTGTGTTCCTCTAAGCCAGGCCTTGTCCATAGATGGACGTTACCATCAGCTGGTTTTTCAAGACTATTTCCTCTTGTAATTCTGAGTGTCTGAAATAAGTAACCATCATAATTCACAACCCAAGTGTGCATTGAAGATTAACTTTGTCCCCAATAATGCTGTGGTGTGTATTTTCTTGTCCCCATTTTACAGTTTAGGAAACAGACTCTGAGCAATTAGGTAAGTTGCTCAAGTCCACATAAGTAATTAAGTGACTAAGACAGTCTGAGTCCACTTCTCCTGACTCCATACCCCCTTTAGGGAATACAAAAAGGAGCACTTTGGGGGAGAATGTTGAATCTGGAGACAGAAAACCCGAATTCAAATCCTGTTCCTTGCTATCAGTGTACCTTTGAGTAAACCATTTGACATCTCTGGCCCTTAGTTCCTCATTAAGAAAAGATTTAGAGAGAAGCAGTTTTCAGGGATGGCTAGAGAAGAGACTTGGAGCCAAGATGACACTGTTTCAAGTCACATCAGAAATCCTTCTTGGCTCTACAATGTTGGCCAAGTCACAATCTTTAGGATTCAGCTTCTTCATATGTAAAATGAAGGGGCAGGACTCAGTGGTCTACTGGATTCTTTTCAATTCTCAATCTGGGATCCCAAGCCTACAACTAGATGATCTTCAGGGCCTAATCAAGTTTGATGTAATGATTTTGAATTTCTATAATTATCATAATTAGGGCAGATATCTTTAATTTCTCAATCCCATTCCCTTTGTTCAAAGTTGACATAAGTTCTTGTGCTAGCAAAAAAACAAAATAAAATGAAGCCTCATCTCTTCTATTCTATCCTTGTTTATACCTCTCACATACTTCGGGGCAGTTGCTTTTGCCTTTCTTCTCACTCCTCCCCCATTGCTTTTCTTCATTTCCCCCACATTTCATCCCCAACAACCCCTTTATTCTCTTTAGTTAAATTTTCCCAAGCTCCTCAGTAATTCGTTGGAGGAAGGAAGTCCCTCCATCCTGGCTGGCTGGTCTCTCCCTGCCAGAAGCTGTCATTGTCCATGATCCTCTGCTTGGCCCATTGGATGGTCTTTGTGTGAATCTGAGGCCTCCAATCAGCCTTTGCTGCCTGGATGATCGTTGTGGCATTCACCATGTCCAGAAATAATTGGCTGTCCATTTATGTTGCAGACTTGTTTGATGTTAGTATTCTTCCTAATCTAAAATTTCACAGCACATCTGGTTTTGAATAATTGTTTAGCCCTCTGTCTCCCTAATTAGCAAGCTTTCTCTTTACTGCTTTTGTTTGGAGAGCTGTCTCAGGTACTTGTATTATCTTTCATCTTCATTTGGCCTCATTTATTTATTCTTATAACTGGTTTTCTATTTCTCCATTTCTACTTACCTTTTTAAATCTTACACCTCTTCATATCCCTCCTCCATTCCCTACATCTTGCATAGGTCTTTTTTTAAAGTGGAAGTTATTGGTTTTTATATAGCTTTGACTTCTCTGTTGTTCCTTCATTATAAAGTTCTCATAATTATACCTCAAGAGCTGCGGCATTTCCCTCCTCCTGTGCTGGCCAAGAGTGCAAAGAAATTTTGGTCCCTTTGCATGGAGAACACTCTATGGGGATCCCCTCATTTGCGTGAGTTGTCTATTAAATGACCTGCCCCTAGTCAAATTACTAGTCATTGCTAAAGTTTAGGTTGGTAACTCAGGCCTACCTGAGTGAAGCTAACTCTCAATCCATGTCATGCTGCCTCTGATAGAGACATAAATGCTACAAAGGACCTAAGAAGTGACTGAGTTCAGTTCCCTCATTTTACAGATATGGAAACTGAAGCTTAGGGTCACCCAGCCAGTAAATGTTGATTGGGACATATAGAGATTTAAATCCCTAGCTTCCAACTTTCAAATCCAATTATGCTAATTGCATGGCTCTGATTCTCAAATTATTTCAAGAGAGGAAACAAGACCCATTCTAGATTCTTGATCAAATTCTATCTGTGTTGACAGTTCTGCAACTTGTAATTTTAGAGATCTATCCAACACAATAAAAGATTAAGTAAGTTGCCCAATGTAATCTTAGAGATCTGTCCAGCACAATGAAAGATTAAGTAACTTGCCCAATGTGACAGAGAGTCAGAAACTGAGTCCATGAGTGCCTGGCTCTGAAGCTGGGTTTCTATCCTCCATCACCCTGCCTCATGGGTATTTACGAAATATTTGTTGAAACCCAAAGCAAGGCTTTGGTTATTAGTGTCCAGTCATTCCTGGATGTCCTGAATCTTGTAGCATGAAGGTAACTGGTTAATCCAAGACTTTGCCAATGAAGCACAAGCTGTGGCTTATATTAACCAACTGTGAAAACATTGTGGTCAGACCTACGATGGGATCAGTGTCTCTACAAAAGGATCAGGTCAGTTAACTTCAAAAAATCTCATCTCCGAACTATTGATCACAAGACAATAAATTTTGTCCAAAACACCACATGCAGATAGTCTGACAAGGCAAGAATAGGCTGTGATCTATAGAGGCAGAGAGAGTGCTTATCACAGATCTTTGAACTGGTGGAGTATCATTTCATTGTGTTCACCTTAATTTGGTTGTGTGACACTGAAGTCACACTAGCTTTGTAATTGCAGGAAGGAAGGGCACAAGCATCTTTAAAATACCTCCCACTTACCAGGTGGTAATCCTTTTTTAGGGTTACAAAGTAAAAGTCAGTCCCTGCTCACAAAGTGCTCACAGTCTAATGGGGGAGACAGCAATGGACAGATATGTACAAACCAGCTGTATACAGAATAAAGAGGAAACAAATAAGGGAAAGAAGACCCTAGAACTAGGATGAGTAGAGAAAGGCTTCCTATAGAAGATGAGATCTTAGTTTGGAACTCCAGGGAGACCAGTGGGCAGAGATGAGAATGGAGAACATTCTGGGCATTGGGGATAGAAGGAGACCACCAGGGAAAATGCCTAGAGCCAAGACATGAAGTGCCTAACTTATGGAAAAGCTACAAGGCAAGTGACATTGGATGAAAGGGTGTGTCAGGGAGAAAGGTATAGGAAGACCGGAAAGGAAGTTCTTTGAATACCCCAAAAAAAGATTTTAATATTTGATTCTGGGTCAATGGAGAGCCAATGGAGCTCATAAATGGAGGGTTACATGGATGGACTTTTGCTTTAGTGAAATTCCTCTCATGGTTGAATGGAAAAGGGGTTGGAATGGGAGGAGACCCAGTAGCAGATTATTGCAATAATCTAACTGTGAGGAGATGAACTAGAGTGAGGGTGATGAGAAAAGGGGACCTGCGTTAGGCTGTTTGAGAGAGAATTACGTATCTTGAAGCTTCCTGGTATGAGGGCAGAATCTGAGGAGGAGAAAAATGGTGAGCCATGGACTGCAAATATGAAGAAGAAAGGTAGTGACTGGAAGGATGTAGGCAACAGCTACCAGGATTTCATTTGGCAGATATGAACAACTTGAACCTCAAAGGAAGAGGGGCTACTTGGTGATAATGATGATAGGGAAAGAAATTGAAAGTAATGATAGAAAGCAAGGAATATTCCAGCTCCCCAAGCTAGATCATTGAGCAGAGAAGAATGAGTGAAGATGTAGCCACAATTGAAAAGCCGAGAGGTTGTGTCCACGTTTCTATAACAGCTAGAAGATAAAAAGGGTGGGAGAGGAAAAGATCGGGGATGAAGCCAAGTCTGTGGCCCGTGGAAAAGCATCCCAGAGGGCACAGTGGGAAGGGATGCTGTGTTTGGTTAGAACATTGGGGTGGGAGGATTGAAAGGTGAGCCACTTGAGGCAAACACAAACACATAGAAAGACTTGGATAAGAGTCAGGTGGAATAGACAGGCATAGATGAGCTGTATTCTGAGTAAAGCTTCAACCCAGCCAATGACTCTCCAGGACAACAGGACCTCGCCAGCACCAACAGCCAGTCATCTTATGTAAACTATCACTTCCAGCACTTTAGCTCAGGAAATAACCAAATCAATATCAGTGCTACCGGAAAGCACATGACAATCTAAGGAAGAGAAAGGGAGCAAGCACATATTGTGATATAATGGGCATTTATCAAGAACCTTCTGTGTACCAGTTCCTGTGCTAAATACTGGCAATGCAAATTTTAAAAGCAGAAAGGCAATCCCTGCCTTCAAAGAGCTTACACTGTAAGGAGGAAAGACAATACGCGAAAGAGAGTTGAAAAGTGGGAAAGCAAGGGGAGGGCTGCTACAAGCATGGGGCACGATGATGAAGGTGGACTCAAAATCAAGAAGAGTAACTGGGAGCAAATGAGGAGATGGCTGAAATTTTGCAATCTCTATAAAGGAACACTCGAGGGGGCCCTCTACTCAGAGGGTAAGAAGCAACTGAAGAGACTGGGAGTACTAAAGCTGAAGTAATCTCCACTATGGTAGGTGTTCTGGTGATGAGTTTAAACCAAGCAGAGCATCTGGTGGTAAATGAAGAGAGGGCTGAGATTGGGACTCTCCTAAAGAGAGGCTCTGCAGGGGAGAAGGTTTTTCTTGCCTTCCAGCCACTACATGTCTACATGATGTACCTAGGACTGCACTAAAGAACTTCACATATATCTATGTACTACTTCTACTTCTGAATGACTCCATTCATAATCCCTATAACTGCCTAAATAAAAGCTCCCTTCCCTCACCAACAATCCCTGTTATTTGTTGTATATCCCTACTTGAATATAAGTTCCCTGAAGATAGAGACTGTCTGATGCTATTTCTCTCCCCAGTTCCTAACATGACCTGAAATATAATTTGGGTTCCTAAAATATCTGTATTGGTTGAATTATTGAATGGAATATAGCCATTGATTATTAGGGCATTATTATTGTTTTTGCTGTTCAAGTAAGAGACAAATGACATCCCAATGTCATTCACATGATTTTTCTTTTGTATTTTACATAATAACTAATGGAACTTTTCTGTATTCTTAAAGTAGGGTAAAAGAGGTAGAGAGAACTTCTGTAGAGAAAACTGTCATTTTGCTTTATCACTCCTTTCCTAAGACATTATCAAATCCCCAATGCTCCCTCCTTTGACCTGCAGAGAAGCTGAAATAGAAACAGTGAATCATTATAACTTTTTGAAGTTGCATCAAATCTTCCCAACTTTGGAGTTGTGTGTATAGCTGTTCTCCATATTTGACCTTCTCTTGCCCCCAACTCTCTTGTTGGCCATTAGACTGTACACAGCCTTCCCCGTTTCTCCGGTAGAAGCTTGTAGAGCCATATCAAGGGACTTTCACTAGGGCAGTCATGGTCAAGATCAGCTAAGTGGGGGCAATGAGACAGGTTGAAATGGGACCTCATTGTGGGGACTCAAGATCATGAACTTTCTAGGCTGGCTGTGCCAGATGGGTGTATTCTGCCAAATGCTTATGTATCCCATAAGGGGCCAGCAGTTTATCACTGTCACTTAGTGGTAGATGCAGAGGCAGAGAGAGACAGAGACAGAGAGACAGAGACAGAGAGAGAGAGAGGAGGGAGAGGGAGTGGGGGAGAAAAGAGGGGAAAGAGACAGAAAGAGGGAAGAGAAATACAAAGAAAGAGAGACAGAGGAAAGAGAGACAGAGAAGCAGAAAGAGCGGGGAGAGAGAGACAGAGACAGAGACAGGCAGAGAAACAGAGAGATATAATGAGAGGAGAGAGAGACAGAGAGACAAAACAGAGAGAGAGGGGGGGGGGAGGGAGAGAGAGAGGGAGAGGGAGGGAAAAAGGGAGCACGGTGATAGAGAGCCTAATACTGTCTCCACTCATCCCTAAACCATGTGTTACCATTTTCCACTGCTATAAAGAAAGGAATTAAGAAAGAAACAAAAAAAGGAAGGAAGGATGGAAGGAAGGAAGGAAGGAAGGAAGAAAGGAAGGAAAGAAGGAAGGAAGGAAGGAAGGAAGGAAGGAAGGAAGGAAGGAAGGAAGGAAGGGAGGGAGGGAGGGAGGAAGAGAGAGAGAGAGAGAGAGAGAAAGAGAAAGAGAAAGAAAGAAAGAGAGAGAGAAAGAAAGAAAGAAGAAAGAAAGAAAAGAAAAGAAAAGAAAAGAAAAGAAAAGAAAAGAAAAGAAAAGAAAAGAAAAGAAAAGAAAAGAAAAGAAAAGAAAAGAAAAGAAAAGGAAAGGAAAGGAAAGAAAAGAAAAGAAAAGAAAAGAAAAGAAAAGGAAAGGAAAGAAAAGGAAAGAAAAGAAAAGAAAAGAAAAGAAAAAAGCATGGGAGGAGGAGAGGAGGGAAGAAAAGATGAGGAAAAAAATGTGCTTTAATCTGCATTCAGATTCCATCAGTTCTCTCTCTGGAGGTGAATGGCATTTTTCATCATTGTCCTTCAAAATTGTCTTGGATCATTCTATTGGTCAGAAAACAAATTAAGGTACAGTTCTTCATCATACACTATTGCTGTCACATAGTACAATGTTCTCCTAATTCTGCTCATTTCACTTTGCCTCGGATGATGTAAGGCTTTACATGGTTTTCTGAAATCATCCTGCTTGTCGTAGCACAATAATATTCCATCATAATCATATGCCACACTTGTCCAATCATTCCCTAATTGATGGACATTGCCTCAGTTTCTAATTCCTTGGCACCCCAAAAATATCTGCTGTAAATTTTTTGTACATATGGATCTTTTTCTGTTTTTCTTTTATTTCTCTGGGAAACAACCCAAGAAGTGGTATTACTAAGTGAAAAGGTAAGCACAGTTTTACAGCCTTTTGGGCATAGTCCAAAATTGTTCTCCAGAATGGTCGGATCATTTCACAACTGTACCAATAGTGCATTAGTGTCCCCAATTATTTATATTCCCCAACGTTTGTCATTTTCCATTTTTGTCATGTTATCCAACCTGATAGATGTGAGGTAGTTCCTCAAAGTAGTTTTAATTTGTCTTTCTATAATCAATAATTATTTAAAGCATTTTATATGACTAAGTAGCTTTGATTTCTTCTGAAATTTTCTTATTTATATCCTTTGACCATTTATCAGTTAGAACATGACTCATATTCTTATAAATATGACTCAAATCATATTTGAGAAATATGTCCTTTCTCAGAAAAAAATTGATCTAAAAATTCTCCTCAGTTTCTTGTTTTCCTTCCAAACTTAACTGCGTTGTCTTTTGTGCCAAACCTTTTAATGTCATCAAAACTATACATTTTATATTTCATAAAGCTTTCTACCTTCTATTTGGTCATAAATTCATCCTTCTTTCACAATTCTGACAGGTAAAATATTTCATCCTCCCCTAATTTTCTTATGACGTAATTCCTTATGTCTAAATTATGTACTCATTTTGACTTTATCTTGTTATACAATGTGAGTTGTGGGTCTGTACCTAATTTCTGCCAGATTTTTCCATTTTCCCCAGCAATTGTTTTTTTTTTCAGATGGTGAGTTCTTGTTCCAAAAGTGTGAATCTTTAGGTTTATCAAACACTAGCTCACTATGGTTATTTACTATCACATATTGTGTAATCTATTCCAATTTTATTATACACTCTATGATCCATTGCTCTATTTTCTATCCAGGTTGTTTTTATGTTTGACACTTTATAATAATTTGAAATGTGGTACTGTTAAGCTAAACTGCTTCACTTTTTTCATTAATTCCCTTGATATTTTTGACCTTTTATTCTTCCAGATGAATTTTATTAGTATTTTTCTAGCTCGATAAAACATTTTGATTGTTTTATTGGTATGGCACTGAATAAGTAAATTAATTTATATAGAACAGTCATTTTATTATATTGACTGTGCCTATATATGGGCAATTAATATTTCTCCAGTTGTTTAGTTCTGTCTTCATTTGAAAAGCATTTTGTAACTGTGTTCATATTGTTACTGAGGTTATCTTGGCAAGTATACTTCCAAATATTTTATGTTGTCTGCAGTTATTTTAAATGCAGTTTTTCTATTAATGCCTTCCTGTTGAACTTTGTTAGTAAATTTATAGAAATGATGATATGTGTGGGTTTGTTTTTTATCTTGCAACTTCACTAGAGTTGTTAATTATTTAAATTAGATTTTTTTAGTTGATTCTCTAGATTCTCTAAATAACTATCATATCATCTGCAAAGAATGATAGTTTAATTCCTTATTGCCTCTTCTAATTCTTTCAATTCTTCTTCTCTTATTGTTACAGGTATAGCAATCACTTCTAGTACAATATTAAATAATAGTAATGATAATAGGCATCATGATACACCCATGATATTATTAGGAAGGGTTCTTGCTTATTCTCATTATAGATAATGCTTGCTGATAATTTAGACATATAATCCCTGTCGTTTTAAGGAAAGATCCATTCATTCTTATATCTTCTAATGTTTCATTAAAAATGAATTCTTTGAATTCATCAAAAGCTTTTCCTGCATCTATTGAGATAATTACATCCATTTTGTTTTGGTTGGTTTGGTTGTTGTTGTTGTTATTGCTATGTTCAATTATACTGATGGTTTTCCTAATATTGAACCAATCCTGGATTACTGATATAAATTTTATTTGGTCATAAGTGAATTATCTTTATGATATATTGCTATGCTCTTAGTAGTATTTTATTTAAAATTTTTGCATCAATCTTCATTGGGGAAATCAGTCTATGACCTTCATTCTATATTTTTGCTCTTCCTGGTTTAGGTATCAACACCATATTTGTGTCATAAAAGAATTTGATAGGAAATTTTCTTTGTTTTTCAAAATAAATTATGTAGTATTGTTATTAAGTGTTCTTTAAATGTATGGTAGTATTTATTTCTGAATCCAGTTTGGTATTGGGATTTTTTTTCTTAGTGCACTCATTTATGGGTATTTCAATTTCTTTTTCTGATAAAGGGTTGTTTCTAATGCATTGTTGGTGGACTTGTGAAATAATCCAACCATTCTGGAGAACAATTTGGAACTATGCCTAAAGGTCTGCAAAACTGTGCATACTCTTTGATCCAGCAGTATCACTACTGAATCTATACCCTAAAGTGATCATAAAAGAGTAAAAAGGACCCACATGTACAAAAATGTTTGTGGCAGCTCTTTTTGAAGTGTCAAGGAATTGAAAATTGAATAACTGCCCATCAATTGGTTAATGGCTGAATAAATTACAACAGATGAATGCAATGGAATATTATTGTTCCATGAGAAATGAAGAGCAGGCTGATTTCAGAAAAGCCTGGAAAGACTTACATGAACTAATGCTGAGTGAAGAGAGTAGAATCAGGAGAACATTCTACATAGTAACAGTAAGATTGTGGGATGATCAACTATGATAGACTTATCTCTCCTCATAATTCAAGACAATTCCAATTTCTAGAAAGAAAACTATGAAAACTAAATGTGAATCAAAGCACAATATTTTCACCTTTTTTGATTGCTCTTTCTTTCCCCTTTCGATCTGATTTTTCTCGAACGTGGCAAATATGGAAATATGTTTAAAACGATAAACATGTATAAACTATAACAGATTGCTTACTGTCTTAGGGAGGCAAGGAGAAAGGAAGAGAAAGAAAAACTGAAACACAAAATCCTATAAAAACAAATTTTGAAAGCTATCTTTACATGTGTTTGGAAAAATAAAATATTGCTGAGAAAAAATAAAATAGGGTTATTTATAGTATAGTGTGATAGCATTCTATAATATGTTCTAGTATTCTATTTCCTCTTATATTAATTTAGGAAATTCATATTTTCATAAATAACTATCAATTTCTTACATTGCCAAATATAATTGGACAAAATAATTCCTAATAGTCACTTTAATTTCATCTTTATGAAATTCACTCTTTTTCATTTTTAAAAATTGAATTTGAAATTTAAAAATTTGGAAAAAATGGTAATTTTATTTTCTTCTCTCTTTTTTTTAATCAAGTTAATCGATGGTTTATCTATTGTATTATTTTTTCATAAACCCAGCTCCTAGCTTTCTTTGTGAATTCAATATTTTTAAATTTGAAATTTTATTAATCTCTCCTTTGATCTCCAAGTTTTGCATTTTGGCATTTATTGGAGAGTTTTTATTTGTTTTTTTTTCCCCTAGTTTCTTTAATTGCATGTCCAACTCATTAATCTGCTCTATCTTTATTTTATTGATATAAGCATTTGGAAATATAAATTTTCCCCTAAGTTTGGCTTTGGTTGCATCATACAAATTTTGGTATATTACCTCATTGTGGTCATTCTTCTTAATGAAATTATTGATTGTTGGTAATTTTTAGGATTAGATTATTTAGTTTCCAGTCTTTTTAAATCTATGTTTGCATGGCTTTTTATTAAATGTATTTTATTGCATTATAATCTGAAAGAGATATATATGTTTTCTGCATTGGTTCATGAGGTTTTTGTGCCTTACTACATGATCAGTTCTTGTAAACATGCCATGTATAGCTGAGAAAAAGGTACATTCCTTTTTATTTCAATTTTTGTGGAAGTCTATCATACCTAGCTTTTCAAAAGTTCCATTTATGCCATTAACTTCCACCTCTATTTATCATTCAATCCTAGGATATTAGAGCAGTTTTCTTAGATAATTTCTTCAAATATGATGTTGAGATTCTTTTTTTATAATTGCTTCAGATAGACCAATGATTCTTAAATTATCTCTCCTTGATCTAATTTTCTGTTCAGATATTTCACATTTTCTTCTCTTTTTCAATCTTTTAATTTTGTTTTGTTATTTCTTGATGTCTCGTGGAATCATCAGCTTCCACTTGCCAAATTCTAATTTTTAAAAAATATTTTCTTCTGTGATCTTTTGTACCTGTTTTCCAATTTGTTCTATTCTTCTTATTTTTTTAGAAAAAATCTTGTATTCAGTAATTCTTCCCATTTTTATACCATTTGCCCAGTTCTGTAGCTTAAGGTGTTATTTTCTTCAGTATTTTTTGAGACTCTTTTACCAAGCTGTTGATTCTTTATACAACTTCCCTGTATTGTTCTCATTTCTTTTTCCAATTTTTTCTCTACCTCTCTTACTTAATTTTAAAAATATTTTTGAACTCTTCCAGGAATTTTTGTTGGGTTTGTGTTCAATTGGTGTTTTTTTCTTTGAGGCTTTGCTTTTATCCTTGTTTACACTGATGCCCTCTTCTGAATTTATGTCTTAATCTTTCCTCCATAGTAGCTTTTTGTGATAAGGATATTGTTTTATCCTTATTTGCTCATTTTTAAACCTATCTTTTGATTTTCCCCTTTTTGTTAAACTTGGGTCCTTTCTCAGAGTGTAAGGAGCACTGTCCCAGTTTCAGGATTTTCATGCTGCTGTTTTCAGAGGTAGTTCTGGAAATATGTGAGTTTTCATTGCTTTCAAGATGATGTGACTCAAATAGAGGTGTGGTCACTGTTCTTTTCATCTGTGTTTTGGTCTTTAACCAGGAAACAACTTCATTCTTTTGCAACTATAGTTATTAGACTTCTTTTTGGACCATGGCCTCTATTCCCTTGTGAGCTGTCACAGGCATTCTTCTCTACTCTGGAACTGTCACCTGAGCCCCTGCTCTCTTTCAAGTGCTAGTGCCTCTTTTTACTCCAAAACTGCAAATGGCTGTTACCATGAAATCCTTCACCCAGTTATAGTAAAGCTTCCTTTGTAATCTTTCTCGGACCATTTGTCTGGCTTTCTTACTGTCTCTGGGCTAAGAGATCCCAATGCTACTGCTATTCCTACCAACTTCAAAGTCAACTCCAAGACTCCACTGATGTTGACACTGTAGCTTTCACTCTGTCACAGACCTCTCCTGCTAACTTTCTAAATTATCTTGGAAAAATGTCTCACTGACTTTCTGTTGGCTCTGCTAGAATTCAATTTGGGGCATTATTTTAAAGTTGTTTGGTTGGGAATATTGGAAGTGTTCGATCAGTACTGTACTTTGCCATTTTAGTTTATTTTTATGATTTTATAATTCCCTGATGGGTGGTAAAGTCATGGTGTTAAGAAAACATGTGGAAAGTAGACAATAAAACTGACATATTGGAAACCAGGTAATTTTCAAAGGTGAATTGAACTGTTTAAAAAGGCATAGAATTAAAAATTTAAATCTCTCATGTTGAAACTTAGAAAGTATGATTTTTTTAATATCAGCAGCAGGCTGTTGTGGAAAGAACATTGGGTGATTGTAATTGAAAGCTCTAGATTTCAAATCTCAACTTCACCAGTTACAAATTGTCTGTTTAACCAAGGTCTGTGACTTTTCTGAGACTCAGCTTTATCACCTGCAAAATGGAAATGATAATGCTTACAGGACCCATCTCAAAGAATTGTTATAAAGATCAAATAAGACAGGGCATGTAAAGTATTTTCAGAATAATAAATTCAAATCTTAGATGTATTTTGATGCTAAATGATACATTTTATAATTAAGAAAATTGGCTGATTAAGAATAATTGAATTTACTATTAATTCACATAATGAATTTTTAACATTCTTTACTTTTATTGATTAATATTTGCTCTGAACATCATACTTCAGCAAATAATGTGATTGTCCCTGTAGGACAGCACATTATTAATATCATTAGATGTCAGGGTAGCTTCAATTTTTCTTAAATAAATATTTTATAAGCTTCCTCCAAAGTGCTGAATGAGAAAACATCTCGCTTTATATTATTAGAGGTCAAGTAAATAGAATAGTTGCAATAATTACCTGGAGAGATTTAATATCAACTTCAGCATGATGCAGTGGATAGAAGACTGGATTTATCATTTTACTGCCCTGGCTTTCTAAGACTTTCAATTCATGAAACCAGGGACATGTCATGTTAATTCTCTAAGTCTTTGTTATATCATCTGCAAAATGTACATATTAATAGTTACAACTCTTATTTCACAGAATTATCATATAAGGATCCAATAAAATAAGATCTTAGAGGAGGTGGTCCATGGTAGATAAACTGCTTGATGTGGAGTCAGAAAGACCTCACTGTATGAACCAGGGAAGTCACTCAATTTGGTTGCCTCACTGGATTGTCTTGAGGCCCAAATGAGATCAGGAAATTTCTTTTGTTTTCAGCAGATTTTAGAATGTAGACAGTGTACTAGGTATCACTTTAGTGCTGTTGGAAAACAGAAAAACCCTGAGTGTCTCTCTTGTTTGCTTAATAGGGCACAACTCTTTGAAGACCGGACTGGTCTCATTTATTTTACATCACCATTGCCAAGTACTCTGCCTGGCACATGACATCAACTTTAATAAATGCTTCTTTGATTGAATAAAATTGACAAATACCCAGAAACAAAAGGGAGGAACGTTAAGGGGATACAAATCCCACCAACTGCCAGTATCCAGTTCTTGCCCAGTGACAGGTGTCAGGATGGGGAGGTTTGCTTTCTACAAAGGAATTGCATCTTCTTCTTCTGCATGTATGGCCCCATATCCTCATTGCCACCTTTCTCTGCTGCCCCCTGTCCCCCCTTTCTCAAGAGATTCCTGCTGAACTTTCTTCTCAAAGTTTGCCTCTGTGAATTCAATAAGACTTGATGCCTACTTACCTTAGTAGTTCAATGGATCCTTTAGCAATCCAACTAGCTATCAGATATTAATAATAACCAACTATATGTCAAGTAGCATCTCTTCTAACAAGGAACTTATTCTACTGGGTGAAATGATAAAGGTATTTATAAGTATATAGAGAAAAAAAATTCAGAGAATTCCAAAAGTCTTTGTGCTTAAACTTTAAGAACTTAGAACTAAGTTCTTTTTTAAAAAATCCTTTTAAACTTTTAAAACGTAAAAAAAAATACTTTTTTTTAAATAGCAGACTTTAGGAACACCTTGTATAAAGAGAATAATTTTTTAAGTTATTTTAAAACAAAGTAGCACAATAGGAAGGACATTAGCAGTTGGGGAGATTAGGAGGGCTTACTATCAGTGGGAGTGTTTGAGATGCATCCTAAGGGAAGAGAAGGATGCTTTAGGGCAGAGGGGAGGAGGAAGAGCAACCGGTCAAAGGGGATAATCAGTTCTAATACAGAGATGGGGCATGGGGTAGCATATGTGAAAATAACATGAGAAAAAAAAATCTGTGTTTCTCAGAAGTTATGAAGGCCATGTTTGCATATGCAAAAAAAAAAAAAAAGAATATCATAAAATTTGAAATAATCCCCCTCTTTTTTCTTTTGGGCTTCCTTTCCAGCCCAGGAATGACCACAGACATATTTTAGAAAGGCAGCATCCTATGGGGCAATGCTGGGTCAGAGCCAAGGACCTTTACTATGTCATCTTGGATATGTCACCTCATATAGCTAAAGCACATTGTCCTGTGGAAAGGGGATAGTAGCATTTGTACCATCCACCAGAAAGGATTCTTGTAAGTTAAGAGCCTTTTAAACCTTTAAGTGTCTATATACATGGGAGCTATGATTCAACTCAATGCAAGAGGAGACATTGGGAGATGTTGTCATCAACTCTGATATATGAGTTGTGGCTTGAGATTGCAAACTCGATTTAGTTATGGAGGCAATATGGCACGTCTCCGTTCCGTGAAGCCTCCTACTCCTCCCTTGAGCTTCACATTGGATTACACTCATTTCATTCCAACAGCAAAATATTTTTAGGAAGAATGACAGCCCCCTACTTGCTCCATCTTTTTCTTGATACAAAGAAAACAAGCAAACAAAAAAAGCCAGACCAAGACCTGGTGATGGAACAGACATTTCACAGTATTCTAGACCTCAGAGATCACGGGATCCACACCTGAACTCCTCTTAACACATGTTTAAAACATGAAGAAACAAACACCAAGAAGTGATGAGTTCACAGTCCCACAAGGAGGCTCTCTGAGTCTAAGCAGTTCTTGTCTTATTCATTAATTCATTTATTCATTCATGCAACAAATTCCATTAAGCATCTGCTCTCCCCCAACTCCATACCTGGTCCTGGGGTTTTAAGGATAAATACAAAACTGCCTCTGCCCTCAAGAAGCCGTCTACTGGGCAAACAAAACGCACATAGAGCAAAGAAAACTCTCAGTGAATGGTGGGACCCCAAGTAACAGGTTGGTGCTCCAGTTATGGTCCAGTCCCTCAATCACCAAGTATCACAGTGACCAGCCTACTAAACTGTGGCATGGAAAATGGGGTTCAATATTCCCCATTCGGTCTGCGGAGGAGAGCAGTGGGAGGATATCTCTCTCCTGGCTACTGTGCTTATCTTAATGAGATCAAGGAAGATGAAGTCAAGTAGCAGCACATCACACACACACACACACACACACACACAACACAACACATCCATACGCACCACACACACATACACGAGACATACGCACACTCACATACATTCACACCTGCTTCAGTAGTTGAGAAACAAAAAGTAAATGCTCCTCCAAATCCTGCTCATAATGGACCGAACCCTAGAGAACTGTCACATGAACTCACCCATCAGAACATTTGGTGAGGGAAATAGATCCGTGTGTGGATATACATACACAGCTGTGATCCGTGTGTATAGCTACTCTGTGCAGATGAATGGCGGATATTTTAGTGCAATTAAGATCGTCATTAGTGATGCAGTGTAGGGCAATAGTAGGGGACTTTTGTCCGATTGGGGCTTCGGCTGCTGGGGCCGCTCTGCCGACCCACTTTGGACTTACAGTCCATCAAACTCCCAAATCCTTTTTTCTAGAGCACTGCCTAGACAGCTAATTTCCAAATCAAAGAGAGAAGTCTGCCTAAATGATAACCACTAAAATTAAAAGTTCTCCTTAAACTTTTTTTCATTTCTATGAAAGAGAGGAAATGCCTAATTTATCCTGTCCTTCTCTCTTTTTAAAAAGAACAATGGCAAGATGTATTTAAGTCATTATCTGCGGAAAAAAATTCAAAGCTGATTTGAAAAAAAAATCTCCTGCCAAATTGCTTCTTCTTCAGCCATCAGAGTGCTGAGTTAAAAGCCCATTAGAAGTGGCCCCTTCCAGCTTCTCCAGAAAGAAGGGATCTCATTAGGGATTCTCATGCTAATGCGTCAGGCAGCACTTTGCAGGTCTCATTTCCTCTAGGGGGGAAATGGGGTGCAGGTGTCTTTGATATGCACTGGAAAGGGCGAAGAAAGCCTCGCTGCCAGAGCGCAGCTCCGATCATATTTGAACTTTTGAACTTCCTGATCTGATCAGTATTCTTGAAAGTCTTTTTCTAGTCGAGAACAGAAGATTAATGCCTCCCCAAATGATGCTGTTAATGCACTGGCTGTCGGAGGACTCGCAGGAAGCTGTGTGCTGGAACATCTGGAGCCGCGAAGGTCTCCAGCCCAACTCCGGTTCCGGGACACTGGGCAGTCGCCCTCCCTTGGGCCTCCCAAGGACCAAATCCTCCCTCAGTTCTCGTCCAATTCCCAGGCCTGTGACCCTCACTGAATTTATTTTTCTCATTACCAAGAGCCTGTTCCGGCTCTGAGAGAAGCATCTGGACACATCAGGAAGTCTCCGGTTCAAATAACAAATTCAGTAAGTATTTACTAAGCACTAAAAATATGCTGGATTCACTTTTCTTGACCTCAGTTTCCTCATCTACCGAGTAAAGGGGCTGGGACTGAGTGAACTCCTAGGTCTCTTCTTTAATCTCCTGGGCCTGTTTCCTCATTTATAAAACCAAGGGATTGGTTTGCATGACCTCAATGGTCCTTTCTGGCTCTAAATCTGTAATTCCACAAAAAACTTCACTGAGGCGGCTACGGGGTGATCTTAGCCTCAAATGCTGGCTTCCTGGGACATTTGAGTGAAGCTGGCTTTATACAAACAGAGCAAGAGGTGGGGATTTTTGTGGGTCGGGGACCCCGGCAGTTTGGTTAAATCTATGAACACTTCAGAATAAGGTTTTAAAATACATAAAATATAAAGTATAGGATTAGAAAAGAAACGGACCATATTCAAATACAGCTATCATTTTTTTTTTTACATTTCAAAAACATTATCTCAAAAACCCATGAAGTCTTTGGAGGCCATTGAAGCCAACCTCCTTTGTAGGTAGCAAAACTGAGTCCCCTTCAGAACATTTCTCCTCATCTTGTTCTTCTCCTGCCTAAGAATCAGCCCAGATTGTCACAGTTCTCCGGACCTCAGTTTCCTCATCTGAAAAATGGAGATGACCAGGTTCATATACCTGCCTCCCAGATGAGATGACAGATTCATCAACATGGAGAGGTCAGAATGTGGTGATGACCTAGAAGGTAGAAGACCATAGACCCGGGCCAGGGAGGGGCCTCAGAGGCTGCTCCAAGATGTCTTCTCCTTCATGTATAGATGAAGAAGGTGAAATCCAAAGTGGGCAAGACATATGCCAAAAGTTGAACCATGATGGAGATCAGCACTCAGGTTTCCTCTGTGTCCAAACATTCAGCTCCTGAGCAGAAGGCCCCACTGTGGACTTCCCATTGCCCCACACATTGCACTCCCTTCTACCCAAGCCAAAATTAAAAAAAAAAAAAAACTACTTTCTTTATGCTAGAGAATCTGAAATTATTCTTTGAAAATTTTAATGTGGACAAAAGTTTTGTTTCTTTGATGTTGGGGGAAAATTTGACATTTCAATCTTCGGATTTATTTTTTTATCTGTATTTTCTGAAACATCTTTATCATGGTGGCCTGAAATTATGTTATCAGTATTTACTGAAATCATGCTACTGTACACTAATGTACATCTCAACCATCTTATTTGCCTTCAGGATAGCCTTAAGCTCCTTTGTTGAGACTTCTGATAAAGCCAGAATATAAATCTTCCCCTGTCACAGGCTGGTAAGACATGGCCGTGGTCTAAGCCCTTTGTGAACACAAAGAATTTAAAGAATCACCTTTTGCAATTCTTCTCTGGGTAGAGACTTATTGGAGTTGGATAAGAAAGAAAGATCTGTTGTGGACACACACACATCCCCTTATAGAACAAGTGCACACAAGATCCTTTATTGGCCAATTTCATAATTCGACTTCTGCATAGTATTTTGAAAGGAGAAGATGAAGTAGACAAAAAGAAAAAGAAAAAGAAAGGAAGAAAATAAGGGAATGAAGAAAGAAAGGAAAGTACAAAGGAAGGGAGAGAGGGATAGAGAGATGGAAAGAGGAAAGAAGGAAGGAAGGAAGGAAGGAAGGAAGGAAGGAAGGAAGGAAGGAAGGAAGGAAGGAAGGAAGAAAGGATGGAAGGAAGGAAAGAAGAAAGGAAGGAAGGAAAGGTAGAAGAGATCATATTGGAATTGAAGTCTTTGGAAATGACAAATACACTTGGAGACAGCTCAGTGAAGAGAAGACAGAGAAATCCTAACTGAGCCCACTTGTCCTAATTAAAATTCCATTGAACTGTCTGCTGCAATTCATGTTTTATTATATTAGTCATTACTTGTCCTCTTTCCTTTCAAATAACAATAGGAAATCAGCAGAGGAAGGTGCTGGGATTACTGCAGTGTTAGGAAATATAGTGGGATGCACATTCCCATTGAATCCAAGAAATAAAGCTCAAGGAAGCCCAGAATGACCCAGGAAGTCTTCATCCCCAGCCTCAAGAAGTTCTAAGACACTAATAGGGAGGAGCGTGGGCTAGGCAAAGGGCAACAGGGCTTCCACATTCAAGTTCTTGGGAGGGCTTCTCAGGATTCTAATTCCAAGTTAGTCTCGTTCAGGGGGAGGCAGGATCTGGGAGGTTTTTCCCTTAAATCGATTATTGCCAATTCATGAATAATTAGTACCCCTGTGTCTTCTGACTTTAGCTGTATAGGTTCATGCAGCTGTGAAATTACCTCCTGAGGGGCAGCCTGACAACGTATCCCGGGGGCCGTGGGTAACTGGCTCACATGTCTGGAGAACTCCCAAGAGCTCAAGGACAGACATTTATTTTTAGGCGAAACCTGGGCTGCAGCTAAGTCAATCACCTAGGAGCCCTTCATCTGACCTTTGAGCACCCTCTCTACTGCTGTAATTTAAAGGATTGGAACAGGTTTTCCTGTATGCTGATCATCTCCCTTTTAAATAAGCCTCGAGCATCATCAAGTGCTTGTTGAATCATTTCAGTCGTGTCACTCTCCATGAGCCCATGTGGGGTTTTCTTGGCAGATACTGGAACGGCTGGCCCTTTCCTGTTCCAGCTCATTTTACAGATGAGGAAACTGAGGCACACAGGGGGAAGTAACTTGCCCAGAACCTCACAGCTACTAATTTGAACCCAGAGAGATGAGTCTTCCTTTCTCCAAGCCCAGCTCGCCATGTGCTATGGTGCCCTATGCCTGCTGAGTGCCCAACACCTAATATAAATAAACTATAATCAAATCTATAATTTCCCCAGGAGCTCTCTGCCCCACTCTGCCTCCACTCACAACCCAGCTTCCCCATGTCCTTCCTCCAGTTACTCATGAGTCCTGAGGGACCATCCCTTCTGGTCCTCAGAAACTGCACCTCTTTCAAGGCAGCCCAGGACTGCAGCCATTTCTTTAGCCACCACTTCATGTTCCATGGATCTGCAAAAGCCCTTGGATCTTTTTCAGACAAACTGTGGGCTAGACACGCCAATTCCATTCTGTCCTGGGGATGTTGATTTTCTGTCTTAGGCAGTGTCAGACCTTACATTATTAAACGTTATCTTGGCCTAAGGTTTTTAGGGTCAGATTTAGTGCTCTGAGGGTCTTCAGGGGCCATCTGCTCCAAGGAGCCCCACGTTACAGATGAGGTCAACCAAAGAAGGAGAACTGGAATCCTGGCTCAGTGTTCTTCCTGTTGTCTCAGAGTGACCATTGCCATCTCTATGGGCTTACAAGTCTGCAGAAGTCTTTGTGTATGGGACACTTCTCTCCCTGCCACGTTCTCTTGTCCCACATCACTGACCCCCTGGCTCTCCCTCCTCCACTCTGACTACTGACTGCCCTGGCTTCCTCTCCTACAGCCCATTACTGCCCGAAGCCTTCCTTAACCCCTCTTAATTCTTCTGCCTTCCCTCTGTTCATTATCTTTTATTTACTTATATATTTTACTTATATATTTACTTATATCTTTTATTTACTTATCTAAAGCTTGCTCCACACTCATTGTTTGCACATCGTCTCCCTTAGCAGATTGTAAGAGACTGTCTTTTGCCTCTTTTTTGTAGCCTCAGCGCTTAGCACAATGCCTGGCACATAGTAGGTATTTTAAAGAGCTTTAAAGATTGATTGGTCAATCTCATTTGAGCATCACAGCCCTCCTATGAAATAAATATTTGGGTATTATTATAAAATTGAGGGAATACTGAAGCTAGGGAAGCCAAATGGTCTCGGTCGACTCCATAGCAGCAAGTATATTTCATACCAAGGTGGTCCTAGGCTATTTCAAGTGCTATTAAAAATGATTCAACCAGGTAAGCAGACTGATGCAGGAAATGCTCACTGAGGAAAGTCTTTCTAGCAACACAGATCTCTACCTGATTCACAGAATATACACTAAAGCATAGAGAGCTTGTGATAGCCAGTGGGGAAAAAAGTAATAATAACTAGCATTTAAATAGAATTTTATAAATGTCTCAGTTTATCCCGACATCTCCAAGGGGTGGGTGCTATTATCCCCAGTTTACCATGGAGGAAACTGAGGTAGGCAAAGATTAACCCAGGATCACACGGCTAGTCATTGTCTGAGGCTTTATCGAATTGTTCTTCCTGACGTCAGGGCCAGAGTTCTACATACAGCAGCACTGCCCAGCCGGTCCATATATGTCTGTATATTGGTAGGTGGTGGAGATAGGACTGGAACCCAGATCTTCCTCACTCTGAGGCTGGAGCTCTCTCCACTGTGACATGCTGCCTCCTCTAACAGACCTCCAGCTAGGGTGAGCTCCATTAAGCTTTCATCAAACACATCTGGAAAAAAAGAGGGAGCATTCAGGCAAACCCCTCACCAACTGGGAATGCCCATGAGCCCAGTGTGCTTTCTTGTCAGGACGTGGCCCTTTGCCTCCATGGAGTCGGGACTTCCCTGGAAATTGGAAGATGCTCTGTGTAGTTCAGGATTTCCTCTCGGAAGTAAAGACAAAAGTAAGCCTTTTTTTTTTAACTGACAAGTAAATGAAGGGGGAGAAAGGAGGGGAAAAAACCTTCCCGAAGCATTTAGGGAAAATCTATCTCCCACTGATTTGTTGCATTGCCTACTTTTTAAAATAAAGGAGGGTATCTTTTTACCATTATAACAAGCCAAGGGATCTGTTTTGAAAGTGAAAAATAATCTTTTCTCATGTGCTACAAGCATCCATGAGGCACACAGCTCACAAATGGAGCCTTAACAAGGAATGCATCAAGCGAGAGACAATGTGACTGCCATAAAAACCAGGCAGCGTTCCTTTTGTCTCTCACCACTCATCACTCATCTCTGCAAGGTAAAACGCCTTAGCCAGGGACTCGGGGAATCTTCTCTCAGCTTATTTCTTTTTAAAGCAAATGAAGTCACCGTGGTTGATAAAGCAGGGTCTCTACACGGTGCTAACATCTGACCCTTCAGACGGCAAAAGCCATAGGATCCTGACATTTTCCATTCCAATTATATATGGCCTTCAGGAAGGGAGGAAGGGAGGAAGGGAGGAAGGAAGGAAAGAAGGAAGGAAGAAGGAAGGAAGGAAGGAAGGAAGGAAGGAAGGAAGGAAGGAAGGAAGGAAGGAAGGAAGGAAGGAAGGAAAAATGAGGGAGGGAGAGAGGCAGGGAAGGAGGGAGGGAAGAAGGGAAGAGAGGAAGGAAGGAAGATTACAGAATATGTGCCTTTCCCTTCTCCAATAAACCTGGCAGAAGCCTGATGACAGAGATTATAGTTATATAGTGAGTCTCTCCATCACTAGCTTATCTGTCTCAGTTAGAAATTTTTCTCCACCTGACTACTTCTCCATCTTTTTATTTCTTCTGTTTGGGGACAACTTCCCATCCAGTATTTATGGTGGTCACCTTATCAACCAGCTTTCTCCTAAATGGATTCTGCTCCTTCCCACAGAACAAAAAATGGCATAAAAACACTGAGGCAGAATTTGAGGGTTTTCAACAGAAATGTAAAGTGTTTTTTCCCCACTACAGTGAGATCAAAGAAGATATTCATTGTCCTTTTTCTAGTCTTCAATATTAAAATGTTACTGGATCCTAATGAAATGCCCCTGCTAACAGAAGACTAGAAGTAAAAACAACCCTGGAATTCACTTAGTCCAACAGTTCTGAAGCTGAGTTCTATGAACTTGTTTAAACATGTGTGTGTATGTATATACATACATATATGTGCTGTATAGTATCATATATGGTATTTGTAGTATAAATAGAATTAATTATAAAATGTCTAAATGTGTTTATATATACTTATAATATAAATGCATTATTGTTATAATTCATATATCAATGTATTGTTTTATAAATATAACTGATGTGATTATAATATATTAAATGTTAACATATCACATTAATATTTTGTTATCTAAATAACTGAATTTCAATCTGATTAGATTTCCCTTATGATCCCCTTCATGTCATTTTATGCATGTCAAAACATAGTTCGAGAAAGAGTCCATCATTTGTATCAGATTACCAAGAAGTCGATAGCGCTTCTATGGAAAAGGAATTCAATATGTCTCTCGACCTCAGAGGGACCTCAGTCAGAGCAACAAATGAGTAGAAGCAGCAAAGAGGCTTATTTAGACTGGATGCCGGGAAAAACCAAAACTTGTTGACTATCAGGAGAGACAAAGGGACCTGTGAGTCCGTGCTCTAGTGCTCTAAGATGGAAGAATTCCTGCTCCCAAAGCAAGTGGGCCCCTCAGTCTTGTAGAGTTTCCCAGGGCCTGAGAAGTAAAGTGATCTGTCTCAGGTCACACAGCTTCTGTGGATCAGAGGCAGGACTCACACTCAGACTCGGGAAGCTTTCTGGCTATGTGCCAAATGGTCTAGTCAGGATTCCTTTGGGGTTCCTTCTGCATAGAGAACATCAGCTCCACGTGGGGAAAGCAAGCAAGAAAATGTGATCGCTACTCACCAGGGGAAGAGATGTCCATGGACAATCACGTAACTGTGAGACCCTCATGGCCGTTGGCTCAGGGCAGATCCACTGGGATCACTCCAAGCATGCATCTATGCCATGGTATTTGTACTCTGGCTGCAGGCCCAGCGTTGGGGCCTCAGAACTCAAACTTAGAGCTTTAGACCCCAAATCTGACTGGCACCAATAGGAGACTGCCCTGCCACGCACAGGGGAAAGGAGCGGCGGCCTTTGCTAAATGGTCTAATAAAAAGGGAGGACGACCTTCCCTCTGGCTCCTCTGGAATTCTCTGATCCCAGGAATCCACAGACAACCACCTTTCTGCAGATTTTCAGCTTAGAAAGTCAAGCATAATTTTAAAGGGGAAGAAAAGACCCTTGATTCTTTTCTTTAATGATCCATTTCTAACTTTCATCATTATCTTTTTGAACTGGCTCCATCTTTCTCCTAAAATAACTTTACAACCATGATGTTGAGGAAGCTGGAATGAGATGAGGAAATCCTCTGTTGGGTAGCTACTGTGCCCGACTTATTTTTTCAACAGGTGCAAGAGTCTCCTTCACATTGGCCTGCTAGTAAAACTCAGAGAAAACACCATAAATATGGTATTAAATAATGTGGAAAGCTATAGTACAGCTTGAAAATGGAGAGGCTTACATGAAAACGAGGCCATGAGAAGCGGCGTCTTGTTTCACATTTTGATATGTGGTGTTCATATCTCTGGTGATGTCTGTATTTCATACATAAATGAGTAATAAATGGGAGGCTGTACTTATAAGGTACGGGGACATTGAGACAAGCATCTTCGATAATCTCCATTCCGTTGTACTTGGGTAGTTTTTTGAGACCCAGCTGAGTTCTTTAATCTCCCCTTGCAAAGGGAATAACAAAGCTTTGAAATTGCAGAATGCACTGCTCCTCTAAATTGTCTGACTTCCCATTAATCAGCTTCAATGTCTTCTCTGACATCAAAATGGAAAACAGCCAAAAGAGGGGATAGGAGGGAAAAGACAATTAATCTTTGACAGACTTTAGGTTCGTGTCCCGCAGAATGCTCCAGGAATACAAACCTAAACACAGGGAGCTGGAGTGCAGGGCTCGGTTTCCTCCTAGCAGCTTGGGGGTTCATAGCAGAAGGATAGTTTGTCCTTTTCTTTCACCGATGAGCTCTCACACATGGATTGTGTTTCCATGTGGACTTCTAAAGATTGTGCAAGAAAGAAAATCAGTGGAATTGGCACCCAGAGCTGAAACTGGGTTGTGATAAGCAATGGTTTCCCCAACACGGGGATGACTTTCTTCCAAGAAAGTCAATCTCATTCTTCTTGCTTATGGCTACCCATGTTCCTTTTTGGGTCCCAAGGCATGAGTGGCCCTCTCTAGGACCAGTTCTCCCCTGCACAAGAACCCCTGAGGCAGGATTATGCTCTGTCTTAGGGTCTCTCCCAGGGATCACAGAGCCCCCATTCAAAGGCCCTTTAAGGCCTACTACCTGAATGGTCTTAAGCAAGTCACTTACCTGATCTAGATTTCACTTCCCTCATCTATCAACTAGAGCTAGGTAGGTAGACTAGATAAGATCCTCAGTCATCCATTCCATCTCCTCCAAATCCAAATGTCCTTCACACTGTGGACACCCTCAACTCAGTTTCCTCAGGTGTTTGGGGACTTCTAGCTGTCAGTACCCGGTCCTCCCTGGAAACCGATAAGCCCTAATGTCAATTTTCCCACCTTCATGCTTTGGTTTGAGGATTCATCCCACAAGCCACTGGGGGGCACGGCTCTTTGAACTGCTGAGACAGAGCACAAGACCCATTCCGGGCCAAGTCCGCCCTTCAGGGACAAACTGCAGGCTTTCATTGTCGGCATTTTGTTGAAACTGTTCCGACAGGTCTCCTTTAAGTAGTCATTAAGATCAACACACTACGTGCAGATGGTTAGTCTGCAAAGAGTTCTCTTTTTCGTAAGCCAATTAAAGCAGGTTTACAGTTTCTATTTACTAAATTTGGGCTGTAGAGAAAATCTCTCAGAGTAAGCCCATGTTGCGGCTCAGACCCAAGGAAGGCTGTCTCTCCTCTCCCAGATAAGACGCGGTGACTGGGAGGGTGTGGCTCGGCTCTCGCCCGGAGAACGTCGCCTCGTTCTTTAGATCTGGGGGAGAGGATGGCGGCGTTTGCGGCGCTGGGATCCGTCCTGGCAAATGCCGAGCGGCGTTTGCAGGAGCTACATTGTATCAGACACAACGTTTTAAAAATTAATGTGCCATCCTGATGAAAAGGGAGTGCCTGCAGCTCCCCTGGGCTTTGGAAATGCATCAAATGAAAGTCCTATTGAAAACATGGTCAAATAAACACAGCGTGAGTGTACAAAAATGAGCAGCAGAACTGAGGGGAGAAAACCGGCCCCGCTGTGAAGCCCGACTCCGAGAGACACATTTCGGCTAGGTTGTCTTCATTTGGCTTTGTTCTTTTTTTCAGCTGCCGGAATGAAAGTCCCTGGGCCTCCCCCTGCCCCCCAGCGGAAGAATCTTATTTATATTCTCAAAGGCCTCGCAGCCAGGGGCTTTCGGCAGCTCGGCCGGCTCAGGCCATCCAGTTCTTCCACACCGGCCCTGACTGGGAGGACAAAAGGCACTCTTGCTAAGGGCCAGGGGCTCAGCTGGTGCTGGTCTGGACCCCGCCGGCCCAGGTTTCAAGGTCAGCCATAGAGGCAATGGGGCAGGGCAGGCTGGACGGGCTCCAGAAAGATCTGACTTCTGATCCAGCAGCTCTGTGAATATACACAAGTCGTAATGTCTCTAAGCCTCAACATCCCCAGTTCTAAAATGGGAATGTTAGTTCCTATGGCCCCCACCTTTTCAGATTGATGGAAGGTTCCAAAGAGAAGCGTAAGATATGTTTTTTTTCTGACTGTAAAATTCCAGAGAAACTTCCTTTCTTCCCCCATGTCTTCAGTCTGTTGTTATTCTAGGTCCGCTGGGCTATTCAAAGGAAATAAAATGGGGTCTCTTCCTTGAAGGAAGTCATCATCTTGTCCCCTCTAGACAATTCTGTCAGCTAGCAATCAATTATTAAATGTGAGCCTGATTCTGTAAGAAGCAATGAGTCACAAAAACAAACACTTCTTACCCTTGAGAAGGTTTCATTCCATCAGTGGCTCCCTATTGCCTCAAGGATGAACTGCCAAGTCCACCCAGTATTAAAACAGCTCCCCAGCCTGCCCAGGCCTCCCTTTCTAGTTTCATTCTAATTACCTGGCCCTTTCCCAGCTAACTAGGCTTCAGCCCAAGTGGATCAGCAGCTCTTCTCCAATCTTCACGTGCTAGCTGTTACCTCCGGACGCCCCTATAGACTGGAGAAGGCAGTCCCTCTTCTTTGCCAAAGTTCAAAATCCTCTTCAAGCTCCTGGGCTTCCCACCTTGTTCTTCAGCTAGAAGGGTTCTTGGCTTTCTCCAGCTTTCCTGGAGTATTTTGCCTTTTTCTCTCCCTTGCATCCTGACAAATGGACCCAGCCGAGGACCGAGGACCATCCCTGTGTTCAGGTAGCATCTGCTAGAGCAGATTGTGAGAAATGGAAGGGGTTTTAGCCTGTTTTCCTTTATCAAGGCACCTCTCCTGAATATGAAAAAAATAATTTAAATAGCTTACAGATACAATGGCAGAGATCTTTCTTCAGTGACTCGTTGGATTTTACTATCAAGCAAGACATAAACAGATAGATGTCACAGGGCAGGCATCTTGACAGAGCAGACAGAGTTCTGGCTTGGGAGTCAGGAAGGCCTGCCTCAAAAGCTCCCTCAGTGTGGAACTCTCTAGGCCTCTGTTCCACATCTGTAACAAGAGGGATAAGGTGCCTTTTAGCATTAATTCCATGCTTTTATGATCCAACATCACTGATGTCCATCTTCCAACAGGAAGAACTGGACTGGGATAGACAATGGTCTGGGTCCAGCTTCACACCAAAGCTTCAGAACAGACTGGGTTGCCTTTGGGATCTAGATCAATTGAGGAAGTGATGAGTCTCCAAGGTTGGCTGTTGTAGGAGGACTCACATGATGTGGCTGGTGTAGACCCCGGATGATGGCTGGCACCAAAAGTCGGGGTTCAGTCATGTAAAGAATTCACCATGGCCATTCTCTTTGGCAAAAGGTGGTTTTATTTAGGGAAAGGGGATCCAGACAAAATGAAGGACATAATAAACACCAGGAACAGTAAGTGTGAAATGGCGTGGGAGAACATAGAAAGGGCTTTTCCTGAAAGGGAGACAGCACCCCAAAAGAGTCAGTTTAAGGAGGAGAAATCAGGTTGGGAAGCATGATGGAGTTAGAGGGGATACCCTATGGCATGGGGGAAGGGAAAGTCACCATAAGGCAGAGTGCCATGGTGGACTGACCCAACGGAAAGCCGCAGCCATGGGATGGGATCAGTTCTTCAGTTTCTCTCCGTCCAAGACGCCATTCAGGACCTCATCCGTTAGCAGAGGGATTGACAAACATGAGTTCCTGGGGCAGACAGGGAGAAGGCACTGATCAGTTTAGCTCCATGGTCCCACTGTCCGGAGAGATTTAGGGAGACATAAATGCAAGTTCTGTCAGCCCCCTGAGACCCACCCTCTGTGGGGGTCTTGGGCAGTCTTATCTTGCCATGTCCTGTCAGAAATCCCCTTTTCCCTATAAAACCTACTTATGGGCCAGCCCATGGCTGCTGCCCTCCTTTGGGTCAGTCCACCATGACATTCTGCCTCTTGATGTCTTTCCCTTTCCCCTTCCCCCATGCCACACGGTATCTCTCCTAATTTCACTCCCCCATTTCTCATCCCTATAGCTAGCTAACTCTTTTGGGGAGCTGTGTCCTCTTTAGGACTTAGCCAACAACTGAGGGCCTGCCCCAACCTCATTGGGTGTTTTCTTTCTCTTGGTAAATGGCAAGTTCTACTAGGGAACATTACTAATAATTAAAGCCCCTTTCTATGTTCTCCCAACTCTATTTCATATCTATCATTTCCGGGGTCTATTGTATCCCTTCATTTTGTCTGCTCCTTCTTCCCTCAATAAATCTGCCTTTTGTCAAAGAGAACAGCCCCTGGGAATTCTTCACGCGACAGAACCCCAACTTTTATCCCCTACCATCATCCGGGGTCCATATCGCCCACATCAGAAGGGCCAAAGACACGACGGGATGGAAAGCTATTGCCCCGAGAGAAGGCAGAGATTGTTTCAGGGAAACCTGGACAGTCCTTTTCCCTTAAATTCAGCTCCAGCTGATGCTGGATGACTGAATCACACAATGCTTCCTCCTGCTCTGACTTCTCTCCTCATCATTTTTTCTTCTCCTTGATGAAAACATAGACCAACTATTCACTCTCACTTATTTAATAATTAATTTCATATTCTGAAGAAGACACTATTATTAAATACCACCCCCTGCCCATAACCAATACTCATCTTCCCTGTTGGAGTTTTCTTCAGAGTGAATAACATTAATTCCTAAAATGCCGAAAAAAGAGCCTACAAATCTCTCCCAGCCTCCCAGACAAAGGAGGAAGGATCTTCATTCCTCCAAGAAAAATCCCCAAATTCAGCTGAGTAGGAGGAGAGGCAAGAGTCCCATGCATCCTCTGCATGACAGTGTTCGCCATGCAATGAAAACCATTCAGAAATTCTTTCACAAACTAAATGTTGCTGAAAATTAAAGCTCTGAGCGCAAATACATCTGTTCGCGGCACCAGGAACCAAGGCAATGAATGTAAATAATTTACTTTTTCCATGAAAATCCATACTGGATCATCTGAAAATTTAGCTAATAATAATAATGGCATTTATATGTTGCTTTGAGGTTTGCAAAGCTTTTTACATCTATTATTTCACTTAATTGTCACAATAACTCTCAGTGCTTGTTCTCTATTTATTCCCTCTGAAGAGTGAAACAGAGATCTTAATGACTTGTCCAAGGTCACGCAGCCATCAAGTTAATGAGACAGGATTTGGAATTCTGGTCTGGAACTCGCCCCATCCCTTGGACATCCTAGCTATCTGGAATGGGTTTGGCCACCAAGCTAAAGCAAGAGTTCTGGATTCAGATCAGGCTCAGCTCAGGCTAACACTGTGGTTCTGCCACGTTCTACCTATAGGGTAGAAAGTCACTTTCTCCAAGTCATTTCTCTCTTTTTCTCTATTTCTTCTTCTGTAAGAATGAGCGATTGACAAGATGCCCTCTAATTATCCTTAGCTCTAAATTGATGATTCTATGAGGGGATCAGATAATTCTGGCCCTGGAAATTCTGGTCTGCACAAGTCAGTGTTGACTTGATTAACATTTAATAATGTTATACTTGGTTAACATTTAATAATGTTATATATGTGTGTGCGTGTGTGTGTGTGTGTGTGTACACACACATATGAGCATATAACATAAAGTATATAATACCAGAACTGCTTATCCTAGGGGTTGGTAGAGAGGCAGATTCCTTCTCCATCTCTGAACCCTTGTACCCTGGTCCCTAGCTCCCCATATGACCTCAAACACTGGAAAGGTTATTGGCTCCCTCAAATACTTGCCAACTGACTGGCACCCCCTCCCCCAAATCCCAGGCTCCCATCTGTGAAATGCAGAGTTAGGATGAGGTGCCTTTGAGGTCTTTCCCTGCTCTGGGTCTCTGATTTGGGGAGGTTGGAATCTAGTATCAAAAACACCAGGATTTTGAACCCATGACGTGCAGTCTAGGCGTTCTCCAGCATTAACTCCTGGCAGTCACCTGAGAATTTCCCACCTTGGCCAATATGCCCAAAGGAAGGCTGAGAGAAGGGGCTTCTGTGAGAAATGGAGTCACTTGGAGCACTCTGCTGACTCTGCTGAGCAGTCATCACAAAGCCACCAAAATAAGCCCAGGCTCCCATGCTGCTCCACATGGCTTGCCCTTCCCTGGGGGAGGGGGAGACCATCTACCATTAGCCCTTCCAGACAAGCGTTTTGTGTGATCAGCCACATCAGGCCTAGAGGGATGTAAGCAACTTGGAGAGTTCTGGGAGAAGAACAAAGATGATTAAAGGATTGGAAAATAGAACCTGAAAGCAAAGATTGAAGACATTTAGAGTTTCTTTTGTCTTGAAGGAGAAAAGGCTCAACCCTTCCTTTGTCTGTCTGGCTATAGTTGGCTGTTTTACAGAATCTGGTGCCTAGGTTTCCTCTCTCCACTAAGGATAGGGGGAAAGAAAAGAGATTTATAAAAGCAACAAGAGACACTGAAAAATGAAGGAATAAATGAATGAATAAACAAAAAGCACTTACAATGGGCCAAGAAGTAGATAGAAATTTTTTAAAAGGCAGTCCCTGACCCTAGGAACTTATATTCTAATAAAGATAAGAAGTAATAGGCAATGCTGGCTCAGGATGGGTCTTTTTATTTTTTTTGGAAAGTTAGAGGAGTCATGAATGGAGTCATAGAAGGAAGGATTTGCAATTTCATCCATGTCCAGTCTCCTCCCACTGAGGTAAAAATAAAGGAAAAAAAAAACATGTATTAAGTGCTTACTATGTGGCAGGCACTAAACTAAGAATTTTATGACTATTATTTCATTTCATGCTCACAACAGCCTTGTGAGATAAATGCTATTTCCCCAATTTTACAACTGAGGAAACTGAGGCAGACAAGATAAGTAACCTGCCCAGAGGCAAACAAATAGGAAGTATCTGAGACTGGATTTGAATTTGTTTTCCTAACTCTGAGGCCAGCACACTATGTTCTGTGATATCAAGGCTTGCCCAATTAGGCTGCCATGTTTCCTTCTGATGATGAGTCCTTTCAAACAATCCTCAGGATTCACAGATGTGACCAAGAGCTGAACCTCTTGCCAAAGGCTCTTCAGGTTGATGAGATGTGGCAGATTACACAGAGATAGTATAAAATAACAGAGCAGGAGTCCAGAAAACCTCCTTTAATCCCACTTTCAAATACCTCTTAGTTGTTGGACACTGGGCAAGTCACTTACTGTTTGAAAGCCTCAGTTTCTCATCTGGAAACCAAAAATAACAATAGCACCACCCTCAAAAAGTTATTGTGAGAAAGCAATGAAATAATGCACAGAAAATAATTTGCAAATCTTAGAGCTCACAGAAATGTCAGTGAATGTTATTATTCTGGTGGCACAGCTTTCACAGCCCAGAGTTCCCCTATCGCCAAGGAGACATTGGAGTAGGGTTTTAGTAGAAGCCCCCCTAATTCCTGTGGTTTTCTTAAGAGAAAGTCAAGCTGACTCATTCTCCTCACTCTCTCTAGCCAATGTTTATCTAACACCTTAAGGGTTGTAAAACTCTTGATCTTTATTGAGTAAAATAGTAACAAGAGCTAACATGAAATCAGCACTATTTTACAAAGCATTCCCAATCACCTCCTGGATAAAATAATCAATCTCTGTGGGGCATTTAAAGCCTTCCCAAGCTGAGCCCTTCCTGTGTTTATACTTTCCTTACATTTTAATCTCCTTCATACATTCCATGATCCAGCCACACTGGCCTACTCACTGCTCCTCCCACAAATAAATACTTCATTTCCAAAATTTTCCTTTGCACTGTCTGACCTTCTTGCCTCCAATGTTCTGGCTCCTTATCTCTCAGCTTCTCAGACTTCTTTAAGCTTCTTCAGGAAGCCTTTTTTGTCTTCCTTTTCCCCAATCCTGAGATGCTATGGTCTTTCCCTCTGAGTTCATCTTCCGTTTATATTGTTTATATCTCTTATGTACCTAATTTTCCGTGTGTTGTTTCCTCCATTAGAGGGGAAACTTTTTCAGGGGATGATTTTTGCCCTTTTTTGTATCCCTTGCACTTAGTATATTGTCTAATAAACAGTAAGTTCTTAATAAGTGCTTGTTCGCTAATTGTATAATTGTTCTCTGATGCCAAATCGTCCTCTTTCATCACCATGGACAGAGACCATGCTCCCTCGTTCTCATAATGATAACTTCAAAGTAACCATTGGTGTTGTTCTCCCCTTCATTTACCTCCCCCTACTCTAGACAATCAGTTGTCAAGGACAGCTAGATCTATCACTTCTAGCCCTTGTTTTTGTCTTTCTTTGCACTTTCATCCCTAGCACTTAGCAAAATACCTACTAAGAGAGCTCAATAAATCTTGTTGACTGACTTATTATACCAGGTCATTCAGCTTTCAGTCATCCTCTCCCTCACATAAATCTTACAAACTGCTGCTAAATTCTCTTGCTGGCAAATGATTTTGATCCTACCAGGCAGCTACTTACTTATAAGGGCTCAAAAAGAAAATTCAGAGGAATGGGGGCCAAAAATGAAGACAGTTACCAAGAGTGATTCAAGGTTGGGGAAACAATGTTAAAAAAATAATAATAGATGGTATTTATGTATTGCTTTCATATTTGAAAAGTATTTTATATTTGTGAGCTTATTCAATCTTCACAAAAACTTTGTGATATAGGTGCTGCCATTAACCCATTTTACAGATAAGGAAGCTGTGGCAGAAAGAGTTTATGGCTTGCCTGAGTCATAGAGCTAGAGAATATCTGAGTCAAGATTTAAACTCAGGTCTTATTCATTGCCAGTCCCAAATTCTATCCATTTTGACACCTAATAAGAATTAGAGCTGTCCAGGAGTGGAGTAGCCAGCTCTCATAGTAGGTTTTTTCTCTGCACATCCCTGTCTCTGTCTTCCCCTCTCCTTTTCTCTGAAGATCTTCATCAAAAGCTGGATAACCCATAGTTGAATGTATGGCAGAAGATTGTTGTTCAGAAATATTTTTGGACTAGACAAGCATTGAAAGTATTCTGCCAAATGTGATGTTTTAGTATTCTCTGATACAGAAGGAAAAATAAGTCATGACTGGGATGGTGAATTGTGGGCAGCAGAAAAGAGATTTTGATTACTCTTAAAAAGAAAGAGCATAGGATGATAGATACACGGAAGTAGGGAGATAGATGGATGGGTGGATAGATAGATATAGATAAACTGACACAGAGAGATGTAGCTAGATATGAATAGATGGAGAGATAAATATCTAGTTCTAAATAGAACTAGAAGGTACCTTAAAGGCTGTCCAGTCTACTCCCCTCCCCCAAGTACACAGGCATATTTCTGAAAGACTTGCTAAGTGTGTGGCTCTGTGCTAAGGGCTGGGAGCATAAACAAAGCAAAGTCTCTGAACTTGAGAACTCACAGTCTGATGAGGGAGAGAATATGAAAACAACCATATACACATAATATACAGATGGGCTTGTTTGGAGATTATATCAGAGAGGAGACACTAATGATATTAAAAAAAAAAACTAAGAGCAAAAGACAGTTAGTGACTTGTATGTATTCACACAGGAAATGAGTAGGCAAAGGGCAATTTGAACCCGAGCCTTTGAATGCCCTCCCCCCCAGAAACCATGGGTTCTGGATTCCTATAAAACCTAAGCATGTGTACATGTTTATGTACATACCAATACCTTTAAACAAGGAATGGAGAAACCCCATGGCATTCAGTCTCCAAATCCACAGCCCACAAACACTTATCAACCATCTTTTATATGTTTGGGGGCAGAGTTCGGTCATTGTTACTCTACAGCTCTTAACAAATCATCACCTACCACATCTTACATAGCACATAGTAAGGGGTTCATAAATTCTGGATGGATGGATGAATGATGGGATAAATATTTAGTAAAAGGGAAAATTGGATAGCTGTGATAGCCAGTATGGACTAGGAATCGCACACAGTAGATGACCCATGTTAAAGAAAGAGAGCCTAGATACAGCAGGTGGAGCCAAGATGGCAGAGAGAAGCCAGGAAAGTACCTGAGCTCTTCTCAGTTTCCCTCAGAAACAATTTGAAATCAAACCTCTGAACAGATCCTGAAACAACAAAACCTACCAAGGGACAGAATGAAATCATTTTCCAGCTCAAGATGTCTCGGAAGGACTTCAGAAAAGGACAGTAAAACAGCAGAGCAGTGGGGGAGCCTCCAGGGACAAGGCAGAAGGCAAATTGCAGCCCTGGAAACCAGGCAACAATAGGCAGGACTAATAGGTGGGCTGGGTTACCTCCAGAGCTGTGAGCAAGTCACCAAATACAAGAGGCTCCTATTCTCAAAGCCAAAGCTCAAAGTGCCCCAAAGCACCAGGCCATACGAGAAGCTTAGGGCAGCATCCCCCGTGCCCCAGGAGCAGAACTCGACTTTAAAAGCCATGAAATAGGCAGGAAAATGAGCAAGATACAAAAGAGGCACTTGACCATAGAAAGCTACTATAGTGACAAGGAAGATCAAAACACCAACTCAGAAGAAGACAAACTACCTCCATTTGAAGCTGCAAAGGGGAACATTAATTGGTCTCAAGCCCAAAGAATCTTCATGGAAGTGTGCCAAAAGAAATTTAAAAATCAAATAGGAGTAGAAGAAAAAATGCAAGAGAGAGTCAATAGCTTGGAAAAGGAAGGACAAAAATTGGCTGAAGAAAACAATTCCTTAAAAAATACAAATGGTTAGGCAGCTAGATGGAACAGTGGATCGGTGGATAGAGCACTGGTCCTAGAGTCAAGGGAACTTGAGTTCAAATTTAATTTCAGACACTTAACAACAGCTAGCTGTGTGACCCTGAGCAAGTCATTTAACCCCATTTGCCCAAAAAAAATGCAATTGACTAAATGCAAAAAAAAATCCCCCAAAGAAAGAAAGAGAAGCTGGAAATGAAAAAACCATCTGGGAGTTAAAGAAGGCAATGGCCGGGGCCATCTGCGTGTTCTGTTCTACTTCTCAGTTCTCTTTGTTTCTCCCACTTTGTGTTGACTGGATCCGGACGCCTTTTGTCTCTGTGATTCCCATGTGCTTGTTAATGGTCTCCCTTGCATTGTGATGCTCTTAGGAACTAGAGACCAAATCAGTTCTCTGTAGATGTTTCCAATAAGTGGCATTACCGCTTTAGTCAAGCATTTAAATTTGATTGATGAGTTTATCTATAAAGGTCATCCGTAAATCTGTTTTAAAAAAGCATTTACTAGCGATTCCAGTGGGAGTGTTCCCTGCAGAATTCATACTCTTTTCCAAGACACTAAATATATGTTACAGGGCCCTCCTTTCAATCCTGAGTGGGAAAGCAATGAGCTTTTCGATCCATCATTTAGAGGGAGAAAATGGAGACTGATATTGTGGGTCTGGGAGGGGCCATTTAGGAGAGAGCAAAGTGGTCCTTGGGTCACTATCTTTCTGTAGGGATCTTGTCCAATATAAAAGTGCACGTGACAAGTAGACTCGAGCATGACTGCCAGATATGGGGGATTTTTCTCTTTCTCTGTCAGAATCAAGAGTCAGGAGGAACGCTTCTCATCCTTAGCTTTTTCTGGAGGATTGTGACTGTATCTTCAACCTTCAGGGAGCTTAAAGTCAGGCTAATGCAGCAATGACATATTGGGAATGGAGTCACACTGGCCATGGAAAAACCACTTGACCTCTCTGAAACTCAGGGAACTTTGAAGACCGCTTCTCCTAAGACAGATATCGGGCTGGTAGAATCGTGGATCCTTGGCACTACATCTGCCGCTATTCATCACAATATAGAATTAATCTTGGGGAATAGGGATTATTTTATTCACAATATTTCTATACCGAGGAGTGTCCTGTACCCATGACATGACAGGTCCAGAGCCACTGCCAGTAAAAGAAGTGTTGGATATGGACTGCACAGTGCCAAAGGCCTCATCCAGAGCAGTCACACTAATGGTCACTTTCCTCCTCTGGACCATTGCACTGGAATGAAGAATTCCTCTAGGGAAGCTCCCTTGGCCAGTGCAGACCCAGCCCCTACTCTGTGGTGGCTCACCTTAGAGAGACCCTCGTGCCCACGAAGAGGTTTTCAGTGGCCCAAAGCCTGCGATCAGCGTTACCCAAAAGCTGGTACCCAGTCTTCTTCCCACTGAGGTCAGCTCTCCTCCCATGATGCCATGGCTCGGTGTATGGAAGGAGCATTCACACATTGGGCGAGGGCACTGGGATGTGCCGTGCTCTCCAGGAGAGGCCGTTCTAACGAGGGAGATGCTATCAGCTGGAAGTCAGGGGAAGGCCAGGGTCCTCAGGGTCAGTGGCAAAGCAGATGGAGATTCCCGCTGCGATCCCAGGCCCGAATCGTCCCAGCTGAAGCCGACGCACTCGTGGCGTCTGGAGGTTTGTGAAGTGCTTCTTCCATACACAAGCCTCTGAGGTGAATCATGGCCGGTGTGATTATTCCCAACGAGGAGACAGAGGCTCTGGGGAGCACATGACTGGCCCCCGGTCACAGAGCTAATATAAGGAGCCCATCATATTTGTCATGTCTTGTAGCAAAGGGCCAGTTGCCCAACCTTAGTGGTAATGATAAATAACAAACACAACATTTATAGTGATTGAAAACTTGTGAAAAACCTTACGCATAGAATATCAACTTCTCAACAACCCTCTAAAAGAGACACTACTGTTACCCCTGTTTTAGAGATGAGGAAACTGAGGTAGGGAGAGGTGAAATGCCTTACTGTAGTCACATGGTGAGTGAGGTCTGAGACAGGTTTCAAATTCAAGCCTTCCTGACTCCAACTGCAGCCTTTGGAACTCTCCCTTCCTCACGTTCCCCTGAGACAGGCCAGATGACTTGTAATATGGCAGAGTCAAAGGGATCCTAGGTTTGGAACATGAGGACTTTGGAACATGAGGACCTGGGCTTCTGTTTGATCACTCTCTGACTACTCCACCCTTCCCAGGTCACTTCTCTTTTCCTCATTTTCCTTATCTGTAAGTGAGGGTATTGGACTAAATAACCTCTAGACATTTTTTAGCTCAAAATCTATGATCCCATGAATTATCTAGAACTTAATGACTTTGATAAATTCTGAGGCCGAAAAATCCATCCCCATGGGAACAACCTGTTGAGCACCTGCATCAGTTTATCATCAAACTCATTGTCTGGGTCCGAGGCTGAAAAATCCATCCCCGTGGGACCAACCTGGTGAGCACCTGCATCAGTTTATCATCAAACTCATTGTCTGGGTCCAAGGCCGAAAAATCCATCCCCATGGGACCAACCTGGTGAGCACCCGCGTGCAGTTTGCCACCAAACCCATCGTCCGGGTCTTTTCAGCACGACAGGAGCTTTCAGGGCTGGTGCTCTCCCCGTGGAGCTTCTGAGAGCCCAAGGTCACCTCCAAGCCACATTGAGGCATTGGAAGAAAAAGTTAACATTACCATGGAAAAATAAATGGGCCTTTTGCCTCCCTGATCCTGCTGCCCTGGATGTTTCCTCTGGTAATGTCATGCTATTAGAAGTTACACAATTTTCAAAGAGGGGACTTTGGAGAACAACTAAATCATTGCAACAGGATGACATATGCATCTTTTTATGGAACTCAAGGGAGCATAAATTTCAGATAATTAGATTTGAGACATTTCAATAATGCCTTAAGAAAAAAATTACAGATTATTTTTTTAATTGAATAGAAAGTGCAGTAGGTTATCTTCAAGATTAGAAACATGGAAACATACAATGGGCAGATACTCTAGAGACCACCTCATCCAAACTATCATCCAAGATAAAATACCTTCCACAGCAACCCTGAAAGGTGTTCTACTTGAACACTTCCAGTGATGGGGAGCTCACTGCCTATCGAAATGGTCCATTCCATAATTTTGAAATTTAATTTTTTGTCAATTAGAAAAATCTATTTTCTCTCCCTCTCACCTCCTCCACTGAAAATAAGTAGACTAGTAACCAAAAAAGCCTTACATTAACCATGTCCAAAACATATATGTCTCATTTTATTTGTTGTTGTTCAATCGTGTCTTATGTCATGTGCTTCAATGACCTCATTTTCAAGTTTTCTTAGCAAAGACACCAAAATGATTTGCCATTTCCATCTCCAGATAATTTTATAGATGAAAAAAACTGAGGCAAATGGAGTTAAATGCCCAGGGTCACACAGCTAGTAAATCTCTGAGGCTGAATTTGAACTCATGAAGATGAGCCTTCCTGATTCAAAGCCCAGTGCTCTATGCACTAGGGTATCCCCTAGCTGTGCCTACCTAGTCCGTACAGGAAGTACATACAACGTTTCTTCCTAAATCCTCTGAAATCATAGTTAATTATGGCATTGGTTAGTGTTCTTAAGTTTTTTCGACGTCATTGCTTGTGTGTTGTCCCATTTTTTCTTACTGAGCCAACATCTGTCTCCCTGAAACCTTTGCCCCTCCGTGTTTCTTCTGACATGTGGAGCCGTACAGAATATGTTTAGTCCTTCGTTCACACGTCATCATCTTCTCTGAGCAATCTCTTTTCTCGGCTGACTATACCCAGACCCCTCAGCTGTCCCTCTAAAGTGTAATTCCCTGTCTCTTTATGACCCTGGTCACAATGCCTCCCTTAAGGAAGGGCAACCGAAGTGAATGTTGGAGATACCATCAGATCGGTCTATGGCCAGCAGGCTTCCTTTGACTAGGGAATAAAAATGTGTATTTATAATTCAGACCGTCATCCTAATATATAAATCCTGGACTGGGACCTGGAAGGCCTATTAGAGGTCCTCAAATGCAATCCCTCCTTTTATAGATTAAGAAACTGAGACATGGAAGGGTAAGGGGAACTGCTCGGGGTTACCCAAAAATAGTATCTAAGGTAATTCGCAAATGAAGATCCTCACCACATTAGCAAGAGGAAGAGCTGAGACCACCTTAGGTTAATCAGAAATCAATGCAATTTCTTCCTTCAGGAGTTAGAGTCCCTCTAATTGCAGTAGTCTACTTAGAACTTTTCTAAGCACCTCCACATCTTTGACCTCATTGATATGATCATAATCCATCTTGCAGACAGGAAAATTGAGGCTCCCAAGGGAGAAAGATTTTGTCCAAAGTAAGACAGAACCATGATGAAATTCCAGGTCTCCTGACTCCCAGGCTGAGGCCGAAAACCTTGGGTTCAAAACCCCCTTCAGGTATTTACTAACTGTATGACCAGAGAAAGGAATATAATCTCTCTGAGCCTGTTTCGTTACTCATAAAATATGGGGTGATAATAGCACTTCCCTCAAGGAATTGTTGTGAGGATCAAATGTGACAATGTGTTAAGACATTTTGCAAATGACTATATAAACACGAGCCATCGTTATTTAGAGAAAAGAAAGTCACTTTGAGCAAGGCTTTGTAAAATGGGTCCTTCTGTGGTCCCTCAGCTCTAATTGGGAGCCCGCCCAATCTTGGTGCATCGCTTCTGCATTCCCTCGGGTGCTTCTTCCAGTGCCCTGAACCGATGGCCAGCAGCCCTTCCTTCATCCTCTTCTTTCTTCTCGTGGCCCTTTTCTAGCTTCTCCCAGTTTGCAGACTGACTTTGCTATCTGGGACTCAGCACGGTCCTTCCCCTTCTTCTTCGCAGACTGTGAAGGCAGGAGAGCTCTTTGAGGTTCCATCTCAAAGCTCTGTGGCCGGCAGGCTCCCTTTGACTGGAGCACACACATTTCAGCAGGAGAATAAAAATGTGGATTTATAATTCAAACCCTAAGTAGCATTTTTCAACTAAGAAATGGAGCTTGGCTGTGGCTAGCCCTAGGGGATGTAAACACAACCTTACCTGTAATTAACCCAAGGCTTCTCCTGTTCTTAATGTAAATGGAGCTATAATTATATTTCCTTAGTTTTCGGAGAAAAATCTTCATCTCCAAGTCGGGCTTATGGGGAGATGGAGGACATGCCATCCATCTCACTGCGACAGCCCTAACGGATCTGTGGCTGGGGAAAAAAACCTGCCTGATAATAAACCCGGAGTTGCATTTGATGTAAGACATATGGTAATTACTGTAATAATATTATCGCCCAGCTCCCGCAATGGTTTTGTCAGGGAGGCGCAATCTCCCGTATTGTCTGCGATAAAAATCCCAGTTTGGGGTTATTGATAGCAACGCCGCTCTATGAGGGGATCGGGTACTTGGTGACAGCTGCGAAGCTCCTGCTTCATCTGCAAGTAATTGGGTTGAGAATAAGTCCTGCGTGCTAAAACCTGACGGTGTGAGAAGTGGGAGAAAACCAGGGAATCTGGCGGAGAAGAGGACGGGTTCTTGGGAGACTCAGAGAGAAGGAGTGGCACGGCACAGGGGAGCTCACCAACGGCCTTCATTTTTTCCAGCGAAAGCCATCTTTGTCTTCACTGAGTCACAAGGTCCTATTTGGCCAGAGCGTGAAGGCACCTGGGAGGGTGGACCTCTCGGTCAACCTTCTCTTCTAATAAATGAGGAAAGGGAAGCTCAGAAGAGGGAAGGTACCTACCCAGAGGCATTCTGGAAATAATAATGAGGATGGAAACGATGGCATCAGTTAATGCAGTAACGTACGTGTGTGGGGTAGGAACCATGCTGGGCACAAGTGCTTTTGGTGACATTGGTGAAAATGATCACCTGATGATGATGATGCTGACAAAGAGAGTGGTGGGATGAAGATGATGATGATGAAGAGGGTGATGGGATGAAGATGATGATGTTCATGAAGAGGATGATGGTGATATAATGATGATAATGATGAAGATAGTGACGTGATGATGATATCAGCAATGGCACCAGCAATACCTAAGCACAGAATTTAGAGAACTGACCTTGTAAGTCAAAGATTTGTGTCTTCATGTACTGACTCTGTGGCCTTGGACAAGTCTCTTACACTCTTAGTGTCCACATCAAGGCTCCAACACTGTTAGCTGCCAAGGGGCCGGTTGGCTGGAGGGCTCCTTCCATCAATAAAGGCACAATCAGCTCAGGATTAATTGTTGCTTTAGGAGTTACAAAATGCTTTCCAATGCTAAAATCCATAATGCCATTTCAAATTAAAAGCTTAACAAGTGAAGAGGGGATGGGCAGGGAGTTTGAAGCTATAAATTATGATGGCACTAAGATTTCGGGGACACCTTGAGTTATTTAATTCAGTTCTCATCCCAGCCCTCATATCAACCCCATTTTACAGAAGAACAAAGTGACACCAAGAATCAAAGGCTTTGCCCAGAGTCATACAGTTCAGAAGTGCCTGGGATTTACATCTAGGTCTTCTGAACCCCATATCTAGCTCTCTACCCTACAGGAGTAGCTCTTCCCTCTCTATTTTCCAACATTGTTAATGTCAAAGAGTAAGAGTGAGAACTCATGTGCTCAATTATGGCTTATCTTGAGAGTTGCCAGGAGACACAGTATTTAGAGCAGGGACTCTGAGACAGGAAGGCCTGAATTCAAATTCTGACACAGCTAACTGCCCCTGGGTAAGTCACTTAACCTTGTTTGCTTCAGTTTTCTACACTATAAAATGAGACAGAGAAAAAAATGGCAAACTGCTCCAATATCCTTGCCCAAAAAACCCTCAAATGGGATCACAAAAAGTCAGACGTGACTGAACAAAAATTGTTAGTTTTGTTCTTACCCTAGCTGTATAACCCTGGGCAAGTCACTTAACCCCAATTGCCTCGCAAAAAAAAAAAAAAAAAAAAAAAGTTTTGTTATTATCCTTGCTATTCCAAAAGTAGATTTGGACACTTTTGGCAGTCCTCTCCTATCCCCAGGCCTGTCTCTCCAAGACCCCTGACCCCAGATTCATCCCCCATTTCACCACTACCCTGGCTGCAAAATCTCCTTTTTCCTCCAATCTCCTTGAAGCCTCAGATTGTGATTTTCAGAGCCCTGTGACAATCAAGAGAGTGATGAATATGGAAGCAAAAGTAAGAGGAAATCTAGTCCTTGGCTTTGCTTACATTAAAGAAGGCGACCTAAGCAGGCGCACCAGTTGGGTCAAATCAACTCCGTTTCCTTCCGATTTAGGCTGGCACACTAGTGGAATCTGCCCTTGGAGAATCACCGACTCAATATGAATCACTTTGCACGATGATTCCGGGCATGTACCAGCACACCTCGGCATCCCTACGTGCCCCAACATGTGACTGACTTGTTTCTAGGACTATCTGTACCTTTTCTAGGGAACTTGATTTGGGGGCGTGGAATCCAAATGGATGCTCTTGTTTTATATTCAGAAGGATACTAATCGAATGTCTCTGCAGAAAGCCAGATTATAGCTTCTCTCCCTTTTATCATCCCATGTGCAATGTTCATTTGCAAACATCCTACTAAAGACCCATAAAACAGTGGGATCTATTAAACAGTTATTATTTAAGTACAAATCACTGCTGGATACAATATCCGCGGAGTGTCTTGCATGTCCCTTGTAGCTTAAGAGCCGGGGACCTAAAGAGACAATGTTGCCGGATTAGCGCGTTTCTAAAGTTGGAGGGAAATGACTAATGTGTTGAAATTGAGATGTCATTAGCATGTTCTTAGGATTTGAAATCCTTGGTTGGTTTTTTAATTTTCTTAAAGACAGTTCTATAGACTTCAAACTTGGGTATTACACAGCTCTATTATCATTGTCAGGGGACAGATCGTGCAACAGAAAAACCAATGCGTTTGAAAACACGAGACCCGAGTTTGACTCCTGTCTCGGAGCCCCACATGGTGTTCACCAAGTTGCTTCTAGGCTAGTGGGTCTCAGTTTCCTGATCTGTAAAAGTCAGAGCAGAAGACTATCTGATTTCTGATATCCTTTCAAGGTTGCGATTCATTAATGTCATTGGCTATTATTTATTGACTTGACTTGACTTGACTTTCATCCTTGGCAAGCTCCTAAAACATATTAAAAGGCTGCTGTCTGAACAACTAGAAAGGGAAGTGATGATCACCAAGGTCTATAAGGTCAGATCAGTCTGACTTGGTTTCCTTTGATAAGGTTATAATGGAAGGCCAGGAGAATTCCAGCAAAATGTTTTTTCCCTATATTAATGGGGAAATTTGATTCCATCTTGCTCGCCACTTTTGTGGAAAAGACACAATGACAGCCAGCTGTGATGATTAAGTGGGCTCAGGGCTAGTTAAATGCTAAAGAGTTGGCGTGAGTGCTTTGGAGTCAGCTTGGGAGAAGATGGCACCCCAGTGGTGTCCCTGGGGATCTGTGTGTGGCCACAGCGAGGCTGCTTTGGATGAAGCCATAGACCGTGGTCTTATGTTTTCAAATGCATTGGTTTTTCTGTTACACGCTCTGTCAATTCCATATTGTCTTATCAATTCCACTGAGTTAGCGCCTTGATATAGGATTAAAACAATCCTGCAGAGTTCCTGCCTTTTACAGGGGTACACAGAGGGCAGGAAAAATAGAAGAGGTTTTAGTGGTCCTCAAGACTAATGCAAGTCAAAAGGCATGGTGGGGGAGGAGGGGAAAGTTTGCTATGACCTTGGACTGTCCTCGGACTGTATCAAGAGAGTCTCCAAGAATAAGAAGGTAACACAGGGAAGTAGAGAGATAGAAATATGCTGTCCAGGAGTAAAGGTAGTGCTGATTTAATGGTGTTCCTAAAAGTAGAAAGGAGAGAATAGACAGGACAGGTGATGCACAGTGTAGCATGAAGAGCTCAAGAATGGGACAGAGTAAGCAATGGCTGGGATCCACTTGAACTGGTTATCCAACAAGTACAAGAAATGGGCCCAGGAAATTCTGGGAATAAAAGCACACGATGGGAAGAGGTCATCGCCTCCTCCTCAATGCTTCAGACTAAACTGGCTCATCCGTTAGCCCACGCTTCCTTCTCAAATTCACGGAGTTGTTCTTCCATTTACATTCTTGTGGTTACACAAGTGGTTTGACTGCGTGGATCTCCTGGTTTTTCTACCTCTAACTCACTTCACTTTGCATCAGTCCATCTCAACCTTCCCATGCTTCTCAGTAGTCATCAAGGTCATTTTAGGGTTTCTTGTATTCAGCAATATTTTGTCACATTCACACAATTCTCTTAGCCATTCCTTCCTGGATGGGCCATGGATGGGATTTTGTTGCCACGTGAAACCTTTCTACTGAGAGAAATAAATTAGTAGCAAACAGCATTCATTAGGAGAGTCCTTGAAACACCTGACTCAGGCTCTCTCCTATAAGCAGATTGGCCACTTCATTTGCTATTGGGCAACATTCAAAAGGGTTAGGGTTAGCTTGTCAGGCTTGTTATTGGTGTATGAGGTACTCTCTTAGTTCTGCTGATTTCATTATTCATGAGTTTATTAAAATTTTTCAAATTGACCATTTGTATGAGAACAGTATTATAATATAAAACCTTCTCCTGGTTCTGCTCATGTCATTCTGCATCTGTTCACTCAAGTCCTTTCTTGTCTCTTTGTAATCATGTTTCCTCATTGTTTACAGCACGCTCATCACTATCACATTCACAGATCACAGCTCATTCAGCTGTTCCTCGACTGATGGGTATCCCTTGAGTTATCAAGTTGTTTTTTACACCACAGCGGGGAGGGAAATGCTGCTGTGAATATTTTTATACATTGGACCTCATCCTATTTCTTTGATCTCTTTGGGTATAGATTGTCCTGTTCATACAATAACAATATTAAAAAGACAAAAATCTTGGAAATCCGTAAGAATTATGATTAATACAATGATGATCCAGGATTATAAAGGACTGGTGTTCTATCTCCTAAGGCAGGTGGTGGATTTAGTATGCAAAATGAGACATATCTATATTTTATATAAAGTCAATGAGGGGATAGTTTTTGCTTGACCATGCATTTTTACAAGACATTTATGGGGAGGGGGAGGTTTTCTTCTTTTTTCAATGGGGGAAGAGAGATGGGAGGGAAAGAAAATGAATATTTCTTCACTTAAAATAATTTTAAATAGAGAGGTTAGGACTACAGGAATCTCCATTCCTCCAACGACAACACTTTTACATGTTTTGTTAGTTCTGTTCAATTGTTTTGATGTTAAAGAGACTTCTCACCAAAAGGGGGGAATCTGGAACTGTCTACAATGTAAAAACAAAACATTTCAGTGATTTAGTCTATCACAATCTTGAGGCAGAGTTTTGACAGCCTATATGTGTATGTAGGAGGGGTGATATAGAATACACATATATACATTCACAAACATGTATTATATAAATATATGTGTATGTATATATATAAAGTCACATGAACACATATCTGGAACCTGGCTGTAGTCTGCACCAGCTGTACATCATCCATGGTATGGTTTTCAATTCTGCTCATCAAAGTTTAGGACAAACATTGATGAGCAGGTGAGCATTCAGAGCAGTCGATCTGAAGGGTAAATGGCAACCCGGTCCATACACTACAAAGACTTGCTTCAAGAAAAAGGGAAATAAAGCATGGTCTTGGGCTAACACAATGACTATTGAAATATTTGGTGAATTATTATGAGGATTATGATGAGACTTCACTCAGAGCAGAGAACTAGGAGTGCCAGAAGGAAGTTAGAAATAGCTGGTTTGAACCCAATATAGGAGAAATTTCCTAACAATCAGAACTGGTCAGCAATGTGGAATGGGATACCCTATAATTTAATGAGTTCCCTAGTTCTAGAAGTCTACAAATGAATACTTATTGTCATGAATTCCTGCTCAGGTGTTGGATGGAATCAATGATCTCTAGACCTGGCTGATGCAAAGTGATTTAGTCTATCCTATGTGTACATATATAGCGGCATGTAAAAAGCTCCTGCTATGCAAGGGAGGGGAGTAGGAAGATTCTGTATCAGGTTTTTCCCACATGGATAAAATCACATATACCTACCAAAAAAAGCCGTACTTAAGAATATATGTGTGTCTCCTCTATCAAGTTCAAATCAATTGAAATAAATAAATAAGTGAATAGGCAAGTATAGAAATATGTGCTATATAAGAACATTATAATGAATTTTTTCATGACAAAGATATCCCCATGACTTTGTGAATGAGTTTATTGATTGTTTACAATTTTATTTATAAATAACAAAATAACTCCTTCCCCCAAGGGCATTCCATAGTAGCTGACTATATAACTATTATTCTCAATGAGTGACTACCTAATTATATATTCTGTGTGTTTGTGCTTATATTCCCTGCTGGGATGAGGAAAAGGACAAATTGAGGCACAGAAATGTGAATTTCTTCCATTTCACAAGTAGGATCTCCCATTGGAAAAAATAACACTTTAGTGCACAAAATCTTCACCCAAAGAATGCAACTGGCAGCTTGGGTGTTCATCTGTGTTCCAGGTGGATGATTTTGATTGCTTTGTCTCCAAGATGACCATCGTGGCTTATGTGATAGGTCTTTGTGAAATGCTTTCCAAACTTAAAAAGGAGGCACAAATACAGTCATTATTAGCATCCGGCGGGAGGATGGGAGGAGCAGGTTTTGTTTGGTTCATGGTTGAGGCTACTACATCCTACTTGGGAGCCAGGAACCAGAATCCAGAATCCATCCAACATGGATTGAGAGCAGCAACGAAGCACCCTGTAGATTTGACCTCAGCCCTGTTGATACAATTTCTTCTCCATCTTCCCTCATTTCCTCTCCCATCAGCTACTTGAAACCTGTGCAACCTTGAACAAGTCCCTTAATTTCCTCATCTAGAAAATGAGCAGGCTGAGCTAAATGGTGTCTGGGATCAATTCTAGCTCTAGAAGTATGACTACGAGTCTGGAAGGCTGATCTCAGGAGAGACAGTGAGCCAGACATGGGGTTCAGCTTCTTCAAAGGCACATTTGTGGAAGAGAAATTGCTTCATAGGGGAACAGTGAGGAGCCCATCCTGGAGCCGAGGTAGACATGGTTAATCATTAGCCTTCCTAGTCCTGGTGATGAGCTGCATTTCCTCTTTTGCACCTTCAGACCGGGCATGTTATTTCTGGCAATATATTTACCAAAGTATGACCCGGATCCCTCAATGGATCCTTCAAGGGGTGCATTATATGGAATCTGAATTTTAGCTGTTTCCACCCATGCACATTCACTACCAATGGTTTGTCCCATGAGAGCCCAAAGGGCAGAATTTTAAGGCGAGAGGGGCTTAGAAACAAATTCATTCTGGGTCAGCCTATGTGGCAATTTAGCATGACCTGGAAGGGAGTTGGCTGAGCCTCAAGATGAGTGGGCCTGCTTTATTGCTGATATACTGCATGCTTAATTATGCTTAACTTTTCAAACTATATTAATTTTTAATTATTTGCATTTAATTATCTACATTACTTAAGCATCAAATTCCACAGCTAATGTTCTCGATGAAATATTTACTAAACAACAGCAGAAACCTTCCCGAAGCCCATGGAACTAAATGTTTGGGATTTGGGGGGGATCCTTTCTGCTGGAGTCCTTAATACTTCACCGGTGGAGCTCGGAAGGTTGCACGCTCCGATTAGAGGTACAGAGCCCCTAATGGCATCCATTTGGGTTCAAGGACGGCCTGCCAGCTCTGAGCAAACAAAGCAGACTGTCCGTCTCATTGGTTCAGACACTTTCACTGGTGTTACTCATGCTGTGGCTTGTTTGATCTCTTATCACCCACCATTTCCTACCCTGCCCCCATCCCGGGACCCAGGTTGAGCTTTGACAGCAGAAACGATCATGCTCAAGAGGTGGGGCTTTAAGCATGCTCCGTCCATGGTTCTAGCAAGACCCTGAATCGGAGTGAAAAACCAAATGGTTAATTTATCAGAAGCAATGCAGGAAGCATGGTGGGTGATGCTGGGATACCAAGGGAGGCTGGGATACAAGGAACTCTCCAGCAAATGGGAGACAACAAGCAAACAAATATGTGGGGGGAGGGATAGCAAACTACGTATAGATAAGTAGGAAATAATTAACAGAGAGAAGGCACTAGAATTAATAGAGGCTGGATTACAAGGAACTCTCTGGCAAATGGGAGACAACAAGCAAATAAATGTGTGTATGTGTGTGTGTGTGTGTGTGTGTGTGTGTGTGTGTGTGTATTATGGACAGATAAGCAGGAAATAATTAACAGAGAGAGGCACTAGAATTAATGGAGGCTGGGAGAGGCTTCCTAGAGAAGGCAGAATTTTAGTTGGGACTTAATGGAAGCCATAGAAGTCAGAAGCAGAGAAGGGAGAGTATTCCAGGCCCGGAGGATGCCAGAGAAGGAGCATCTTGTTCTTGGAGCAGCTGAAGATCTGCTGGGTTGTAGAGTATTTGGAGGGGACTGGAGAGGGAGGAAGAGGCAGGAGAGGAAGGGCTTTGAAGATCAAAGAGAGGTTTTACATTTGTTCTTGGAGACAACAAAGAGCCAGTAGAGCTTACTGAGTAGGGGGTGACATGGTCAGACCTGCTCTTTAGGAAAATCCAAATCAGCAGCAGAAGCAAAGAACCGAGCACAAAGCAAATGCCCTCGTGTGCAGCCGGACTTGGGAAAGGCAAAGGGGATGGAGGCAGAGATGCACGAAAGGAGCAGGACCCCTCCCCCTTCATAATTAGCACCAAGATTGCATCTCCGCAGATGGAAATTCGAGAGAGAGAAAAGGAAGAGAGCACTGAATGCCGTGATCAAGTTTCTCCCAGACCCGGGGGACTGCGGCTCTGGAACATCCCATATTCCCTCAGCCTGGGCTGACATGCCGGTTGGGTTTGCTCAAATGCTTCATTTCTCTCTCACGCTTTCTTTTTTCTTGTTACAAGAGATGATGCTCAGAGTAAAATAAAGGGGGGGGGAACACGTTTGGCCCCAAGTATGATGCTCCATAAAGCCTGGTTGGTTATTAATTGGCATCTGCAATGTGCTGGGCACAGGCTGGGAATATAAGTACAGAGCAAAGAAATGGGGCAGTTTGCTGAAGGAGAAGGGGACATAGTGAGACAGAATGGAAGTGTGCAAGGGGCCCCTCCAGCCTTTCGGGCACTTTGGGAGGCCAAGGTCAAGGGTGCCTGAGCTTGGAGCGTGTGGAGTGGCCGGTGGGGAAGGTGGCTGGGGAGGTCGGGGCAGAGAGTGGCAGAGACCAGCCAGTTTTCCATTGCAGCAGTCATTTTCCATCCCAGACAGTTGCTGGTGCAGCCTCTTGCCTTCCTCTGTCTTCCTTTGGCCAGGAAGGTGATGGCGTGGTTGTCCCTTCAACAGAGGAGGCTTTCAAAATGGTTTTCCCGGCAGCCTGGATGGATATGTGCTGATCTCATCCCACCGTCTGCTCCAATCTTTCTGTCACCCACACAAGATGGCCCGCGTCCAAAGTCATGATTTTGAAAAATCCCCTTTAATCACTTCTGTATCCCTGATGCAAGGAGGAGAAAATCCAGAAGCCAGATCCAGGGGGAGGAGGAGCTGGCTTATATGCTGGGTTCCATACTGAAGGACTGCATACATCTGAATACATTTAATTTTGTGCCCCCCCAAAAAATTGTCTCCTGTTGCAGCATCCCATTCACCCCTCCTTAGATGCTCTTCTGAAATTGGCTAGAGGACTTCACCAACTAGATAGAAATCACTCGGGGAGGCAGAAAGAGTCTGGACTCCAAGTCAGAAGAGAGTGGGTGGGACCCCGAGCTTCTATTCATGAGCACTTTCCACATAGACAAACTGTAGAGTATGCTATCTGTGGAGTCTCTCACCAGGTTGGAGCACGTACTAAACATCTCACAAATCCTTGTGGCTTGTTTGGGATTAAATGATTCGATGTTGATTAAAGGCTTTCTAAATTATCTTAAAGTCACATAAATATGGGTAAAGATGGATTCTCATTGTTCTTATCAACATAATAAATGCAGCGTTTCCTCAGCAGCTAGTTAAGAGTCACACCTGAACTTACTTCTCTCCGACTTCTCATGGAGGCATCCCTGGACGGTGACTGCCTCCTAGCAGTTAGAAAATTCATGGCTCGAGTTTTTTATCAGAAAAGTATCGAAGGTTGTCTAGCTCCTCCTTGATCCGTCATCCTTTCCGGAAGAGGATTGGGAAACCTCAGCATTTAAACCCAGATCCCAGGACTTTACATCCAGTAGACCCCACTGTCGAGGGGAAGAGAGATGGAGAAACCATTTCTCTTACCTCTTCAGCAAATGATGATTCATTCATTCATCCCAGATTTAGCACCTACAGTAAGCAGGATTAAGACTGACACAGCACTTTGCATCGTTCTCTCATCCCTGTGTCCTGTCGAGGCTGTGCTCAGAGGTTCTCCATCTGACTCCAAAGTCTCCCTTCAAAAGGATCTCATGCATCTCCTATGCAGACACCTTAAGAGCCCGTCAAAGGGACCTCCTTGCATTTCCTTGAGTGTGACAATGCCTCCTCTGCAGGTAGCCTTTGCTCGTGCTCAAAATGCTGTCTCCTTCTCCACTCCTTTACACAGTCCCTGGAGTCTCTCTAAGGGGCAGGGGTCACCCCCTCTTCTACAATGCCCTCGTTCATCCCCTCGGTTCCTAGCGGTCGGCCCCAAACACAGAAGGATTTACGTGTTGTATTTACTTCCCTGTGAACAAGTTGTTCTCTCCTTCCTCTGTATAATGTAAGCTCACTGAGGGCAAGAGCTGATAGCTTTTATCTTTGCCCCAGCACTAGCAGGGAGGAGATGGCATATAAATACAAGTTCGAGCCGCTGAGCCGGGTACAAGAAGCGTGATGTTTGTGGATGAGAAAACTGTCTTGGAGAGGTTAAATCACAGAACTGATGGCGTGGGACTGAAGCCTCCTCTCCCCTGGGTCTCCCAGATTTGTTCCTCTCCTGGGTCTCCCAGATTTGTTCCTCTCCTGCTCCCCGCTCCTCCTCCTCCTCCGCGGGTCTGCTGCCAAACCGGAGCCTCTTTCCCTCGGAGGGCCCTCGCTGCCGGCCCTCCCTCCTCCAAAGCCTTGGGAGGAATAAAGCCCCTTCCCTCCACGTAGATAAGCCGAGCTCAGGAGGCTTGTTTTGGTCCAGTTCTTGGAGCTTAGTTACACAGAGGCAGCTTCCCAGAGAACTTTTGTTTGGGGCCTCGCAAAATTAGCATTTTAATTATGAGTATTAAAGAAAGAGCAGCCTTCCTGTGTGAAGTTCCAGCTAAGTAGCCACTTGGTTGCATCTCCAGCAGGTGTGCCAGAGGTGGCCAGATGGTAGATGGCCTTTCTGAGTGCAGCAGGCAGGGCCACTACATCCCAGGAGCCGGGGCTCGCCCTCGCAGGCTCGGCACAAGCTCCTCTTGGGTCCTCAGCCCCCTTCTTCCTTTAATGTGGGAGTGGGGTGTTAAATGGATCAGAATCCCTCCCTTAAAGAACTCGTGTCAAACCCACCTCCCTCCTTCCCTCCCTTCTCTGTCTCTCTGAATGTCTGTATGTCTTCTCTCTGTCTCTCTGTCTCTCTGTCTCTGTTTCTCTGTCTATCTCTCTGTGTCTCTGTCTCTATCTCTTTGTCTCTTTGTCTGTCTCTCTCTCTGTGTCTCCGTCTCTCTGTCTCTCTGTGTCTCTATCTCTCTGTCTCTCTGTGTCTCTGTCTCTCTGTGTCTCCGTCTCTCTGTTATCCGTCTCTTGTCTCTCTCTGTCTCTCTGTTTCTCCATCTCTCTGTCTCTCTGTTTCTCTGTCTCTGTCTCTCTGTCTTTCTGTGTCTCTGTCTCTCTCTGCCTCTCTGTCTCTTTTAGGTGATGGCCTAAGTTGGGTGATCTCAACAGCTATGGGATATATAATGATTAATGCAAAGCAGACTTCCCCATTTAGGTAGAGCAAGACAATGCTGGACAACCACCAGAGCAGGGTCACAAAGGAGCTTTGGTGTCAGGATTCTTAGAGGCCGCTGGGCAGGCCGAGATCCCCTTCTCTGAATGAGATGCAGAAGATTGCAAAGGAAACTCACCTTAAACAAACCTAAGGTCTATTAGATGTTTATTCTGTGGAGGCGCCAAGCTAATGATATTAATAATGGCTAATATTGACATAACACTTTAAGGTTTGCAAAGCTCTTTAAATGTTACACTGGATTCTCACAACAACCTGAGGAGATAGATCCCATCACTTATCCCCATTTCTCAGAAGAGAAAACTGAGGCTGACTGGTTACAATTCAATTGATGTCTAAGGCAGGGTCCGAACTCAAGTCTTCCTGTACTAAGCCAGGGATAAGCCAAGAAAGATGCAAAAAGTAGTCCCTGCCTTCAAGGAGCTTCCCGTCTAGTGGCAGAAGATATTGTGTGAAAACAGGAGAACATCCATGATATAGAGGGAACGTGTGGAAGGGGAAGCCCCTAGAATCCATGCCACGCGATGACCGCTGAAGGAACTTGGATGACGCCCCGGAGAAGAGAGGATCAGGAGGGATCCGCTGGCTTTCTTTAACGAGGGGTTCGAGCTGTGTTTGCCTTTCCCCGGGGGGAGAACAAGGAATGATACAGCTAGAGCTCTCCTTTGCACGTGTAGGAATGTGGGGGTCATACATCCACGTGTATGTGTATAGTATATACATGTGCATGTACATATATGTGTATGTGTGTTATATGCCTGTGTGTATTTATTACATATACATTGTGTGGTGTGTACCTATTATATATACATGTTGTGTTTGTGTGTTATATTGTGTTGCATGTGTTTCTGTTGTATTATATACATGTGTGTTTGTTTGTTACATGCACATATGTGTGTATTATGTATCTATTACATATTATATTATATCTATATATGCATGTGTATATTTATTGTATGCATACATCTATGTGTATTATATATATTGTGTTTGTTACATATACATACGTGTGTTTATGTGTATATTATATACATGTGTATATTGTGTGTGTCTATTATGTACACATGCATGTATGTATTGTGTGTTGTACTGTGGGTATGTGTGTCTATTGTGTGCATATCATACACACAAGTATGTTGTGTGTGCATCGTGTGTGATATATGCATGTGCATGTGTGCTATATATGCACACTGGGTATGATGTAGATGTGTATGTGTACATGACACAAACCTATCTATATGTGCATGTGCACGTGTGTATGGGTATTTTATCTGTGTGCATGTACACGTGTGTGTTCTGTGTGTGCATGTGTGTGCTATCTGTGTGCACGCACACATGTGTTCTGTCCATGTACATTGTTCTATCTGTGTGTGCATGTGCACATGTGTGTCCTATCTGTGTGTGCATGTGCACGTGTGTGCTATCAAACCCCCGTGTTAGAGCATCCTGGTGGAGGGCAGGCTGGTCCTGGAGGCAGACCCAAACTGGAAGCCACCACCTCAGAACCTGGCCAGCTGTGACCTTCACCTCCATTTCCTCCTTTATAAAATAGAAATCATCACGCGCCGAAGCTGTGAGAGCGAGCAGGGGACCTGTGAGGGGCTTTGCAGAGCTTCCGGGGCGGGGAGAAGGCGCTCCTCCTGTCCCGGGGCGGCGGGACCAGCGTTCCCCAGAAAAGCCGCTGCTGGGTACCATCTGGCCCCGGGGGAGGGCCAAGGGGACCTCTGCAGGCCGCCGGCTGGGGTTTCTTACGGGGCAGAGCTCCCGGCAACCAAGCTTTCCCCAGTTTCGAATTCCCTCCCTTTCGCCCTTTGTCACAGAAGAGCACGGGCCATCCCCAGAGGAGGAATAAAGGGCCGAGAGCCCTGGGGAGCCCCAGGCTTTCTTCCCAATCCCGCTCCCTGCACGGTTTTCCCACCTCAGCCAAGGTCTTCTCGAAGTTTCCGGCATGCGATCTCCCCCCTGCAGGCCTTTGCCCAGTTCCCCGAGCCGTCTCTACAGACATGTCACCACCGCGGTCACTCCTGTCCCGCCCGGCCTCCCGGCTTGTTCTCCCCAAACAGACTCAGAAAATGCCAGAGAACGGCCGTGGGACCAAAACTAGAAAAGCAACCGCTCCGCCGAGGGAGGGGGGCACGGCTGGATTCAGAACACAACTCCAGTGCTCCACAACCGGGCCCTCGAGCCACCGGGCAGCCTCTCTCTGCCTCAGCTTCTCCATCCTTAGAGTTAAGGGGTTGGGTGAGCTGGGCGCTGACCTCCTTCCAGCTCCCAAGGCCCCTCTTCATCCCACTTCGATGCTGAGGCAGACAAGCCTTCAGCCTCCCATCGGTCTCTACCTTTGCCTCCGCCATTCTCTGAATGGCCCTGGACTCCCCTGTCCAAGCACGGGCCCCCACCTTGTCCAAGCACGGATCCCCACGCTCAGACGATCCCACCCTCTCTGCTCTTGCTTAGAACGCCCTTGTCTGTGCCCTCCCAGCCATTCAACCCTCTCCGGCGACTTGTTCAGGGCTTCTCATGGGAGAGGAGATGGAAGGAACTCTGTTCTCAACTCCCTTTGTCCAGGATCTCAGCTTTCCTCCCTGCCCTTAAACCAGGGCTTCCCCATCTCCTTCCCCTTTTAACCGGGAGGGAAACGTCTTCAAGCTGACTCTGTTCACGGCTCAGGCTCTGCCCTCGCTCAGGCTCTGCCCACGGCTGATTCGGCCCTCGCTCAGGCTCTTTCCTGGTGAAGGAAACCATCTTTAGGGCCACTTGCTGGTCCCTTTAAGAGACCCCCCCCCCCGATAAAGTTGCTGCTTTGAGCAGACCCTCGTCTGTGCTGGATGGGATGGTACAAATTCAAATCCTGCCCCAGACCTTCTCTAGCTCTTGGACTCAGTTTCCTCCCGTACAAAATGAAGCAATGGGACAGCTCTGGTCCATGATTTGTACCTACCGTTCCTCAGGCACAACGGCAAAAGGCAGTCCTGGGGCAGGTCCTCTCCAACAAGAAGTCTCTCATCCGCACGGAAGATCATGCGATCTTTGCGTTCGGGACAATGGAGAGAACTGCGCTCCGGGACCATCCCGTTATCTGCGCGCTAAAGGCGCCGGCCGCTTGCACGCAAGGCCCACGGACAGAGCCCGAATGGAAGGACTCTCTCTCTCTCTCAGGGGCTGGAGAGATCCCCGGAGCGGGGGCTCCCGCTCAGCTCTTAGAAAGCCGCTGACCTCCTCCCGGGGTCCAGGACGCCAGCGGGACGCCCAGACTGCCCACGGGAGACTTGGCTCGGCCGGGAGATGCCCCTCGGCACCAACCCCGCAGATAACCCGTGAGAGGGCTCGGCTTAAATGGGAGGAGGATAGGAGCCCTCCCGGCAGCCCCACACAGGAGGCTGTAACGCCCCGGCTCTTCTCCAGCTGCTGCCCATGACCCCTCGCCTCCTCACCTCCGCCTCCTGACTTCCCTGATTTCTTTCAAGAGTCAGCTGGAACCCACCTTCCACAAGAGGCTTTTCCCAGCCAGTCTCTTCCCTCTCCCGTTAAGAGCTTTCCCTGCAGGGTTATCTCCCTCCCCCTTACTCTGTATATACCTAGTGAGGACCGTTACCTCCATGTTGTCTCCCTCCCTCATTAGAATTCCCACTTTTTGAGGGCGGGGGAATCACCTTTTTCCCCCCTTTCTTTCTATTCCTGCAGTTTGGAACCTGGGAAATACTAAACTTGCTGCCTATTGACTGACTTTCTAGGGTATCAGTTTGAGTCCAACCTACCAACAAAGCCTATTTTACATGTCCTGTTCTTCCGATATGGCTGTAAGTTTGAAACTCATGGAACAGCCCAATCTCTGAGGAAAAAAACTGCTGGAGCTGCAGGATGAGAAGGCACCGGGGGCTGCCATATCCAAGGGCAGATCCTGAAGCCATAATGATGAGACCGCAGGTCCATAGCTACGGCAAAATACGAGACTAATGTCTACCTCTAGATTTCTCCACTTGATGGGTTATTTATATTTTGAGTAGGTTTGTATTTGATACATATATGGATGTCTAAGCTTATGCATATATTTATTTATAGATTTACAAATATATTTTATATGGATAGCTATGAAGAGACAGTATGGTGCAGTGGGTACCGCGGGTAGAGAGACCTTGCTTCTGACAGGGCAGATCACCTAATCTCTTAATGTCCAGCTATCTCTGAGAAATGACAAACTGCCTGCCTTGTCTTGGGATTTTCTCATCTGGGAGTTCCCCGCGCCAGCAAAGTAACAGCTCCATAATGCTGTCTCTTCCTATAGATGTGTACAAATGTATGTGTACTATACATATACACACACACACACATATGAATATGCATACATATGTAAAATCTTGCATGTGAAAAAGAAAATGTACAAAGCACAGATGCTAGACAGACAGATGTCCAAGAACCCCCGAGTAAAGCCCACCTTGGTGTTTCATTACCCCACGAGGAGTGTTCCTGGCTTCTCAGAAACGATTCCAGCAGAATGCAAGTGGTAAGAGATCCTACCAAGTCAGACAAGCCTCCTCGTGAGCCTGTCAAGGTCCCTCCTCAAAGGACTGACCTACTTACCAGACTCCTCAGTAAAAGGTTGGCTGTCAGGGAGTGGATTTTTTCCAGCTCTAGCAATTCATAAAGATGCCTCCTAAGAAAAGGAAGAGCGTTTACTGATGTGGAGTGACTGAGGAGTGACCCACAGCCAGGAAATCGCAGAGCCTTTAAAAATATCCAGAAATCAATCAACAAGTGCTTATTAAGTTCCCTGGGCTGGGGACTCACATAGCAAGTATAAAATCATTCCTGTTCTCAAAGAGCTTTCACTGTAGTGAAGGAAACAGCATAGGACAGGTGTGGAGATACATGTGATACAGAGACAGATAAAGAGGGCTATGCAAACTGTCAGTGCTAAAAAAAAATTACCTATGCATATATCTTGTAAATAAAAAGCTATAATAATAAAAAACAAAAAAGAGGTCTATGCAACATAGGGCAGGTGTAGAGGTACATGTAATACAGAGACAGATAAAGAGGTCTATGTGATATAGAACAGGTGCAGAGGTACATGTAATACAGAGACAGATAAAGAGGTCTTTGTGATATTGGGCAGGTATAGAGGTACATGTAATACAGAGACAGATAAAGAGGTCTATGTGATATAGAACAGGTGCAGAGGTACATGTAATACAGACAGATAAAGAGGTCTTTGTGATATAGAACAGGTGCAGAGGTACATGTAATACAGAGACAGATAAAGAGGTCTTTGTGATATAGAACAGGTGCAGAGGTACATGTAATACAGAGACAGATAAAGAGGTCTATGTGATATAGAACAGGTGCAGAGCTACATGTAATACAGACAGATAAAGAGGTCTATGTGATATAGAACAGGTGCAGAGGTACATGTAATACAGACAGATAAAGAGGTCTATGTGATATAGAACAGGTGCAGAGGTACATGTAATACAGACAGATAAAGAGGTCTTTGTGATATAGAACAGGTGCAGAGGTACATGTAATACAGACAGATAAAGAGGTCTTTGTGATATAGAACAGGTGCAGAGGTACATGTAATACAGACAGATAAAGAGGTCTATGTGATATCGGGCAGGTATAGAGGTACATGTAATACAGAGACAGACAAAGAGGTCTATGTGATATAGAACAGGTGCAGAGATATATACAAGACAAAGGTGGGAGCCGATAGTGATATGCATCAAGAAAGGCTTCCGAGTCTTGGGAGCCAAGCATAATCTTGCTGTAATGTTCATTCAATTCCTCTTAAATGGGAGGCAGTAAAACAAACTCCTTCGTTTTAGGGAAAACGAATGATTAAATTCTCCTCAGCTATTGCAGGGCCATCGCATCCCTTTGCTCTTTCTAGCCCCTGCCCTTCGTTCCATTTATCCTAATGGAAATCACGCGACTCACCTCCCTGGACAGAAAGCGGGATGCTTTTTCCTCTGAGCAGAGTCCCAGATGTGGGGCACTTAAGCCCTCCCACAGCTTTCCTTCTCTCTCTTGCTGCTGCGGGACGGAGACCAAGAACAGCTCCGGTCCATCCCACCGCAGATGTCATTAAGTGCCGTGATGACTTCACCATACAAATTGATTCGAAGGGGCACAGATTAACATTTTGTGTTTCTGCCCAGACTAAGGAGGATAAACCAGCTGCCTTCCAGGGCAGAAAGGGAAGGTTTCCACTCCGATCGCTTGCCCCAGTATTCCTGTGAACAGCAGGTGGGATGTGACAAAATGGCGAGTGGGCGGTAACTGCTCCCAACATACCTGACCCTTTTGATTCAGGTGTTCTGACTCATTTCTTTTAAACTTCATTTAAGAGAAGGGCCAACAAAACACACTGGGTGGCAGGAAGAGGGCAGGGAGCTTGCTTCAGTGCTGCCACTGACCCTGCAAGTGCAAGGACTCCAAGATCTTGGGGCTGGACCAGGACTTCTTCATCTTCTGTTATAACCCCCTTGGCCAATCTGGTGGAACCTACTCAAAATGGATTTAAATGTAGAAAAATGCATCAAAGTACAAAGAAAACAATGATATTGCCATACAATTATCAAAACATCACCCAAAAACATCATCAACCTGGATCAAGGATGCTGGAGAATGGTCTTTATAACAGGAGATTATCTAAACAAGAACATGAACAAAAATGACTGGAGGATTTCCCACCTGTGTCATCAATTCTATGTGTAAATTATCCGCTCCCCTCCCACCTTGGGAGGGAAGCTATAGTTAATCAATGTTCTTCATAATGAAGTCCATAAATCCCCATTAGATAAATAGTCTGGCTTGTTTGCCCATGTTAACTGGGTGTTTTTCATCAGAATAATTCACTCAGCCCAATTTGGATCTTTTCATGGCTGTTTCTCCACGGAGGCCCCTTGGAGCCTTCCGAGTTATCGCTAGAAGCAGGATGCCCAAAATGACGAGGGGAAAGGGAACACCTTTCGAAAGAATCAGCATCCCCAGGGCCCCCTCGTTCATGGATGACTCCTCTTTATGACTAATGCAAAATGAACAAAATTCTTTCCCTGCACTTTGAGAGTGCAGAGAGGAATGAACTTATGCTCATTAAGTTCTGAGTTTTGCTTCAGTCTGATAAGGCTTGTTGTCTATTTTTATGTGCATGATAGAATGTCAGGAAATGTCACTTCCCCCATGAGAAACTGAGATGGACTCCCTCTTATGTACTTAAAAAAAAATAAGCCTTTTTCTGTGCTTTGTGACTTTCAATATATTTTCATCTTCACAGAATTTGAAAGAAAATGTTTTATTGATGCTTTTTAAAAACATTTCTGTCACTTTCCAATGAGTCTCCCTCCCACAAAATCCCTAATTGGGGAATGGCTGAACAAATTGGAATACAATGAAATGGTGCCATAAAAATCTTGACTTTTAAGAAAGAAGTACAATTCACCAAAGCAGAGCTTGACGAGATGCATGCCTTGGGGGGCGCTATCTCACCTAATGTTGCATCAGCAAATTTGGGGCCTGAGTTTTTATTTCATAGCATTTTGCAAGCCACATCCACAGAATCCAAAGCTTCCAAGAGAATATTTTGATATTAATAATGTGGTTCAGACCTCTGGTATGGTAGGCTTCAAGCAGCCTCCAAACTCCCAGCTGAAGCCCATTCAAGTTAAAATGTAATTGGGAAATAATTAACAAAATAACTGAAATACAATACAATGTAGATAATGTCAACTGATGATTTTTCTAGGTCAATGTGCAACTCACAAGGATTCCTTTCTGTTTGATCCCATTATTGCCAAAGACTGACTTTCTAGTCAGGAAAAACTACATACGAGTATTTTCTCTTACATAGATTAACTGTGTTATCACAGGCACTTAACTATTCCTGTCCCTGTAAGAGCAACAGTCTGAGTGAGGCTAGAAGTTAGAAATGGTCATTTTCACTGAGAGAATTTCCACATCTGGCATTCTTCACACAATTAAGTCAGAGAGCTGACCTCCAAACCTTATGGCCTCCCCCAAAATATGCACATTATTTCTTTAAATTTTATTATTTATTTTAAATAATTTTTTCCATTTTGAGTTTCAAATTCTCTCTCTTTCTCTGATCTCTACCCCACTCATTATCAGGCAAGGAATATATCAGACATACATGTAAACTCATCAAAAAATATATATAATATATATAAGTTATTTGGAGAGAGAAGGAAAGAGAGAGAGAGAAAGAGAGACAGAGAGAGAGAAAGAGAGAGAGAGAGAGAGAGAGAGAGAGAGAGAGAGAGAGAGAGAGAGAGAGAGAGAGCTTTTTGCCCATGTTAACTGAATGTTTTTCATTAAAATAATTCACTCAACTCAAATTGGGCCTTTTCATGGCTGTTTGGGAAACGATACCTCAGCTCTATTATATCACTCCATATTAAGAAAGCAGTAACGTCCTTGGAAAGAGCACTAGTTCTGAAGTCCAAAGACCTGGATTCAAATCCTGCCTCTGATATCTAAACCTATGTGACCTTGGGTGCTACTTGACTTTCTTGGGTCTTGGTAAAATGTCAGAGAGAGGGAAGTTAAACTACCTGACCTACAAAATCACTTCCAGCCCCAGATTTATAATCCAATGGAAGAATATTATTTAGGAAACAAAACCAATCTCTTTAAAGAGCCTAATCTCTTGGATGTAAATGGTAGAATATCATATCTCTGAATCAGAGATTTTTAATCTTGGGTCCATGATCTCCCTTTTGAAAGAAAAACTTTTTGATGATTATGTTCAAAATAATTAGCCTTTATAATCCTTTATTTTATGCATTTATAAATACTATCCTAAGAAAGGGTTCACAGGATTTACTTGGTTGCCAAAGGGATGGATGGCACAAAAAAAGTTAAAAACCTCTGTTCTACAGAATCAACATTATAAGTTACCCAATTGGCAATGGAGAGAGGTTCACAATGGGAACAAATAGGCTGCAGCATATTGGCAACAACAAATTGTGTGTGCAAAAAGAAACACAAAATGACCTAATCAAAGAGATATATAACTGGAAACGGAAAGAAGTCAATAATATATCATACCTAAGAGATGAAATTTTAGTAGAGAGAAATGTAAAGTCTCATGACTGGACTCCAAAAAATCAGCTTAAGTGCAAGACAGGGTAGTTGTAGATAGCAGCTTTTATGAAAAGCATCTGGAGTTTTTAGTGGATTCAAGCTCCATCTGAGGCAGCAGGGTGACATCGCAGCCAAAAAAGCTCATGGGATCTTGAGCTTCATAAAGAGAGCGACAGTATCCAGGAATAAGATGACGAAAATCCAAGTGCGCTCCACCCCACTCAGATCATATTTAAAGTGATAGGTTTAGTTTGAACCATCCCATTTCAAAAAGCCATTGTTAAGCAGGAGATAATGCACAGAAGGTCTGGCAGGATCATAAAGGATCTTGCTTTACTGACAGGATGATCAGCTAGAGAAGCCTGGAATGTTTATTCAAGTAGAGAAAAGAAGATTGAGTCAAGCTGGGGGACAGGCGTGGCCATGAGAGCTGTTCCAGGTTAACCTCCTTCTGCCCAGTCCAGAGGACAGGACCAGAAGCACTGCAATGATCATACTCAGGTTTGATACCAGCAAGAAGTTCTCAGAAATTTGTCTAACCAGACCTAGAACTTCATCAGGATAATGAACTCGCCATTAAAACGACCGCTTCTAATGGAGCTTGCCACCAATTGTGCAACTAATGGAGTTGCTCTGAGGTAAAGAGAGGGTAATTGATTGGCCCCAGGCAGAGAACAGGACTATCAGAGTCGCTCCACAGCTCTCTTCCTTCCAGGTTGGCTTTCTGTCTCCTCTCCTAACGATTAGTTATCCTAAAATAGAAGGCTCTGCCTTGGGAGGTCGCGTTTTAGACAGTGCCAGAGACTGGCTGAGAACTTGCCTGGAACCTTCTCAGAAAGCTTCTTCAGACTGTGTGGGCCACAAGTCTGCGGGGATCCCTCTAACTGTGTGCACGTGTGCCTAATGGAGAGAGGGACGTCAGGAAAAACAAATTTAAAACTGTCTTGCTCTTGAATGAAAAGCATTTTGGAACTATGAGGAGTAGCTTCAGAATTTCAGTATATTGTTCCATTAATAATTAGGGATGTGCAAGATGTACAAATTTGCCTTTTGACTCGTAAACCAAGACATATAGACAAGAGAAGAAGGCAGGGTGCACAGGATCTCAAAGCTTGAAGGGATCTCAGGGAACATGTGATCTAATGAAAGATAGACTGATTAAAGCCTGGGGAGGGGAAATGGTCTAATCCATATCACACATCTCATTAGTGGCCAGGTCTGGGCTAGAAATTAGGTCTCCTCCCTCACTGTTCAGGACCTTCTTCCGAGCTGTCACTGCTTCTTTGTGACATCCTAAGACTGGCCCACAATGATCCAAAAAGAGAAAGAAACCATCAGTTTGAATTGAAGAGCTGTTTAGGTTAGCTGTTATGTTCATTCTGTGTGATAAAACTGGCAGTTCCACATCTGACAGGGTCCGTGAGAAAGTCATCCAGTCGGTGATAACTCTGAGAGATACTGTTACAGGAGTGGGTTGATGATAATACCAAAAAAAATCTCTTGAGGTTTTTGCTGATTTTGTCCAAAAGTAGGAAATTTGATTCCTGTCCCCAAACTACAAGAGGAGCTGAAGCCTTGAGGCTGAAAAGAAACCCAGCAAGACAAGCGGGCTGATCCCCAGATCAGGTGGCAAGCAGCCTGCAGAAAGTCAGGGACTTGCATTTGTAATTCAAGCAGACTTGGAGGCAAGCTAATTACAGCCCAGGAGCATAATCACCGCAGGTGATGACAATGCGGCCTGCTGTTAATTATAACATAGACTAGATGACATACTTCAAACTCCAAAAGGAAGATCTGGAAAATTCAAATCCGACTTTTAAACTGTTTTTATGTTTAAGAAATGAAAGGACTTGAATGGCTAGCTACCTAAGTGGGGAAAATGAGGCACAATGGCTAGCCATCTTACATGGGAAGGATGAGGCACAATGGCTAGCTAGCCTAAATGGGAAGGATGAGACACAATGGCTAGCCAGCTTAAATAGGAAGGATGAGACACAATGGCTAGCTAGCCTAAATGGGGAAAATGAGGCACAATGACTAGCTAGCCTAAATAGGTAGGACAAGGCACAATGACTAAAGAATCCAAACTTCCAGGTAGAAAACTGGGAGAGTCAAAGTTGGGTCCAAATTCAGACACAATTTCTAGTCTACTGTGCAGCCTTAGGCAGGTCATTCTACCTCTTGGAGTTTCTGTAAAATGAGGAGCTTGAACTGTCTGATCTCTGAAGTCTCTTCCAGTTCTTATATTCTAGGATTTTAGTCCAGGATCGATCATGAGGTATCTGGTAGCCTTAGGAAAGCCATGGTACCTCCTTGGACCTCAGTTTCTTCTACTTTAAAACAACAGGACTTTGACAAGATGATTCCTATAGCACTTTACAACCTTGATATCCTATATGACTGTGTTTGAGAGACTCTCTCTATTCATCTTCTCTATTTTTCTCTTGTTGGTAGGCATTCCCCTAAGCAATAGCATCTTCCCTCCCCCTCTGCCAATCAGCATTGTACTTCCCCATATGACATGTTTAGGAAGAGAAATTTGTCACAGTAAAGTATTAATTTAGACATTCTAAACCAAACACTTCAGATTGCCGATGGTCACATATTGCATTCCAATCAGTCTGAAAGGAATAAACTTAGCCGGTGCCTTTCCCTTGCTAATATATTCCACTGACATAGAAACGTAAAGGAGATTTGTAATTCCATATTACTAACCAAAAGCTCTCACAGAAATTACTGAACAATGATTTTTTTTTTAATTTAGGTTTTATGGATTCAAACTTAGGTCTTCTGAGATAGCATAGGAGAATGGAATGAGCTGTCCATGGTACACTGGGAAACCCAACTAAACTCTACTACTCCTGTGACTGCTAAACATTTAACTTCTCTGGGCCTCTGTCCACCAGCTTTTAATCTTTGAAACAAGGAAAGAATGATATTTGCATGTGCTTTTGTAGCTCACCTTGGCACAAGATTTCCATATTCTTTTTCAAGGTTGTTCATTCTTCCCTTTCTTTTATTTCTGGGTCTCACATTTTTGGAAGGGCATTGATAAACTGGAGAGAATCCAGAAGAGGCAGCCAAAACTAAGAAAGACCTTAGGTCCCTGCTGTTTGGGGATCAGTTAGAGGAAGTGAGGGTGTTTAGCACAGAGAAAAAATGGAGAAGACTGTCAACTGTCTTCAAATATTTAAAAGAATACCTTATGGAAGAGCTATCTTCCAATATTATTCCTGTGGTAGTGCTCTACTCCTTGGTACTGGGGTGAAAGAATGGGCCTTTCTTAAGGATTTACTATGAACAAAGGACTGAGAATACAGCTAGCAAAACAAGGCAGTCCTGGCTGTCAAGGTCACATTCTAATGGGAAAGACGACACAGAGAGGAGGTTTCAGTGGCAAGTCAGTTGAAAATTCCCACAATTCATAGGGTGTCACAGAAATATAGCAGCTGGATGCAAGGAAAACTTTCCTAATAATTAGAGCTGTAAAAACGTGGAATAGGCTGAGTATCATGGAATCATAGGAAAACAATTTTAGAGCTTATCTAGTCCAGCCCTCTCACTTGGAAAATAAAGAAACTGAAGCCCAGGAGGTTAAGTGACATGTCCAATGTCTCACATGTAGTAAATGCAAGAGCTAGAATTTGAATTTGCACTTTACCAGGGGGTCATGAAAAAGGACTTCACAACTATGGGCTTGATGGGAGGACCCTTCTAAAGCTAAGAATCTATGATTCCTAGCAATAATGAGGAAGAATAATATGAAGTTTGTGGGGGCAAGCATGCCTCAATGTATGTTCATCTGATTTATGGAATTTAGTTGCCTATGGAAATGCCCAATTAGGGAAAAATCCTTAAATAGCTACCCCCAAGATTCAATCTGAAGGGATTCTGTTGACACATGTGTGTACCTCAGTATTGCAGTAGTAAAGGAAATTTTTTGCATGCTGTTGCTTTCCACAGCCAGCTAGCTCGGGAGGCTTATAAACCATAGATTGAGAGCCACAAAGAGCCTTTATGTGCTGTATGGTTCAATCTTCTCATTTTATAGATGAGTAAAATGACATCCTGGGGCCTCAGAGCTAGTAAGTTTCAGAAGTTGAACATCAACCCAATACTCTGACCACTGCCTTTAAGGGGAAATGTACCAGGGGATACCCCGGTGCCTGAGTATCAGATCCCAGAGGCAGCAACATAGAACTACCCATGCACCAGGAAAAAGAACTCATTCTTGACTTTTTGGCTGAGCCCTGGACTCCTTGAATTTGTTTTACATTGAATGATGAAGCCAATAAGAAATGTAGAATTTCACTTTGTATCCCAGTGATGTTTGCTTTCACTTCAGAATGTTGTGTTTGCAAGGTTGGTCTTATAGGATAATTATTTCCTTAAAATATTTAGACAGCCATGGAAATAAGATGCTATGAGGTACCTCTATTATGTCCATGTGATCCGCATAACTTCAAATACTTTTGCCACTTAAAGTTTCTTTGTTAAAAAAAAATAAAAAATATGTAGTTTACAAAAATAATTAAACACAAACATTTACTAATTCCTTTGATTTCTTTTCAAATCATCCATGATACAAGGAAACACAGTTTCCTCATATACCTGAGGAGAACATATCTGCCTAGCTCACTGGAATGCTGCTTGGTGTTGAGGACTTTGCCAAGGTTTTTTTGGACTTGCAGGTTTTTTTCATCAAAGGCATTAGCAGGAAGCATCTGCCCAGCCTTTGGTCACTTATCTAACTGACCCTTTACACCTTATTATAAGAATGGCTCCCTTTCTTCTTCCTGGCTCCTTTCTCTGCCTCTGGTTTCTCTCTGGCCTTGTGGCCTAGAAAGAAGACAAGGAAAACATGAGCACTACTGATGGATTCTGGGAAAGTTATTAGAAAGAAGACCCATTTAGCATTTTCAAGCCTGGTGACAGTCCTTTGCCAGACAGCAGCTTCCCCAGCAACAAACCTCTGACCACTGATTAATAGCTGGCTCTGTGGACAACAAGCTTCCTTGCCAATCACTTTAGCTTGGCTTGAAGCTCACTCACGAACCTGTCTGCCTCACTCTTCCTTTAGTTCCTAGAATATGATAAGTTTTTAAAACAAAGATAATAAGATAATTTCTCTCTACACTGGCTCTTTACAGAATTCAGTTACTCTACATGTGAGAGGATGCTTAGAATGAATAGTTTGGGTAAATCCACAATGAATACATGGACTCAGTCTTAGGTCTGCCATAATAAAAAGTCCCCTTCAAGGACTGCCCAGACAAAGCAGATGGAATAGACAAAAGAGAGAAGCTGGGGGTTAGTTGGTCCACTAAAAATAGTGGGAGATTTTGTCAATTTTGATCATTATTATTTGTGAAATACACAATGTAGGCTTCCAGCCTTGGTTTTCCTTATGTTTTACTCATTTTAATAGATTTTACTGTGCCCTGGGGAGGATGCCTGCTCTAGGATTTGCCTTATATTGAAACATAGATTTAGGAACCTTTCAAGTTTCTCTAGTTCAGAGGTTCATGGACCCATATGGCAATCTGGTGAAGCATAAGAATCGCTTCTCAGAATAATCTTTCTAAATGCCTAAAATGAAATACATAGAATTACAAAGAAAATATATTTAAAATAGTTATCAAAACATTTTCATAAACAAATTCATGAACAACAGGTTAAGAACCCTGACCTGATTCAATGCCTTTATTTTACACATGAGAAAAGTGAGACATGGAGCCATTAAGTGATTTGTCCAGAGTCACACAACTAGTTAGTGTTAGAGTTAGAACTCTAATTCCCCCCACTTAGTATGATTTCTGGAACAAAGTAGGCTCTTAATAAATGCTGACTGATGGATTGATTAATTGATAGGCTGAATGATTAAACCATGATACAGTAAAAAGAATGTTGGCTTTAGAAACAGAGGACATTAGTTCCAATCCTAGCTCTGCCAATTGCTGCATATGCCAAGCTGACCAAGTCATCCCAGTCCTCTTGGGCTATTTCATTCGATGCAAAAAGTGAAAAGGGAAAACTAGCTAGTTTCTAAGGCTCTAAGTCTATGAGCCAATGAATGACCAGTCTTGGGCTGTTTTTTCCATTATACCACACTGCCTCTCCTTAGAGGGCACTTAAGAAATGTGATTGATTCAAATGGTAGTTGATATATTAAACTGTCTTTCTATCCATTAAATAGTGCACTCACACTCATTAAATTTCAAGACTTACAAGATAGCTTCCTCAGGTGCATTGTGTGAGAACATTTGAATATAGCTCTACTGTTCTCTGACAATTTAGGAGTGACACTCCTACCTCTGTTCCTCCCTTTATGTCTGAAATGACAGGAACCACTGACTTGGCAAACCTTTGTGCCTCCCGTGTAAGAAAATTATCATTGGAGAGTTTGCCAAAATTCACTCTGACAGGACCCTCCCTTCTTGTATCTCTCATGCTCATTATCTTCTACCATATACCGATTTCCACAATTGTCGGCTCTTTCTTGTACTGCACCCTCCTGGTAAAAGCCATATCCCTTCTGTTTAGAATTTTTAATGTGTCTCCTTGAGAGGATGCTGCTTTGGAGTACAACTAGAGAGAGCTTGGGCATTGTAGAAAAAGGGTCCTTTTTCTGCTCATGTTTTTGTGGACCCTCCACAAAAGTATTATAAGGTAACACACAGCGGATAATGAACACACATCCACACACTCTGAGGAAAGTGAGAGGGAAACAGAGGTAAATCAGTCCATTATGTAAGACAGCAATTCACAAGGGCAGCTGAGCCAGCCACCAACCAGTGAATTCTATTATGAAGTCAGTGATTTAGCATTGTCCTCCTTTTTGATTGACACTGAAAGTCTTCCAAGTGGAAAATGTGAAACCACTGTTAGAAAATAAAGTTACAAAATAGCTTGGTAGCTTCCATTAGAGAGTTCAGAAGTACGGGACAAGAATTCAATATGTTTGGACATTGCTAAAAAATAATTACAATTCTGTAAATTCAGAGAGAGAGAGAGAGAGAGAGAGAGAGAAGGATGGAAAGAGAGGGGGGAAAGAGAGAGAAAGAGAGGAGGGAAAAGGAGACACAAAGACAGAAAGAGATAAAGATAGAGAGGGAGAGAGAGAGACAGAGAGAGAGACAGAGAGAGAGAAGGACAGAAATAGAGAGGGGAAAGAGAGAAAGAGAAGAGGGAAAAGTAGAAACAAAGACAGAAAGAGAGAGAGAGAGAGAGAGAGAGAGAGAGAGAGAGAGAGAGAGAGAGAGAGAGAGAGGAGAGCCTTCTAGTATAGTAGAGAGACCAGGGATTCAGATACTAGACTCCAAACATTCCCTCTGCAATTGTCCAGACATAATACCTTGAACTAGTCACTTGATGATTCTGCCTGTTTCCTCAATTCGATTTGGGGCCACTAATGGAGCCAAAGAAACTGTTGGCTTAGGAAGAGAAGGAGCACCAAGCTCCCTCAACACTTCTCTCCTTTTTCATAGAGCCAGCAGAAGTCTGAAAGGTAGTGCTGATGGCCACTCAGGCAGCAACAGTCATGGTCTGAACCCACATCTTCCAGTTCCCAATCCAGTGCCCCATAATAAGTAGCAGCCTTATTATATGCAGAGCACTTTAGGAATCCTACCAGAAGCTTCAGGCTGAACTGAGCTGGAACCTTGTCTGCCTGTTCCATGGAAAAGGAGAAAGAAAGATTGGGCTTCGTTAAGAGACCCGGCTTCCTGGAAGCAGGAGGTACTTGATCCTCTGTCCTAGTCTTAGACAAATCTGGTGGGTGCCTTGGTGCAAAAGGGCACTGAAAACCAGGAGAATGGCCAGAGCGGGGCAGCCAAGATGTCTCTGGGTCTTAAGGTCTTGTGGTATTCAGATTGGCTGAAATGGAGATATTTAGGCTGGAAAAGAGAATACTTGGGAAGGTGATTGCTTTAGTTGTCCCTGAGATTCTGAAGGCTGGTAAAGGAGGAACCCTGTTCTATTTGGCCCCAAAGGAAAGAACCAGGGACCCCCCAAGCTGTCACAGTTGTCCAGTAGAAGTGCAATGGTCTGCTTGGATATATGGCAGTTCCCCTCCCTGGCCACCCTTAAGCAGAGCCGGATGGCCTCTGTAGGAAATATTATAGAATTTCCTGGAGTATGGGCGGGCTAAAGGGTTTTTGTTAGCGTCCCTCTCCCCTCTCAAATTAAACGATTGCATGAAAGTTCTCGCTCCTCTAGAACACTTAAGCTGTATGTGTTGCTCTCACCCGGCAGTGTAAATATCAAAGAACCTGTCTTACCCAGGAGGCCCAAGAGCTGGGCCAAGACTAGACTGTCCAGCCCAGAGGTGAAGTGAAGGGGGAAGCCTCCTTTAACTCGCTCCAATCACTGCATTTTTATGAGTCTCTTCTCCAAAGTAAAGGGTCTGCCATCTTGAGAAAGGTGGGGAATGTCTCACCAAGACATATGAAAGGAAGGTCTGAGGCAGATGGTCTCACAGAAGGCCTCGCACTGGACTCGACCAACTCACTGCTCTCAATCCCCACCCCCAAGATCCAGGGACAAAGCCAGTTCTTAAGCAGGGCCAGCACATCCCATGGAGCCCAACCAGGGACCCCTGGAGAGCAAAGACGGTCTGGCCTCTCTCTGTAAAAGAAAAAATGTTGACTGGCTGACTGAGCCGTGGAATATGGTGCAGTGGAGAAAGAGCAGGACTTGGAGGGAGGAAGACCTGGGGTCAAACCCTTCTAGAGAGCTGTGACCCATGCGCGAGTCAAAATTTCCCCACTTAAGTTTCCTTATCTGTAAAATGCAAAGGAAGACCAGATAATGGAGTAGTAGATTGCCTTTCATGCTAGAAAGTAGCGTATGAATATCAGTCATTACTCTTCCCAAAAGAAGTCTGCTCACTGTCACGGCATCCTAGGATCATGGAAAGGGCCTTCAAAGTCAACCCCTAAACTTATAAATGGGGAAACTGAGGCAGGACAAGTGATGTCATCACACAAGAAGGAAGTGCTTCCATCAGAGCTCCAAGCTCCAAGAAATCACAGAATTCTGGTGTCTCTGAATCGGAAGGGACGCAAGAGCTCCCCTACTTCCACTCATCCCTGAACAACAAATCTGCTGTAGAAAACACCTGACGTAGAACCGAAGCCTTGAGCGTCTCCACCTAGTGGGAACTGGCCACCTCACCAGGGCCCACTCCACCAGACTATCTCACAGTATTTAGGTTTTCCTGCACTGGGCCTGAATCTTCCCCTCTGCTGCCCTGATCCAGCCTCTCAGCTGGCTCCTCTGACATCGGACATAGAAGTCTCTTCACCTTAAAGATTCTGCTTTTTTAATTTACAAAAACCTCTTAAATCCTGGGGGAGGTTCCAAGCTGAAATAGGACAGACATCCCTGTAACAGACACACACACCATGTGGATTGCTGCTTTGTGACCCCTTTTGGAGTTTTCTTGGCCAAGATTCTGGAATTGTTTGACATTTCCTTCTCCGGCTCATTTACAGATGAGGAAACTGAGGCAAACAGGCTAGATTTGAACTCAGATCTTCCTCACCCCAGAACTAGCATTCTATCCCCTTTGTCACCTAGCTGCCCTGCCCAGTAATTAGCTCAAAAAGATCTCGATGATAAAGGAAAGCAAAGAGAAAAAATGATAATAAACTTCCCTATATAATGTAGAACTGAAGAAAAAGATGGCCCGAGGCCCATGGAGGCTGAGAGAAAGGGATCCATCCTACTGAGAAGGTCCCTGGAACTCAGGAAAACAGACCTGAAGTCCGAGGGCTCTGAGAGAAAGGTCACCCTGCCAAGTAGACCTGGAGAGGGGGGAGCTGACCGGGGGACCAGGGGGAAGGCCAGGAGGCCTGAGAATGGCAGGGTCTCCAATACCTGACCAGGGCCTGGCCCGGAGACAGAAGAAATCGGATCCTCTCCCACGAGGGGATGATCCTCTCGAGAAGGAGGCAGAGGGTGACTGAGGCTCGTGCCCCAGTGGACACCATCAGCTAGAAATAAAAAGCGGAGGTTGCAGCCGCAGGAGGGCTCTCTGATTGTCTGGGGCCTCTGCTTTAGACCAAAAGAACGGGCTCCGGCTCCCAAGAAGCTTCCATTCCATCGGGACGGGTAATAGCTACTCTATAAATATAATATCATAGTGCCCGTTAGCAGAGGGACACTAGCATGGCGGGCTCCCCAGAAACAGGCTGTGCTGGACAATGGTGGCCTGGGACTCAGGAGGTCTGCACGTGAATCCGTCTCACTCGCCATAACCGTGTCACGCTACGGTCTCTGTAGCTGAAACTCTTCCTGTGTAAAAGGGGAGGATTGAGCTCCCTGAGCCCAGGGATGCTCCTACACCGATGCCTCTGGATCCCAGGACCCCACGGAGACAGCTGAAGTGGCGCCCACAGGGCTGTTGCACGTGTCACGGACCCCCACGGGCCCATCCTCACAATGTTTAAAATACACAGGAGTACAAAAGCCGCTAGTTGTACTGACATAGTTATCCAAATATTCTCTTAATACGTCCACAGACTCCACATTAAGACCTGCAGCAGGAAACGCAGCAAAGCATTCCACACCCGGTCTCATGATGACCTCGTGGGCAAGGAAAGATGCCCAGGGCCAGCCACGGCCCCTGATGGAGAGAAAGTATCCCCAGTGCTGTCCCTCCCCTTTCACCCACCAAGGTCATCCTGGTTCTAGGATGCCCAGGGCCAGCCAAGGCCCCTAATGGAGAGGAAGCTCCCCCGGTGCTGTCCCTCCCTGATCTCTTCCCTTTCACAGACCAAGGTGATCCTGGTTCTAGGATGCCCAGGGCCAGCTAGGGCCCCTAATGGAGAGGAAGCACCCCCGGTGCTGTCCCTCCCTGATCTCTTCCCTTTCACAGACCAAGGTGATCCTGGTTCTAGGATGCCCAGGGCCAGCCAGGGCCCCTAACAGAGAGGAAGCACCCCTGGTGCTATCCCTCCCCTTTCACCCACCAAGGTCATTCTGGTTCTAAGATGCCCAGGGCCAGCCAGGGCCCCTAATGGAGAGGAAGCTCCCCCGGTGCTGTCCCTCCCTGATCTCTTCCCTTTCACAGACCAAGGTGATCCTGGTTCTAGGATACCCAGGGCCAGCCAGGGCCCCTAACGGAGAGGAAGCACCCCTGGTGCTATCCCTCCCCTTTCACCCACCAAGGTCATTCTGGTTCTAAGATGCCCAGGGCCAGCCAGGGCCCCTAATGGAGAGGAAGCTCCCCCGGTGCTGTCCCTCCCTGATCTCTTCCCTTTCACCCACCAAGGTCATCCTGGTTCTAAGATGCCCAGGGCCAGCCAGGGCCCCTAACAGAAAGGAAACACCCCCGGTGCTGTCCCTCCCTGATTTATTCCCTTTCACAGACCAAGGTCATCCTGGTTCTAGGATGCGCATGGCCAGCCATGGCACCTAACAGAGAGGAAGCTCCCCTGTGCTGTCCCTTCCCTTTCACCCACCAAGGTGATCCTGGTTCTAAGATGCCCAGGGCCAGCCAGGGCCCCTAACGGAGAGGAAGTGCTCCCGGTGCTGTCCCTCCCTGATTTCTTCCCTTTCACCCACCAAGGTGATCCTGGTTCTAAGATGCCCAGGGCCAGCCACGGCACCTAACGGAGAGGAAGTGCTCCCGGTGCTGTCCCTCCCTGATTTCTTCCCTTTCACAGACCAAGGTCATCCTGGTTCTAGGATGCCCAGGGCCAGCCAGGGCCCCTAACAGAGAAGAAACACCCCCGGTGCTGTCCCTCCCTGATCTCTCCCCTTTCACAGACCAAGGTCATCCCGGTTCTAAGACCCAGGACACCTGTGGCTGGTGTTTGCAGAGTCCATCCTTGGTGCTCCAGGAGCACTGCTCAAAGGACAACTGCTGTAACTTGGGAGTGAAACTCTTCAATTATTCCTGCCTGTTAGAGCCATCCCTCAACAGCCGGCAGGATGGCATATTCGCAGAGCCAAGAACAGGAAGCTCCAAGTATTGGTGGCTCACAGCGAGACAGGCTCTTCATCTAGCATATGCTCACAGGCTGGCAAAGGGGCTGGGAGGGAGCTCGGGAGCACGAGGCAGATCCCAGCAGCATGTTCAGCTTCACTGGAACTCCTGAGCTCATCTGGTGGAAGACCTTTGCAAAGTGAGAGGGTATAGGGGAACAAAAAAAGACCACCTTGGTAGTAGGCTGCATTGCCTTCCCACGGATTGTCAACAAAGAACTTGGACTTTTGGAAGAGCAAGGTCAGTCTCCGTGATGTCATCAGTGCCATCGGGAGATAAAGGTTCTGGAACATCTGCCCATCCCCCACATTGAAAATCAAGGCTATCCCATGAATCAGGGAGGACCCTCCTTTGCCGAAGGGCTGGGGGCCAAATGCACCAGTTTTGTTTTTCAGAATGGGACTTTAAAAACAACACAGACAAAATGCACTTGAGCAAAAGCTGGGAAATTCAATGTGAATAAATCTAGATAGAGGTCACTTTCAAGTGATCCAGAGAGCTTGAGTTTTGCCACATTAGCATAAATTACAGCAAGAAGAGGTCCCTTCCTCCCACCAATTTATTTTGCATTTACTTTGTATGGGTTTTCCATTTACTCATCTGTGTGTGTTTGTAAAATGTAGAAAAATACCCCAAACCAACCCAAACAAACCAGCAAATCCTTTCATTTTCCTGGTCTTTAAACAAGCTATTTCCCTCAGCAGAACATAAACTCCCCCTTTTGTCCTCCAAGTAGCTCTGTCTTCCATGGAGCACAGAGATTGTCAATAACCAGAAAGCCAGGACTAGAGCTTGGGTTTCTCATACATAGTCCAAGTCTCCTTCCACTACCTGCCTCTTCAAGAGAGAGTTTAGCAGTAAAACAGATAGTGATATTGTGAATTGTCCAGCAAATAAAAACTCTAAAGGGGTCTCAGGCTTTCATGGCCCCATCCTGTCTCCACCCTGGAGTGTGAAAGGAGAGCTAAAGATCCACGTTTCTAGATTATCCATAAACAGTAGCACAAATATAAGCATTCTGCATGGGAGGCTTTGGTTCAAAGCCCAATGAACTGATTCTGCAAAAGAATGGAGCCTTCTCAGTCCTTTTCTTCTCATGATTAATGGAACCAAAAGGCAAAAGGAAGCTGCTGCTAAAAGAAAGGAAGTCTCAAGTTCTCCTTACAGAGGCAAAGATTTGAGCGGGAATAGTTTCATTTTATGCCCAAAGGCCACAAAATTCATCATGTCCTGAGACACTTAGTCCTCTGATCCTACAGGACTCGTGATGAGCATAGAAAATCAAGACCACCCTAGAGAAGCCTACCATGTGTGTGACAAACTCTAGTGCCCTTCTGTTAAGGAGGCGGAAATTGTCCAAAGGACTGGACAGGATGCTCCTGGCCAAACCAACACATCCGTCAATAACTTGGGACATTGTTTTCAAAGTGAGATCAGAGGAGTATGAATGAGTCAATGAATGAATGAACAATATATATATTAAGCATCTACAGTGTATTAAACTTTGGGCTAAGCACTGGAGATGCAAAACATTTCTTGCCTTCCAGGACTTTATATTTTAATGAGGAAGACAGCTTAAATTAGAGAATTATAGCCAAGGAGAGGAATTATGGTCAGGGAAGTCTCCAAGATGATGAGTGGAACTTGCCAAAAAATTTTTTTTCTTTTTCTTTTCTTCCCTAAACAATAGAACAACGTGTGATTTTTCCAAAGGTGATAGTGATCTGATGACAGCTCTCAGAGAAGAGTAAACATGGAGTACACTGAGGGGGAAGGCAAGGGGTTGGGGCAGCAGGAATGTCTGCGTCAGGTCAGAGGACCGTGACCCATTAGTGTTGTTCACTTGTTTTTAGTTGGGTCTCATTTGGGGATGTTTGACAAAGATACTGCAGTGATTTATTATTTTTTTCCTCTACATCATTTTACAGATGAGTAAACTAAGGTAGACATGGTGAAGTCACCCGTGTTCACACACTAGTAAGACTTGAACTCAGGAAGATGTCTTCCTGACCCAGTCCAGGCACTCTATGCACTATAGTGCCCCCAATTACCCTCATAGACATGGTCGAGACAAAGATGAAGACTCATGGAGCAAGCAATACAGAATGTCCCCCCCCTCCCAAAATTGCTGAAAAGCACGGCTCAAGCCGAAGGATGACTGAAAGGCTTTCCAGAAAATAATGGAGATAGTAGACCAGGCGAGCATTAAGTGAATGCCCAAAGTCTTGGGGAGAAATGATGGGGACTGATTTGGGCCCCCACCGGGGTTGGCTCCCAGTGTGGTCAGAGGAGGTCATAGTTAAAGCAAAGGAGAAATTAGCATCTGATTGAAAGGGGGATAAATGTGAGAAACCACACAACATTTGCAGCAGCTTCAATCTGGATGACACAAGGGATTGGTTGATATGGAAACCTATTCAAGTGAGTTGTTAAAGAGGGAAATGGAAAAAGACAAAGATATTGACCTTAATTATCACTGGTTCTTTCAAATGTTTAACCAAAGTAAAGTAGTTGCCCAAAGAGCCCAAAAACTAACTGAGCCAAGAAGCCCCTGCCCTCACTGTCAAATGGAAAGAAGGGGTAGCCAGAGTCAGGCAGATTTAGAATTCAAACTCCTTCGTAATCCACGGCAGGTAACGTGCTGGAAATCGAGCAGCTGTGTCAACTCATGAAAGAAGGGGGGAAACAGGAGAAGGGAAAAGTCTAAAGAGAATGTGAGATGAGACCCAAATTTCAGAGCATCCCTGGCGATAGCTAATAAGAGCTCATATTTGCATAGGGCTTATTAGGGGCCAGGCACTGTAGCAAGTGCTTTACAATTATCTCATTTGATCCTCACAACAACCCTACCCTGAAGATGCTCTTATTAGCCCCCTTTTTACAAATAAGGAAACTGAGGCACGTAGCAGTTACGTGTCTTGCCCAGAACCATACAGCTAGTAAGTGTCTGAGGCTAGATTTGAACTCAGCTCCTCTAGATTCCAGATTTGGTGCTCTATCCACGGTGCCACCTAGCTATCCTAACTGGCAAAAGGCAATAAAGCGCCTTAAAATCAGATGAGTGGACTAGTGTTCCTATTGTTTAAAATTTGTTTGCATCATCAGTGATGAATTAGGCTCCGATACCTTAATTTGCAAGCTAAAAAGTATTGCATTGCTAAAAAGTAGTGATGGTATCTCAAAATAGGAAGTCCTGAAGAACATCTGGACCAGAGCAAGTTCCAGCAAAAGAAACCAATCAATCAGGCAAGTTATTAAGCACCTACTGTGTACCAAGCCCTATGATGGACTGAGGATGTGAATACAAAGAATGAAACAATCCCTCCTTGAAGGGAAGCTCCATTTTAATGGGAGAGACAAAGGCATATGAAATACATACAGTAGAAAGACAAAATTAATAAATTCAAACTGGGAGGAAGGGCACAACAGTTGGGAGATCAGAAAAGGATTGTTGTGTTTGGCAATTCCTGAAGCTCCTCCCTCTGATTCTTTCCCAAGCCTCCATTCAAGACGCTCTCTCAGGTCTACCATGTTTCTGCTCTTCTCTTTCTGTCTCTCTCTCTCTCTGTCTCTCTGTCTCTCTGTCTCTCTGTCTCTCTCTCTCTCTCTCTCACAAATACACACACACACACACACACACACACACACACACACACTCCAGAGCCTCTCCTTCTCATTGGAAAGTTCTTCCCAGACCTCTGGAAGCCCCTCCCTTTCTTCCATCCTTTGATATATTATCTTGTCCCACTAGAATGGAAGTTCTCTCAAGGCCAAAACCATCCAATTGCTTTGTTTGCCTAATATTTAGAAGGTTCCTTGCACATACTCAGAATTTCCTAATTTCCCGTGGACTGACTTGTTGGTCTGGCACAAGACAGTCTTAAAAGCTTAAAAGAGTCATTTTACAAGGGCAAAGCTAATAAAATGCTAAAATATTGGGGAAAATCAAGTCTGATATTATACCCAGATCTTGGGATGAAGAGCACTTTGCAAACCTTAAAACACTATCTAAATGTTAGTAGAAATTATCATTACTAATATTGTTATTGTTAGTATTATTCAGGAAGAGAAAAAAATATCAGGAACTGCTGACAAATACAAACTCTCAAGTTTATAAAACCTTTGGCCAAATGATCTATTCGCATATCAAGGGCATCCTTGATGAAAGTTTGAGAAGATAATAGAGAGGTTGATAATATCTTTTTGTTTAATCTTAATATTTTATTTTCCAATTACATGTAAAAATAATTTTAACTTTTTTCAAATTTTGAATTCCAAATTCTCTTCCCCCCTTCCCTCTCCCCCATTTAAAAAGGCAAGCAATTTGACAAAGGTGCATATATGTGCAGTGATGGCATGTAAATCACAGACAAAAAAAAAAACTCAAGAAAAATCAAGTAAAGATAAAGTATCTTTGATCTTTGTTCAGATGCTATCAGTTATTTCTCTGGGAATTGATGTTACCTTTCATCATAATCCTACAGAATTGTTTTAGATCATTAAATTTCTGAGAATAACCAAGTTATTTATAGTAGATCATCATAGAATATCGCAGTTATTGTGTATCATGTTCTCCTGGTTCTAATCATTTCACTTTCCATCAATTAATTCTTTCCAGGTTTTTCTGAGAGCACCCTGCTCATCATTTCTTAAAGCACCATAGTATTCCTTCACAATCATATGCAACAATCTGTTCAGCCATTCTCCAAATAACAAACATTTCTGCAATTTTCAATCACTAAAAGAGCTGCAATAAGAATATTTGTGCAGTAGGTCCTTTTCCTTTTTGTTTTTTATTTCTTTGGGATACATACCTAGTAATGGTATTGCTTGGTCAAAGGGTATACATGGTTTTATAAACCTTTGGGTATAGTTCCAAATTGTTCTCCAGAATGATTCAGTTCACAACTTCACCAACAGTGTTACAGTGTTTTAATTTTCCCACAACCCCTCCAACATTGGTCATTTTCCTTTTCTATCTTATTAGCCAATCTGACAGGTGTAAGGTAGTATCTCAGACTTGCTCAAATTTGCAATTCTCTCACCAATAGTGATTTAGAGTATTTTTTTCATATGACTATAGATAGCTTTGATTACTTTTATCTGGAAACTGCCTGTTCAAAATATTTGACCATGTATCAACTAAGGAATAACTATTATTTCTACAAATTTGATTGCATTTTCTATGTTTCAGAATTGAAGTCTTTATCAGAAAAACTCACTATGAAAATTTTTTGACATTAATTATCAAATATGTATTTCCTCCATCCTATTTTCTCCCTCTTTATCCTGATCTCTTTCCTTTTACCTTGTCCATTCTCAAAAGTGACTTGCTTCTGAGTTTTACTCCCCCGGATTGCCCTCCCTTCTATCAACTCCCTTATCCCCCTTCTCTTATTCCTTTTCTTTCCTACTTTCCTGTATGGTAAAATAGATTTCTATACTCAATCAAGAGTGTATGTTATTCCTTCTCTTGAGTCAATTCAGATGACAGTAAGGTTCATGTGTTCCCACTTCCTCCATTTTCCCCTCCACAATAAAATCTCTTTTAGTACTTGTAAGTCAGATAATATATCCCATGAATCTCTCCCTTTCCCTTTTTGCCAGTATATATTTTTTTCTCATCCCTAATTTTATTTTTTTGAGATGACCATAAAATTATATTCAACTCACACTTCTAACTTCTATGTATCTACCTTCTAAATGCACTAATAATGAGAAGGTTTTTAGAAGTTATATATATATATATATATAATATATATATATATATATATATATATATATATATATATACATCATTTTTCCTATATAGGAATATAAAGTTTAATCTTATCAAATCCTTATGATTTTTCTTTCCTATTTATCTTTTTATGCTTCTTCTGTATCTTGTATTTGAAAGTCAAACTTTCTATTCCACTCTGATCTTTTCATCAGGAATTCTTAAAAATCTTCTATTTCATTGAATATCCTTAGATTATACTCAGGTTTTGCTGGGTAGGCGATTCTTGGTTGTAATCCTAGCTCCTTTGCCCTTCAGAATATTTTATTCCAATCCCACCAATCCTTTAATTCAGAAGCTGCTAAATCCTGTATTAACCTGACTGTGGCTCCACAATAATTGAAAATTATCTCTTTGGCTGCTTGCAGTATGTTCTTCTTGATTTGGGAAGTCTGGAATTTGACTAAAATAAAACTGAGCATTTTCAATTTGGGATCTCATTTAGGAGGTGATTTGTGGATTCTTTCAAACTCAATTCTACCCTTTGGTTCTAGAATATCCAGGGCAGTTTTCCTTGATAATGTTTTGAAAGATAAATTATCTCTTCTGGATTTATTTTCCAGGTTGGTTGTTTTTCCAATGAGATATTTCACAGTGTCTTCTATTTTTTTCATTCTTTTGATTTTGCTTGTTTGTTGAGATCTCATAAAGTCATTAGCTTCCACTTGCCCAATTTCAACGTGTAATGAATTATTTTCTTCAGTTCGCTTTTGTACTTCCTTTTTCACTTAATCTACTTTTTAAGATCTTCTCTTCAGTGAATTATTTATATTTATTTTTTCCTTATTTGGCCAATTCAGCTTTTCAAGGCATTCTTTTCTTCATTAGATTTTTTTTGCCTCTTTTGACATTTGGTCTTTTCTGTTTTTTAAGTTAATTTCTTCAATATTTTTTTGTATTTGACCAAGATGTTGATCTTATTTTATCACTTTCATTTCTCTTTCTAAGTTTCCCTCTACTCCTCTTACTTGATTTTCAAAGAATTTTTAAAATCATTTTTGAGTTTTTCTATGACCTGAGACTAATTCATAGTTTTCTCGGAAGCTTTGGGTGCAGGAATTTTTACTTTGTTGTTTTCTTCTAACTATGTTTTGATCTTCCTTGTCACAATAACTTTCTATGGTCAGAATTTTTTTCTGCTGTTTGCTCATTTTCCAGTCTATTTCTGGAGTGGATCTCTGTTTCCCAAGTAGAGGGACACTGTCCCAAGCTTCAGATTATTTGTGCAGCTGTTTTCAGAAATAATTCTGAAGATCTGTATGTTTTTGGTTTTTCCAAGTTGGTATGATCTAGGGAGAGAAATGTTTACTACTTTTCTGTACTGTACACTGGTTATGAATAACCATAAGTACCCTGGACCTTGGGCAAGGTCCTTTCTCCCCTGAGACCACAAGCTCTTCTATGCTAGTATATCTCCTTGAACTGGGACTAAGACCCAGAACTGTGACCCAGATGCAGCTATAGGCCACACAAAAGAACCCTGCCTCTGGTGCCAGCAAAGGGACTCTCATAAATCTCCTTCTAAATCATTGTCCAATCTCATTACTGTCTGTGGGCTGAAAGGTCTGGAAACTATCACTGTTGCCACTAATTCAGTCACCCCAAAGCCTACTCCTGGTTTGCTGGGACTGGGTCTGTGCTGGCTCAGCCTTCATTGGACTGTGTTCCTCATTCACTCTGGTAGACCTTTCCTGCTTCTAAGTTGGCTTTTTGTGGGTTCTGCTGCTTTAGAATTTGTTAAAAGCCATTATCTAAAGGTATAAAGGAAGAGGAGAGCTCTGGTAAGTCCCTGACTTTACTCCATTTTGGCTCTGCCTCAGTTGATCATATCCTAATAATCATTTAGTTAACCAAATCAATTTCATTGTTGATTATTTGTTGATCGTTCTTTAGAGTGAAATGTTCTATAGGGAACTTTAAAGAGTCTCCTGTTAGCATATAACTTGTAAATAAAAAGCTATAATAAAAAAAGAGTCTCCTGTTATATCCATGTGTTTCCTAAGCAACTGTAGCCCAGTGATAATTATGTTTAGTGATCCTCTTCTTATTAATATCAGCTGAGACATAAAAGCAGGAGATACATGTTTATATCTGTAAAATGTGAAGACTGAAACCCAAAGAAGTGTGGCCAATGGTGCAAGGTCATGTGGGTAGTAAATGAGAGAGTCATGACTTAAAGTTAAATCCTCTGACTTTAAAGTCAGTGCTCCACAGAGTCAGAATGCATGTACCTTGCCTATGACACAATGCAGAATGACAAGGATGCAAAAATAAAAATCCATCCGGTGCACACCCTCTCTAGTTTACTGTCTGCAAGCCACGCTCGTCTTATGGCTGGATGATTGGAGCTGTCAGCCTCATATTTCTGTCTGTCTGAGAGGAGAAATCCCTTTGCCGGGGTTTTTGGAGAAATTTTTAAAGAAGAAGAGCAGGGCTTCGTAAAGTCCTAACACTGTGAACCTACTTGAGAGAACCATAAAAGGAAATGTGCAAGTTCGGGACAGCATCGTGCCCTAGCTCTGAAAAGCATGCTCATTTTACATCCTGGGCCCGACAGAAAGCAGTCCCTGCTGGTGAGCAGAGAAACACCATCCCTATCACCTGTGAGGAGATGGCAGAGAGCCCGGGAATAAGGTTAACACCAAAGAAGCGTGTTCCTGAGGTGCTTTTAGGCTTCCCTATCTCCTTCCTCAGCACAAGCTTAGTAGATGATGGTCATGAGATTACTGATGAGCAAAGTGGAACTGAAAGAAGTGTAGTGTTGAGATGGCAGATCATGGGTCTGTACTGGAAGGGACCCAAACTCACGTGGTCCAATCCTTTCACTTTATAGATGGGGAAACTGAGACAGAGGGAAGTGACAGGACATTTCTCTAGCCAAGCTTATGAGAAATTTAAATGGGTCAAAGATAGAATTTGGACCTGGTTCTTTGGACTGCAGAGTCAATGATCTCTGTCTCCATCTCTCTGTGTCTCTCCCTGTTTCTCTGTCTCTGCATGCATGTCTGTCTTTGTGTGTGTATGTGTGTGTGTGTGTGTGTGTGTGTCCTTGTGTCCCTCTCTGTGCCTTTCTCTGTCTCTGTGAGTTTGTCTTTGACACTCTCTGTCTCTTTCTCTGTCTCTCTGTCTCTGTCTCTCACTGTCTCTCTGTGTGTCTCTGTTTCTGTGTGTGTGTGTGTGTGTGTGTGTGTGTGTGTGTGTGTGTCACCAACAAAGCCTCCCTTGGCCCAAGCCCACACAGCTCCTTAAATGTGAAACCTGGTATCCAAGCCCGTGTCTCTCCTAACTTCAGTTGCGGGGCTCTTTTCCATATTGCAAATGTCATTCTGTAATCCCACGTAACTGAAGTTATTAAAGTGTAAATGTTAAAACTTTGAAAACTGCAGCGGGATTTTAAGGTGACTGTAGCTGGGGAGTGTTGGTGGGGCTTGGAGTTTTCCCTCTCTGGCCTAAAGCATTAATGTTCAGCAGCTAATGCGGGTAAAAAGATTGGGGCGAGCACTATTTGGCACATCATTACACAGAGCAGAACGTGGAATCCTTTGTACTGTATGAATTCCTACCCAAGGAGGAGCTGGGGAAATTCCATCCTGGGTAAATAACGGTCATCTCATTATAGAAGGGAGCAGGGTTTCCTACCTGGAATGGAAATCACTTTAAAACCATTTCCATGCAACACTTAGTCATTATTATTTAGCATCCAGGAACGATTAAAAAGAAATGCATTGTAGCCTCTGGCTCTTTCCATACAAAATGACTGGATTTATTCTCTGCCCAATTTTGCCAAAAGAGAGACAGACAGACAGACAGACAGACAGAGACAGAGAGACTGAGAGAGAGGAAGACAGAGAGAGACAGAGAGGCAAATTTCCTCTTGGAGTTGGTGAGGTCTGCCCTGAGAGCCTGGGGAAGACCCTGGCTTCGGCAAGCTTGATTTTGGACAAGTCCAGGAGGGCTCCGTTTGCCGGTCTTATAGAAGGGGTCACTTGTAGTCATCCCTCTGCCATCTTGGGGACGTTAGGGAAGTTAGGGAACGAAGACTGAATCTCTTCATTCTACAGAGGGTGTCTAGCAAAACGTTGTGGGATTCCTGTGGTAGAGAGGAGCAAGGCACTTGCCTCCACTCTGAGCTAGTCTTGAAAGATGGACCATAACGGAACAATTGGCCTTGATCAAGGGCTGCCTGCGGGCAGGACACTGGGCAAGGGGAGGGGAAGCTGGTAAGAAGCAGCCAGATGGCACCAATCAGAAAGAGCTGAGTTGGCATCCTGCGGGAGCCTGTAATCCCAGGCGCCAGCCTACTGCCGTCTACCAGAGCCGCCTCCTCTGTAAAATGGGAATAAAATGAGCGCCTGCCTCCAGGGAGGCTGAGGAAGATGGAATGAGATGGGAAGGATCCTTAACCCGCTAAGGTAAAGTGCGCTGTTAGGTAATTACTAATATCGGGGCTCAGCTTCACTCTAAGGACTTGATGCTTTCCAAGGGGAATCGGTCACCGGCACAGAAGTCAGCGGTCTATGGGAGTGGGGGTCGGGGGTGGCGGATACTGAGCTAGGGGGACCCATCCAGTCATGAACCCATGAACGAGCACTGAGTGATAACCGTAACCGTAGCAGCCGCCGGTTGTACCGTGCCCAGCGAGGTTCCGCCCCTCACTTTCATAGGAGATTAAGCACCTGCGAGGCGTCCGGTACCGAGCTGCTTCCTGGGACTGCCGAGCCCCAAAGGAAGCGTCCCTGGCCGGGGAGACCTCACGTTTTACTGAAATGGAGGCGAGGCAAAGACTGAAAAGGCGGAGGAGAATCCGGGAAAGTTTTGGGCGATGCGCCCGTGCTTGATGGGGGCTTTAATGGGGAGAGAATGGAGGAGGGGACAGAACTCTTAGCCAAAGAGGCCGCTTAAGGCAGCCCCAAACCCTGGAACGTGGGATTGTAATTAGGGGCCCTGAATCCAAAACCTAGATCGGCCCCCTCCTACTTGGGCAGAAGGGCGGTCAGGCCTTCGCCCTCTGCGCTGCCGCCCTGAATTGTAGGCTCCTTCCAGGAGCTGCTCCCATGCTCTTGTGGAACAAATCACTGTTCTCGCACCCGCACAGGCGCGCACGTGCGCGCACACACACACACACACACACACACACCGACACCCATACATACATACACACATACACACACACACACACACTCACACATACACACACACACAGACACACAGACACCCATACATACATACACACACACACACACACAGAGACACCCATACATATACACACATACACACACACACACACACACACACACACTCACACACCTCCAATCCATGTCACCAAAAGCATTTCTAAACAGCGTCTGTGAGAGTCCAGACTTTGGCAAGGCCAGTCTGTTGTCTGAGACCCTCTCAAAGTCAGTCCCAGAAGCTCAGCTCATCACCCCGCAGGCCCCCAAAGGATGGTCAGCACAGCTTCCGGGGAGCACCACCCTCCCATCTCCCTGAAGCTCTGAAAGATCACCCCTGATCCACGTGCCAGCCCATTAGTGACTCGGCATCCCCCAGCGCCCAAAGCCCATCCGAGGCTGCCTGATTTTGACTGCAGCGATGTGGCCTGAGGAGGAGAGCTGCCATGATCACTGGAACTAATTGTTTGGGTTGGTTTTCAAAACCAAATCTTTTTACCACCTTTTTCCTTGGTCACCGATGGCCCAGGATAGGGAAGGGAAAGGAAACAAACAATTATGAAGCTCCTACTAGGTTCCAGGCACTTTACAAATATTACTCTCAGGACTGGCGAGACCTACATGAACTGATGCTGAGTGAAATGAGCAGAACCAGGAGACCATTATATACCTCAACAACGATACTGTTTGAGGATGTATTTTGATGGAAGTGGATCTCTTCGATAAAGAGAGCCTTAATTGATCAAAGATGGACAGAATCAGCTACACCCAAAGAAAGAACACTGGGAAATGAATATAAACTGCTTGCATTTTTGTTTTTCTTCCCGGGTTATTTCTACCTTCTGAATCCAATTCTCCCTGTGTAACAAGAAAACTGTTCGGTTCTGCACACATATATTGTATCTAGGATATACTGCAACCCATTCAACATGTAAAGGACTCTTGCCATCTGGGGAAGGGGTGGAGGGAGGGAGGGAAAAAATCGGAACAGAAATGAATGCAAGGGATAATGCTGTAAAAAATTACCCTGGCATGAGTTCTATCAATAAAAAAATATTTAAAAAAAAACAAATATTACTCTCAGAGATAGGTAGGGTTGTTATCCACATTATGCAGTTGAGGAAACTGAGGTAAGTAGAGTTTAATGATGTCCCCAAAGTCCCGTAGCTGGATTTTAACTCAGGTCTTCCTGGCTCTAGGCCCAGTGCTCTGTTACCTAGCTGCTCCTCTCAGACAAAGGCCTGACGAACACTGAGTTCAGTCCTTGGGGAGTCTGGCCCTTAATGGAGGAGAGCCAGACTTTTCTCCCTCTCTCTGAGTTATTGAGCTCATTCCATAGGAGAGCTGCAGTGGAAAATTAAAACAAAGCTTAGTTATGGCTTCTGACTAGGGGCTCCCCAAAGTCATTAACAGAATCCCTTCTAGAAGTATTAAGAATGTAGCATGGTAGATGGTGACTATAGGACAGCTAGTTGTTTCTTCTGCCCAAAGAAAATTATTGAAGCACAAAGGACACAGCATGCTGCCGTTCACGTGACACTCCCTTGGGCAACAAAGACAACTTTGCTCAACTGTCTCAGGTTGTTTTATGTCCTCTTAGGATCTGTTCTATGCTATGGTCCCGGACATGGGACCTTTCAGCTACACCATCCTCCTGGGATCTCCAAGAATTGTCACAATCTGCTGGAAAAACAGCTCCACCCCCTCCAATGATTGAGGTATCCAACCAAGCTGGAAAGATCTGCTCTCAGAGAGGTTGTTTGGCTGTCTGAGTGTGGAGAAAGAGAGAAAAAGAAAGAAAGAAAGAAAGAAAGAAGAAAGAAAGAAAGAAAGAAAGAAAGAAAGAAAGAAAGAAAGAAAGAAAGAAAGAAAGAAAGAAAGAAAGAAAGAAAGAAAGAAAGAAAGAAAGAAAGAAAAGAAAAGAGAGAAGGAGGAAGGGAGGGACAGAGAGAGAGAGAGAGAGAGAGAGAGAGAGAGAAAGAGAAACAGAAGAGACAGGGAGGGAGGTCTGCCCTCACCCTTTCTTGAGGACATGTGCATTCTTGCATTCATTGTCACTTTGCAGGGTTAGAAGGGAAGGAGAAAAAACCCCTTCTCTTTTTCACTGAATGCCCAAGGAAGGCAGTCATTGGCTAAGTCCCAATGAAGAGTTTCTACTCCCTTCCTCCCAAAAAAAGGAGGCACAACTTTTCTGTAGCTCTCACATCCTACTGAGGGGTCAGCTCCACCTGGATTGGTCAATCACCTTCTTCAACATAGTCCTCAGTTCCAGAGAGCCTTTAGAGCTTCTATGGAGCCAGTGGACCTCCCAGAACTTTGGTAAGGGCAGAGTCCAGGTTTATACTCCATGGGCTGGTGCCTGACACAAGTGTCAGACATTTCTTTATTTGAAAAGTTGAAGTCAAGGGAGGCTGCTTGGATTAAGGCTGATTCCAGGAAATAAAGCTTTTATTCTTTCAGAGACATGAATGCAGACATTTTAATTTATTATTTCATGTAAAGCAAACAAGTTCACCTTTCATATTTCTTCTTTGTGTGCAGTTTACTTAACAGAGGCAGACCAGAGTTTATCATTCAAAGGCCATTGAACAATTAATTATGCACAAAGAAAGGATGACAGATGACAGGATTAGATGTTGAGGTTAGGCCCCCTGAAATTCCATTTTTACTGTATATTTTCACTCACATTGGTAGAAAAAGATAGAGAATTATGGCAAAATTTTATTTTGATTAAGCATCAGTTTTCTATTTCTAATCCATCTCTTCCCTCCATGTTTTCACATAGGCTATCCCCCTATGCCTGGATCCCCTATATTCCATACCTCACACCCTGATCGTCAGCACTGCCCTTTTGAAACCCTAGCAGAGTGAAGAGAGGACTAGAGCAGGAGACAGGAAGACCCAAGTTCAAATCCAGTCCCAGATACTTCCTACCACTTAAAAGTCTGCCTCAGCTAAAAGGAGGTAATACAGTACCTACTTCCCAGATTGTCAAGAAGATCAAATGAAATCATATTTGCAAAGAGCTCACACTGTAGGTGCTAAATAAATGCTTTTTTGCTTTCCTTGCTTCCTTTAAAATTTAGCTCAGGTTCCACTCCTTAAACAAGCCTTTTTTCCTGGCTTTCTACTCTTACTTGATCATCCCCTTCTATAATAAGTTTCCTCACTCTCCAATGCAATGTAGGTTGGAGTCCAAACAAGAAGGAAAATTCTTTGTTTGGATCAGTTCCAGGCTTCAGAAAAGCCATCACATTTCTGAATGGTAGATAACATTTTATAAAGCATGAATTCTCTCAGGAACCTCTGTGAGAGTCCATGTGGTACCTTGGGAAGGCTGAGGACTTGGAAGTCAAAGGACCTCAATCAAATTCCAGCTATTCCTTGATAACTTTGTGAGCTCAGGCAATCAAGTTAATAACAACCATGCTGCTCTTGGGATATGGACAATAAAACAACTCCTTCCTTCAAGGAGCTTACTGTTCTATCAACCAATTAACTCAACCCCCTTTTGGCGCAAGCATTCTCTCTGCCACTGGACCCCAGTGACTCGGCAGGAGAAAGGGAGCCTGGGGAGTTTGCACAACCATGTCTTACGAAAGGTAATTCATTTGCAAACATGTCTTCACCTCACTGATGTCAAGGTCCTCTTTGAGAATAAAGGACAAATAACAAATAACAACTTTCTACATAAAAGGAAAATGATAGACTAGCCAACATCTTAGGTATCCTTCTAGTACCAAATTCATGATCATGGAGTCCCTTGTTATATGTAGAACAGGACATAGCAGGCTGCCTATTGACTCATAAGGATTTCTGCCCAAGACATTTTCTGCTCTGTTTAAATTCATTCATTCAAACATTCATTCAACAAGTAATCTTTGAGTAGCTGTTCTGTATGTAGGACTCTCCTAGGTAATGGGAAACATTCAAAGATGAAAGAGGGAAACATGATCCTATCCCTCAAGGATCTTATAGACTTGTTATATGTCCTTTTTAGGTGGTCAGAACAGAGCAGAAATGTAAATATTTTCAACTTTATTTCTAGTTCATAAGTTAAATCTGACAAGCATCTTCTATTATATGTGCAACACAAGGGGAAAATAAAGACAAAAGGAAGGGAATGGGGATTAATCCTTGTCCTCAAGGAGCATATATTTCCTTGGGAAAATATATTTAAATAGATGAGTAAGTGCAATATAATTTGAGAAAAAAGAGAGCACAATGTACTAGGAAGAACAGGACAGCCTTTTCATTGGAGGTCGTATTTTTAGAATTTTAATGAAACATAGGCAAAGTTTAATTTTGATGAAATGTAGGCATTCTAACCAGTGGAGGTGAGAAGTGAACACAATCTAGGCACAGAAACAAGAGATAAAATAGTGAGTTCAGAGAATGATGAGAAAATCTGTTTGGCTGTAATGCGATTGTGTAAAGAGGAATAACATGAAGTAAATCTGGACAGGTCAGCTGGTGTCAGAGTGTGAAAACCTGTGGAAGCCAGACATTTTACCCTTGAGCTAAAAATGTTTTCTTGGGCAGATGAGTGACATGATCAGATTCCCAGATTAATGAGACCATTGGGGAAAGATGGAATAGAGAGGCAAAGACCAGAAGCCGGGAGACCAGCGAGGTCAGTTCTATGTATCCAAAGAAGAGGTGATGAGGGCTTAAACTAGTTGAGTGGAGAAGGGAACCAAAGTGAGAAATGTGGAAGGTGACTTGACAACATGTGGCATTGAGAAGATGGATATGATGATAAGGGAAAGGAAGGGGAAGGGATGGCACTAAGATGCAAGGCTGGATAACTAGAAGGATGGGGGTACTCAACAGAAATAGGGAAACCTGGAGGAGGAGCAGGACTGGAGGGAATGATGAAGCTTTATGTTTGGGCAATCATCTGAGATGCTTGAATGGCATTAAGATATTCTTTCCAGAGTAAGTGCCTAAAAGCTTGCTGAATTTAAATGAGTTGATGTCCATTTGGCAGTTGCCGACATGGGTCTAGAACACAGGAGCCAGGCTATCATTAGATAGTCTTTGGAGTTATTGGAATAGAAATAATAAAAATTAAACTCAGAGTAGCTGAGGATTTCATTGAGGAAGAAAGTGTAAAGAAAGAAGGGAAGACTAAGAAGAGAACCTTGGGATTTTCCCTCAGTGGGACATCAATGGAGATCCAGCCACGGATACCAAGAAAGAGTCTTGGTGGAGGAAGGAGGGAGCACAGCTCTTGTAGAAGCTAAAAGAAGAGAGAGTATCCAAAAGGAAGGAGTGTTCAAAGATGTCTAAAGTTCATTTTCTTAGGCTCATTTGCCAGTTTCCATTTTTTTTGGCAGAAGATCCATTCTTTGAGAGTGACCTTGGTCCCAGCCTATCTGCTAGAATTCTTTTTCTTCTTCTGATTTTGTAGCAAAGAAAAGGAGTAGGTCAACTGAGATAAAAGCATTCCATCTTTGTTAAACAAGGCTTCTTATTTAATCCACGTATCAGTGCAAATCAACAATTGTTCTGTGCTGTGTGATTTCCCAGCACATTCAGAAGATAATTGGCTTGCAGGAAGTCAACACTGCCCACATCAAAGGCAACAACCCTGGAACCCACAGCAATCCTCTATACACTCTGCCACTGCCTCTCTACAGTTCTGAGACCATTTGCCTCAAGAACCCATCCATTTTCCAAGCAAAGAAAGCCAGGCTTTGTATCTATCATTTGATATTGCTCAAAAACACTTACTGAGAGCTCACTGTTTTTAGATGTAAGGGTTTATTCCAACACTTTTAGTGTCTTATGAATGAGCAATTTATAATAAAGGGCATCTTTTCTAAAATACCAGCTGTGTCCCTCCCTGGATGCTCGGAGCACTAGGAGCCTAGAAGGTCAGCATCCCAAAGGTGGTCTTTCTCCCAACCTCTCCTACTGCCCATTTCCAGGCCATCTGGAATAGTCCCCAACTTCCTCTAACAACATCTTCCTGGATGTGATATTCGGCACCTCAACCTTAAGAAGTAAAAAAGGCTGAGTCGGAGCTCTGAGCTGAAGCTCCCTCCAGACTCCTGGGAGTGCATTCTGGTCCAAACCCCAAGCAATCTCTCTAATTAAAGACCTTAAAGACAGTGCCTCTAATTGATTTGGAAATAGACATTCTCCGAGATATTAAAGAGACAACCACAACCCCTGGGGAAAATGGACTCTTAATTCAGCAGCTTTTCTAAAAATGATTCTTGAAAGGAAAGTTGACTTGCCTCTTTTGCATTTCCAAAGTGATCCCCAGGACATTCAAAGCCCAGGTAAACTACAGTTCCCTTTATCCCCTGATGTTTGAACTAGGATTCTCACCTTCCATCAGTCTAAGGGGAAGACCGAGGTCATTTCTACAGGCTTCTGAAAGACAGTCAGAAAAAATTAGCCACATCTCTATCACGGGCAATTTACTGTTCCCTGGGAGTGAGGTAGGCCCTTTGAAGGATTATTACTGTGCTGGAGTCTGTCAGAGTGGCACTCAGAAATCCCCCCAAATTAATGAGTCCTTGTAAGTGTTCACTCCAGGGGAGTCACTTACCACCTGGGAAGGTCTGGCAACTTGAGAAAAAAATTCTGGTTTGAACTCCCTAATTCCTCCCAGTCTCTACCCCCTCATCATATGGGCTCAAACTGGAACAAAGCCCTAAAGGTAGCTGCCTATGAAGAATCAGACACTTTTAAACCACTGGACTTGGCTCTTTCACTGTGTCCCATAGCTGGATAAAATCGAGGCCATCGGAGATTGCCAATGGCTCCCTGCCACAAGCTCCATGCCGGCGTGCTGCAAATACTGCTGCTGGCTGAGTCACCATTCTGGAAAGCCAGTAATGTTTTTAGGCAGATAGCAGAGATGGTGAGTAACCTTGACCCTTGGACTTAGCTTATCCTTGGGTCTTTTCTCCACTCAACCATAGGGGACTAGGGTTCAAAAACTGGGGACCTTGAATCCCAGAAATGTTTAGTAGTTGCTGAGCAGTTAACCATTACCTAGTTTATTGAGTGGATAGATAGATAGACAGACAGATAGATGGAGGGATGGAGGATGGATAAATAGATAGCTTGAGGATTTATTAAACCCTTCTAGGTTCTGATAAGTGCAAATAATGAATCCCTTGAAGAGGCTGTAATATTCAAATCTGTGCTCTATATTTCCATTGGATTAGAACTCATTACCATATTTTGCATAATCTGAACTTTGAATAGTGAAAATTCAAATGCACGCATACACTGTAAGGGATTTATTATTTGTTAGCTATACTTAGGATGTGCCAGATACTGTGTTAAGTGCTGGGAACATAAATGTGAAAAAACAAGATGGTCCCTACTCTCAAATATAGAGAAAGGGGGGGAAAGGATTGGAGACTTTGAAATAGGGGGAGCTACTCACTGGGGGACAAGGCTGCTGCTGGTGCGGCGGAAAGTCCAGAGAAGGCTGGGGAGGAACAAGTCAAAGAAGGTGTTGAGCCGGGAGTAAGGTTTAGCCTTCTGAAATGAAGATTTGGGAGGGAGAGAGAAGACTCACTCTGACCTAGATAAGCCTGAGGACCTTAGATATCTGGGAGAACTCTGCGGTTTGCTGTCCTAAGGATCTGCTACTAGGGAGACAAGCCAGGACTCTGAGTGAATCAGGCAAACAAACCTGAAGGGAGCCTTCTTGCTGGTCCTAGGAAAGAGTTTCTAACTTGGCTAAAAGAGCTGGAAATGCAATCAGTTTGAGATAAGCTGAAAGAACATGGCTCCACGTGCACTGCTCTTGAAGAGATGGCCAAAGATTTCAGGAGAAATAGAGGCTTGAGACTCCTTGACCAGTGCAGCAGATAGCTATTTGCCCATTTGAACGTGGGTCTATTGGAACAAGATCCAGCTAAAACAACACTGACGGGATTGGCTAGCAAACAACATCTCCAGGAGCCTGCCCATTGGGGGAGTAGCTTCTGGGTGAGACTACTCCTGCCTAAGGGGCATCCAAGTGAGACAGAAATCTAGCTAGCAGAGACCAGGAGAAAATGGCACACAAAACTAGTAGGGAAAAGTAGGGAAGAGGACAGCGTCAAGAGAAGAAATCTACATTCCTGCAGAGAGAGATGTTTCCTGTCCGCGAATGGACTTGGCTCCAAACGCCCCCAAAATATTTACTCGCTCTCACCTAACCTCCATCTGTCGCATTTTTCGCACCTGTAAAAGAAAGATAATAATAGTACCGTCCTCACATGGGTGCTGTAAGGATAAAGTAAGATAATCTTTGTAAAATCCTTTGTAAACCTTAAAGCACTTACACATGCGCTAGCCGAAATTACAATTATTCCCCTGTGCCTCTGAATCCATAAACCGGGGCCGTGCACGTTCCCTAGCTGGGTGTGCGCCCTTTCATCGACATCCAAAGCCGCGTCGGCTTCATCTACCCGCTTCGTCTCCCGGCTTCGTCTCCCGGCTTCGTCTACCGGCTTTGTCTACAATCTGATAATGGTATTTGGGAAGTGCATACCCAAGCTTCTCTGTTTTAATGCTACTGTTGTTATAACGGTGTTTCATTGCTTTCAACTGACTGTGACTTTGGCTAATCGCTAAAGGTACACTATATCAAGGAGGGCTCATGAGCTATGATTTCAAGGGATGCAAACCCAAAGAGTCCCCTAAATGTGGGGCAGCTCTTACCTATGGGAAGCACCTTGTGAGTTGGGAGTGGGGGCAGCAAAAAGAGGACTTGGTAGACTATTCGGGACCCTGCATGATAGTATGGAAAGTCTGTCCTGAGATCACAGAGTTGGACTCCTTCATTTTATGATTAAGAAAACTTGAGTCTAAGAAAAGAAAAACAACTTGCTTAAGGAGCTATTGGAGCAGCAAATCCCTGATAAAGCCAGAAGATGAAACTGGTTCCCCTCATTCCAAATCTATTCACTTTTCCATGACACATCCCGCCTTCTGTCACCTTAGGGATACAAGCTGAGCCTTCGTTTACCTTGATTCCCTTGGATTTGCTTTGCTGTACTGTACACAAAGCTTTAGAACATGTGTACTGGTTCTGCATGGCCTTATTTACAAGAACGTAGCCAGGCAAACTAACAATGGGGAAGGAGGAGGGTGGGATAGAGAAATGTTTGGAAATTGTTTGGATAACGGGTAAACTGAGACCAAACACTGGCAGCAATGAAGACCTTGCAGAGCCTTAAATTGCCATTCTGGTTTTCAAGGGAAAAAGGTGCAGCAAAATCAAACATAAACAAACAAATGAAAAACCCACCATCCTGGGTAAAATAGTATGAAGTGCACACCTTTGCATGACCTTTTACAACAAAGTTAAATGGGATAGGAAAGCTCTATACCTTGGGAAGAAAAGCCTGTGAGGGACTAGAATGCAAGTTCTTTAAAGGCAGGAACGGTCTTTTGCCTCTTTGCGTGTCCCCAGCACTTATTCCTAGAACATAGTAATCACTTATTAAATGCTTGTTGGTTGATTGATTGAATAAATAACAGGAAAGCCTTTGTGATTCAAACTTTAGGTAAAGAGACTCCTCAATAGCAGAAAGGTGGCTTGGGAGAAACCAGTTCTTCAAAGAAAGCGGCACTAGCTAGGCCAGAGATTGGCTCGGGTTAGGGGATGCAGCAGCTGAAGAGAGGCAACAAGGCCTGAAAGCTTCCTAGCTTGACTAGTTACTCTTGCTAAGCAGGTACCAAGGTAACATGGGGGTGGACAGCTCCCTGCACTATTCCTGCCTTGGGACAAATTTCCCTGTTCACTTTCCCGAATTTCTACTCTGAAAGAACCCTAAGGACGAAGAGAAACAAATAGCTGTGGCAGCTCCACGACTTCTACAGAAGCATTCAAAGTGTTCTTAGGTCAATCAGTTGACAAGCATTTATGAGACTTAGATGCACAATATCTTTCTGGATAAGATCTTTCAAGGGAAAAAAGAAAATATTAGCACCATAAATTCTCAAATCTATTCCAATAGAAGGAGGAGGAGGAGGAAGGGGAAGAAGAAAAAGAGGAGGAAGAAGAAAAGGAGGAGAAAGGAGGAAAGAGACATATATGTAGTACTTTACAATTTGTAAAGTGCTTTATCAAAATGAATATACTTGATCCTTTTCTCAATCCTGAATGGTAGATAATTATTATCATGCCCATTTTCCAGATGAGGGAGGTGATGGCCAGAGAAGTGACTTGCTCAAGTTCACCCAGCTAGTAAGTATCTGAAGCAGAATTTGGACACGTCTTCCTGCCTCCAAAACCATCACTCCACTGGTTTTCTCCACTGTTGATATGGAAACATCACTATATAAATACAACCTCCTCTTTCTTTTTGGTTCAAGAAGCAGCTTGTAGGGAAGTTAAGTAATAAGAGGAACTGACATCTTCATATCAAGCTTTAAGGTTTGCAAAGGATTTTCCTCATAAACACCTCCACCCTCCTCCCTGTCAGAGAGGTCCAAGAGGAAAGCCAAACCCCATACTAAGCATAGAAGGACATTCCTTTAATAAATACAAACTGGCTGCGATAAAGTCAAGGGCAGCTATGAGGAAGTAGAAGTGACATGGCTGCGTTTTTGCCTGAAACCTGGACCAAGTCTTGCCATTTAAGCCCTTGGAGGCTCTTGAGAGGCATCTTCTGAGATAAGGATTTGGCACCTGCCTTACGGTACCCCAATCACAGATTGACAAAGCAGTGCTCGAGATGAGTGATCCACTGGTGAGAGTGTACCCCATTGTACCTGAGTCTCAGTGTATCCATCAGCTTTCATTTTAGCCTTTGACGTCATTGCTGAGATCAGAAATTTCAGGGAGGAAGAAGATCACCGTCATTTGGATCTCAGACAAGTGCTGACTGTGGTCTCAGAGAACCGTTCAGAACACATGGCCAAGAGCCAGGGGACAGTTTCTATCCAACTTCCCAAAGTTGTGGGGAGGCTCAAATGAGATTGCTCAGCACAGGGCCTGACATGGTCAAGATTTTCTAAATCCTAGGTATTATTGCCTAGTGCAGTGAGAAAGATACTGGCATGCTGGTGCCTGAGAGGGGGAAGGAGCTTTTGAGAAAGAAGACTTGTGTTCAAATTCTGAGCACTATGCGACCTTGGACAAGTCTTTCCCTTTTCAAGCCTCAATGTCCCCTTCTGTGAAATGACAGGATTGGATCAGGTCTCCTTCAAACTCTCCCCTCTATGGACTCTGTGGTCATAGATGAGTTTTTAATCTGATGATCCTCAATTTCTCCACCTACAAAATGGGAAAATAACACTTGTGCTTCCTGTCTCACACAGTTCCTGAGGGACTGAGATGAAATAGTGCTTAAGAAAGACATGGGTCGGCAGACAATCATGGCCAGGGGTCCCAATTTGGAATGATTGCTAGGGAAGCCTTGCCTCTCACAGACAGAGGAATAGGTAAGAGCATCACAGAGTGGGGGAAGGAGTGTCTCTAGAAAGAACAGAGAACCCTTCCCTTTGTCCTGTAACTTCTAACATGTCTCCATTTCCCTTTCTGTGGCAAGTCTCTCTTTTCCCCAGAGCTACCATCTTGAATTCTCTTCTGAGTAAAATGGTTCCGGCATCCTCAGGAAGGCAAAGTACATTTTCTCCTCTCTGTCAAAGAGCATCTGGGAGCATCCGGGCCGACAGAGAAGAGTTAAATACTCCTGAGATTGGTTCTGAGCTGATCAGTTAACCAAAGAGAACCAGCCACTGCTGGGAGATCAACAGTAGTTTATTTTGTGGTCAGCTCATTTTGATAAGTATATTTTAAGTCAGGACCTGTTCTCAGTGATGGGGGAATCAGAACACCTTCATAAAAGCTTTTTGTGAATTATAAAGTGACAAGTGCATGTTAATCATCATTATTTTCAACACCATCATCATCTTTATCATCATTATCATCATCTTCACCATCATCACCACTACCATCTTCATCATCATCATCATCATCTTCATCTTCATAATCACCACTATCATCATCTTCATTTCCTTCATTATGTCACTGACTGTAGTAGGAGGGCACAGGTTTTACTTAATCAGAATTTCGGCCACATCTCACTCTTCACAACTCTCACCGTGGTCTCAAGGCTCACAAAATCCTGGTTGCATCCCAGCCCCACTGGAGCTCTACTTTACCTTCCACAATATGTAAGGCAGATTAGACTTGGGGGTGGGGAGAGGGATGATAGCGGTAGTAATTGTAGTAGAAAATTGGTGATGCAATGGATAAAACATTGGGCAGGGAGGCAGGAAAACCCAAGCTGAAATCCAGCCTCAGACCATTAGTAGCTGTGGTTGTCTAGTTAATGCCTTCATCTCTATTTACCTTGATTTCTTAACCTGTAAAATGGGGATAATAATAGTACCTATTTTACAAAGTTGTGAATCTACAATGACATTAAATGTTAGTTCCCATTAGTTATTGTGATGATTAGTAGTTGTAGAAGTAATAATCCTAATCCTAATCCTAATGGTAGTAATAGTAGTTCATTTTTCTAGTCCTGTCGGTTGGAATTCAGAAGGAGCTAACCCTGAGACAGGTCACAGTGTTCTCATTATTGCTTTTTATTTCATGTTTTGTGCATTTTTGCAAAGATGGATGAAATGTTTTCCTTTGCTAATTAATAAAAGTATTAGAATATAAGGTCATTAAAAGCACCCTCCGTGCAACTCCAGCAGCAGCCAGGACAAGGCAGATAATAGGTACCTCCTCATGGTCCCACATAGTTCTTATCTCTCTGCTCAGTAGCTAAATTTTGAAAACTATTCATTTCCCATAGTTTGGAGATTATGAGTGTTTGCTTTGGCAATATCTGTTTTAAAAGCTTTTACTAAATAGAAGCAACTGGATGTCTCATAGATCTCTTAAGCTAAACATTTCTTTTTCATTATCTATCTAATTACCTTTCCCTCTAAAGTCCCCCACTTTCTACCTTCCCTATTACCACCGTCCTAATCCGGGAGTCCTCTGGGACTTCTCCCTCTCTCCCACCCCACCCCCAAATTCGATATGGTGACAACGTGTTTCGATTTTACTCTGCACTGATTTTGTACTCCCTTCTGTCTTTTGACATGGTCCCCACCGGGTGCAGGTCTTCTTTCCCTCACACCTGAACCATTGCAACAACTGCTGGGGTTGGGGATGCATCTTGCTCGCTTCGAGTCTGTCCCTCATTCAGTCCATCTTCCATCAACCACTAAAATGCTTCTTTTCCCCCATCTTGTCACCCCCTACTCAATACCCTCAATATTGCCTCCAAGAGCAACTACAAAAGCTGTTTGGCATTCAAAGCCTTTTCTGATCTAGTCCCTCCTACCTTTCCAGGCTTCTTACTCTTTACTCCCCAACAAGTACTCTTTGCTGGCCTCCAGCCATTACCCACCTCTGGGCATTCTCACTGGCTGCCCCTGGTTCCTGGAGGTTCCTGGAGGTTTCTGAGGAGGCTCTCCCTCCTCAGCTCTGGCTGCTGGCTTCCCTGGCTTCCTTTTATCTTCTCCAGGAAGCTCTTCCCAACCTCCTTAACTCCAGGGCCTTCCCTCTGTTCATTCTCTCCTATTAACCCTTTAGGTGACTTGATTTGCTGTACTTCTTTGTATGGTTTCTAGATCATAAGCTCCTTGTGGGCAGTCTTTTGCCTCTATTTGTTCCCCGTACTTGCCACAGAGCTTGAGGAGTGTAATTATTGTTCAGTCCATTCTTTGTGACCCCGTGAACTGCAGCCCGCCAGTACTGTCCATGGGGTTTTCTTGGACTGGTTCCCCCTTTCCTTTTCTGGTGCATTAAAGCCAAAGGCGGTGAATTTACTTGCCTAGATCACACAGCCCGTGCCTGGCGTGCAGCAGGTGCCTGATAAATGCTCATTGGCTGCCTGGATCCTAAATATCATCTTTATTTCTATCTGTACCTACACTAGCTATATTTTCATCACTGTATCTCTCTATATATCATCCACGTGTGTGTGAACGGTGTGTCCATTTCTGTAACTTTGTGGTCCCCGGACATCTATTTGATTCATCCCAGAGCTGGGTCTGCATCCCCAGGTACATCAGTACCCTCTAGAGCTACACCTATAAGTTACAATGGATCCTCTGGGGCAAGGAGGAGAGAGTGGTTCAGCAGCAGCAACCAGATGCTCTGATGAGGTGAGAAGGGGCTCTGCTCCTTCCTCCCAAAGGTTCCCAGCATCCGTGCCCGCCTGCCATTGTTGCTCTGGGTCAGCTGTATGGGTTCTTCTTCCTGCCCACAGGGGCTCTGGGGCTCTCATCTTTCTCTGGGTGGTTACCACATTAAGACCCATGCTCCTGCCCTGCAAGAGAAAGCCCTAATGCCAGAGGGCACCGTTCAAAGCCCGGCATGCCTTAGGCCTTCTGTCCTGGCTCCCCTCCCTCTCTGGAGGGCAGTTTCATCAGTGGTCGTAGAAGGGCTCTCACTTCTGTAAGTAGAAGTGCCATGGGCAGACCTTGCTGGCTCACCATCCAGGCTTGAGCTCCACAAAGATGGGTGATGCTCTGGCCGGGCAGCTGGATTATTCAGCCCAGGGTTTGGCAGGTCACTCAATGGGAATCGATGCGTGGTTCACTGAAACCCAGCGGACTTCCTTCCCATCAGCTGTCCAGCCCAATTGTGGGCAGTCACAAGTAGGGAACCACTCTTCGCCGGTCCTTCTTGGGCCCGTGCCTCCCTTTTCTCCCGTCCCCTTTCTTGCCATCCATCCCAGGCCGATCGATAAAGGCGAGAGAATGGGTTTTATTGTGGAATGTTTGCCATCTTGGAGACAGAGGGGGAGGAAAGAGGGTTTTCGGTTCCTAACTGATATCACGGAGCCCTCGAATTCCCTAACCCTGTCAGGCAGCTCCAGGGAAAGAGTGGATCTAAACTCCGCCATCCATTATGCTCCATTTACTTTCCACATCTATTACCATTCCAGCAGCAAAACGATGGGATTTTCCCCATCAGGGTTTTTAGTTTTTAATGCCTTGGTCCCTTTGGCTCCATGCCCATGGATGTGTCTGTGAAACTTCATACTTCAGTGACTTACAAGCAATTAGTGGGAGATGGTGGCAGACTGAAGATGTGGGCTTATTCAAAGGCTCATGAACAGAGGACCTGGGAGGAAAGTCAAGTCTCCCCCCAAAAAAATAAAATAAAATAAAAATAGCTTAGCACTCTTGCCCTCCTCTTCAAATTACTGCATTTAAAAGATCTCAAATTAATTTGTACAAAAGAATCATTCATGGGACAGAGGAAGGGAAAAGGATATATTCAAAAATAAAGGTATATGAAAACAAGAACTTGATAATTTTACCTTGATATGCATATTCTTATCTGTTTACCTAAGGCAACCCTTCACTGGGGAGAACAGGAGCTGCTTTTCCCTGGGTCTCTATAACCCAATATTTAATAATCATGATGATAATTCACACTTATAAAGTGCCTCAAGGTTTGCCAAGTACTTCACACTCATTTCATTTGGTTCTGACATAGCTCCTTGCACGTAGTAGATACTTCTTGGGCTGGACCAGAAGAGATGGGAAAATAGCCATTGGTAGAAAAGAGATGATTGACCATAAAGCAAGCATTATTTGCATTCAGTTTTGAAACATATTCAATGATACCGATGGGCCTTTCTTTACAAAATCTCCATCCTTTCTGGGCTAGTAATCATTTTATTTGCCTTGCTGACAACCCAGGCTTGATTTGGAATAAGGGAAAGATACTAGAGGAAAACAGCCCCCAGAGGGGCCTGAAAGGACTCAGCTTTGGAAAATCAGCCATTGAGCGTACCCACCAATTTGATTTTAGTTCCTCCTTAGAAGCCCTAATTTTCCCCCTGACTCAGTTCAACTTCCACCTTCCCTACAAAGCCTTTCTGATTCCCCAGTGGCCGATGCTTCCACACCAAAATCGGCTTCCTAGGTAGGAGATGGAGAGGCAAGGCAGGGAAGTAATTATTCTGGAAAAGGTCTGGGGATCTCGCTGGGCCAAAAGTCCCAGATAATACAGCAGTATGATGTGGCAGCCCAAAACTGTTAATGCTACTTTGAGCCCCATCAGGAGGGGTTGAGCTCCCAGGCTCACTCTGAGTTTGCTGCAGGGAGTTTCTCACCTATGTTCCTGACTATTAGACTGCATCAGTTGATACAGATCTTCCCATGAGCAGTGAGAGACTGGGTCACCTACTGTAATATGCACTGGTCAGAGAGAGAAGTCGGGATGCTCCCTGACCCTAACTCTGTCAGCATGGATTAAGCCCCTTTACTCTGCTGTGAAGACTGAGTTAGCACCCTGGATGCTTTAGAATCAGCCAGAGTCAGGATAAGCAAAAGTCTTTGGTCTTTATTCTTGGTCTTTAGGGGTAGAAGTGAAGGGGATGGAAGCAGGATCTCCACAACCTTCCTTCTCCTCGTCTACTGCCAAAGTGACTCTGGCTTGTCTTACTGCACCCCCTAATCCTTCCCACAATTCTTTGTACACACTAAAAGATTGAACCAGCACAGAATAGTGGGAACTGCCATTTTCCAAGCATATGCTAATAATCGGTAATTGTCTGATTCCAGTGCATCAAGTCAGAGTTTCAGTCCTTTACACTCTGCCAGTGACTTCATGCTGGATGCACAATGGTTGGGGGACACCAACAATTGAGAGATGGGCAGAGAAGGCTTGAGGGCTGCCTTGGAGGAAGAGAGGGACTGGACAAGGCAGCTGGAGAGGAGGCATCCCAGGCTGTGAGGGAATAATAGTCAGTGGATGGTGGAAGGCTAGACTGGGACCAGGGTGGACCAGACTTAGATCAGTAGCTGTACCAGCAATGGGGCGAAGAATCCCTGCCCTTAGGAGGTCATGTTGTGCCAGGGAAGTAGATGAGGAGGTGGCGAAAGGAGGGGAGCATAAAGGATGTAGAGGGCCACAGACAGTGGGGAACCCTGGGTGAGGTATAAGACCTTTAGTCCAGTAAAAGGAACCGTGCTGACAATGTCTGGTTCGGATCCCATCTTCCCTAAGGGCCCTCGACCTTCCTGAGAAGTCAGGGGGCTGTGTTGTAATTAAAGCAGAGTGATACCAAGTGGCAAAGAGACACCTGTACACAATAGCAAGGTGTTTCCATGGTCCCATATATAGTGCACAGGGTACTATGGTTATATACGGGCATTACGGTATATAAGGCTGAGAGAATTTGGAATAAACAGACTCCATGTTTGGCCATCCATGTGAGTCCCATCTCTTCACCCCTCTCTTAGGATTAAGGACTCGGGCTGGTACCGAGACCCTGTGGTGAGCAAGTCTGGACATTACAAAAAGGAACCAAGATGTGGTGGTGAGGGAGGCAAGCTTCAGACACAGAGACGCTTGCACTTAAGGGAGGGGAGTGGGAGACCAAGGGTGGGTCCATAAATGCTGGTTGGTCAATATGGCTAGTACACCAGAAGTGCTTAATAAATGCTTATTCCTTCCCCAGACAGGCTTAAAGAGAATTATATTGGTGGCTATTTGGAGAATGGGAAGCCAGGAGAGCCTGTCCTTTGGTCCCTATATACTTGGCTACTTGTCAACATTCTATAGAACAGCGACTCCCATATTTATTGCTGGAGACAGACTTTGGAAAGGGACTCCATGCAGCCAACTGGGTCCATCAATAGCCATTCTAGGATGGAAATGGGGAAGGGGATCATTTATGCGTATCTCCCACCCCCAGAATGGTGGGATATACAGCAAAGTACGCAGCAAGTGTTCTCACTACTTTTCAGGAGGAAATGCTATCAAAGGTCTCAATGAGTCAGGGATGGAGATGTAGGGGGGAGGGTAGCTCCTGGCTCAGGAAGCTCTCAAAATTATATTTTATTTTCCTTCCTACATTTTTTACATGTCAGGATTTTTTTTTTTTGCATAAAAATGCCCCACTGATGCATTTGAAGTAACAGGTCTATGTACAGGTGTGAGTATTGTGTGTTGGAATGACACTGAAAACTCTATGTCGCTATTTTAAATTACATATCTCTTTTCAAATTGCTTTATGTTAAACACACACATACACACACACACACACACACACATACACACACACACACACACACACACACACATCCTGATCTGGAAACATTTCTGGCACCTTCGGAGCCAGGCAATTGTGTATGAGACAAAAACTGGGTCAACAACCTGCTAGGTGCTTTTTAAATGGGAAGCAACAATACTCCCACTTTGGGGTTGGGAAACAAGGTGGGACACAAGACACCTGTGGGTCTCCGAGTGTCATTAACAAGTCACAGCCACCTATAACCTCAGGCTGTAAAATGGAAGCTGCGAGTTGGGAATGATTTCTTATTGGTCTTTGTAGTTCTGGAACCTGCCACAGCAGCAGCTTACTCAATGTTCACTCCCTTCATTAATACTTATTAAGGGCTTGCTAAGAGCAAGGCATTTTGCTGAACTTGGAAACCAAGTCAAAACTGAAACACTCCCTGACCTCAAGCAGCTTATGCTCTATTGAGGGAAGCAATATGCACACAGATAAGTGGATGCAAAATACGTTCACCATAAATTTCCACTGGGATGGAGATCAGAAAAGGACCTTGAGAGACAAAAATCACATGGTCCCTGTCCCTTGAGGATCTTCCAACTTACTGAGATTAAATCTCTCCTGTGCTGTTTTCTAGGCCTGGTTTGATCACTTAATCTCTCTAAGCTTCATTATTCCCCTCTGAGAAATGGGTATAAGTAATATTCCTGATGCTTACCTTCCAGCAGAACTGTGAGGTTCAAATGGCCCAGGGTATGGAGGAGGTTGTAGAAGTGTCAGCTTGACGGGATGAGATCCAAGGCCAAGCTGAGCAAGCATTTGGAGAAGCCTCCTGGTGCCTCCTGGGAGCCATCGCTAGTCCCCTCCCACCTGGACCCCTACCTTCCCCACAATGTTCTCCTTGGTATATTTGCCTATCAGATGCAGAGTCCTTGAGGAGGGAGCAGCCTCCTGGCTTGTAGCGCTCCCAAGCTTTGCTCTAATACCCAGTATATAGTGCCTGGGCCAGAGTGGGGCCTTCATTCTTTTTTCACTCATTCACTGATTCTCTCATATCCCTACTGCAGACTTGTAAAAACAACAGGACTGCCCTCTCTGGGTAGGGGGGAAAAGGGGGTGGAGCAGCCTGGGACCAAGAAGGGGCTTTCTTTCCACTGGGGAAACTGGATGACACTTTGGGGATTCTCTGCACAAACACAATCAGAAGACAGAAGTGAATTTTCTCTCAAAGAGAGGCGAGGTACCACATATTCCTAGGAGAGACAAATAAGGGAATTGGCAAAAAATGATTTTATCTTGCGTAGGATGGCACAAGAAACATCATTTAATGTAATAGGTAATGCCCATGTAACTATTTCTTTTAAAAAAAAATCACAAAAATATATCTTCTGCACTAACATATAGATTGAAGAAGATGAAAATGTAGGGAAATTCTATAAGAAACTAGATAAGAGTCCCCAGATTTATTCCCCACATTCCGTGATATTCATGCATAAGAATATGAAGGAATAGGGAAAATTAGCTTGGAAAATGAGAATTAGGAATGTGGAGATGGGCAAAAGGAAGGAAAAAAGTCAAGGATGTGCAGTCTCATGCTTTGAATCCTGAATATTCCAGCCACTGGATGTGGTGAGCAATAAATAGCAACAAAATAATGAAATTGGTTATCTGTTAATGACAGGAAATCATCCAATGCTGATGTGGAAGTCATTCCTCAGTCAGTGGCTGTGTACAGTTGAGACTAGCAGCTTGTTAGGGTAAGAACAAAATAAGTACAAAAAGCGAAGAAAGATTAAAATTGAGAAAAAGTATGATGCACAATTACAATGACTCCAACCTGACCTAATTAAACAAGTTATTGATGATGAGAAAAGGGGATACGGACAAAAGAGATGACATAGATATTGATTATAATAATTTCCTACATAAATTCAGGCAATGTAAGTAAATTCAATTGTCATAATAAGGAAACCAAATGAGCCTGAATAACGCCTTGATTAACTTGCCAAACAGAAAACTATAACAGCAAGGAAAACATTGCTCTATAATATAAACTCTCTTTTTAAAATCTGCTGATGAAAGAGGCAAAAGATTATGAGCAGAATCATTGAATAAGATAGAAAGGCAAGGGAAGATAAAGCCAGTTTAAGGAAAATTGGGCAATCAATTCAAATAAGTGAAATCACAAGCACATTTATGGATGTAGCAGCAAATGATGAGGGAAAAGATCTGCAAATATCTTTTATAACTTTTCACTAACAAGGAAGATAAAGCCACCTGAGACTCTAACATCACAGCCCTGAACTGACTTCTGCAGGAGGCAGCACCAGCAGGAATGGGAACAGAGGAAGGAAAAACTACATGACGCATATCAGATCATATACAGAGGGGAGGGAGATAGAAGAAGACAAGAAAGGGGGTTATAAAAAGCTTTAGGAGCCAAACAGAGAGCTTTGTCTTTCATTTGAAACATTATAGGGAATGACCAGAATCGCTGAATAGCTCAGATCCACTCTTTAGCAAAATCCTTTTGTTGGCTGAATGAAAGAAGAATGAAAGCAGAAAGAGACTCAGAGGCTAGCAGATGCACCAGAAGCTATTGCACTAGTGAAGTGATGAGGGTCTACAACAGTCAGGGGAGAGAAGACCTTGGCACTGTATTGGATGTAGGGGGTGAGAGATAGTGACTTCTCCGTTGGGAGCCTCGGGGACTGAGAAGGGCTGGTGCCCTGGACAGTAACAGAGAAAGGGGGAGAGGGAGGCTTAGGCTGAAAGACCATCAGTTCCGTTTTGACCATGTTGATACAAGATATCTACTAGACATCCACTTTGAGATATCCAATAGGCGACTGAAGATGCGAGACTGGGAAGAGGTTAGAATGGGACAAATCGTCTGCAGAGAAATGATCATTAAATCCATTTGAGAGAATGAAATCACCAAGTGAAATTGTATAGATGGAAAAGAAAAGGGGGCCCAAGATGGCGCCTCAGCTGCTGCTCAGACATTGTACAAAAGCTGGAGGAGGATCCAGCAAAGGAGACTGGGAAGGAGCAGCCAGAGAGGCAGGAGAGAGCAGCATCATGACACCTTGGGAGAAGGGAGCATCTAAGAGAGAAGGTCAAGAGCAGAAGACACTGCAGAGAGCCCAAAAAGGACAGGAAAAAGCTGGTCTTAAAGGGTCTGAGGGGAAGGCATCCCCCATAAATGTATCAAAGTTGTGCCGTTTTGTAAAATTCCTCAAAATAGAAAGTAATAGAAGGACCATAAGTATCAGCTGAGATGATACAAGGACAGGAAGTCACCATCACGGCAGGGTCCACAAGCATTTATTACTCTAAGTTGAAGGAGGATTGGCTGGGAATGAGATAGGCTGCCTGGTGCACGGTGTGCAGATGGCATCACACTCAGGGCCATGGGTTTGTCTGTCCCTATGGGAAAAACCAAGCAGATGAAGACTGTCTGTTGTCCAGATTATGCCCCAGAGTTGGTTAGACAACTGACAGATCTGTTAAAACATACATAGACACACACACACACACACACACACACACACACACACACTCAGATATACACACAAATATACACATATGCAAGGATCTGTAACACTCCCCAGTATGGACTGAGCCAAAGTAAAATGTAATTGGAAAATATTTAACAGAATAAAAATGCAGTTAGATATAGGGAACATCCCAGCTCATAGGGGGCTCCCAGAGACTTCTGGGTCCTCTTTCAGTCTGGGGTGGAGGCCACAGCTCTAGGGGATCAATTGGGTCCAACTCTCCATGACCCCACTGGAAGGATTTTCTTGACCAAGACACTGGTTGGCCATTTCTGTCTCCAGATCATTTTACAGATAAGGAAACTGAGGCAAACAGGATTAAATGGCTTGTCCAGGATCAGTGCCTGAGGTTAAATTTGAACTCAGGAAGATGAGTGGGTCTGACTCCAGGTCAGGGCTCTGTGCTCTATGGCACCTCCTAGCTGCCCGAGGTCCGGCCCTAGGCAAGTCTCTACAGTATGAGTTAGAGAGAAGATAGTATTTACATGATTAGAGATGGAGCACTCCCCTGGGAACTCTCTGGGCCAGTGACATCCCATGTCCAGTTCAGGTCCGTGTGTATGTGTGTATTTGTATGTATGTGTGTATATGAGCATCCGTGTGTGTGTTTGTCCATGTGTCCATATGGGTGTATATCTGTGTGTAAGGTTCAAGCCAACAATCCATTTCATCTAGTACAAGCCACAGTGCTTTTCCGCCGCTTATTAAAACTGTCCTGAGGAGAAAGTAAATGCCGCGCCGGGGCAGGCTGCAACGAAGCTTCCCAAGAGCCCGCTGGGAAAGCCCCCGATTGGCTCCGATGCTGCCCTTGGCCGCAGCACCCATGGCTGGGCCTGGATCAGTCCGCCCGGAGGCCAGGTGAGCCCCTGCTTCCCAAAGGCTGCACCGCCACCACCTCAGCGCTCGCAGTCGTGCAGCTTGCTGTGGGGGACTAACCCGCAAGGTCCCTGTCCTTTGTGGACCAATAGAAACAGAGCAGAGCCAGTTAGAAATTTGCTAATCCATTGAAAGTGGTAGAAAAGGCGCCTGGGGCAAATGGCAGGAAACTTGCCTGGGGCACCAAGTTCATACTTAAATTTGAGGGGTGGAGGAATAGAGTAGGAAAGAGCGTCTTTGTTCCCCCATATCTGGATTAAGGGCTCACCTGGGAGGGCCGGCCATACAGAACCCTGCGATTTGAACAAATAGTCATGCACACTAGGTGATCATTTCTATCGGTTTCTATGAAGATAAGACCCTGAAGGATGGACTATAAATGATGTCATAGTTCTCTAAAGCTGGGCGTCCTGGAGCAGAAGCCCATTGTCCTGCCCTAGTGCTGGCCCGGACATCGTAGAATCACACATGTCGGGCCAGAAGGGACGCTGGGGGTCCGCGAGTTCACCCCACTCCTGCTTGTTTCACAGGTCAGGCTACTGTAGATCACTTGATCAAAAATAAACTTAAGAGAACGGACCGCCAACCGCGTGAGCGAGCGTCATTCTCCCAATTATCCATGCCCGGCATCCATCAAGGACACCCGGCCTGAGCAGGGAGAAGGGCAGGAAGGGCGTTCGTGACCCGGGGAAGACAGGAGGCTTCCCCCGGACCAAGGGCACGTGGGCTCAGAGTCGGGGCAGATTTATCGATGAAATGTTGGCTCCCGGCTGCGGAGCTGAGCTTGGCGGAGCGGTCTCCTAATTAACTCATAAAACACTCGATGGAGTTGAAGAGTCTTAACATCTGCATGGTTATGGAAGCACTGGGACAAGAAGACATGAAAATGTGCCTTGTTTTATCTTCTATCTTCAAAAACAGGCAGGCTTTTATCTTGAAAACCAGACATGTGAAAACCGGTTTGGAATTGCTAAGTCTCACCCCGAGAAGCTTGTTCGCAGGCTTGTTATTCGAACCCTTCTTAGGATCAGCACCGCTAAGTGAGGCAATATCTCATAACCCCTTCTGTTGTTCTTCTCTAACATCTGTTTCTCTCTGGGTGAATATTTTTGTGCAAATTGGAGTTTTCCTCTCCACGAGACTTCTGGGTAACAAAGTTCCCTTTACATCTCCAAGTGCAGGCGAGAAGCGTGAGTTCGCTCCCCCTCGGGCTCCCAGATGTATAAATTACAGTGCTCAGAAGCGGGTTACTCACAGGCCACGTGAGGACCATTTGGAGCTGGCACAAGCTGGCACAAGAGGCCGGGCAAGGCTCTCCCTTCCCGCCCCGCCTCTCCGCAGCGGTCCCCAGTGAGAGATGAGGAAAGGCCCCAGAGCAGCTGCTGACTCAGGGGGAGCAGGCCCAGGGCTCTCTCTGTCCCGAATTCAAGGCCCCTGGACCCCTGTTGGAAAAGGCTTCCATGGAGTGTCTGTACCTGAAATCTGGGCCATAATTTAGCAAGGAAGGTGGGAGGGGCCATTAAAAAAGAAAGCATGTCTGTTACTATTCCTTGGACATGTGTCTTCCTCACCCACCACACTCCCAGGTCTCTCGCAAACGGTGTCCTCCTAGCCCAAGAGAGCCCAAGAGAGGGACCCAGGACAGGCGGACAACCGGAGCACTCGGTCACGTTTTATGATGAGATTTTTGGGTCACCCCTTTTTATGCATGTGATGGGCACATCCACATACATGTAACACACATCACAGTCTGTACCCATGTGCCCATGCGTAGCTGTGCGTGTGTAATTCTACTGCACACAGACAGCTGGGAGGGCTGTCCTAGGAGCCAGAGGAGTTGTCCAGGAGCGCCCATTGTGACTGTGAGTGGCTCAGGAGGTGCTTGGCCCAAGAACAAGGCAGTGGGGCCTGAGAACAAGGCAGCGGGGACAGAGGACAAGGCAGCGGGGACAGAGAACAAGGCAATGGGGCCCAAGAACAAGGCAGCAGGGCCTGAGAACAAGGCAGCGGGGACAGAGGACAAGGCAGTGGGGCCTGAGAACAAGGCAGCAGGGCCTGAGAACAAGGCAGCGGGGAGAGAGGACAAGGCAGCGGGGACAGAGGACAAGGCAGCGGGGACAGAGGACAAGGCAGCGGGGACAGAGGACAAGGCAGTGGGGCCTGAGGACAAGGCAGCGGGGACAGAGGACAAGGCAGCGGGGACAGAGGACAAGGCAGCGGGGACAGAGGACAAGGCAGCGGGGACAGAGGACAAGGCAGCGGGGACAGAGGACAAGGCAGTGGGGCCTGAGGACAAGGCAGCGGGGACAGAGGACAAGGCAGTGGGGCCTGAGGACAAGGCAGCGGGGACAGAGGACAAGGCAGCGGGGACAGAGGACAAGGCAGCGGGGACAGAGGACAAGGCAGCGGGGACAGAGGACAAGGCAGCGGGGACAGAGGACAAGGCAGTGGGGCCCGAGAACAAGGCAGCGGGGACAGAGGACAAGGCAGCGGGGACAGAGGACAAGGCAGCGGGGACAGAGGACAAGGCAATGGGGCCCAAGAACAAGGCAGCAGGGCCCGAGAACAAGGCAGCGGGGACAGAGGACAAGGCAATGGGGCCCAAGAACAAGGCAGCAGGGCCCGAGAACAAGGCAGCGGGGACAGAGGACAAGGCAGCGGGGACAGAGGACAAGGCAGCGGGGACAGAGGACAAGGCAGTGGGGACAGAGGACAAGGCAGCGGGGACAGAGGACAAGGCAGCTGGCCCAGACGTGGGGACTATGGAAATGGCACAGATGCAAAACCTGTGTCACCTCTAAAATTCTGGGGCTCTGCAGGGCAAACCCAGGAGGCGGCGGAGGAGGATCCTGGGCCGCAGGCTGGTTGTGACTGAGGTTGTAAAGTCGGGCCTGCTCCAAGGGGGCTTCCAAGGTGGGGCTGTCACCTCTGAAAGGCTAATGAGCTTCTGAAGAGCAGTGATGGGAATTCTGGAATTTGGGGAAAGAAAGCTTTGAGAACAAAGGTTTTAACCAATCAGTGGTGTCCGTGTGGGCCCAGAAAGAACTCCCGAATCAGTCTCAGTCTGCAAAGCCAAGTCTGAGAGATGACAGGGAAGGATGCTGGCGGGGGGAGGAGGAGGCTTCTGAAAATTTTCCCGGGCTGCCCCACCTCTGATGAGGGAAAAGAAGCAGGAGGAGTGGATTCTTCCCCAGCCAAGTGGGTCAGCCCCAAGCCTCTCTTCCCCTTCACGCTGCCTCAGTCATCTGGCTCCCCTTTCTCTCTCCCTCACATCCAGTTGCTTACCACACCGTCCATCTGAGCCTGGGAACCTGGGAAGGGAGGGTTGGAGAGAAGGGGAGCCATGAATCTGCATTCGTCACCGTTTGGCATCTAAAATTCCTCTAAACCTTTGCCCTTTTCCAGGCAGCTCTCATTTTACTCCCTTCTTCCTGTTTCTGAGATCCAGCTGTTCCCCCCTCCTTAGTGTTTCTCAGGCACAACAGAGCATTTCCCGGTTCCATGTAGGGGCACTGGGGTGGGGGGGGCAGCAGATTGACTAGAGCATTAACATTGCCCCTCCCCCAGGTTCTGAGAGGACCAAATGAGTAAAGTGCTAGGCAAGTGCCGACACACAGTAGGCACTAACTAAAGGCTTAGATCTTTTGGCAGTTCCTGGGGCCAGGCATTAACTGACATAGTGCGTTCTCTGACAGCAGAGAAGCTCCCGGAGGCAGGAAAAGTTTCATTTTGTCCTTCTGTCCACAGAACCTCCATCAGTGCTTGTCACAGAGGGGGTGCTTAGGTGTTTGTTGACTGACTGGCTGATGTGACAGACTGGGGATGTGATCCCTCTCTTTGGGTACTGGAAAGGTGGCCATGTTTAAAATAGTCAGTTTGCCTTGCTTGGCTTCAGGGGAAAAAAATATGAAACAAGGAAAGGGAGTTTCATAAAGGCAAAGTTTGGGATTAGGAAAAAATTTTCCTAAAAGTAGGAACCATTTACAAGTGGAAATGGATGCCACAAAATGTGATGAGCGTGATGAGAGCTGGACTCCCAGAAGCCTTCCAGAAAAAGCAGAATGGCTACCGGTCCAATATATTATCGTGGAATTCCCGTTCAGATACAGGCAATACTTGGAAATGGCTTCCGCCTCTGAGACGCTGTATGATTCTGTAAGGAGCCGAGCCAGGGGCTATAGACCTAATTATATTCCCAGTGAACAGGGATGATGTGAGGGAGTTGCCCTTTCGGTAATTACATGACAAGAGATGGGACCTTGCTTTGGTCTAGGGAGATTGGAAATTTTTCAAGGACTGATTATGGAAGAGAGAAAAATCATCCCCTCCATGTTTCAAGGTGCTTCGTTTTTAAGATTCTGCTTTGGTTTTCTCCACCACCTTGCCCACTGATCTACTACTTTATATTCTTGGGAGGGAAGATGCTGTTGGAGTGCTCATTCTTCTACATGGAGAAAAGACCCGGGCTGCTTAGACAATATTAGACACCTTAAGCTGACTTAAGTGGGAAAGAGGCTCGTCCCATTTGGCTTTGAGACGATTCAGATATGAATTTTCTCCTTTTTTCTCTCTGAGCATCCTCGTAACCTCTGTCCAAGTGCCCTAGATTGCCCCCAGAACTGCTTTGCTGAACAGCACAGGTGGGCGTCCTCTACACTGAGCCAGACACTCGAGGGCAAATTCCAGGCTTGCCACTAACTTGTAAAGGAATGATGAGAAATGTTGTAGGAAGTGATTAGCCAAAAAGAATCAAAAAGAAGCTCTAAGGCAGTGATTCCAGAAGGACGAGGTTGCCTTAAGCTGCCTCCCTGCTGCCCCAGGAGGAATGGCTTAAGATTCAGAGGGAGACCATTCTGAGATATTGCCAATCTGGGAAGTAATTTTGCTTGACTATGCGTATTTTACAAGGGTTTTGTGTCTTTTCCAAATTAGGGGGAAAAGGAAAAATGAGAGAGAAAAATTTGATAAGTGAAAATAGTTTTTTTTTCCCCAAGAGTGTAAAGGTGCATTGAGTATTTTGCCTGGGATGAGCTCACCTGGATTCATATTCTATCATGAATCTTAATATGAGTTCAGTTCTGGGAAGCACTCTGTAATATTGAAGGAATCCTGGAGAAGAGGATTTAGGATGGTAGATGGCTTCAAATTTATATGATATGAGAACTGGATGAAGAAAATGGGGGAGTTTAGCCAAAAGCAGAGAAGACAGGCTGCTGAAAGCTGATGGGATTTCCATCATTTGAGAAACAGCCCCGGCTTCTCTAAAGACGGACACCTCGGCATCAACTAACCACAAAAAATGAGCAGTTTGTCCAGGCTGGTTTCAGAAATACATCTCCTGTCACAACTGGGGCCACTGTCAAAGCTTGGTAAGGCCTCCCAACATTTGGATGTTGAGCACTTGCTTTCGGGACCTCGGAATCACTGCCATGCCATGAGAACTCGTATCAGAAACGGCAACAAGACGGCACTAGTTGTATAGCTGGTGCTCACATCACCAGAGATGTCATGGTTTGCTTTGGCCGATCCACACTCTCTCCCCCTATGAATCTTGTGACCAATAATCACTGGGATTTGGGGGGAAATGTAGAATAATTCTTATTGAGAAAAAAAAAAAAGATTCTGGGCCAACTGACTCCAGGTATTGGAAGGTAACAGAGGACTGAAGTGAAAAGAATATTTTATATGGGATAAGAAAACCCCAAGACACTTGACCAAGTGACTTCTGGTAGCTGAGATGAAGGGGAGAAAAACACAGGGCACTTATTCTCAAATGAGCAAGCCTCATTAGTGTTCTAATGAAAGCTCTCTCTCTGTCTCTCTCTTTTTCTCTCTTTCTCTTTCTGTATGTCTCTCACTATGTCTCTTTCTCTTTCTCGCTCTGTCTCTCTGTGTCTGTCCTTCCCTTCCTCCCTCTCTTCCTCTCTCTGTCTCCCTCTGTCTCTCTCTCTCTCTCTCTCTTTCTCTCTGTCTCTGTCTCTCTCTCTCTCTCTCTCTGTCTCTCTCTCTCTCTCTTTCTCTCTGTCTCTCTCTCTCTCTCTCTCTCTCTCTCTCTCTCTCTCTCTCTCTCTGTCAAAACCAAATACACAAACAACAATTCGACAGCACCATTAGGGAAAAATGAGAAAACAAAACCATCATTTCTCACTTTGCCAAGCTCAACAAACAACCCTGACATGCCACAGCCATCAATTAAATAGGCAAACACTAAGTGAGAACACCAAACTCGCGGCTCCGGCAGCTCCTCTGCCAGCGTTCTGCTGTGATCTACATGAAGCCCACATTGACCCAATGCTTCTCAACAAACTCTCTTGGGCCCCATCTCCTCTTCTCTCTCTCCCCTCGCATCCCTCTCGTCCCATTGTCTGGGGTTCCTCCTGGGTTCCAATTGGGATCCATTCTTTCACACCCCCAGCAGCCCCACCATTCTGATGGATGGTTGTCTAGACCCAGGTGCTGGCCATGCTTCCCATCACTCTTCGGACTTCTTATCAGCCACTGTGGTGCCACGTGTGTACCCCCTTTCGGCTCCTCCTCACTTGTCCAGTTGGAGCACCATGACCAAATCAGAACTGCAGATAATCCTGAAAGGTGCACCCATTGATTTCCTATGAACGCACTTGCCAAATGTGCTGTCTCCTCCACTCACGGTGGGGTTTTCTGAGAGCAGGGACTTGTGTATTTGTATGCTAAGGAAGTGTTGGAAGCATTACCCTAAGGAAGCATGCTCCCAGGGTGAAAAGCTTGCTGCACTTGGAAATTCGTGCTTACAAATGTCCTCTACTCTTCCTTATTTATACTGCGTCACAGTGCACATTTCCACAGCACTGTGATGGTTCTGAAGTAACTAAAGGCTTCCTAGAAAGCACTGAGAACAGATAGTAGGTATATTATTGTCCCGATTTCACAAATAAGTCAACTGAGGCTCAGGGAAGCTAAAGTTCTTGCCTATGCGAGCACAATTAGGAATATAGCCATTGTGTGGTTCTAGCCTGGTTCTAGAACATCTGTAACATGCCCTTTGTTTTCATTATTCTAACTGAGGTGCTGGCTTTGTGTGAGATTGGCTAATCCCACTACTAGACAAGAGCAAGTCGTTTTCATTTTTAGATCTTTGATGGTGAATAAAGGGCACATCACAGAGTGGGTACTAATTAAATGCTTGCTGACTGCCACAGTCTGACTTACTTTGCATCAATGGGACTCAAATGTTCAGTCACTTCCAGTTATCCTTTCTTCATTCACCCATTGAGCTGACTGTTTCTTGCCACCTCCCAACATGCCTCAATGATTTATAACCGATCCTTCTTCGGTTCCCTCATTTGTCTCCAAATTATCCCTACAGCTCCTGAAAAACCACTGAGCTCTCCCCAGATCTTTAGCTCTCTCTTACCTCCCAGAGATTGTATTTCACTGGCTGATTGATGATTTCTTGTAGGCATCAATAGAAGGAAGTATGATTATTTTGCATAAATAGCACAAAAATTGGATACAAAATAAGAGAAATGAAAGAAGTGGTGATATAAGCAAGGGAGATTAAAATCATGGTGGGGTAATAAGAGATCATCCTATGACTTTGCAAGAAGGAGATGGTGTTGGGGGAGGAGAGAGGAAAAGTAAAACATAAGCAAAAATAGCTTCCTGGGGCCATTCAGCACAGGGGCAGAAAGCTCTCCATACCCACAAAGTCTCAGTGGATTTCACTGGATTACAGTACAATACACATTATGGTATAATAATAAGACACAATGCAGCCCACGTGAAAACTTACAATGGATGAGCAGAATAAGACAATCTATTATACTCAGAAATGAAAAGTGTTACAATAATAAAATGGCCTTATTTTGCTGTAGCAATAAAATGACCACATGCAATGACTTGATTTAATAAATCGTCTTTCCAAAGCTGCTGCCATGAGCATTTTTTAACCATAAAATGGCCTAATCTGATGGATTCCTCTGTCTTTTGCTCTTGTTCATATTACATTGAGTTTGATGAGTTTTCCAATATTCCAAAATGTACTGAATTCAAAAGTCAGTGTAAACATATTCTTGTGTTTACAGATAGTGTAAAATGCATGTGTTCTCTGGAAAATTCAAATTAAAAGAAAATACTACCATTAAAAAATTATAATGCATGATGCACTAATTGATCACTCATTGTGTTCAACCTTCTTGGTTTACCAAAGCTGGGGGCTGTAATCTATTTTACTCTAGTACACTGAGATGCTCATTCATGTGCCTCTTGCTACAATGATGACTGAGTTGCTGTAGTGCTTTGAAAAAAGCCATTTCTCAGTTAAGAAGCAAGCTTTTCCCCCCAAGGTTACAAAATCAAGACAAGCAGGACTCATTTCTTGTTCAAGTCCCATGAATCGCCAGACAAATGTAAAGGAATTAAACCTATTTCCACTAGATTGCCTTTCATGACACAATGACAAGAGTGTAGATTAGATTCAAAGAATGGAAGTTTTAACCCTGGATCTGCCTCTTCTCAACTATGCAGCTGTGCAGCCTTGTACAATGTACTCAGTTTGGGGGGACCTCAGTTTCCTCACCTGTAGAATGATGAGGCTGTATGAAATGACCTCTGAGGTTTCTTATGGCTTGATATTCTTGATCCTATGATCCTCTACCATCCCTTCTAGCTTGAAATCAAAGACTCTATGATCCCTTGGCATCCTCTTTCTCAGAAATTGGAGGCTCAGTTTCTGGACTGATTTTCTCTTCTTCCTTTAGTGAAGCTATTTCTCTGAAAATAACAACCAGGACTCTTTGCAGTTAAAAAAAGAAAGCTGAAATGGAGCTAAATACATCTCATTTATGGAGTTAAGCAGAGGAAGGTCATCCCTTACTTAACCTTCGTCTTCCTTTCACATATATCTGGAAGACAACCCTTGAGGATGTGGACATGTTTTGGATCAGTTAGGGACTCCATAGAAGGGCTAAGTAATATTTTCTGCAAACCACTATATACTCTCAAGCTCTAGTTTGAAACCAAGAGTCTAAATATCCCTCAAAAACAGACAGTTCCAAGGGCTCTAGGGTAGAGGTCACTAAGAGAGAGACATCATTAACTAAAGATTGCTTGACAAGCAGTATTCCCTGTTGGCCTGTCATATCTTATCCCTGGTAATGCTCAATCTTGACAATGTTTGTTTCAAAAACAAGGCTGAGCTTGAGAGGAACATTAGGGCCTGCAAGTCAGTCTGTTCTGTGCCAGTGGTAGAGGTCACACCCTTAGAATATTGTTGAGGCTTTATGACATTTCAAAGTGCATCAAGAATAATGGCAAAATCTTCATCCGCTTTGATACATTTTGCGTTCCATTAAATTCTGTTGGATAAGGAAGGTGGGATGTGATGGGGAAAAGACCTACTAACCTAAGAATCAAGAGACATAGATTCAAGAACTGACTCTATTTGTTAGTGATATGACATTGGACAAGTCACTGAATCAGTGATGGGATTAGACCAGGAGGTGTCTATGGTACTCTGGCTTTAATGAATAGCTAGATCTCTCTCTCTCTTTTTCTCTCTCTCTCTCTCTCTCTCTCTCTCTCTCTCTCTCTCTCTCTCACAAACACACACACACACATATTCATTTACTCCAGAGATACACATACATATTTTTGTAGTAAATTACATATGTATATATTATGCATATACATATTCATAGGTATGTTTACACACATATATGGTCTGATGCGTGATTGCAAAGGCTTATGAACTTCTGAGAAAATTTCTTGTACTAAGGCTGATTAATAACTGCTCCATAACTTGAGTAAATTAAAAAGCAGACATGCTCACTGTGGGCCAAGCAATGTGCTAGGCACATAGATAAAACAGGAAAATGAGGCAGCTCCTGTTCTGAAGAAACTTCCTTTCTAGTTGGAGAAGACAAGAAATAGAGCACGGTGCCTCTGCTAGGTGGCTAGAAAGGCCTGGTAGTGCTAAAGGTCAGCAGTGGAGAAGATGGTGGACATCAAGGGTTCTTCTTTGGGCATCTGGAGGTTGATATGGCAAAGACTAGTAAGACTGGAGAGAGGGGGTAGTGAGGGTAGCGGCAGGGCAGATTTTGTGCTTGGTGCTGTCCTTCTTGGAGTAGTGTATAAGGGAGAATATTTCAAATGTTCAAATGGGGATGGGTGTTTCAAAATTATTCTCCAAAATTGGAAAGGAGAAGAGTTGATAATGGGCATGTAATCAACTGATCACTCACAGGCAGGTCAACGCAGGAGCTCGACTTGTAGCGTCTTCCTCTCTCCAGAACTCTCCGACTGGCCCATTGGCCTATTTATGCTCCTTCCAGAGAGAGGGATTATGGGTAGTTCTACTTAGTACCTTGTTTCAGGTTCTGCCCAAAACATCTTCTTGTAAGATTAGATCAACTCTAATTACTTAGCAGTTAGTAAGGATTCCAACACTCCAGGAGTGGCAATGGACTTACTTCAGCTCAGCTCTTGAAGCCATCGCCCGAGAAGCACATTTTGTGAAGAAAGGAGCAGTCATTCCCACCAGCTGTCACCCACAAAGCAGCCAGATTCACCTTGCTAAAACAGAAAGGTTACCAAAGGAAACGACAGAAGGTTGGGCTTCCAGAAATCAAGCCTCAGCACCACAGTGACAGGGAATCTGGTGGCAGGACTCTGAATCTAAGAACCTCGGGAACAACAGTATCCCCAACTTCCCTCTTGAGTCTAACATCCAGGAGAAGCAACCCTTGTGAGAAAGGGCCTCCCCTTCCTAAATACCACCAATCCAAACCACTGACCAACTGCCAACAATGGAAGCTGAACCCATGAACCACCAATCCCACTCCCAGCCTCACCTCACAGCCATCATTCTAGGAAGCAATCCCCATGGAGACGTGACACAGATATTCTTCTACAGCTGCTAAAGGCTTCCCTTTTTCAGACAATGAGCTACTGATGAACAGCAACGTCTTTGCCATCAAAAACCCTGACATTGTTCAGCAACAGCCCCAGATTTGATTTCACATGTAGCGGTGACATTAAAGAAGATGGGCAGCCATTTGCTTTGCTGCAGCAGCCTAAGGACCAGAGCTCTTTTCCGTAAGACCTGAAGCTGAGACCTTCTCCCTTATTTGAATATCAGCTCCCAGAGAACGAGGAGCATCAGACTTTTTCTGGGTATCTCCAGTGCTTCTTGGCCTGGGACATAGCAAGTGCTTTTTTATTTATTCCTTATGATGTTAGAGTATCTCAAATGTAGTGCTGAAGAGTACCATGGACAGGGACTCATTCAACTTCTTCATTTCTGAAAAGTAGAAAATGCTGTCCAGAATAGTTGAAGGATATGCACAGAATCGCCCAAACAGCAGCATCAGAATGGATCCAGCACCACGGGTAGCAGCCTAGCCAGGAAGGGCAGGGGAGAAAAGGGACTTTCGTCCCCTCAGGCCAGAAGTCTGGATCATCGGTTTCAAGGTTTAATAGCGGTTCAGTTACCCTCCTTTGCCTCCACACTGACACATCTGGTAAGCAAGGGAGGGTATGGCTACCCATATGTTCTCCAAATACCCCCTAAGCTAGGGAAGAGGAGGAGGGGAAAGGTCTCCATGTGGGTAGGGTTTATGCCTTAGTATGAGCAGATGCAAAGTCAAGAGCCACTCAGTATAGGGAAGAGCTTTGTTTCCTTTTGGGGAAAACTAATTCCTGTTGGTGAGAAACAGGAGGATCCTGATCCTATACCTCCTTCCAATACTTGGATATTTTCAGGCATTGATCCCTAAAAGACTTGATCTCCACAGTAATCATCAGCCATAATTTTTAATTCAGGTTTTCAGGGAGCTGGTGCCCTGCTCACAGCTAAAGAAAGAACCTCAATGTGTGGAGATCATCAGAAAACAGGGGAGGAAAGTCAGGATGAAGCTAGTGTGAACGAATGGAGATGGAAAGAAAGAGAGATCGTACAAAGGACAGAGGAAAAGGCACCTGGTCAGGAGCAACTGCACACCTGTATGACCCTGGTTGCCTCAGTTTCCTCAACTGTAGAATGAATCAGAAAGGGAAATGGCCAACTATTCCAGTATCTTTGTCAAAAAAAAAAAGTCATGAGGGTTCCGACAGTACTGAAATAACCCAACAACAGCAACAACACAAACGAACTGAGACATGTTAGAGCCAATAATAATGAGAGCAAGCATGTGCTTTGAGGTTTGCATAGCACTGTGTGTGTGTGTGTGTGTGTGTGTGTGTGTGTGTGTGTGTGTGTGTGAGATCTCCTTTGGTCCTCAAAGCCTCCCTGTGAAATAGGAGCTGTTCTTTAACTCATTTTTCAGATGAACAAACAGGCAGAGAGAAGCCGAGCGATATGCCCGTGTCTCACTTGGGCCAGGGTCCACAGCCAAAGGGGAGTTGAGCGCACTGACAACACGAGACACATTTGCTCTGTGTACGTGTGCATCGTGCAAAGAGCAGCCAAGTTGTCAGTTGAGCCCGAGCTTATTGGTTTTTTCCTCCCTCTAATGGTTTGCTTATTTAACTGATGGCTGCTGCACATCTGAGCTGCTTGTTGAGCTTGGCAAAGTGAGAAATTATGATTTTGTCTCCTCATTTCTCCCTAATGGTGCTGTTGACTTGTTTGTGTGGCTGCCTAATATCATTCTGTTACAAGGGGCCCTAAGAGGACTGTTAAATAACCAATCAAATGTCTTCCATACACACAGTGGACTCATTTGCTGAGAGAGATTAGCCCCCTCCCCAACCAAAAATGCCTGTTCACTCCAACAACTCCCCGAGATAAGTGATCGCTCATTAAATATGCAAAAAGGGATGGAATTGATTTCATTTTTCTTCAGACTTGGCTGGCTTAAGAAACACTGTTTGAGCATCTTCCTGAGTAAATAGGTGTGTAATCACATCTGGATGAGGGTTCTGTCTGAGGCAGATGTGCCCACTCAGGCCCAAGTACTTGGGGTATAAAGGAAACAGAAAGGAAGAATCTGAAAATAAGATCTCTCAGAATGACAGCTGGAAGACCAACCCCTGAACACTGGTTTTGACCTCTCCTCTTTATAGTAATTAATACATATTGATAAAAACAGTGACTACCTCTAAATGTGAAAAATGATCATTTCTCCCTTGAATTTTATAAATTAATCATTATAATAGGGGCCAAGGTTTTCCCCTTTTCTATTTCCTCATCCAGAAATCAACCAGTGTGGGAAATCTGTCACAAAGACATACCCAGAGCAAGATCTAATCAAAGACAGTATAAGAAATTCTGTTTGGGCTAACGGGTGCCTTCCTGCTCATAGGAGATCTGTGGGAAAATGTGGGTCCTCCCTTTTGTCAGGTGATGTGGAAACGGATTAAGTCCTTTGATCAAGATTTGGGTGAGCCAAGCCACATATCCCAAGACCCTCGTTGTAATATAGATACCCTTTCATTATAAAATCCATTCTTTCAGTAATTGTTATCTATCAGAGCTGTGTACCACCCTTGGGAACACCTGCTCTTCTAAGGCTTGTAAACTGGGAGCCCACTGCCATGATGAGTTCTCTGGGCAGCCAATCACCATCCTTTTCTTAATAAACATGCTGGCCATTAATAAAATGACTAAATCACTCAGACACTACATCTCCTGAACATTTTAAAAGGTCACATATAGTTTGCAAAGCACTTTACAGACATCTCTCTTTACCCTCACAATTAGTCCGGGTGTAACATCTCAGGGGGTGGGTAAGTGCTATTATTATCCCCATTTTACAGAGGAGGAAACTGAAACCTACAGAGCTTAAATGACTTGGACTACCCCAAGTGAGGAAGTGAATTCAGATCTTACTAACTCCAGGCCCGACACTCTGCACTGGGGGCACCCCCTACTTGTTTGATCTGCATTGAATCCTGGTGTGATCTTCCTTTCAGTGAATGTTCTCAAAGGGTGCTCCTGGGGGTCCCTGAGATCTTTTCAGGGAGTCCACAAGGTCAAAACTATTTTCACAAGAATACTTAGACATTTAAATTTCTAATGGGATAGATAGTGATAGAACCCACATACACAAAACTCTTGGGTAAGAGGGTGAGGTCTTCAAATACTGTCTGAGATTTCCAAGGGATCCTGAGACCTCAGAGCTAAAAACTGCTGCTTTCCAGGATATTTTGCTCCCGGGCAGTGTAATGATTTTTGGCTGTGGAGGATTTTATTGTTGTTCAGGATGATTTCGCTCTCTGGGTTCTGGTCTCTTCCAATGGCAGGTTAATGAGGTCTGTTCACTGGTGGAAGCAATGTCCTGCTTGTTGTTCCCCCACCTCCACCCCACCACCAACTTTGGGTATCAGGGTCTAAGTGGCTGCAGTGGGTCTGGGCTGGTCTTGCAGTTACAAGGATCTATAATCAAGTCTTGTCTCAAATGTCTCTGAGCTTTGTCACTGGTTAAGTGGCCCACAGGGTTCTGATCCAGTTAGGTTTTCACACTGGGCATTCCCTATGCCAATTAACTCAAAGATCCCGACTCCCACTTGCCCCCCACAAAAAACGTTAGAAGAACCCTCTTTGCTTGGTATTCAAATGGGAGTGTCCATGCTAGCTCTGGTTCGAGAATTCTTCTTTAAACTTCCTCAAACATTGCAGAAAGCCATCGTGTCCCCAACAAGTCACCTTGTGGGTAACTTTCATATTAAACATAAAGAAAACCGTGGCTACTTTTGACCACTAGAAAGCAGTCATGAAGCAGAGAGTGGCTTTCAAGGGGGAGCAGCCCACGGGCTGAGCCCAGTCTGCCTGCACCTGCTCTCATGAGGGAGGAAAAGCTCCCATTTAGCTGAGACACCATGGGACAGTGGGATGAATATCCTTCTAAAAGTCCTGTGTCTCCAAGTGTCTTGTATTCCTGGGTCCATAACCATGTCTGAATTTTAAGTAGCAGTCCCAGAGGAGCTTAATATGTAATCGTGTTTTTATGTAATCTAGATTTACCCAAGCCTTGGGTTCCTGATCCATGGGGAAGAAGCCAGATTAGATCTCCCAGCTCTGAAAGTCTGGGAAATTGATGTTGCTTTATTCGTCTCCTGACTGCACAAGGAGAGGTTTTCCTCTCCTGAGTGGAGTTTATAAAATGCAGTTCAAATGGAAAGTCCCCACAGACCTATTTGTGAGCTTAAATTTGTCTAAATATTTAAAGGACTCAAAATGAGCTTCCCCATCTATCGACTTTTATCTTCCTCTAGTTCGTGTTTTCCACATTTGCAGCCAAAAGGCCAGGCCATCTCCAAGCATTTATGTAGCAACTCATGGGGCAGTCTGCCCTTTTTAGCTTGTTTTATTTTATGGAAGGTGGATGATAAGAACAGGTGCCTCACCACTTTGAAATGAGTGTCCACTGGGCTGGAAGTTAGTTAGCTGGGAAGGCTTTGGCAAATAAGTTCAATAACTCTGCATCAGAAAGAGAAAGGGACTCGCTGTCCAAATGGCTCAGAATGTTCCACTTAAACCGAAAGGTTATTGCTTAAAACAATGAATCCAGAGAAACGTCTTCTGCTGAATCAGCTGCCTAATGGAGGAAAATCACAGAACAAGAGGATTTCAGGGCTGGAAGGCACCTCAGTGGCTATCCCATTTAACTCCTGCCAGAAAAAGAATCTTTTTCAAGTGGCTGTAGAGGATAGGGACATGTAGCTCTTCCACTTTGGAAAAACTTCAATTATTTGCACCTTTCTTCCAACCTCGAGCTTTTTTGCAACTTTGCATCTTCACTCCAGTAACTAATGAAGTTACTGGCTCTCCCCATTGGGGCTGAACAGAACAAAGCTAATGGTTTTTCCACGGGAGAACTTCAAACATTTGTCATCCTTCAGTTTCCTCTTCCTCAGGCTAAACATCCCTAACTCCTTCTCCTAAACCTCCTTTGGCATGAACACTGGCGCGGCCCCTCACCACCATGATTACCTTCCTCTGGCTGCTCTGTAACTTGCTTACATCATAGTGGTCAGAACCAAATCCACGCTCCAGCTGAGGGCAGACAAAGACCAAGGACTGTGGGACTCTCATTTCCCTCCCTATTTGGGGAAGCCATGTTTTCCTTCCCCCATGTTTGGTGGCCACATTCCACTGCACACTCTTGTTGGTCCGGCACGCCCCTCTGAGCCCTCAAGCCTTTGTTAGGACAACTGCTGTCTGCCGGTGCCCTGTATCCCCACCTTGTACCGGTGAATTGTCCTACACGAGAATGAACCTTAGCACAAAGTCTCAGCTGCCAGTGTGGAACTTGGTTCCGCTCAGTTGAGCAGGTTTGTTGGAGGGCTTTGTTTTTCTTGCTTTTCTATTCTTCCAGCATAGGGGGCACACACAAGCAGGGACAGAGACAGGTAGAACAGAAAGAATAGGAGAATTAGTAGGACACTTTTTAAGTGCAGAGAAAATGAAAAAAAAAAGATGGAAAAAACCCATACTGCGTTGAAAGCTATATATTGAATTTATTATTAAAATTAAATCAAATTAAAATTCAAAGTGAGCTGCCATAAAAGAGACTTTCGGGCCCATGGAAGCATTCCATGGAATGCTTTTTTTCTGTTCTGTTGGTCGCTAGAAACACCAGTTTTATTTGGGTTTTGTTGAGATCAGAATTTTAAAAGTCTTAGCTCCTCTGTCTCACTGTTGCCACACATTGTCTAAAAAAACATCACCCACGTCTTTCTTTGGGAATAAAACCTCAGCTCATCTAAGCTGAAATTGAGAAGGAAAGTCAACTCTGGAAAGACAAGTATCTTTGTCATCTAAAGAGAGAAAGAGCAGTAACAAATTCTGAAAGAGAGATAACATTGCCCTAGCAAGTTGTATTAAATCATCAGAGTGACTAAAACCCACTGGAAGACGGAGCCCAGGCTGACAGCTAATAAAAGTCTAGTAATTAGGTGAAAACATCAGGTTGCAAAGTGCAAAGATTCCGAAAACCCCTGAAGCCATTTAATATCTCCTGTTTGCCGCAGACCAAGAGGCAGCTCCCAAAGCAGACTCAGTCTCATTACTGAGCTAATGGACATTATGCTCAGAGGTACCTTTTTCACTGCCAAATAAATCAGAATTCTAAAAAGTGAAGCCTGATAACGTGGTGCAGGAAGGATTTGAAAGCACACGGCTGAGTGTTTTAGGTGTCGGGTTTAATTTGCCTCAGCCCGCTAGATTCTGGGAAAGGGGCTCCAGAGGGCTCTGCAGCATCCAAGGCAGAATTTCCCACTGTCAATTCGACTGGCAGAAAAATCAGAGCGTGGACACGATCGCCCGGCGGGGCGTATTCCTGACCCTCATCAGAGACCAGAGAGAAAAGGCGCTAGAAGAGGTGGATTTCCCCAACTCTGGCTTGTTTGGCAGGAAAGGCAGAGCCCAGAGGAGGAAGGGAGAAGGGACTGGAGAGAGATGGAGAAAAGGAGCCTGGAAGGAGGGACGGGGGAGGGGGAGGAGGGAAGACGAATGGTTGCCGAAAGGAGTGGTGAGGAACACTGGGGACCCATCCGCGTATACCTGCCCTTCGGTGCACACATGCAGCCCTATCCTGGCGGCGCAAGTTGCCCCTTGGGCAACCTCATTGGTTTTCTAGGCATCCGTTGCCTGGAGGATATTTAGAAATCCATCCACATGCTGTAGATTTTCCTAGACATTTTTCAACATACAGCAGCTCTAATGACCTTGGCAGAGAGTTCTTACTAGGGATTAATAACTGGCTGGGCTTAATGGTCCTTAGTTGTGTCTTGGGCCATCTTCCCAGTCAGCCATTAATTCCTGGGAACGGCCCTGTGCACTGACCATTACAGCAGGAGTGGCTCTCGGGGGCGATGAGGCGCTACCCAATGCGTGTCCGATGGAAGACTCCTGTGAGCAGTCACCTCCTTGTTTCCCTTCCTGCTCTCAGGGTCGGGGTCTGCATTTCACATGGGACCCTCCCGCCAGCCAACAGTTTCCTTCCGGGGAGTCCCACGTAGTCTCCCAGAAATAAACTGGAGCTGGATTTGTTTTTCAAAGGAGGAGAGGAGCCCTAAAACCTCGCGTTTGTGTTTAGTCATTTCCGTTTTAAGTCTGGAGGATTTCAGTGTGAGAAACTCCTCCCACCAAAGCATAAAGTCACCTCCATGCCCAAAGGCCATCCCCCCTTGTAGGGTACTGGTCTTCCTTTAACCTGCATCTTAAGCACCAGCTTCAGCAGGAAGGAGTCTTTCCGGGTTCTCTCTCTCCCAAAATACCTTTCATTTAACTTCTTTGTATGAATTTTATTTATCAACTGGTAGTTCAATAAGCAGAATGCTGGACTTGAAGTCAAGAAGACCTGAGTTCAAATTCAAACTCAGGCATTACCATTCAACCCTGAGCAAGCCATTTAATATCTATCTGTGTCAGTTTCCCTCTTAAAGTGGGAATAGCAATTCCATCTATTTCCCAGAGCAGTTGTGAGGATTAAATGAGCTATTTGTGAAGTCCTTTGCAAATTTTAAAGTTCCAAATAAGTGCTAGCTATTATTGAGTACTGAAAACAATATCCTGTGCATTTTTCATAATAAAAAAAAGTAATTTCATATTACTGTAATTTTTTACCGTATTAGGATTTTAAAAGGATGTATTTACTATTACTGCCTTTCTGCAATTGGTTTATGCCTTAATATGTGGTCAACTGTTTCATAGGTGCCATCTACCATGAAACACGTATATTTCTTTCTATTCTCATTCACTTTTCTCCAGAACTTTATCATGTCTAATTTTCCAAAATTCCATTCACCTGATAATTTCTTTATTGTTTATTTTATGGTTAGATTTCTCTAATTCTGAGAGGAGAAAGTTGAGATCCCCCACTAGAGGTTTACTGTCTTTTTCCTCCTATGACACATTTAACTTTTTTTAAAAATCTGGATGCCATTCTATCTGGTGCATATATGTTGTGTTGTTATTACTTTGTTGTCTATGGTACCTTTTACCAAGATGAAGTTTTCCTGCTTATCTCTTTTAATTAGATTTATTGTTGCTTTTGTTTTGCCTGAGATCATGAATGCTATCTGAGCTTATTTTTTTTACTTCAGTTAAAGAATAATAGATTCTGCTTTAGTACCTTATCTTTGCTCGTTTGTCTCTCCATTATAAATGTGTTTCTTGTCAAGCACCCATTGTAGGATTCCTTTCTCACAAGTGTGTTGCTTCTGACCACTGCCTCCTGCAATCTACCTTTCCTTCTATCAGTCTCCCCATTTCTCTTATATTCTTCCCTCCCTACGTCCTTATAAAGTAAGAGAGATTAATATTCCGAAATGATTGTGAATGCTATACCCTCTTTGAGCCAATTCCAATGAGAGCAAGGTTCAAGAGTTGTCTGCAACACCTCCATCTTCCTCTCTACTGTAATAGCTCTTGTATACCTCTTTTATGTGGGATAATTTGTCCCAACCTACCTCTCCCTTCCTTCTTCCCTCAGTGCATCCCTCTTTCTCACCTTTAATTTGGGGAATTTTTAAAAATATCATCCTGCTGGAATCAACATCCCTATGCCTTCTGTCTATGTATACACCTTTTAACTGCCCTAATAGTGATGAAGTTCTCAAGTGTTGAAAGCATCGTCTTTCCATGTAAGAATTTAATAGTTTGACATTATGGGAACCATTGTTTTCTCTTTCCTTTTACCTTTTAGTGCTTCTCTTGAGTCTTATATTTGAAAATCAAAATTTCTATTCAATTACATTTTTCAACAGGCAAGCTTAAAAGTCCTCCATTTATTAAATGCCTTTGTTTCTCCTAAAGAATTACACTCAATTTTGCAGGGCAGGTGGTTCTTGGTTGTAATCCTAGATCCTTTGCCTTTCAGAATATCATTTTCCAAGTGCACCATTCCTTTGATGTAGAAGCTGCTAAATTGTGTGTTATCCCAATTGTGGATCCACAACATTTGAATTGTTTCTTTCTGACTGCCTCCAATATTTTCTCCATGAACTGGAAGCTCTGCTATTTGGCTGTAATATTACTGGGAATTTTCATTTTGGGATCTTTTTTTCTGGAGGTGGTTAGCAGATTCTTTTGATTTCTATTTTACCTTCTGATTCTAGAATATCAGGGCAATTTTTCTTCACAATTTCTTGAAATATGATGTCTAGTCTCTTTTTCTAATCATGACTTTCATGTAGTCCAAAAGTTTTTTTTTAAATCATTATCTCTCCTGGAACTATTTTATACATCGATTGTTTTTCCAATGAGAGATTTTATCTCTTCCTCTCTTTATTTTTATATTTTTTTATTTTATTGTTTCTTCTTGTCTCATGAGGTCATTAATATCTTCTTGCCAATTGTAATTTTTAAGGAATTATTTTCTTCAGTGAGATTTTGTGCTTCCTTTTCCATTTGGCCAATTTTCCTTTTTAATGAACTGTTTTCCTCAGTAGATTTTTTTACATCTTTTTTTTCCATTTTTGTACTTCCTTTACCTTGTTGTTCACTCTTTTTTTTCATGATTCAGAGTTAGGGAAAATCGTTGGAATCTTTACAAACTCAGCTCTGTTGCATTGAGCAAATGATTGACCCTCTTGAACTTCAGTGTCATCATCTGAAAAGTCAAGGAGCTGGCTTAATGACCTCTAATATCTCTTGCAGCTAAAGGTCTATGATCCTAAGGAGAGAACTGAAAAAAGACTCTTGGGGAACTGGGAAGAGGTTCAGGGTCTAGTAAAGAATTCAGAGGAAAAAGCAATTGCAGAGGTAAGAAAGGAGGCTGGAACACCTTGTGTGGCCAGAGCCAATTGGAATGGAGAGAGATTGGCATCCAGGAAGAGAAGGCAGCCAATGGCAAAGAGGTCAAGAGAAAGAAAACCCAAATAGCCCATTGGATTTGGAGCAGGGGTCATTCTGTGGATGGAGTAGGAGGGTGTATGTTGGGGCAAAGGTTTGAGTAGAACATGAGTCATAAGTGGGAACAACAGGTATAGAGAACGTTTACAAAAAAGTTTTTCAGAGAAAGAAAGAGAGAGATGACATGGGAACTGGATAAGCCAGAAGAGTAAACAGGCATTTTCAGGAGCAGGAGAAATGAGCATGCTCATAGATGGTTCTACTTTTGTCTTTGGATCTCCAGAACCAAATAAAGTGCCTAGTACATAGAAGATGCTTAATAAATGCTTGTGAATGGGTAGATGGAAGGAAGGAAGGAAGGAAGGAAGGAAGGAAGGAAGGAAGGAAGGAAGGAAGGAAGGAAGGAAGGAAGGAAGGAAGGAAATGTGGATGAATGGGTAGTGGATAGGAAGGAGCCTATATTAAGAGAGTAATTGAAATGTACAAAAGGGATTGGGTGAGTGGTGGAACAAGATTCTAGAGCAGATTGAAGGGAGTTGGTTGCAAGGTAAAGAGAGTGAAAGTAGAACCCTGGGAGACTCAGAACAGTGTAGCTCTGAGATCCTAAGCCTAGAAATGGCCTAAAGTCTTAGCCCTGGGAGGCTGTTTATGCAAGCTTCACCTCCCCAGGCCTGTTTCTTCATCTGAAAAAAATGAGAGCATTGAACAAGATGAAGTCCCTTCCAGCTCTATAGCTGGATACAATAATCTCTAGGGAGAAAAAGAGATAGCTTTTCTATGGATGATGAATAAAAAGGAGGAAAGACAGTGGAGGGAGGATGCTGAACAGTTCTAAGGAGCGCTTGGAGCCTCTGGGAGATCCAGTTGTGGGCTTCAGTATTCTCAGGGAAGTAGGTGGGGGTGAGACAGGTGAGGAGATGAAGGGTGGGGAGCAAGGAGAGGTTGTGGTTAGTTGCACTGTTAGTATGATGTCACCACCCCCTCTTTCTCAATTAACCTCATTACTGTCTCATCCCTTCCACGAGCAGGAGGCTGGGAGCACTTAAAGGAAAATCCATGTAACTACTGCATTAGGAGTCTGGCTCACCAAGGCATGAATATTTTTACTCATATCATTAAGCTCCTGAGGATAGTGCAAGTGTGGAGATGAGGTCAGAGACAGCTTCCTCTTCTTTTTTTCTGTGCAAAATTGAAAACATAAAAATGCAAGAAACAGGGCTGCACAAATTGTTTAATTTTCAGTCATCAGCCTCCCAAGACATCATCAGTTTCTCTGAATGCAGAAAATGAAATTCATTTCCTTCTTCTTTAGACAGGATTCAGCCAGTAGGACGTGCTCTACTCTGCTAGAAAATAAATGTAGCATTATGTTTAGCATGACTATTGTCATTTTATTGGCACTACTTAGTGAAATGCACTTAAGGCAGAATCAGACTCTCTCTCTCTCTCTCTCTCTCTCTCTCTCTCTCTCTCTCTCTCTCTCTCTCTCTCTCTGTGTGTGTGTGTGTGTGTGTGTGTGCGCGCGCCTCTGTCTCTCTCCTCCATCACTTTCCTTTATCCCTCTATTTCTTCTTTCTCTCTCTGTCTGTCTGTCTCTGTCTCTGTCTGTCTGTCTGTCTCTCTGTGTGTGTGCGTGTATGTGTCTGCCTCTGTCTCTCTCTGTATCTCTGTGTCTCTGTCTCTGTCTCTCTTCCCCATCACTTTCCTTTATCCCTCTCTTTCTTCTTTCTCTCTCTCTCTCTCTCTCTCTCTCTCTCTCTCTCTCTCTCTCTCTCTCTCTCTCTCTTTCTCTCTCTCTTTCTCTCTCTCTCTCCCTCCCTCCATCCTTCCCTCCCTCCCTCCCTCTCTTTCTTTCTCTCTGGATATGTGTGTGTGTGTGCCTCTGTCTCTCTCTGTAGCTCTGTGTCTCTGTCTCTCTTCCCCATCACTTTCCTTGATCCCTCTCTTTCTTCTTTCTCTGTCTCTGTCTCTCTGTCTGTCTGTCTGTCTCTCTCTCTCTTTCTCTCTCCCTCCCTCCCTCTCTCTCTTCCTCCCTCCCTCCCTCCCTCTTTCTCTCTGGGTATGTGTGTGTGTGTTTGCCTCTGTCTCTCTGTATCTCTGTCTCTGTCTCTCTTCCCCATCACTTTCCTTTATCCCTCTCTTTCTTCTTTCTCTGTCTCTCTCTATCTCTCTCTCCCCCTCCCTCCCTCCTTCTCTTTCTTTCTCTCTGGGTATGTGTGTGTGTGTCTGCCTCTGTCTCTCTTTGTCTCTGTCTCTCTCTCTTCCCTTCTTCTCTTTTGTCTTTGGATCTTCAGAACCAAATAGAGTGCCTAGTACATAGAAGATGCTTAATAAATGCTTGTGAATGGGTAGATGGAAGGAAGGAAGGAAGGAAGGAAGGAAGGAAGGAAGGAAGGAAGGAAGGAAGGAAGGAAGGAAGGAAATGTGGACAGATAGATAGATAGATAGATAGATAGATAGATAGATAGATAGATAGATAGGAGAGAGATAAGCATACAGAAAAACAGACTAGATAGATAGATAGATAGATAGATAGATAGATAGATAGATAGATAGAGATAGGAGATAGATTGATGGATAGGAGATAGAAAATAGATGGATGGATGGATGGGAGATAGAAAAATAAAAAGAGAGAAAGACTGATGGATAGACAGACAGATAGATAGAAGAGAGATAAGAAGACAGAAAAACAGTCTAGATAGATAGATAGATAGAGATAGGAGATTGATGGATAGGAGATAGAAAATAGATAAAGAGAAAGAGAGACTGATGGATATATAGATAGATAATAGATAGATGGAGAGATAGATGGGCAGATAAATAGTGGGCTGGTAGATGTTGTTGTTGCTTGACATGTTCCCTGATATCAAGAAGGTGATGCCATTAATTGAAAATCATTTAGTTTTAAGTGAGGGAGGGCTGTGTAAAGTCTCCAGCCTCGCTTTCTCCTCTGGATCCATCTGGGTTCAGTGACAAGATAAAAACAAGGATGACCAGAAACGGCCCTGGATACAGGGGGAGCCTGGGGCCCTTTAAAGCTAAGGTCTTTCCCAGATCTCAGTGTGCCCGAGGCAACATCCATCCAGTAAAAAATGAGGCAGAGTGACAAGGAAAGACCCTCCGACATCATTGCTATTCACACTAAACTTGAGCCAATCAGAGCCCAAACAATCCGGGGGCTCGGACCAAGCCCTGCTGACGCCCAGTCACTTAGAGGCAGAGGGACTTGGGTTTGCGGATGGTCCTTAAGAAAGGAATGTAGCCCCTGTACCCCAAGGTGTCTTGCAGCTGTCTGCAATCAAAGGAACCCAAAGCTGATAGAGGTCGAGAGGAATTGTAGATACAGAGCTGGAGGCAGAGATGGCAGAGATTCAGAAGAGCGGGAGATGTGGATGTGGATGAGGATCTCACTGACATAGAGATATGGATGTGAATGGTAGAGATGTAGCCGAAAGAGCCCTGACCTCCAGTTAGAGGAACTGGGTTCAAATCCTGCCTTCAATGCCTACTACAGTATAACCCTGGAGAGATCCCTTAGCCTCACTCCTCCTCAGTTTCCTCATCCATAAAATGGGCTGTTATGCCAATAGTAGTCCCTTTCTCCTATGGTTGTCATGAGACTCAAGGAGATAACATGTGTAAAGCTATTTGCAAATCCTAGAGCAGTAGGCAAACACGGTTGCCATTATGGGCACAAAGTTCCATATGTTTGAGCCTCACGATAGCCCTGGGAGGTCGTTGCTTTGCAGATTGGGGCACTGAGGCCACGGGGTTCATAGAGGCTCACACAGAGCGAGGGACTTGAAGCTCCATCCTCCTCACTCCATATTCAGCGTTCCTTCCACCTAACTCGAAACATTGGGTCAGTTCAGGATCCCTGGGATTTGAGATGTCACGTGTGGGGATGCAGATCCCAATCTGTTTGCAGTTTCATAGATTCCTGATAAATCACACCAGAACCTCTGATTTTCAATTTAAGACAAATTTCCAAATGAACCAGAGTTAATTTGGTGGTGACGGGAAATTGGGCTGCATGAGAACGGATTGAGGGAACTGAAGACATTTAACCTGAAAAAGCAGAGACCTGGGGAGCCAGGATGGCCTTCTTCAATTATTCAAATGGTTGTTCTATGGAGGATGAATCAGAACTAATGTCTGTCCCCATAGGGCGGATCCAGGAGCCCTGGGATGAGAGAGAGAGGAGCCCATTTTCGGCCAACATGAGGAAAAATGGCCTACTCTTTAGAGACTTTCCAGAACGGACTGGGCCAAGTCAACCAGAGACTGAGTGGTCATTTGTCAGGGAGGTGGCAAAATGCATCTGCCCAGGTCCGGCAGGACTCATTGGTCTCCGAGGACCCTCAGTTCTGGGATTCTAGGCTTCTGGGTTCTTGTATCAATTGGGAAGTTGGACTTGCTGAGCTCTGCTCCCCCCTGCATGTCTACGGTTCCACCATTCTAGTACTGTTCCCTCAACATCGCAGGCTGGTGGCCTCTCGGCAATAGGACGGAATTAGTGACACACACCACTTTGTGAAACACCCGACCACCCCATCTTTTTTCACGGCTTCCTATCATTATTCTGTCTGGGGCTTGTTGGTCTTGGCCACAGGCCCTAATTATATTATCTTCAAACAGCAAGTAAACGATATTTCCCACCGAAGCTGAACGAGGAAATGTTTGATTTGACATACTTAGGCGTGCTTGTGTGCCAGGAGGTTTGAAATGAGCATTGCCATCGGAGTCCTCCTTGGTCCCTGGGTTCCAAAATGCGTGTTTTCATGTTTTCTTGTGATTAGTGAGGGGAAGCCAGAATCCCCAAATGTGGCTCTGCCCCTGGCTCCGGATAGATTGACCCAGATGGCACCCCCTAGACTCTTCTGTGATTTCAGGAAAACACGCCAGCTGCCCATTGCAAAAGAAGACGGTGCAAGGGGTTAGAGTTTACACATCATCTCCCACTTATTTCTAATCAAAGAATCACAGATTTAGAACTGGAAGGGACCCTGGAGGTCAACTAACCAACCCTCTCATCTTCTAGATGAGCAACAAAGGCCCAGGGATCTTTTAAACCCAAAAAGGGCTGGGATGTGAAATGGAGTGCTTGGGATTCAAATCCAGCCCTCATTGCCTGCTTTGGAGAAAAGGCATCTTATTACAGATACCCTAGAACATGGAAAAGAAGAATATGAGAGATTTAAAAAGAGAGCGATCCCTTCTACCTCTGGAGACCAGGGAAAATGACACTGGAATTGAGTCTTAAAGGAGGAGAATTAGGGTTTTAACCAGAAAAGCTGTTGGAGCTGTGGGAACAGGCCATTTCATGGGGGAAAGCAAGGACAAAGATCTAGAGGTAGGAAAAGACAGGGAACGTTCAGAGAAGTCATCTACACTGGCCAGAAGTTTAAGCTAGTTCCAGAGAATAGGAGACGACTGGAAAGGATCTAACTCATTTATTCATTCAACTATTATGGTCAGACACAGCCAGCTTCTTGTGCCATGTGCCAGACCTGCAATAAAGTAATAACAAAAACACACACTTAAAGGCCTGCTGAGCACATTCCACATGTGCTCCCATTTTATCCTCTAAACTACTCAAAACTCGCTCGAGTTTACAGATGAGGAAATAGAGGCTGAATGAGTTAAATGACTTGAATCTTAGAATAGACAGAAATCTGAAGTGTGAAAATTCACTATCTTGTCAAAATCTGCAGTTCAGTTCATAGGTTTTGAAAGTCAGGTGAGGATTTGGATAAAAAGAACGCACTTGCGTGTTTCCTCTGGCAAATCATCCCTGACTCCCCCTATTGTACATGTATTCCCCTCGTTCTCCTGAAATTTCTCTGTACGTGCTTATCTTTGTTTAGTTGAATTTTCCCAGTAGAATAGAAGCCCCTTGAGGAAGGGATTGTTTTGTTCTTATCTTTTTATCTCCAGTATATGGTTCAGATGTGGCAGTAGAAATAGGGACCAGACCTGCAATTCCTGTGTAACAAACTCCCTCTATTAATGAAAATTGGCACCTTCTCTGTAACTTACAAACTCAAGATGCCTGGGCTTGGGTACCCAGAACTGAGAAGTATCCTCACTGAAATGATATTCAAACCCATGAGAGGGAGCGCTAAACAAAGAAAGAATATAAAAATATAAAATATGCACAAAGAAGAAAGCCCAGGGCGACAGAGCCTTGGGAGGGCACTCACTGTTTGGGGCAAGATGGCTGAAAAGATCAAAGAATTGGGAATCGAATGGGGCGTCATGGTAACCCATGTGTAAGTGTCAAAAAGATGAAGGTGGAGAAGAGAGCGTGGGATGCTGGGAGATCCAGTATGTTCACTGCTTCTCCAACTCTGGGCCATCTGCCAATTTGATAAGCATTCCATCCATGGCTTTATCTAAGGAAGTCATGGAGAGAAATGCAAAATGGCCCCAGACCAAGCATAGATCCCTGGGCACAACCCTGGGGATGTCCTTCCAAGGGCACGTTGAACCACCGATGACGACTCTCTGAGGTTGGCCAGCCAGTTCTAAATTCATCTCATTGGGCCACTGACCAGTGGTCAACTGTCTCTTAATCTGGGCCGCCAGAAGGTCATGAGCTGCTCCCTCAAACCCATATGTCACTCATCCAGTCATTTCTCCTTGGGCCTTAGTGTGGACAACTGGCAAATGAAAGGATTGGACCAAATGACCTTGAAGGTCCCACCCAGATCTGAATCTGGGGAATAGAGGAGAGAGACCAGACTTGAGGTGTTCTTGTTATAAGCAACAGCCACATAAGGAAGCTTCTATGGATGCTATTTTGGGAGCTCCCTGAGACATTAAGTGACTTGCAGGGGCTCACACAGACACAGTACATGGAAGAAGCCAAACTTGAATCCAGAATTGAGGCTAGCTCTCTAACCACTCTGACACACATTGTGTTCCTTGCACACAGTAGGCATTTAAAAGTAGTGTGATAGAACTGGATCCCATGGTTCAGGAGAGACAATGCTTAAATCTTCAGGGTGAGGATTTGCTTTTGGAAACCAGAAAGAGCTACAAGGCAAGTCTCAATTGTTTGTTTGGTTGATTCTCTAGGTATAAGAAAATAATGAAGAATTTAATAATATGTTAAAATTGAAAATTGTGTCCTACATATATATATAAATATGTATATATGTATGTATATGTGTGTATATTATATTTTTTTCTGGGTGAGCTGATTGTTAAAATTTACAAGCCCAACCCCATCACCTGATTGGTGTTTATTGACCACCACTGAATGAAACCTGCCAGTGTCCCCCAACTGCAGACATTCCTAATTTCCCTCTTCTCTAGAGACGCTCCTTCCCTTATTGATCAGCCTTTGTTTCTCTGATGCTTTACAGTCCCTGAAGATGCACTGCAGAGACTGCGCCCTGGTGACAAGCTCGGGTCACCTCCTGGGAAGCCGGCAGGGAGAGCGCATAGACCAGACGGAGTGTGTGATCCGTATGAACGACGCGCCCACCCGCGGTTACGGCCGGGACGTGGGCAACAAGACTAGCCTTCGCGTCATCGCCCATTCCAGCATCCAGAGGATTCTCCACAAGAGGCAGGAACTCTTAAACATGAGCCAGGGGACCGTGTTCATCTTCTGGGGGCCCAGCAACTACATGCGGAGGGATGGCAAAGGGCTGGTCTACAACAACCTGCAGCTGATGAATCAGGTCCTCCCCAGACTAAAGGTCTTCATGATCACCAGGCACAAGATGCTCCACTTTGACGAGCTCTTCAAACGGGAAACTGGCAAAGACAGGTAAGGGAGCTCCAGCGCCCACTGCCCCCGGCTCTTCGGGCTGCCGCCTCCTGGTTGGATGGCGGGTTCCCGTCAACTCTGACATTCTGTGGTTCTGTGACAAGGAGATCGCTTGGGTTCCTCCCAGCTCGGGAAGAAACTGGCCATTCACATGAGAGGATCTGCGTTTTAAGCAGAAAAGAACATTGTGCCTGTTTGGAAAGCTTTTTGTGAGAAAGGATCCTGGGATCACCTTTCATAGAACCACATAAAGTGAGCGCTGGAGGGACCTTTGGAAATCCTCCAGAATGGTAGATTTCAAGATGGAAGTGACTTCAGGGATCATGATGCTCAACTCTCTGCCCCACCCCCAATTCATACATGTATTTTGCAGATGCTGAAGCCAGAGACTATTGCTGGCTAGGGTACCCAAGGGCCTGGTTCAAATCCCAGCTGTGCCATTAACTTCCTGTCCCCTCCTGGGGCCTCAGTTACAATGCTGTAAAATGAAGCATCAGAGGATGAAATGCTCTTTTCCTCTCTAAATAGATGACCTCTTGAACATCTAAGCATCCAGCTGGAGGTCTCTGCTCTGTACCATGTAGAAAAGAAAGATCTGTCTTTCTATTTTAGAAAGAACCCTTAGTAATTAGGATGAATTATTCAATCTGAAGATATCTTGTACACACAATTTATTTACAGCAATATTAATAACTGGTATTTCCAAAACATTTTGAAATCTGCCAGCTCCTTGGTCTACCTTTTCTCAACAAATCTCAGAGGAAAAGACTACAAGCCGTAATAATCTCCAGTTTACAGATGAGAACGCTGAGGCTCAGCCAGGGCTGAGTCATGTAGGAGATCACACAGCTGGTAAATGGTGAGGGAAAGAGTTGATTCTTGAGTCTTCCTGATCCAGGCTCAGCAAACGTGCACCCATATGACCCAAAAGGGAGAGAGATGGTGGTTTTCGATATCACTTTAGGGTAACATAACCAGAATTACTTTTTGACTTGTTTGTGAAAATTGGAATGAAGGGAGCTTCTTTTATGGTGGAAATCCAACTACCTTTTACAGGGTGATGACAACTTCTGGGTAGAATTGTTTCTAAAAGGTGGGTCAGTAGCACCTTAAATCGACAATTGGCAGAGTGAATTTTTCAGTTTTTATGAAGACCATAGAAATCCAAAGGGCACAGAATGTAAATAAAAGTTCTTTGGTTTACTCATGTTTTATTATGGTCAAAAAAGGGCAAAAATAAAAATAAAAATAATTTTAAAAATTTAAAAAGAGGCAGCTAGGTGGCGCAGTGCATAGAGCTCTGAAGTCAGGAGGACCTGAGTTCAAATCTAACCTCAGATACTTAACACTTCCTAGCTGTGTGATCCTGGGCAAATCACTTAATCCCAATTGCCTCAGCAAAAATTTAAAATTTAAATTAAAATAAAAAGACAAAAAGAGCATCATGACCAGCCCATTCATTTCCCAGATGAAGAAGTGGAGATCTGAGAGGTATAGTGGCTCACTGAAGGTCGTGCAGCAAAGTGGGTTTTTTCAATTCAATGGGCATCCATCAGACAGCTATTCATTTGTTATGAATACAAGGATATTTTGGCCCTGACTGGGACAGATAAGTGGTGGAGTCTTGACTCTGACACTTGCTATCTGTGTCTCAGTAAGTCACTTAACTTTAATTGCCTTGCAAAAAGTAAAATAAGATAGGCCCTGACCTCAAGGACCTACTAGGACCTACAAGGACCTCTACAAAGGGGTCCACATGTAGCTAAATACAAATAATTTTAGTGTAGAAAGAGAAGTTCTTAACCAAAGGGTCAGTGCATTTGGGGTTTTAAAAAATATTTTGGTAATTGCATTTCATTAAACAGGTTACCTTTATATCTTATTTTTATTTGAAATTTGAATTTATGATTCTGAGAAAGGATCTATAGATTTCATCAGACTGACTGCCAAGGAGACTGGGGCATAGCAAAGTGGAGAATTCTTGAATGGGAAGAGTCTCAAATGTTCTTGTCCAGAGGATGGAGCCCCTTGCATTGGGCCTTCAGACAGGAAGCCCATGGGAAAACCGGGAGTGGGGGAGCCATGGGAACAATAGATGTGTCTGCTGGTTCATGATGGGAAGAAGAATAACAGGGAGTTGGGGATCTTGTCTTTAAATGCCAAGCATTTTATCCCAGAAGTCATAGGGAACCACTGAGGAATCTTAGGAGGAACATGACTTCCGAGATGATGAGAGGCTGGGTTACACTGATGGTGTTTATTGGAAGTGGAGAGAAAAGTACAGGTGTGAGAGATTCAGGGGAGGTAGAATGAATAGGACTTGTCATTAATTAGATATGGGGAAGGGATTAATTAGATAAGGGGAATGAAGAGTGAGCTCACCCCAAGGAGGCACATCTGGGTGACCCAAATTATGGGGACGCTTTCAACAGGACAGGCAAGTCTGGAAGAGCACGGGCTTTGGGGAGTAGGAGAGACGAGGTCTGTGTATCTGAGCGATCGATGCAGCGTCCCGGGAGACGTGCCTAGAAGACGGTTGATGGTGTTCGGCTGTGGCGCTTGAGAGAGACTATTATCAGAGAGATGATCATGGCAGCAAAGTGATGAGATCCACCAGACAGAGAATGTAGGGGAAAAAGATGTGAAGGGTCAGGAAGAAATGTCTGGGGACGCCCATGATTAGAAGATGAGACATGGATGATCCAGTGAAGGAAACACTGAGATTTCAGGTCCCTAAGAAGAGAACCAGTGGGACACAGCATCATGAAAACTGGGGGGAAGAGAAGAGGGGGTGAGCTGGGGAGGAGAAGTGTTCTGGGGAAGGAAGGGGTGTGCTAGGGAAGGAGTATGCTGGGGAAACAGGAGTGTGCTGGGAGAAGGTTGTGCTGAGGGAGCCGGGGATGGGCTGGGGAAGAGGGAGTAGAAGTTGGCCAACAGTGTCCAAACCAAGAGAAAGATCATCACATTGAGCATTTTAGACACTGTTGGCAACTTTAGAAAAAAAGTATCCATTGAAATATGAGAACAAAGTCCAGATTGAATGGGGTAGAGAAATCCATGGAAGGAGAAGAGCATAGCAGAGCAACTACAAAACTGGACTGGGTCAGGAAGACAGAAGGCTTGGGTTCAACCCATCTGGGTTATGACCTTGGGTGTCGTTGAGTCATTTCAAACACATTCAAAGATTCCATTTGGGGTTTTCTTGGCAAAGATCCTGAAGGGATTGGCCATTTCCTTCTCCAGCTCATTTTACAGATGAGGAAACTGAGGCAAATGGGGTGAATTGCCATGCCCAGGATCACACAGCCAGGGAGTGTCTGAGGTCAGATTTGAACTCAAGAAGATGAAACTCCTGACTCCCAGCCCAGCATTCTGTGCAGTCTGGCACCCCTAGCTGCCCCAAGGGGACCAGGAACAAATCATTCTATAGCTCTGGCTAAGACAACTCTCTTGCCAGCCTATAAACAGAATGGCAGGTATTGATCTGCCCCAGTGAGTAACTACAACAATGAAATCTCAAGTATCGCTTAAAAAAAGAGTAGGGATCAAGAACCAGGGAAGTCAAGGAAAAGAGCTGGCCGGAAGGCAGAGGTCAGGGGAAGGCTGGGTTTCGACTCAGGACTGAAGGGGGAAGGTGTCTGGACAATGGAAGGGTTAGGATGCTGGGGCATTTGAGGTGTAGAGGGGGGTGCAGGAGCAGGGAGGGAAGGCACTCCCTTCACCCCTCCACCAGACTGATTTCCCCAGAGCAGGAGAACAGTGAATGTTTATTAACTGACTGAAAGACAATATACAAACAACTATAAAAATAATTTTTAGAAAGGATAACTATCTGAGCCTTGCTTTCCTTCTCTATTAAAATGGGAATATAACAGCAGCTACTTCCTTTTCCACTCCTTATGGTCCCCTCGGTGCACGGGTGGGCCTGAGGCACATGACTATGTCCTCGGATGCTTAGTTCTTCAGACCGTTCCACAGCTGGCTAAAACAACTGCTGCTTGTATCTGAATCCTGGTCTGAAGCTGAGCATCACTGGAATCCCTCAGGGATCCCTCTCTTAACTGTGAGACCCCTCTCCCCCTTCCCCTCCAACCCGATCCTTGGCGGGTGGCAAGGGGGTGATTTCTCCTCCTCCATTCGGTCCCATGTAGCTCGGAGCCTAGGAGTAATAATGGTCGTGATATCTATTAACACGTGGTTCTAAATGTTATGGATTATTTATTGAACTCACAAAGAGCAACAACATATTGATAACATAAAAATGGAAGGATGCGAACTTCAGGGTTGTCATGAGAAAGGAAATGTGCTTTAGTCTAATAGCTTAGACAAGAAAGGAGAGCGTTGTTTGTTCACTGGATTGTGATTTAGAGAAGTTTTTTACTGTGTTAAGTCAGAGGAGAAAATACCCCTAAACTCTGTGCAGTGAGGAAGCACTCCAAGAGGCACTGATTGCACCCCTGTATTCCCTAATATTAGAAAGTAACTGTACTTGAAAATAACTTTATAATTGAATAAGGGGACATTAGGAAAATACGATTGAGAACCAATATTATAGTAATTAGATAAAAGGAACATAAATGAAATAACTGCAGGAAGAGCATTGCCGTGGAGATTATAAATGAGATTCTGGCAGAGCAGAAAGCCCTTTAACTGTAATTTAGTGCGCACTATAGAATTATCAGCTCTGTGTGTTACTTCATCATATAAAAGAATATTTGATAATTTCCCCTAATAAGCACATGACAGCTCTTCATATTCTTTCATTAGAAATGATTAAGCAGGAGAAAAACAGGAGAGATTCCTTTCTTGGGGAAGGGTTCAAAGCTTCTGAGAAGGGCGTCGCTTTTGTGCTGGGGTTTCCATAGCATCCTGGCCAGAAGGATGCTGGAGCCAGCCTGAGCCACCAGGAGCTCGCCTTTGTAAAGGCCAATGGCGCCTTTCCAGTCTCCCAGCGGGCGTTCTTTCCAATTGTACCCAAGGAACTTCAAACCCACTCAAATTCCCTTCTTCGCTTGGGCTTCGGGCAGCCAGCCCCTGGGAAAGGGAGGTGACCAAAAGGGCCCAGTCGTTCCCAGCCTCCCACATGCCATTTCAAGGGCACAAAGAGTTCTCCTTCCCGCTAGCTCCACAGCTGTCTATCTTCAGGAACTCAGGGCAGAACTCCCCTGCAGCTTCGTCCACCCAGCTGAGCCAGCAGAAGTCTTCTTGGGAAAGTCCGAGGTTCTTCCTCTTCCAGCCCCTCCCAATAACTGCCCCTCTTTTTACTCAACCTACAGACCTCGCCAGCGTAGAAACAGACCTGGCTCATACATCAGGGGACCTGATTTCCAGAGCCACCTCAGAAGATGAATCCCTCCACCCCTCTGCTCCTAATTCTAATTTCAGCTCTACAACCATGAACCTAGGAACTCGATTATTTCTAAAGTCCTTTCCAATTCTATATCTGTGATCTCCCTTTTCCCCTCAATCTCTCCCCCATTTTCCTGCAGAAATCAACCTTAAAGATTATATATTACTACACCTTCATTTCCCAGTTGAAGAACTAAGTGAGGTGCCCTGGGTCGTGAGAACTGAATCCACTTCCTCTGGCTGTGGGTCTGCACGGGAATCCTCTGTAACCAAGCTGATTCTCCAATCTTGTGTGGATATTTACACTTTGGAAATCTGCAAAGCTGCACCCAAGTCTTGGTAGTGATGGAGAAATACTGAAGGAAGCAGAGAAATCGTGAAGGAAGCGTGTCATCCACACTTGGATTGGGGATAGGGGAAGATGCAGAGCTAGTTGTTAAATATACCAGAACCCTCCTAATCTGTGCAATGTGGCCATGGCTTCAGGGAAAGAAGGAGGCTCCTATTAATGGCTGATAAAGTTCACCTAACACAGTGCCAGGCATGTGGTACCGGACCAGCTCTCGTTGACTGATTTGTTGTTTGATGTCATGACGATCCTGTCTAATGGTTTTAAATCTAGCTCTGAGACTTAGATTATCCTGCCTATGGGAGCAATCAGCCTTTTGCATTAAGGCTGAAGGGTGATGGAGGAATTGGCTGGATCGATGGGGTCCCCTGGCACCATCAGACTATGTGAGCCTGACTGCCAAATTAAGAGTGTGAGGGCCTGCTTTTCCCTGCCTTGGGGAATAGGGCAATTTCTCAGGCCAGGTTATTTTAGAACTGGACATCAGAGGACCCTGATTGCAGGACCCACTAGAGCTCTGACCCATCAGATTTCTGGAGCAAAAAAAATCTCTTTGCATCTTATTCCTTCTCCTCCCTTCCCCACCTCCCACTCAACTAATTCCACTCCCTGTGAAATGCAAAGAAGAAGAGGTCCTTTCAAAAGAAAATCATTGCCTATCAAGGAGGGGCACTATATAATGCTTGGAGTTTTAAAAAAAGAAAGAACGGTCCTGTGAAATCTCTTATTCGCCTCACACATGACACTGCAACTGGGCAAAGTCAGACAGTCTGACCTTGGGGATAAGGTGTTTGAAACTGGCTAATGAGCCATGGCACGACCACTCCAAAATGAAAAGAAAATAAAAGAGGGCTCCAGTGAGGAAAGGAAATGACCCCCAGCTGTATCACGGGGAGGCTGGCAGGAGCACTCCATTGCTGTCAAGTTCCTCTTCCAGCTGTCATCTCCCAGGGCTTGTCCTCAGAGGGGACCAAAGAGTCTGGAGGCCTAAGATGGGAAACTTTCTGGTCTTTTCAAGAACAGAATCTGGCCCTAAATGACTCAGGGCAAGCTGAATAAACAGTTCTGGAGGCACTGACAGGACAGAAGCTCTTTTACCTTGTGTCTGTTCCTCAGCCTAGTGAGGAAGGACAGGCTTCATCAAAGTGAGAAGGACAATGGAGAGGTCAGCACCAAGGACAGATTGCTTGATTTGTCTCATTTGGGGTAAGATCTTACGGTAGCATATTCCCATACACCAAGATTTCTGTTTACTCATGTAGATCTAGAACTTCCAAGTTGCAAAGGGTTTCAGTAGCTATCTAGCCAATCTATTCCCTCCCCCCCCAAAAAAAAAACACACAACTACAACACCCCAGGAAGTCATTGCCCAGACACATCAGAGATCAATGGAAGGCCCATCCTTTCCAGGCAGCCCTATGCACTTGGGAAGCTCCTGTGTTTGGCAAGTTTCCTGACCTCCAGTCTGAAAAGATCTCTACCAATCCTCCATTGCTCCTGGTCCTGTCCTTTGGGTCCCACCAGAACAAATCAGAGATTCTTATCTAGCTCATAGATTTTAAACTGGAAGCAGCATCTCAGAGGCCAACCTCCCCAACTCATTTCCTAGAGAAGGAAAAGAGAGCCAACAAGGGGAAGGGCCTTTTCCCCCTAAGGTCACACACAAATAAGGTCACACAGTGGCAGAGGAAGTATTTGAACATGAATCTTTTGCCCTTTGAGTCAGTGTTCTGTCCACTGCACTGCCCTGCTTCAGCCACTGAGCTTTAAAGACTCCATCTCTTCATGTCATCATGGAATAGTATGGTTCAAGTTGTCCAAATGATCTGGCTAATAGAGAGTTTTTGAAGAATTAGAATTCACCATTCCTTTGACCTCCATGAAAGCACTGGTTTGGAGAGGACTGGAAATGATCTGTGTATTCCCAGGGGTGCTAGAGCAACTAGGTCCTTCCAGACTGGGAGGGGTGCAGGCTGAGAGCAGAAAGCAATTAATCAGTGTTTGTTCAAGTGAGTTGAATTGAGTAAGGGCTGGTGTGGATTCTGTATGTCACTCAAACTAGCTGAGCTGAGTTTTAGAAGCTTTATTGTCAGACAGTGAGCCATGAACAATGACCTTTCTGACTACAACTCGAAAGATTCGCATCAGCTATTAGAGGCGACCAACATAAGATTGAGATCAAAAATCCCTGGACTGATTCAGATCAACTCAATTCAAAAAAAGCACTTCCTAGGCACCCACTCTGTGCCATGCGCTGTCCTTAGTGCTGACGAGGCAAAGATCAAAACCCTACCCTCATGGGGATTACCTTCTCCAGTGGATATGACATGGATACAGAGACAGGTTCAAATTAAATATTTATTAGTTACTATCCATTTGACCTCAGACAAATCATTTTCCCTCTCTCGGAATAAGCGTTCTCATTTGTAAAATGAGAGAATCTAACCATGACTGCTAAGTTTCCTTTCAGCTCTAAACCTGGGATCTAAATGTCATCTAAGTGAATATAAAAATATATGTAATATTTGTAGTAATCATTGTCATAGTGGTAGCATTTATACAGAACCTTAATGTTCACAAAGATTTCACAGATATTAATTCATTTGATCCTCACAAAAACCCTGGGAGGTCAGTGCTACTATTATTCTTATTTTACGGATGAAGAAACTGAGGTCGCCTTCATTTCAACGACTTTCCCGGGTCTCACAGCTAGAAATTGTCTAGAGCCAGAATTTAAAATCAGTTCTTCTTGAGTTCTTGACAGGGCATCTGTTTGTTTGTTTTTTTTAAGGAAATGAACTTTTAAAAAATATTAATAAAATGAATTATAAATTGCTTGATCTTGGTTTCCTTCCTTGTCAAATGAGGGACCCAGACTCCAGGAGCCCTGAAGTCATGTTCAGCTCCATCATTCTCTGAGCCTGTTGGTCTGACTCAGAGACTGTGACTTCACTGAATTACAGACACCAGCTTCCAAAAACAATCTCTGCAACCTCTGGATTTCCAATAAATGTTTATGTCATCGAGCACTTTTGTTGAATTGCATTATAACATGTGGCAGGTCCAGTTAAGAGATTTCTATTTGATCGAAGACCCAGTGACAAAGTTTTTACTGTCTCTCGTCCATATATTTCCGTAAGGGTGTACCAACCTGGAAGCTTACTTGTGGTTTCCTTTCAGGAAGATCTCCAACACTTGGCTCAGCACTGGCTGGTTCACAATGACGATTGCCTTAGAGCTCTGTGACCGAATAAATGTCTATGGCATGGTGCCCCCCGATTTCTGCAGGTAGGATTTATTCTGGGAGCTTTCCTCATTGGCAGTGCTGAACGGGGTGGGTTTAAAGAGAGAGGGATGAGGGAAAATGGGCTGGATTTGGGGTCCGAGGGCCGGTCTCCACCTTGGCCACTGTTAGCTGTGGGGCCTTGGGAAACTTCCCTCACCAAGTCATACCTGTCAAATGAAGGGGTCAGAAGAGAGGGCACCTAAGGCCCCACCCAGTTCTCAATCTACGATCCTACATCTGATCCTGGAAACGTCTGATTCTGAACATCAGCCCTGAAGCATGTCTAACTGTCTTTTTGAAGCAATTAATTAATGTGTCCCAAGGTCTGCTTCTGAAGGTAACAAACAGCATTTAATTATATGGTATAAAATATTGAAAGTTTTTGTTTGTACTGCCAGAGAATTAATCCATCTTGTGGGTCTCACTTCTCCCTTGAATATTTATCAGCAGAGAGGAAGGCAATAATTGGCATGATATTAATGTGAAACGAGCATTAAGAAATATTAGTTTCCTTCTCCTTTGAAAGGAAAGTGGTGATTCTTTAATGAGCTAAAGAGGGTGATTCTTCTGACAGTTGGGACTGTTTTCTAAAATTAAACTCTTTCTCCGAGCCTGGCTCCCTCATCTATGCCATCTCTCTTGTGACTGCAAATCTGGAGCTGAACGCTTGGGCTTGCCCGATCCGGGTTTATTTTATTTTTATGTTAAAAGGAGTTAAGAGCATCTCCTCTGATACAACCTCTCATCTGAATGGCATGAGTGCAGCAAACTTTGACCCCCTCCCAAAGTCCAGAGGCTGATTTATTGGAAGTCACTGAAACCCTACCCATAATTGGGGCTCCTTAATGGGAATGAACCTCTTTAAAATATTTTGAAAATTATATTTCAGCGTAGTTTCCTTTGTAATCCAACATATAGTAATAAGCCTGATTTTTCTGGGCTCTGTCTGGGAGGCATTTTGTATGTGACCTTGACATGAAGGTCAGGCGCCCCTAGAGAATGCACTAACAGGAGTCTGCAGGTCTCGGGATGGGCTCCCCTCATCCTGACAGCTCCTCCAGGGACCAGGCAGGAAGATAGGGAGAGGTGAGGAAGGCTGGCCGGGAGATGACCGAGTGACCGGAGCCACCTTCCTCCTAGGGACACTGAAAGGGTCACATGTTGTCAGCTTCCAGGGAGGATGGAAGGGCATTGATGACACTTGGAGTCTTTGGTCTGGGGGACCAGAAGCCTCCAAGACATGAATTGGTCCCCTGTTACTTCTCCATTTAGAATTCGCCTCCGTGGGGCTGTTGGCTGCCCATCCGTGTAACGGCAGGCCCACACAGAACAATACCACGCGGCCGTCTATTAGGTATCGAGCTGCTCTGGCGCCCCTGCATATTCCCCAATCTGTCATCTGAATCCAAAGAATTATCCACACTGGGCCAGGCTCTTCAAGTGAAACAGGAGCATTCACGGTCCCCTGTTCTGAGGCACATTAACCCTTTCAGGCCCCAAGCAGCTGGGGGTCTCTTCACTGGAGCCCAGAAGTCTTATAGAACTTCTTGGTCAAAGTGATCGGCACCTCAGGCTTCAGTGAAGCATCCTTGTCTCTCCGAGAAAGCATCTTAGGGTCAGTCCATCCCTCTCAGGACCTAAGTCATATCTGAACCCTCTGCAGGAGGGGCGAGACCCCCGCCCCGGCCAGGGCTGACCCCTTTCTGAAGAGACAGTCCCCACACCCCGCAGGGAAGCCGAAGGGTCTGCTGAGGCGGCAGGTACCAGGGGACTCATCTCAGGGTACGGAGGTGAGGAACCTGTCCTGCATCTGAGCAAGGGACTTTGCTGCCGATGGAAGTGTGTTGGACACGCTGGAGCAAGGCCAGGTTAGAAGAGAAAAACAAGATCAGCACCTTAACTTCCCTTCGGTTCCGGCTTCAATTCCCCTGCAATTAGAGAGGATTCTCTGGATGTCTAAGCCGAGGTCAGAGAATTGTCTGAGTAGAGAGCTTCTGTCCAGAGGCAGCGAGGGCAGCCGGTCGGGAGAGAAACTTTAGGAAGCACTTACTGGGGCACTGTTGTCAACTAATGGGGGCAGTGGATAGAGCACAGAGACTGGAGTCAGGAAGAAGACCCCCCAAACTGTGTCCCTGGGCCAGTCATTTGGCCTCTGCCTACCTCGGTTTTCCCAATGGAACAATGGGAATAATAAAAGCATCTGCCTCCACGGCTGAGGAGAGCCTCAGATGATATCACGCTCAAGCTTTGACCAACCTTTCTGTATTGCCTCATTACAACAATTATCACTATTTGCCCAGACACTGGAGTGGAAAGAAAAGATTTAACTGGAACCTAGCAGTGTTCTCACTGGCTTTTGTGCAGTTTTGATAGCTGTAGAGACGTGCCAACTCCCTTGATGGGCAGAGATTCTAGTTTCTTGTGTTCCCAAAGAGACACACTCAGATCCCAGGGAGGACTCAGACATGAAGGGGGAGAGAGGAGGAAGAAGCTAAGATTATAGGCTGCAACGTGCCATCTTGGGCTGTGTGAGGAGAGGCCGGGGGGTCTAGCCTTGTGCCATCTCCTGCCAAGGGGTTTTGTTTAGTCCTGAGCTCCCTGGATGAGCTGGGAAGGGTTGGGAGAGGACACCCAGGAGGCAGCCACACTGTCAGGGTAGCTGAGGGGGCCCACGCCCATTTGGACGGGGCGCTGCCTTGGCCAACTTTTTTGCTGTTATAAGAATCCTTCTGATGAACATAGCAAGGTGCCATATTTGGCATTCTGGTGCCCACCTAAGAAACCTTTCTTCATTCTACCAAGGGGGAAACTGAGGCTCAGAGGAGTGAATTACTCTCCCAGGTCATTAAGGTAACCAACATCAGGTGGGGTTACTCTGAATGCAAGCCCAGCACTTACCTCCCTGGTCTCTAGATTCGTCCACAGCCCCCATGCTTCCCCCTAGGGCCATGTACCCACGGACCGAAAACTACAAATGAGGGGATGCAAGTAGCATTAGAGACAGCACCAAGACGTATTACTCTGCAGCAGGAAGGCCCCTAAATCAGGCCCCATCTCTTCTGGAAATCAAACCCTTTCTCTTCAGATGGAAATAAATTGCTGTGAACAATCTACTCTCGTCACCTTCAGAAGGAAGCGACGGAGGGCTGTTTCCAGTCTCCATTTCCATTGTAAATTGTTTGCTATAATAATGGGCTGCACATTAAAATTCTGCCTAATAATCTGATTTCCGGTCATCCTAGGTACATTAACAAGTTTACAACTCTCTGTTCCCCATCGTTTCTGGAGTATTAATTAGTGGAGTAATGGTTCAGAGTGATCACCACCATGGAACTAAATTAATATCTCATCCATAATGTGAAGGACATCTCAAAGGTACCATGAATATCAGAGAGTTGATTCTGCTAGAATTATTAGCCAGAGAGCATTAATAAAGCTGCCAGGACAACAGGGAAGTGTTTCTTCCTTGGCTTCCATCCACGGTGCAGAATAAAAGGAAAGCACAGGATTGGGACTGAATGCTAATGCTCCTGGCCGTGTTTGCTTTCATTTAATCTATCCATCAGGTACTAGTAAACTTGTGCTGGGCAGGTGTTGTGCTGGAAGCTGCAGACCCAGAGTCCCAGTTCCTGGGGGCTTAAGTTCTACTGGAGAGAGGGGAGTGCAACTTGTTCACATATAACCAACTAATAAGCAATTGTTCAGTACTTATCACAGCACAATCATCAGCAGAGTGCAATGCATAGAGCTGCCTTTGGTGCCCCCACTCCCAACACCTCCATGATCTTGGGCAAGTGACTTAGTGTTCTGGGCAACGCTTCTGGCATTTTAAGAATCAGTGCCTTGGTGGAGTGAACTTCCTCAGGTGGGAGGTTCACAGGTCTGGTCCCAGAGCCAGTCACTGTTCCAGGAATGCCATCACACAAAGGAAAGAGCTCCTTTTTTCCAAATTTTTAACACTCCTATTTAAAGTTTAAATTCCAAATTCTACCCTTTCCTCTCTCTCTCCCTCCCTAACCCTCCTTGAGATAGTAAACAATCTGGGTTGTATATGTGCAACTGTATAAACCGTTTCCATATTAGTCATCGAGAAGACTCAAATAAAAGAAAAAAGAATAAGAGAAAGTAAAAATTGCATGCTTCTGAGTATATCCAATCAATATCACTGCTTTCTCTGGAGGAGGATGGCATACTTCATCATTAGTACTTTGGGACTGTCTTTGATCACTGTATTGCTGAGAAAGCTAAATCACTCACAATTCTTCATCAAACAATATTGCTGTTACTATATAAAACATTCTCCTGGTTCTGTTTACTTCACTATACATCAGTTCAGGTAAGTCTTTTTAGGTTTTTCTGAAATCATCCTGCTTGTCATTTCTTATGTCATAATAATATTCTATTGCAATCACATACCACAACTTGTCTAGCCATTTCCCTTTGATGGATAGCCCTTTGATTTCCAATTCTTAGCCATCACAAAAAAGAGCTACTATAAATACTTTTGTATGGAAATAGGTTCTTTTCTCCCTTTTTTGAATGAATTGTGATATATATCTAGCAATAGTATAACTGGATCAAAGAGTATTCACAGTTTTTTGGCCCTTTAGGCTTAGTTCCAAATTGCTTTCAAGAATGATTAGGCCAATTCACAACTCTAACAATGTACACAACTCTAATAATACATTAGTGTCCCAGTTTCTCCACATCCTTTCAACACCCACCATTTTCTCTTTTTTTCATATCAGCCATTCTGATAGTACCTCAAAATTATTTTACTTTGCTTTTCTCTGATGTAGAGCATTTTTTCATATCATCATAGATAACTTTAACTTGTCTGAAAATTGTTTTTCACATTCTTTTACCATTTATCAGTTGGGGAATTATTTTTATTGTAAATTTGACTTAGCCTTCATCAAAGATAGTTGTTGCAAATTTTCTTTTAGTTTTTGCTTTCTAATTTTGATTGCATTAGTTTTGTTAATGCAAAAACTTTTTATCAAAATTATTTTATAATTTTCTATTTGTTATTTGGTCCTAAAGTCTTCCCTTATCCATAAATCTGACAAATTATTCCATGCTCTCTTAATTTGCTTATGGTATTTCCCTTTATGTATATAGCATGTACCCATTTTTGACCTTATCTTGGTATACAATGTGAGATATTATTCTATACTTAGGTTCTGCCATACTATTTTCCAATTTTCCCAGAAGTTTTTGTCAAATAATGAATTTTTGTCCCTAAAGCTTTGATTTAGGGATTATCATGTCCTAGAATAGATTACTGTGATCATTTACTATAATTTGTACCTAATCTATTCCATTGATCCACCATTCTGTTTTGTAGCCTGTACTAGGTTGTTTTGATAATTATAACTTTATTATACAGTTTGAGATATGGTATGGATAGGCCATTTTTTTCATTGATTCCCTTGATATCCTTGACTTTTTGTTCTTCTAGATGAATTATTTTTTCCAACTCTATAAAATATTTTTTATAGTTTGATTGGTATAGTAATAAATAGACTCAGCCTACCCATGAGCAATTAATATAATAATATAATATAATAATAACAGGCATCTTTGTTACATGACTTATTGAATTGGGAAGGTTTCTAGCTGATCTCCATTCCATATAAGGCTTGTTGATGGTTTGAGGTAAATATTGCTTATCATTTTAATGTAAGCTCCATTTATTCCTATGCGCTCTAGTGTTTGTTTAATAGGAATGAGTGCTATGTTTTGTCAAAGATTTTTGTCTGCATCTATTGAAATAAGTACACAATATATTGTGACATACTTAACATGTATTGCCATCTGGGGGACGGGGGTGGAGGGAGAGAGGGGAAAAATCAGAAAAGAAGTGAGTGCAAGGGATAATGTTGTAAAAAATTACCCTGGCATGGATTCCCTCAGGAATCATTGAATTGTCTCAGAGAATCCAATGATTCCTGAGGGGTTCTGTCAATAAAAAGTTATTTAAAAAGAAAAAAAGGACACAATTTCTGTTGGTTTTATTATTGATATGGCGAATTATGCAAAAAAAATTTCCTGATATTGAACTAGCCCTGCATTCCTGGTACAAACCCTACCTGGTCATAGTGTATGATTCTTATGATATATTGCTGTAATTTCTTTGCTAGTGTTTTAGTTTAAAATTTTGCATCAATATTCATTTTAAAAATCGGTATACAATTTTCTTTCTCTGTTTTGACTCCACCTGGTTTGGGTGTCACCACCCTAGTAGTGTCATAAATTTGGTATGACTCCTTCTTCTCCATTTTTCCAAATATTTTATATAGCATAGTGATTAATTATTCTTTAAATGTTTGTGAATCCATCTAGTACTGGGGAAATTTTCTTAAGGAAGTTCATTGATGGCTTCTTCAATTTTTTTCTAAAATTGGATTATTTAAATATTTTGTTTTTTCTTCTCTTCTAATTTATATTTATAATTTATATTTTTGTAGATATTCATCCATTTCATTTAGATTGTCAAATTCACTGGCATATAATTGGGGAAAATAGTTCCTAACAATTGTCTTAATTTCCTTTTCTTTAGTGGTAAATTCACCCCTTTCATTTTTGATACTAGTACTTTGGTTTTCTATTTTATTCTATTGTGTTTTTTTTTCCATTAAACCAAATGCTAGTTTTATTAGCTTAATTGTTGTCTTGCTTTCAATTTTATTAATCTCTCCTTTAAATTTTAGGATTTCCAATTTGGTATTTAATTGGGGATTTTAAATTTGTTCTTTTTCTAGTTTTTTTCTTTTAGTTGCAGGCCCAAATCATTGATCTTCTTTTTCTCTATTTTATTGATAGAAGCAATTAGAAGAAGAAATTTCCCATAATACTGCTTTGGTTGCATACCATAAATTTTGATATGTTTGGTATGGTATATCATAATTATGGTATTGTTGTCATTTTCTTTAATAACATTGATTTTTTTCTCGAGGCAAGTGGGGCTAAGTGATTTGCCCAAGGGCACACAGTTAGGAAGTGTTAAAGTGTCTGAGACCAGATTTGAACTCAGATCCTCCTGGCTTCAGAGCTGTGCTATCTAGCTGCTCCATTATCGATTTTTTCTATGATTTATTCTTTGATCACTTTTTTAGGATTTGATTATTTAATTTCCAATTAATTTTTACTCTCTCCATTGTCCATCACTGAATGTGATTTTTATTGCATTTTGATCTGAAAAAGATGCGTTTATTATTTTTGCTTTTCTAAATTTGATTGTGATTTTTTTATGTCCTAATATAGTCAGTTGTTACAGTTACCATGTACTACTGAGAAAACAATATATTCCTTACTATTCCCTTTCAATTTAAGGAAAGCATTTCTTCCCAGATGCATGAGCATGTGCAAGCTAATGGTTATAGGAGAGTCAGAATCATACAGCAAGAGAATAACTGAGGCATCACAAAGGATAGTCTTTGAGTGAGCCAACGATACTAAGAAATGGAATTGGAGGAAGACCCAGGGATACTGTGCAAAGGTGGCAGGACATGGAGTATTAAGTATGGGGAGACCAAGCAGACCAGTTTGGTTGGACACTAAAATATATGGGGATGAGCAATATATAACAGTCAAGAAAAAAAGTTTGACTGAAACTTAACTGTGGTGAGCTTTTCTTTTATGTAAACTTTTAAATTTATTTATGTTCTTGATTTTTTCTCTTTTTTTTTAAATTTGGATTTATGATGTCATTGATTCAGACAACTCCTGGTGTGGAAATTCCTCCCACAGATACAGATCAGCTACTCTTTGGCAACTTTGAACTTTTGGAGAGATGCCCAGATCCTTGAGAGGCAAAGGGACCTGCCCAAGAACCCTTCAAGAACTGTCTGTGGCAGAAATGGGAATTGATACCAGGTCTTCCTGATTTCCAAGGCCAGTCCTCTATCTGACACTATAGGACACTCTTGAATAGACTGTACAAGAGGATGGGGCTTTGCCTTTACGTATTTCCTTAAAGCAGAAGTTTTTCATTTCTTTAGGATTATGAATTCCATGAGCAATCGGTTTGGCGAGGCTTATGGACCCCCTTCTCAAAATTATGTGTACACACACACACACACATACACACACACACACACACACACACACATTTCTATGGGTGTGGGTCATATATCATATATATATATTATATATATATATATATATATATATATATATCACATTAAGTAGACAGAAGTATGTGTGTGTGTGTAAAGTTTATGATAACCCGACCTTTTCAGTTATCCTCATATTCTTCGTTGTTATGTGGCTTTGGGCCATTCACCCTCTGATTAAAAGCTCTAGCAGGGGGTGAATGTGGAGTAGGGACATTTCCCTCAGGAGTTTAGGCTACTGGTTCATTCCTCTGCTGGGAAATAAAAGCCAGTCAATAAACCTCTTTAGTTTGAGGGGCAGGAGGCCACAACCTCTGTGAGGGAGAGAAGGTGAGGAGGAGGAGGAGGAGGAGCGAGTGCTGGTCCCTATGATTCAAGGCTGCTGTGATTTAGACCTTCAGTGGCAAAGCCACAGTAGCCATAAGGGGCAGAGCAGAGATGGAGCTTGGGGCCAAGGTCAAAACTATAAAGAAAAGGTCATCAAAGTGGGGGGCAAGATGAGACTTCAGTCGGGAGAAGACATCAAAGCAGGATCAAAACACAGAAATCCAGGGCCAGGCAGAGCCATGGAGGTCCTAAAAGTCAAGGACAAATAATAGGGGTCAAGAACACTGCAGGGTTTGAACTTGTGGAGTGGGAGAGCTCAGCTCATTCCAAGGAAGGAAGGTATTGTGTATCCAGCAGGCCCAAGAGATAGACCTTTCAGATTTGATTTTTCAAGACAAAACAGAAACCAGCCAGCCAAGGATTATTGGCTAACTTCCAAGGTCAGAATTAACTTTGCTCCTTAGCTGGATCCGTAGCTTCTGTCTGTGTTGTGGGAGACCCCAGCTCCTCTCTGTCGCTCCATCCTACACCATCTTTTTCCATGTTTTCTCATAAATCCTCCAAAGAGCATCCCACCAATAAACTGAAGCTTTCCCCTTCTCCATTTAAACTCTCAGGAATAACCACAAACTGTTCAAACAACCCTAAAAAGTGGATTCCCCAAGAAACTGGATTTGTTCTTATTGTATACATTTGGGTGGCGTCCTTTCAATATGGCAGAAGGGCTAACCTCCCGTTGTACCTGACCAGTGCTGCCTTTCCAAGTTGATACTGTTTCCATGGCAATAACTATTGTGCTTGTGGATGCTGCTTTCTTTGCTCACATCACATTTCACAGTTCTCCCCAAGAGTTTTCAAGGTCTTTATTCCTTATAGCTCCCTGATATTCCATTAAGTTGTTTCCATTATGCAAAGGGATTTGTCATTTCATCAATGCAGAAGCTTCTTCCATACCAACAGCTGGCATGTAAACAGCACCTTAAGGTTTATAAAGCACTTCCCAAAGATTTGTCCTTTGATCCTCACAACAATCCTGCAAGGTCATTGCTATTAAGACCCTACTTTACAGATCAGAAAACTGCGGCAGGCAGAGGAGAAATAACTTGTCCAGGGATTGAACTCGGGTCTTTCAGTTTGCACATCTGGCACTCTGTGCATTGTGGTGACCCCCACCTCTCTCAGTACTCACCTCACAATCCATACCTGCTCATTACCTGCACATGACATCCACCCACCATGATTTCTCCAAAAATTCCTCCAGTGACTGGCACCCTTTTTTGTTACCTTGGAAAATGCAGCTGTGAACATATTGGTTGACATGGATCTTTTCTGGCTGCCAGGAACCTCCCTGGAGTATGGCCAATGTAATCTTGGGGTCAGAGGATATGAACAGTTTAGCAAATTTTCTTGCAGAGTTTCAAACTGTTTCCCAAAATTATTGAACCAATTTACACCAGCATCTTCCTACAACCCTATCCACGAGGAGTTCTCCCATTTTGTCCTACTTTTGCAAGCTTGCTACATGGAAATTGGTTTTAATTTGTATTTTGGAACATTTGGAACATTTTTTCAGGGGAATGTTGAAAGTTTGTATTTCTTCTTTTAAAAAAAAGTATTCAAGTGTTTTGACCTTTTGTCTAGTGGGGGCATTGTTAAGTCTCTTGCCTAAAGTGCCACAAATGACTATAATAAATGGATCAATTAGTTAATCAATAAGTATTTATCAGGGACTTGATATGTGACAGAAACTGGGCAAAGCATTCAAGAAAGAGAGACGCACAGAGAGACCCACAGACAGAAACAGGGAGACACATGGAGAGCTCCTTATTAGACCAGTCAGTTCAGGGAGTGCTTGGGGTACCTTGTACTCTACAATCTAGCATCCTGGCCATTTGCTCTTCCTCATTCAAGGTGGTCCATCTCCCATCTTTTCAATGGGCCCCCTGCCTGGAATACTCTTCCTCCTCTTAGAATACCTGATTTCCTTCAAGATGCATCCCAAAAGGCACAGGAGTCCCTTCCTTGTTGCCACAGCTCTGGCGCCTTCTCTTTGATTAGCTTTCTCCTGCCAGGTATGGTTCTTGCATGTTCTCCTTTATATCCATGTTCTCCCACTCGATTGTAAGCTCCCAGAAGGCAAGTTACTGTTTTCATTTTTTACTTCACTGTGCCTAGAATTAAGTAATTGATTACCTAGAGTTTAGTGGATAATTTCATAAAAGTCTTTCCTACTCTTTGTTGCAATGGCAAAGATGGAAAGTTGTGGGCTAGTATCCATATATATGTATATGTATGTATATGTATAATTAGGACTGGTTGAATGCCTGCTTCCAAAAAGGTCGTCATCAATGGCCGTGTGTGGAGTTGGAAAAAGGCCTCCAGTCAAGGGATTGTAAGTGGCCAGAGTGCTCCTCCATGCTTTGTGTCAAAGACCTGAACACAAATGAGCTCATCATCCATGAATATGACTCGGTCAGAGTCCCCAGCGATGTGAACAGACTGTTGGATTGGGCTGCCATATCTCAATACCATGTTATAAAGTTATAACCAATTGGCCACTGGCTAAGGAGTGTGGGACAGCGAGACAGATTAGGTACAAGTTCCATTACAGTAAAGGACCGTAGACACCTCGCTTGTGATAAACCCAAAGATCTAAGCTTTGGAACAAAAACTCATCATCGACAAAAACTGCAAGGAAAGCTAGAAAACAGTATGACAGAAACAAGGCTCAGAACAACATGCCATAGACCAAATTAGGAAAGCATAAAATCGTTTATCTGTGAGATTTATGGATAAGGGAAGAATTTAAGACCAAAGAAAATACAGAGAGCAGGGGGCAGCTAGGTGGTGCAGTAGATAGAGCACCAGCCCTGAAGTCAGAAAGATCTGAGTTCAAATTTGGTCTCAGACACTTTAACACTTCCTAGCTGTATGACCCTGAGCAAGGGTGTGACCCCAATTGCCTCAGAAAAAAAAAAGAGCATTACAAACTATAAAATAGGTCATTTTGATTATATAAAATTAAAAAGGTTTCACATAAACAAAACAGATGCAATCAAAATTCTACGGAAAGCAGAACATTGAGAATTTTTTTCTCTTTTTTTTTTACAAGTATTTCTATATTAAAGGCCCCTAATATATAAAATATTGAGTCAAATTCATAAAATTACAAATCATTCTCCAATTTATAAATGGCCAAAGGATACAAACAGGCAGTTTTCAGGCAAAGAAATCAAAGTTATCTATAGTCAGATGAAAAAAAATGATATAAATCACTATTGATCAGAGAAATGCAAATTAAAGCAATTCTGAGGTACCACCTTCTACTTATCAGAGTGGCTAATATGATAAAAAGGGAAAATATTAGATGTTGGAGGAGATGTGGGAAAACTGGGACATTAATGGACTTTTGGTGGAGTTGTCAATTGATCCGACCATTCTGGAGAGCAATTTGGAACTATACCCAAAGGGCTATAAAATAGTTCATACGCTTTGATCCAGTAATACCACTGCTAGGGCTATATCCCAAAGATATTCCCTCCCCCCAAAAAAGGGAAAAGAACCTATTTCCATAATCATTCCATAACATTCTGGAAATCAAAGGGATTCCCATCAATTGGAGAATGGTATATGATATAATGGAATGTTATAGTCCTGTAAGATATAACAATCAGGATGCTCTCTGAAAAACCTGGAAAGACTTATCTAAACTGAAGCAGGGTGAAGTGAACAGAACCAGGAGAATGTTGTACACGATAATACTAATATTGTTTGATGAAGAACTATAGATGACTTAGCTATTTTCAGCAGTACAATGGTCCGAGACAATATCAAAGAATTAACGATAAAGGGTACTATTTGTCTCCAGAGAAAGAACTTGTATTGGTTGAATACAGACTGAAATACACTAGTTTTCACTTTCTTTCATTCATTCTTTTATCTTGTGTTCAAGTCTTCTTGCACAAAATGACTCATATGGAAATGTTTTACATAATTGCACATGCATAAGCTATAGCTGGTCATTTACTATCTAAGGGAGGAGGGAGGTGAGGAAGAAAGAGAGAGAATTTGATGCTCAAAACTTTTTTTTAAAAATTTATAAAAACAACAAAAAAAATCAGACTGCAGCTTAAGAAGAAGAAAAAAGTAAATGGGATAAATGTCAAGTCTAACGCATGGGTTCAAGAAATCAACCTCACAACTACCAAGAAGGGACGTATGTCTGGACAGTCAAGCATGGGAAATGAAGCTGAAGAGCACACCAGCTCAATGAGTTACTGGGTGCAACAATAAAAGCTACAATAAGAGAGATGCAACATCTGGAGTAGGAAGGCAGCATTCCTGATATACTCTGCCATATTCTGACCACATCTGGAATATTATGCTTACTTCAAGCTGCCATATTTCTGGGAAGACTAATAAATTGGAGAGCACCAGAATAAGGCAACCAGGGCATGCCATATGGGAATTGTTGCAAGAATTGAGTGTATCGAACCTGGAGAAGAAACTATTTAGGGAGGGTTTGATAGCATTTGGAGGGTTTTCATGCGGGGAAAAAAGAATTAAACTAATTCTGCTTGAATCCAAAAGGCAGCACTGGGAGAAATGAGTAGAAATAATCAAGAAGAAGATTTCATCTAAATGAAAGGGAAAAGACTTCCTCCTCATTAGCATCAGCCAAAAGTGAAACGGTCTGCCCTGGGAGGAAAGGAGTCTCCTTTTTGCACAGGGGCTCAAAGCCAAGGCTGGATGCCCATTTCTCAGGGATTTCATTTCCTAGATCAACTCAATTTCCTGCCAACTCTGGGATTCTTAGTGAAACATCTAGTACTGGAGGATTTGGGCCAGGACTCCAGGTATTATCTTTAGTAATGAGGAAAATGGATTAATTGAACAATCCACAAAGTGGATTTACAAAGTGCCACCTTTGGGTCAGAAGTGAACTACCTCCTGGGGATACAAAGCCAAAAATGTAATAGTCCGAGGCCCGCAAGAGCTGCATTAAGAGACAAAGTGGACACATAAAAGCATGTCCAAATGTCCCCTCTGCCCTCAGGCAATGTTCTGGACTGTGGCTTTGCTTGTTAGATGCCTTGGAATAGAGCCCTTTGTTTTAAAAGTTCCAAAAAAGGAATTCATCTCGTATGAAAGTGTAAAAGCAAACTAAAAACTAAAAACAAGCAAATGTCTTTCTCACCTCCTTCCCTCCCCTCCTTGTGACCGGTCCAGAGCTCTGTGGGCCTGAGCACCAGGCACCCCAAGCAGCACGACCAAGCTCCACTCGTTGCCTGCTGCTCCCCACCTGTGTGCTCGTGGGCACCGGAGCCTCCCTCTCTGGCTCTCCCACTTCTCTGTCTGGGCTGACACATGGGTGCCTTGTGCCCACTTGGGATGCATTTTGAACATCTGTGAATGTGTATTCTCCACATGGGCACCACACACACACACACACACACACACACACACACACACAATTCTGGACCGTGCTCAGCGCCTCTAGGACTGCTGCTAGAACCAGCAAGTGGGGAGGGCCCATTGACCCCAGTGGGGGCGTTATCCCTGGGAAATCTCCAACATTTCTGGGGAAGATCAGAGAGCTTGGAACTGGATCTGCTGCTCAGACAATGGGATCTTTGAAAATAACGCTTGCCACCATTTGCCATTGCTGCTAACCTGAGTCCAGGCTTGAACCCTCTAGGTCATCCATGACATGGGGAGGCTCGGCCTTTGGTCTCGGAGGTCCCCAGTCGCCTCTGAAATTCTTTGGTTGATCCTTCCCACCTTTAATGCTGTGGACTGCGCGCTGAAGTCTGTCTGTAGGCTGCTTCCTCTTCCTCACAGCACCTCCCTTCATAGCTCCCTACGCCTGTCTTGGATTGGATGCTTCCCATCTCCATGAAAAGCCTGTGACCCCGGGAGATGGGGGAAGGAGAGCCTTAAATATCTTCAGGTGTGGAAACTTCTCCAAACTACTAAGATTCTCAGCTGCCGCGGGTTTTCTACGTGATTACTGCTGACCCCCGGCTCCAAATGCTTTACACACTCAGTGCAGGCCCGAGGGATCAAAGTTGGTGGCTGGAAGCTCCTCGGAGCTCATCTCTCCCAACACGTTCACGGTGACTTGCCAGCATCACATGTGAGGCAATGGCTTAAGCCCCATTTGAACTCAGCACCGGTCACGTGATGTGGAGAAGCTCTCACAATCCTCCTGCAGTCTCCTCCTTTGGTGGACGAGCCGTCCAAAGCCAAATAGTGCCGTGTGTACTTGGATCCCCCTAATGCATCCCAGCAATGGTCCTCCAGCCTTGAAAGCCTCTAGAGGGGGATTTAGACCAACTCTAATTTTTGGAAAAGTTGTCCTTGCACTTAGATAAAGTGAGTCTCTTCAGAATTTCTACCCAGTGCCCCCAGCCCACCCTGCAGTCCCTCATCCAGCTAGAAGGCCACCAGCCCGCCCAATCTCCGGGCCAATCGTAGCTCTCCAGACCCTCAGGGTCTTTCCTGCAATGTGGTGCTTGGGATTGACCAGTGCATCGGGCTGCACTGACCCGGGCAAGGAGGAGCAAGACCGTGTCTCCTTCCGGGGGCACGGTCCCCAGCGTCTCTTGCTGCTCTTCTTGACCATTTTGATTTGACACCTGGAGCAGGGAGCCAGGGTCGGTCTCGGAGGCTCTGGAGCCTGAAGATGCCTGAGCCCTCATCTGCACTTCTCATCCAGCCCATCTTCCTCGAGAACCTGTCCAGACCAGCACCGTCCGGCTTCAGGGAAGGACTCGGTTCCATTTCAGAAACACTTGGACAGGTCCCAGTCAGGCAGTGGGGAAGATCCACAACTGGACAGATGTGGAGTCTGTCCTCAAGATGCCCACAGTCCCGTAGGTAGCTAAGCCTCAATAACTATAATCCAAAATTAAACGCCACAAGTTAGAGATGGGCGAGTGCTAAAAGAGGGAACTGTAGCCATCAGGGAAGATCTGGGGGGCAGTGACACCGAGGGGGACTTTGATGGAGGGGCAGGGAGGCAACAAATTGGGAGGGCGCTCAGAACAGAGAGCACCGGCAGCAAAGGAGCAAAACGCGTTCACGGTGTGTTCGGGGCACAATTCAGAGCTCAGTTGGACTGGAATCTCTATGTGAAGGGATGTGAGGAGAAGTCCTGTGAAATAAGCTTGGATGGACAAGAGAGACACCGAATACCTGCATAACAACAATAACTAATTCCCTTTAAATTTCAAATGTACAAAATGCGTTTTTATATGAACATCGTGAAACAGTTGCCCTTCCAGGTACATTCTCTCTCTCATGGAAATATCTTCATGCGTTTGCCAAGCACTTTCTTCACAACTCCCCTGAGATGCAGACAGTGAGTATCCCCATTTTACAGAGTAGAAGTAACGAGCCTCAGGGAGGTGACATCCAGAGTCTCACTTAGGAAGAATTGAGATGGGATCAGTCTTCACGGGGTCATGATGAATGACCTAGGTCCTCCTGATGCCATGTCTCACCACTGGTACCAACGCTCGGCCACGGGAAGTGCCAGAGAATGCTGGGAGTTGGGATGGGACGGAAAGGTCGGGGAGCAGAGATGCGAGTCAGGCGGACCGTTACCCAAGTTCAGCAGGGAACACGGAGAGCGGTTGTTTCCACAGGGAAGGACATGGCGGCTCTGGCTTCCTTCTGCTGGTTCTCGTTCCCCTCTCAGCAGTCTGCTCCCTGTCAGTCACGCTTTATTTTTACAAACATCAAGTGTCTGTCACCAGACTGATTCCAACAATGTGTTCTAAACTTTGATGAATCAATTAAAAACATGAGTCACGATGGAATCAAAGCTTCATTCTTCAGGATGCCAAGGCAACATGGATCTGGCGAGCTCCCCAAACAAGCTCGCTTTGGAAATTGAGGTTGACATAGGATTTGTCTGACAAGTTTCTACTAATGTCAGTCAGTCAGTCAATTAGCATGTATTAAAAGCTTCCTGTGTGCAAAGGGGAAAAGGCCCTCATTGCTCTCCAGAAGCTCACCATTTACTGGGGAACCCAACGTGCAAACAACGAGGGACGAATCAGCCACGTGGGGACTAGCCGGAGGTGATCAGTCAGGTGGGGGAAGGAGAAGGTGTAAGCAGGCTGGAGCTGGGTTCTGAAGGGCTCTGAATGCCGGCCAGCGGCTGCCACGGGCAATGGTGCACTTCGGGAAGCTCACCTTGATGGCTGAGTAGAGGAAGAGCCTTGCAGCAGAGAAACCCGTCAGACGACCATCACGGTCGCCCAGCCAGAGGTCACGCAGCAGGCAGAAGCAGCATAGGAAGGGGCAGGGAGGGACAGAGATGCTCTGGAATCTGGTCCACCCTCGGTCCTGACCCAAAGGTGGGAGATGATGGCGCCGGCACAGCCACAGGGAGGACAAAGTGGGATGTGTTGGGCACGAGACCTCTGCAGGTTTTGTTTATTTCTTCACTCTGCTCCTTTGGCACATGAACTCTCCTGGTGTGTCCATTGTGAGCTTCCGGAGGACAGAGACTGTGCCCGGTACCCAGTCAGCACTCGGTAAATGCCGGGCAAAATAGGTGCTTGTCACCTGGGGCAAAGCAAGCAGTGTCCAGAGAGGGTAATGGAGTAAGAGAGGCACTGTAAGAGATGCTGGATTCAGAGAATCATGGGAAGATCTTTATGAACTATTGCAGATCCAGGAAGAAATAATCAAGGACAAGAAGAATGCAAATAGGAAGGACAACAAAACCTTAGAGACTGAATTTGCTGAAATTCTAACACTCAGACTCAATCCCAAGGGAGATAATGGAAAACACCCATCTCTCTCCTCTCTCTCTGTCTCTATCTCTGTCTCTCTGTCTCTCTCCTCTCTCTCTCCTCTCTCTCTGTCTCTATCTCTGTCTCTCTGTCTCTCTCTCTGTATCTCTCTCTCTCTCTCTCTCTCTCTCTCTCTCTCTCTCTCTCTCTCTCTCTCTTCCTCTGTGCCTATCTATCTCCCTGTCTCTCTCTGTGTCTCTCTGTCTCTTGACATCTGTCTCTTGTGGTTTAAAAATAAAACATATCAACAAAATTTATTTTAAAATAGATAAAAAGTTGATTAGTTTTGAACTTGTAAAATGCCATTTCTGTTTGGGTTGTTCCCAAAACATAAAGCTGATGAGGCTTTCCAGGGAAAGTGAACAGGTTGGAGCCGAAGGGTTCGGTCTTCTCTTGAGAACATTTGCTACCCTGGTGGAAACAAACGCCCTTTGTGAGGCAGACATGTTGATAATGCAATGGATTAATGCGGCAAGGTTCCCAAGCCAGAATGAAGAATGCTTAAATGATGCATGACAACAAAATAAATCTCTCTTCTGGCAGGAACTTTAACCTGGAGGAGAAGTGGATCAAAGGTTTATTGTTGTCAGAGGCACAATCTCTACACCTTTTTGATGAATGGCTTCCATCTTCGCCCCCAGATAGCTTAAGTTGCTTCTCTAAAAGCCATTTGTGCATTGATCCCTTCTGAGCAAAGTGAATAGTTCTAGGGGAGGAACAGGATGAGCATCTCTGGGAAACCACAAATCCACCCCTCCTATGGAGGTTCAAGTACAGCAGGGGAAAAGCTTGAGAGCCGCCAGGCCCGCGACACAGGCTCACTGCAGAGCAGCTGCCAAGACTGCAAACTAGTCACGCTCTTGCTGGGAGCGGGGATAAGTGGCAGAATGGAGCTGGTGGCCACAGGCCACAGAAGAGGAAGCAGGTGGAATCGTGTAGGAGGGATTAGGCAGCTCAGCCATGGAGAGGTCACACTGCTCCCCCTAGGACTGGGCAGGAACCCCCTCCACCAGGCCCCATGACTTACACACAGTAGGTGTTTCATCAACATGAGCCACTTGAATCAGATAGAACCAGACTGAAGCTCCCACGGAGCTCATCACACCTCAGCTTTGAACACCTTCCCAGAGGAAAGGCCCGGCACTCAGATGAGGTGTTTTTTCTTTATATTAAGTTTAAATCTGCCTCTCTCTCTGTCTCTACTGTTCCTAGTTCTACCTTTAAAGTAAAATTAAAGCAGCTACCCCAATTCTTCATAGGAACTCTTTGTGTCTGACCCAGAGAGGAGTGAGAACTCTCTGTGTCCGACCCATGGTGGAGCAGGAACTCTCTGGACCCAACCTGTGGCGGAGCAGGAACTCTCTGTGTCCGACCTGTGGCAGAGTGGGAACTCTCTGTGTTTGACCAGGAACTCTCTGCGTCCAACTTGTGGCAGAGCTGGAACCCTCTGCATCCCACCCACATTGGAGCGGGAGCCCTCTGCGCCCTCCCCGCGGCGGAACGGGAGCCCTCTGCGTCCCACCCGCGGCGGAGCGGGAGCCCTCTGCGTCCCACCCGCGGCGGAGCGGGAGCCCTCTGCGCCCCACCCGCGGTGGAGCGCGAGCCCTCTGCGTCCCACCCGCGGCGGACCGGGAGCCCTCTGCGCCCCACCCGCGGTGGAGCGCGAGCCCTCTGCGTCCCACCCGCGGCGGAGCGGGAGCCCTCTGCGTCCCACCCGCGGCGGAGCGGGAGCCCTCTGCGTCCCACCCACATTGGAGCGGGAGCCCTCTGCGCCCCACCCGCGGCGGACTGGGAGCCCTCTGCGTCCCCCCCGCGGCGGAGCGGGAGCCCTCTGCGTCCCCCCCGCGGCGGAGCGGGAGCCCTCTGCGTCCCCCCCGCGGCGGACCGGGAGCCCTCTGCGCCCCACCCGCGGCGGACCGGGAGCCCTCTGCGCCCCACCCGCGGCGGAGCGCGAGCCCTCTGTGTCCCACCCGCGGCGGAGCAGCACTCAGTGGCCACAGCCAGACGCACTGTAACCACACTCTAACAGGTCATTCTGATTCTGAAGGACAACACCCAACTAACCAACTCACCAAATGTCTTTCTAGACATACTAGGCACTGGACTAAGCTCCAGGCATCTAATAGGCTTTCAAATTGATTAAAGGGGCAGAGGGAAGGTGACACAGTGGATAGGTAGAGAGCAGCTTGGATGGCCCAAGTTCCATTAGCTATGTGACCCTGGGATGTTGCGGAGCCTCAATTGTTCCATATGTAAAATGGGAACTCCTAGTAGCACTTACCTCCTACGTTGCTGGAGGATTAAGTGAGATAATAATTGTAAAGTGCCTGGCACAGTGCCTGCTAGAGGGAAGGGGGAGGAGGAGGAGAAAGAGAAGGAGGAAGAGGAGGAGGAGGAAAAGGAGGAGGAGGAGAAAGAGGAGAAGGAGGAGGAGGAGAAAAAGTAGGAGGAGGAAGAAGAGGTGAAGTAAGAGGAGGGAGAGGAAAGACGTGTGCCATTAAAATTGTAACTGCTTTCCACTCCACCAAGTTGGGAGAGCACATCCCTCATAATCACAGCAGAGCACAACGGGAAAGTCAGGGGTGGCTGGAATGAGGTAAAAGGGATAGTGAAGATAACTCTGAAGTTCATATTTTCAGGAATTAATTAGTTGGAGAGTCAATAAGCTCTCACTAAGTGCTTCCTGTATGTCAGAAATGGAGCCCAATATTGGGGATACGGCAACCACGACAAAACCAGTCCTCGCTTCCAGGCCTTTTGATGCACTCTCTGTGAGCTCGCCGATGTGGGTCTCCCTCCAGGAATGTGGGTCAGAACTTCTCAGACTGTGGGATTCTAGTTCATGCCCTCTGTGAGTCCTCCTCTGGGGTTCCTAACTAGGTTTCTTCACATGCAGCGGCATCCTTTACTCCTGCAACATGGCTGACCTTCCTCTTTTTCTAGTCATGAGCTTTTATTATGTCATTTATACCCCTTCTCCGCTTGACAGAAACCTTAAGTCATAGTGGGATGGGAGCATCCTGTACGGAGGATAACTGAGAACTGGCCAAAGGAAGACATCGTATCAACTTCCTTTTCCATGCAAACTAAATCCCATGGAATTCACCTCGCCGCCCATTTTTGAACGTTGACTATTTGCTCTATTTCCCCCCAAATATGTTCTGACCTGTGGCCACACACTGCATTCTTTATTTCCATTGGCCAACCCATAACTTTAATTCTTTGGAGACCACAGCCCCCTCCCATAATTCGAGTCTATACAGCAGAACTGGAAGAACAATGATGTTAAAATTACCAGTGTCTGTCGAGGAGTCAGAGGGAGTCAAACAAAGATCGTCTCCATGCTTGTTCATAGGACCACAGAGCTCGACACTGTCTGATCAAACATGCTTATTTTATAGACAAGGACATTAAGGCCCAGGGAGACCGAGTGTCTTGCCTAAGTCAAAAATCCAAGAAGTATCCCAGCTGGAATTTGAATCCAGGTCTTCAAGTTTCAGAATTGAATATCTCCCTTCTGCTCTTTCCTCCACGCCATGCTTCCTTTTCATGACAAGTGATCGGAGACTTGAAATGAATTAAGATCAATGACTTTCCCCACTTGATAAGAGTCAGATTTTGGGTCAGTCCCGCCCTCTCGCCCAATGGCAGCCACGATGTCCAAGAGCCCCCTCAGAATCTCTTCCTGCTGAGCAGCTGCCAACATGTTCACTTAATAAGCGGGGAGTGTCTCCACATGCCTATTGCTTAAATATCTGACATGACAGTTGCTGACATTTAGTTTAACTGGGGGGGGGGGAATTATCTAAGCTTGTCTGCTTATTAAAGATAGCTTCCTTTTTCCATCCATCTCAGGAACATCTTTGACATCAGCCCCTTATCTTCTCTTTTCTGGGTTTTTTCTCCTTTTTACAGGGACCCCAAACACCCTTCAGTACCTTATCACTATTACGAACCTTTGGGACCAGATGAGTGCACGATGTACCTCTCACACGAGCGAGGACGGAAGGGGAGCCATCACCGGTTCATCACGGAGAAGCGTGTCTTTGAGAACTGGGCCAGAGCCTTCAATATCCACTTTTTTCAACCAGACTGGAAGCCGGAATCACTTGCTATCAATCACCCTGAGATCAAACCGGTGTTCTGAAGGATGACTGCACAAAGCTGTAATTGCTATCACCTAGACTATCGAGCTTCAGGGTCTTCAGCTTCACCTTGGGGCCAGCCGATGTGAAAGAGAGAGTTAGCAGGACCTGGAGATGAAAATTGCTCCAGTACTCCAGAGGTTACCACGAATGAATATGTATGAGATGTGACTGTCAAGTAATATAGCCCATTTTTTTTCTTTTTTTGACCAATTAACCAGAATTTTATCCAGCCAAACACTGTCTCCTCCAAGCCAGGCAGCTTGGGATGCCATCCATGTATCTCAATGATATCATCATTGTTAAAAAATAGTTTGGGTTTCTTCTTTTTGCCTCGCCTTCAAAGACAGTTTATGAGCCATGAAAAGAAGGCCCTTGATTGCTCGACAGTCACATCTTGTAAGAGTGTTTTGCCTTTTGAAGTGTATTTTAACCTAATATCTGACTTCTGCCATCTTTCCAAACAGTGGGTGTAGGATTTGTCAAAGGCAGCCTGGGCCAGTCTAGACGTGGCTTTTAAATAGCACATTTCCACAGACTTTCATAACGCAAATCTACAGTATTTAGTTTTCAAGGGATTTCTACTGACACTAGGCTAGTGTTGACTTGGGTTTTTCTACACTCTAGCTATGTGGTTCTCTGCTTTTCATAACCCTTTATGTCTCCAATGAAAATTGATGCTGGTTTGGGAAGGCTTCCCTTTACAGTGATACGTGGCTGTGTGTTTCTTTTCTTACTTTTTCATTCCATAATTACCATTTGCATGCAACCGATAATAGACTGGGATCATTTTCTTAAGCCGGGGTTTCACTCCAGAACTTGTCTCTTCCCAGCAAGAATATCCTATGCTGGGATCCTAGAGCTAAAAATCCCCACGGCGTGCAAACCTCACCAACACGCCCTCTTTTCTCAGATAATTTCCACCAGGAAGGTGGGTTTCATATCTACTTCCCTCACTAAGAGTCGCGGGAGTCCTTTGCTCCCTGGCACTGCTACCGGCAGATGGGAAGGCTCCTCCGGTGGTCCCCCCACTCTCTGTGGCCTTCTGGGCTTCTCTAAAACCTGAGCCTTCCTTTTCTTGACCAATGCCAGGTTCCTGCCCTACCTACCTTGGTTTCCCAGCTGCCCATTGCTTACTTTGATGCCTTCCAAGCCATAGATCAAGTGCATTTACTACCTTGGTGCTCGTAGCCTACACCAGCAAGAAACCATCTCGTTCAGCCTGCCAGCAGCCTAAACGGTGTGTGGGATGAGGGAGGGACCTTGGAGGGGCTCCCCAGCTAGAATCATTTGCTGAAAAGCTCCTTAGCTGGGGCAGTTGTTGACAATCCACCCACAACCAAAGTCACTTCATGGTAAGGCTTTCCAGGCATCAGAGGATCTCCCAAAGAGAAAAAAAATGTCACCAGTATCTCCACCCCATACCCTTGAGGGTTTCTGTTTTAACAGAGCTGAACCCAAAGGCTCTAGCAAACACCATGTCCAAAATGTCCAGAAATCCCAGGACCTTGTGACTTGTCAGGAAAGTGGATTTCAGCCACTCGTCTATTCCTCTGCCCTTTCTCTCATAGAGATGAAAATTCAGTTCTTTTCTGGCAATCACCAGGAGGAGTCTGTGCAGATGCTAAAGCGATTTGATTCTATCATAGGGCAAACCAAGGTGATCTCATTGTGACTGTGGCTAACGCATTAAAAGCTGCTCTGATTGCCTCTTGGAACTCAATGGTTCCATTTCCTCTCCCTCCATATTTAATGGGGTGATAGAATTGTACAGGAACAGGCTGCAGGCCCCGGTTCCTTCCCACATGTCTCCCCTGGAGCCAGGCTAGCGAGGGCTTTAAATGAGCATTATTTAAGTGTCAAACAGACATATGGACCACCTTTCCCATCATTTGAAACATTGGTCTGCTGCTTGAGCTGAAACAGCTTCTCTGGCCATTAAAAAGCTGTACCAGTTGCTAAATGGATAGAGCACGGGTCTGGAATCAGACCCAGCTATAAACCCAATCTCCGACATAGTCTAGCTGTGAGATCCTGGACATCTGCCTCAGTTTCCTCATCTGTAGACTTGAGATGATAATAACCCCTGCCTCTTGCTTCTTTGTGAGGATCAAATAAGATCCTGTCTAAAACACTCCATGGAAATGTGAGCTATCGGGAATATTATTATTATTTCAAAGGCAGAGCTGTGAGTTGTATTAATGAACCATGTCCACCATAGCAACAGCTTAAAAGCAAGATGTCATGGGCAGAAGTAAGACACATTTGATTTGCAGGCAAAGGCCTGGGTTCAAATCCCCCCACCTTGAGATCTCTTAACTTCTCTGGGGTTAGATTCCTCTCCTGAAAAGTGAAATGTGAGCTCTGGGGCTCCTCCTGCTTCCAGCTCGAGAATCACACTAGGACTGATCCCCAGGTTTTCAGTATTGACATTGTCTTGACGGCAGTGATTCCTGATCACACTTAAAGGCTGCTTTAATACTTGGGAAGCACATGACCTTATCTCTTTTGTGCTTCCCAACATGCCTGTGGGGCAAGTATTGAAGGTGGTATCACCCCCACACACACACCTGTTAGTTGCATGGTTAGGGGGGCAGATCGATGGTTGGATGAGCAAATGGATAGATGGGTGGGGAGATGGATGGGGTGGAAGGCAGGATGGTGTGAGGGTCCGGGTTAGGGTTGGCATTTAGGGTCAGAGTGACCATCTATTGCTTACTTTGGATCTGGCAGTGTCCGATGACTGGAAACATAACAACCTGGTCCTTCTTCTCAAGATGCAGACTTTCTGTGGGTAGGGAGTGGGAGTGGGAGGAGCTGCTGAGCAGAGACGCAGCCTGAAGTGAAGGCTTTCCTTTATGAAAGGAGGTCCGAGGCAGGGACTCGGGGAAGGGTCATGCTTCTGCAGATTTGTCCTTTCACACCAGAGGCTTGTGACTTGCCAGTGGCCACAAAGTCAGTGTCAGGAGGATTGGAACCCAGCTTTTCCCGCCTTGGAATCTGGACTGCTCTGCAACACCTCGGTGCCCTTCCCCTTCCTGGGACTGGGAATCACAGCACAACTAGTTCCTGAAACGCTCACATTCCCTTTGAGATGTTTCCGCCTGAGGAGGACCCCCTAGAGGGCTCTTCCAAAGCAGCAGCTGTGGACCCTGGGGCCATCCCAGGGTGGGCAAGGACTGCGCAGAACATCCTCCCGGGCCTTTCTGAACGGCTTGGCAGAAAGTCCCCGAATGACTGGGCAAGCACTCAGCCCCGTGAGGAACGGGCCCCACGGCACAGAGCCCGCCAGCCCGACTCGAGCTCCGGGCACTTCCCCCGTGGGTCCATCCTGCCCGGCCCCGGCCATCGGATCCCTCTGCAGAGAGACAATCCGAGCTTCGGCCATTTTCACGCCAAGACGTGTGGCCGTAACCGACACTCGGCCATTAGGGGCAAGGGAACCGAAATTCACAAACAGAAATCCATCACTCCAAATGGCCCATAAAAGAGGAATCCTGCGTTTCATATTCGGCAGTAAAGAGTCGCCCAAGAAAAGTCACATTAAAAGAACATTAAGAAATAAATACTCTGTGTGCGGCGGCGTGGGATTTAGCGGCGGGGCTCCCATTACGGTTAATGGGTGTTGGGCGGCCAGATCCCCGTGCGTCCCACCCCGGTGTTTACTCCCCAGGGGCCGACGGAAGACGGCAGACTCCCGAGCGGCCGAGATCTTAACCTTTGCAGGCTGGACGTCCTTCTGAAAGCTGGGGCGCCCACGCGCAAAAGCAATCTGTGAGACGCGCCCGGGGAAGGCAGGAGGAGCCGGGCTCTTCACCTTTCCCGGTCCGAGACCGTCAGCAGAAGAACATTTCCCCATGCATAAAACAGAGGAAACCAATTACGTGCGGCAAGGCTCCCAAAACATTTTGCACACAGGGTGATGGCTTCAGAGCACAGAATCCCCCGGGGACCGGCCAGCCCCACCCTCTCACTTCTCAAGCAACTGGGCCGAGCCCACGCTAAGATGATTCCCAGAGCGGAACCGAGACCCCGGCTCCTCCCGGGAAGCTGCTCCGGGAGCCGTGCTCTGTTCTCATCGCCCAAGCCTGAGGCTCAGGGAAAGGGACTCGCTCGCAGTCCCGCAGGGCTCGCCTCCAGACGTGTGCCGTGGCCGGAGCGCTGGGCTTGGAGTGAGGAAATCTCGGTTCCAGCTCCACCGGAAATCCGCGGGCGAGTCCCTCAGTTCTCCCGGCCTCGGTTTTTCTGCCTCCAAAATAGGGGCTCGAGACCCCTGCAAACTCCATGCAGTCCCATCAGCTGACAATATGGCCGCACGAACGTACAAAGCTATTGTGTTTCCTAAGTGATAAATGGCACCTGCACAAATCTGGACCTGAGAGGAGCCCGGCCCCGCAGAGCCCAGCCCCAGAGTCCGGGACGGGTCACGTGCAGGGCCGAGGCGCCTGGGGCACCGGCCCCTCCAGCCGCTGCCTGGGGCACGCGTCGTGTCCCTCGTCTCTGTGCAGCCAGGAGGACGGCACTGGGCCCGTCAGCTCTCCCACAGGTCAGGGTCCCCTAGCCCGCCCTAGGCCAGGCTGGCTCTCTTCAAACCGTCTTGCTTGCTGAGGTTTTCGAAGAAAGGGCTGAAAAGGGGCCCTGCAGCCAGCGAGATCAAGGCTCAGAGGGTGACCGCTCCAAGGCGACACAGTCCGAGGCAGAGTCTCGTGCTCTCTCCCCTCTCCCGGGTGGTGGCAGGGCTCTGGCCCCTTCGGAGCTCCGTGGGAGCACAAATGTGCCTCTAGGAACTCAGGGGGTGCTGAGCTGCAGCAGGAGGAAGGAGCCGCAAGCATCATAACGGCCGGCCCAGGTAGCCCCGGCCTTCAGGGGTTCAGAGCCACGGTCAGTCGTGAAGGGTTGTGATGTTGTGGGCTCGGGTGATTCCTCCCGACCCAGACAGTGACACAGCAGGGACTTCACAGACCATCCCCCAGAGGTCGGGACTGGCCCGGCATCCCCTGGCCAGGAGTCTCGGAATCAGGATTGAACCCTGGTCCTCCTGCCTGCAAGTCCCTCTTGCATGCCCTTCTGACTCTCTCTCTCTCTCTCTGTCTCTCTCTCTCTCTCTCTCTCTCTCTCTCTCTCTCTCTCTCTCTCTCTCACACACACACACACTTACATATCCACACACACATAGGTGTGGGCTATATATGTAGATATACACGTGTGTGAGTGTGTGTGAGTCCCTGTGTACATCCGTGATTCTAGATCCATGGCCACCAGGGTGTGTGCCCGTGGGTACCATGTGGGCACATGTGTCTCCATGTGTTCGTGCACACAGACCCATCAGCTTACACAGGACAGAGCCTGAGAACTTCCGAGGGCTCCTGAGAGAAGGCGAGTCCTTTCCTGTCTGGTGCTGGGCGGGACATCCAGGGTGCTTAGTTGTCCGGCTGGCCCAGGGTTTTCTCTGTCCGTCCCCCTGAACGTGTACCTGCCGCCTCCCCCGCTGCCTCAGTCCTCCTCCAGAGCACTCGGATGCGTGGGCAGTCTGCGCCAGGCTGTCTCTCCCTCTTGCAGGCTCTGGGGACAGCCTGGCTGCAGGAGAAGAACCCAAGGGTTCCCTCCTCTTGGGCGTGAAAAGCAAAAAGGCTTTGCTGAGGCTGCCGTCCTTGCAGGCTTCCAAGGCTTAGAGGGGGAAGGAAAAGGCCCATCTCCCGCCATGAAGCCGGAAGGCGAGGAGCCCCCCGTCCCACTTACCCCACTCCCTTGGGTGAATGCGTCCCCATAGAGGGAAGCGCCTTAGGGTGCTTGTGGTGCCCACCCAGCCTCGGCTCCGCGTGCTCTGCTGTCTGGTCACTTTAACCTACACGGACGTCTTGCGTGTCCTGCTAGACCGTAAGCCCACTGAGAGCAGGGCCCGCCCTTTACCTCTTAGTATTCCCAGTGCCTAGCACAGAGCCGCCAGTACAGGGGGCTCCCAAGGTCTGTCACCGAGGAACACTTATTTCCAATGCTGGCTACAAGGGAAATATTGGATTGGACAAAAATAAACAATGACTTCCATTTCCCTTCTGTTTTAAATCAGAAGGAAAACTCCAACGGGTTAAGGAGCCGTTAAATACAGGGGTGGGAGTCCCAGCAACGGGAAGAATGAAGCAGCTTCTGTGGGGTCGGTCCTTGGACCTGTTCTCCCCTTAACCAACACGGCCGACCCGGAGAGGGCCACGTGCTCCGCGGCCGCACTCATTAAGTTGCTAATACAGGCTCTTCCTGGGCTCCGGGAAGCAAGGGTCAGCAAGCTTCGTGGTGTCTCCGCTGCCCCGCGGCTCTGGGACAAATTAAATCTAATGTTGATGAATGTGACACGGACGGGGGAGACTGAAAAGCACTTTGGCTCTCCCCGGAGCCAGGCAGAGAACGTGGGCCAGAGACACCCGTGGGCCCCGGAGATGCCTGTGGGCCCCAGAGCCAGGCAGAGAACGCAGGCCAGAAACGCCCATGGGCCCCGGAGACACCCGTGGGCCCCAGAGCCAGGCAGAGAATGTGGGCCGGAGATGCCCGTGGGCCCCGGAGACCCCCATGGATCCCAGAGACGCCCGTGGGACCCATAGGGCCAAGCCAACCACCAAGGTTAACACTTCATCCAAAGCTAACCCCCTGATGAGCTCTCTAGGGGATGAGAACCAAGTACCGAGATTTATCTGTGTGAGTGTGTGTGTCTGTATGTGTGTGAGTGTGTAGATAGAAACAGAGACACAGATCCTGCTTGTGTTCCTGAGGCAGCCTGACCTCCCAGCAAGAAGCAGTGGGAGAGCCCCTTAGGAGAACACCTGGAGAAGAGAAAGTTTGGAAGAGATGTGTGTGTGTGTCTGTGTGAGTGTGTGTCTGTGTGTGTGTGTGAGTGTGTGTGTGTCTGTATGAGTGTGTGTGTGTGTGACTGTGTGTGTGTCTGTGTGTGTGTGTGTGTGTGTCTGTGTCTGTGTGTGTGTGTGTGACTGTGTGTGTGTGTGTGTGTGTGGGTAAGTGGGTGAGTGGGTGTGTCTCTGTGTGTGTGTCTCTGTGTCTGTGTGTGTGTGTGTGTCGGTGTGTGTGTCTGTGTGTGGGTAAGTGGGTGAGTGGGTGTGTCTCTGTGTGTGTGTGTGTGTGTCTGTGTCTGTGTGTCTGTGTGTGTGTGTGTGTGTGTGTGTGACTGTGTCCACAGTGTGTAGTCTGTGCACCTGTGTCTGGGGGGGAGGGGGGTGCTTTGTGAGGGGTGAATGCCGGGTCTTTGAAGGGCTGCCTCCGGAGGAGGGATTAGCTGTGCCCTGCTGGGCCGGGAGGCAGAACCAGAATGTGCCGGGGGCGGGATCCCAAAGCCAGCGGAACTGGGCGGGATTTTGGGAAGTCCTTTTCAGCACCAGGAGCTGTCCGCCCCAAAGCCCAGGCAGCCGCTTCCCTCCTGTGCCCTAAGAGGGAGCTCTTTGTTCCACTGTGGGCCCCCCGACCTCCGAGAATGCGGTGGGATTGTGCAGGGGGCTCGAGGGAGGGGCGGACGATCAGACGTTCCCCTGCCCCGCCGGCCCCAGCTGTGGGGGGGCAGCTGCTGTGGAAAACATGGGGGGAAAGCTGGGGTCGGAGCCAAAGGTCCGAGTCCTGCCCTGACCCTCCCGGCTGGGCCCCGGCCGCTCCCCCAAGGGGCGGGGGCAGTGCTGACCCCCTAAAGGGGACGTCCTCATGTGGGACGGCTGCTGCCCAGGCTGTACCCAAGGTTACTAGTTCTGAAGGCGGCATGAAGCAGTGGATAGAGAGCGATGACTCTCTGAAAGTCCCGAGTTCAAATCTCATCTCGGACCCATCCCGGTTGTCCCATGCTGGGGGGGGGGGGGTGACTTGTCCTCTCACTGCTCCGGGGAACTGTGGGAAATTGCCAGCCTGCATGGGGGAGGGATTTTCCTCCCGAGGAGTTTATCGCCAGCGGAATCTCAGGCCCGGGCTCTAACGGGTGGAAGCAAAGGAGACTCGGACTATGGGAGAGGCTTTCAGGAGGGGAAGGGGCGGCCGGAAGGGAGCCAGATGTTGACTTCTTCCTGTCCCTCCAAGGACCCTCCCCAGCAGCGTGGCCGTTTCCCTGGTCCCGATTCAGACCATTAGCTCCCGCCATGGGAGATGAGCTGTTGAGCCTGGGCAGGGGCTTTCCTCTCCCAACTGGTGTCCCGGGCGCCCTGGCCATCAGTCTGGTGAAGCCTTCTCTGGCTCCCCCGGGTAAATGCACAGTTTAGGGCCCCTTGTTCCTTCGGGCTCCCCTGCCGGCTCCCCTCCCGTGCCAGAATCACATGGAAGGCTTCCTCCACGCTCTCATTGGCCAGCTCTTCTAGGAGCCTCCATTTTAAGGAGCCACCCAGACCCCCAGGTCTTTCTTCTGCAGGCTGTCCACACTGGCCGTCTTACCAGACCTTGCTGCATGACCCCGATAGGCCAAGAATGACATCGAACGATGAATTTAAGTGGGAAGTGACCCTTTGAATTGGGGGGGGGGGGGCTCAGCTGTCATGGGGAGCTAGATGGACAAGCCTTAGGACTTATTACTACAAGGACCTTGGACACCGCAACAACACTAAAGACAATGAGGGTAACGGCATTTATAAAAAGCTCCCTAAGGTCTGCAGAGATCGCCGTACATTATCTCATTTGGCCCTCACAGCCACCCTGGGGGGGGGGCCATGATGATCCCCATTTTCCAGGTAAGCTGGAGAGAATTATCGCACTGGGCCTTCCTGACTCCAGGCCCCGCTCTGCAGAAAAGCAGAACAGGAAGTTATTTACCTTTGGGAAACTGAGCTGTGCTTTCCATGACTCCTGTGCTCTCCCTGAAGCAGGTCTGTCGCCTTTCTTTTGTGTCGAGGTTGGAGTAGAGGCTGCCGAAGTCCTCTCCAGTTGTCCCATTTGGGGGCTCTGGGATGTGAAAACAGCCCCCAAAGATGCAAAGGGGAGAGTCCCCCAGAGGGCGACGAGAAGCCCGAGCTGGGTGTGAAAGCTAGAGTCCATTAGTGAGGGGGGCACGGGGGGCTAGAGCGAGCACTGGCTTGGAAGGCCAGAGGTCTGGGGTTGAATCCAGCCCTCCGTGGAATGGGTTCCCTTCCAGCTCTAGAGCTGTGACTGACTCATAACCAAGACGTCAGGAAGGAAATGTCCAAAGAGCATTTAGGGCAACTGTACAAATGGACACCAGCACAGCACAAGGGAACTCTCGTGTCCCATTGGCCCTTTCAGCCAGCCCTGTATCCACCCCCCAGGCCACCGCCTACTCCTGGGCTCCGTTTCCTGGACACATGCTGGCTTGCCAACATCCCCTTTCCATGGGACAGACAGAGATGGTTCAGAGCCAGCAACCATGGCCTCCCTTGGCTTCCTGCTCTACCTGCTTCCACGGCCATCCGTGCACTCGAGTCTCCTTCGCCTTGGAGCGCACCGCCGTCTCGGGGCAGGCTCCCGGCCAAATGCATTTCCCCACATGTTTTTCACAGCAGCAGCTGCCAAGGCAAGTCTCCCACCTCATGCATGATTTTTAAAGTGAAACACAGGACTAGGTGTCAGGTTGTTGGTTTTAGATGAGCTTTCCAGCCTCCAACATTATTTCGACACTAATTCTGTCAAATTGTACAGGATTCGGAGAAAGAGGGAACAAAAGGAGAGCAGCTTGGAGACCCTCCGATTATTAATATCAGGCAAGGGAGGAAAGCAAATGAACGGGCAGACATGCCGCCAATACAAAGTCAGTCCAGTGTAAAATCAAATCGGAAGGATGGATCCCCTATAAATCAGGGGAGGTTCTACATGGCCCTAGTTTTACTTAAATTTTAGTTTGGAAACTATCTTCATTTCCAAATGTATCCCTCTCTCCCCTACCCCACATCAATCTAGTAAGCTGTCTTGTGGGACAAAGAATACAAAAGAATTGAGAAGATGGGCTTTAGTAAAGCTCACCAGCATAAAAAGTGAGTCTGGGGGTACCTGCGGTACTCCACACCCAAAGGCCCCCATCTCTACAGGAAAGGTTGCCTTTTTTTCTCTTCTCTTCTTCAGGAATAAACACGGCCATTATCACCGAGAGAACCATCAGTTTCAATTGAGGGGAGGAAGAATTGTTCATTCCGCTTACATCCCTTCTGTATATTGTTTCCCCAGTTCTGTTTATTCCACTCTGCAGAAGTTCATATAAATCTTCTTCTGTTTCAATGAATTATTTATATTTACTGTTCCTAATGGTACCATAATAATCCATTATATTAACATATCACAATATGTTCAACCATTCCCTAATTGATAGACATCTACTAGATATAATTCTCTACTGGAAAAAGGGCTCTGGACTATATGGGACCTCTCTGTTTCTTGTCAACTTCCTCGAAGCATATGCTATAGCAATGGGATTTCCTCACCAAAGGATATGGAGATTTTATTCACCTCCTTTGAATAATTCCAAATTGATTGAAATGTTTGGACTAATTCCCAGCTCAAGCAACTGTGTATCCGTGTGTCTGTTTTTCCATAACCCCTCTAACATTGACTATTTTGATTTTTTTGTCATGTTTGACAGCTGGCCAGGTGCAAGTTGTTTTGATTTACATTTTTCTTATGTTTAGAGACTTAGAGAAAAGATCAAAATTATAGAAAAGAAGGAATAGAAGGAAAATAAAGGAAAAAAAAAGATTCAATGTCCATTTCAAATTACTCAACCCTGGACTATTGAAACAAGTAACCAAGAATCAGAAATAAGTCATGGAAAACAGAAATGACATTGGGCACAGGCTATAAGAATTTTCACCAGAAATATAAGCAATGTAAATTAGTTGCCCTAAAAAATGAAATCTAAAGACCTCAGCGACCAAACATGCTACTTACTTGGCAAACAGAGAAAGGAAGTACCAGAGGCAACAATGGATTAGAGGACAAAATGATTTGTACAATATTCTGAAGGATGACCAAGATTATGAGTGACATCGTCTCAAAAAGAAAGAATCTGATGGAAGGCAAAACCAACATTAAGAAAAGGCTTTCCAAAATATCCGGCTCAGCAGTCATTCCAAAGGCACGCAAGGATGAAATGGGGGAAGGACTGCAGGAAGAGGGGGCGATGAAAGGTGGGCCGGAAGCACTGGGGGGAAAAACAAGCAAAATCTTTTCCCCTTCGTGAGTAAAATGGCCACACGTGAGCCCTAAAAGAAGATGCAGAAATCCCACTACAAGAGAACAAAGACAGGAAAAAGTGGAGAGGCGGGATCAAATGTGCAGAGGGGAAGCTGTGCTGGAAGTGCCAGATGGTGACGACATTGAGGGTCCCATCGGCAAAGGAACCGAAGGGGGAAAATGGCCAAAGCACAGAAAATCTTCTTAGACCTTGTTCATATGGAAGCAAAGGGAGCATGAAGTCAAGCTGCCCTCAATAAGGGCATTGGTAAGACTTGCAGGCTTTTTTAAGGGTATGTGTGTATGTACAAATTGGCTTTTCTGTATTTTTTCATTAGATTTCTTCCCTCTCTCCCTGAAATTGCAGCCCCAAAGCCCCTGAAGGAAAAGATGAAAAATGAGAGCTACAGAGGAAAGACTTGGAAAGGGAATCAACAGTTTGGCCCAAAAAGCACAAAACCATGTCCGACAACAAAGTCCCTGAAAATTAGAAAGGATCAAATAGAGCAACTATGGGCACCACGGTGGGTAGAGGCTTGGAGTCAGGAAGACCTGAGTTCAGATCTAACCTCAGATATTTGTTAGCTGTGTGACTCTGAGCAAGTCACTTGAGGTGAATTACATTGTTATTAACTCCTGTTAATTCAGTTTCCTCAACCATAAAATGGGGATTGTAAAAGGACCTACCTCATAGGATGGTTGTGAAGATTAAATGATTAAAAAGTCCTCAGCACAAAAATTAGTGTGTTGTTGTTCAGTCATTTTCAGTCAAATCCAACTCTTTGTGGCCCCATTTGGGACTTTCTTGGCTAAGATATTGGAGTGAATTTTTCTATTTCTTTTTCCAACTCATTTTGCAGATGTGGAAACTGAGGCAAGTGATGTAAGTGACTTGCCTAGGTTCACTAGTAAGTGTCTGAGATCTATATCTAGATGCAGTTTGGACAGGGCAGCACCCGGTCTCAGGACTTCGGTAGCAAGGAATGGGTCTGGTTCTGTTAAGTCTTGATGATATTAAAAGAAGACGGAAAAGAGAATATACAGAGGACTACACTGGGGAAGAAGAGAAAGGAAGAAGACAGCAAGTTGTCTCACTTAATTGTGCACAAGTGGACGTCTATAGAAACCAGGAGGAAAGGGCTGGGGGAGCGACCGGCACTCGGACCTCACCCTGCACAGGATGGACACCGAAATACGTGAACCTGAACAAGGAGGGAGAGGAGGGAGAAGGGGGAATCAGGGCAAGGCCAGATCAAGAGAGGGATGAGTCGCAATAAAAAGGAACTGACCAAAGCTGCACAGAAGTATTCTAGCTCTTTTTAAGGTGGAGAAGAATAGAACCGGGAGACGAGCTGTGTTCGGGCACATGCTGTAAGAAATGGTGAAGGGGGTGGTTTCGGAAATACCTGGGAAGATTTATATGAACTGATGCTCTTTTTTATATGAACTGGCTCTTTTCGAGGCGGAGAGGGGGCTGTGCTGGGCGGTTGGCCCCTCTGGGCTTTCTTCCAAAGAGCTTTTGAAGGCTTGGGTCTAGAGCCTGCTGGTGACTGACGCCCACCTTCCCAGCTGCACTCTCCCCACCAGGCTTTGGGGGTTTTCTGTTCCTGACAGCAGCTGGAACAGCAGCTGGGACGCCTTCAGTGCGGTGGGGCATGGAGGGCGCCTTTGTCGACCGCTGCCCAGCTTATTTTAGACAGCGGGGTACTCACTTACCTGTCCTCTGCCCTTCCTCATGGGCTCCCCCTCGCCCTCCTCAGTGTGATGCTAATGAAGGGCAGCTCTAGGAACAGAATTACCCAGAGTGACAGAATCTCAGTGCTGAAAAGGAGGCCGCCCCACCAATAGGGACCTCCCCCCAACAGCCCTTGAGAGCAGTCAGCCACTCCCTTCCCCAACACCCTCCTGTTCTTGGAAAGTGCCAAGGAAAAAAGGAAGCAGAAAGGCGATCTACCTCCTGGCCAGTTGGCAGCTCACAACATTGAGACTCGGAGTTTTCCAAAGCCCATTCTCCTGTGTCCTGTCCTCCCCAAGCACATCCCACCTCTGCCCACCTCATCTCTCCCCTGGACTTCCTCACTGGTCTTCCTGACTCAGTCTCTACTCTCCGATCCATCCACCACACAGCTGCCATGGTGACACTCTAAAATGCAGTTCGGACCAGGGCAGCACCCAGTCTTAGGACTTGGGTGGCTTCCTGTTGCCTCTGGCTGGACTTTACAAAAAGCCCCCCCCCCCCAGTCTGGCTCTGGACTCTCCTACGGGACTGTGATCATCTTGCTCTGTCTCTCACGCTCTCTTTGCACCAAGGTGTGTGACTGGCTCTCTGTGGACTCAAACCTTAGATCTCTGTGCCTTGATATAAAGGGCGCCTCAGGCCTGGAGTATTCTTTCCTCCTGCTGCCTCCTGGAGTGCTTAACTAGAGCGTCCCTTACCACAGGAGACACATCCTGATTCTTGCAGGTTCCAGAAGTCTCCCCAGGATTACTTTGTATTAGAGAGAGAGAGAGGGAGGGAGGGAGGGATAATGGATAAGCAGACAGAAAAACAAGACAGACAGATAGAAGATAGATAGGCAGACAGAAAAACAGAGATAGATAGATAGATGTAGATGGATGAATGGATGGAGAGTAGGTAAGCAGACAGAAAAATAGATATAGATAGGTGGATAGATGGAAGGATAGGCAGACAGAAAAACAGAGATAGATAGATAGATGTAGATGGATGAATGGATGGAGAGTAGGTAAGCAGACAGAAAAATAGATATAGATAGGTGGATAGATGGAAGGATAGGCAGACAGAAAAACAGAGATAGATAGATAGATGTAGATGGATGAATGGATGGAGAGTAGGTAAGCAGACAGAAAAATAGATATAGATAGGTGGATAGATGGAAGGATAGGCAGACAGAAAAACAAGACAGACAGATAGAAGATAGATAGGCAGACAGAAAAACAGAGATAGATAGATAGGTAGACAGACAGACAGACAGACAGACAGATAGATGACAGATATAGATGGATGAATAGATGGACAGTAGATAGATGAACAGAAAAACAGATATAGATATAGATAGATAGATAGATAGATAGATAGATGGTCAGGTAGCGGGGTAGAGATGATGATAAATGGATAATGAAGATTATAGAAATGGAGACAGAAATCGAGACTAGGGAAGTACACGATGGACGGATAAGTGGAGGGATGACATAGATGGGCGAGGCGGTCCTGGAAAGGAAAATAGAAGCAAAAAGAAAGGCAGCTCAAGGAGCTTACACTCTCCCTGGGGAAGACAAGGTATCCAAGGGAGCTGAGAGGAAGGGGTGCGCACAAAGGAACAGGCAGAGAAGTAGCAGGGGAATCACAGGGGAGGCGAGGCTTGGAGACGGGCACTGTCATTTCCCCCTCGGCAGACTGAGCTCCTCATAGGCAGCAACGATTGCGGCTTTGTCTTTGCATCCCACCAGGAGCTGAGCCAGGGTTCAACAAAATGGCTACCAAAGAGTTCTTGAACTGAACTGAATGGCCAGTCGAAATATAATCATTCCCCTTTTCTGGAGAAGACGGTTTAGAAGGATTTCAGACTGGGAGCCCGAAGGTGTCTTGGGGTCCACCCAGGGGCGCCCCTCATCTCACAGCGAATAAAACTGGGACCTGGAGACGTAAACGTGCTTCAATGTGCACCCATTGGCCACCGACTAGGCGCCGGGCACGAGGCTCGGGTCCAGGGATCCGAGCCCAAAGCCAGGAGGAGAGAGAACCGATGGACACGAGCAACAGCAACAGTTTGGGAAGGGGCTGCCGGGCCTCCAAAAGCAGAGGAGAAGGGGGGGCGGTCCAGGCTTGGGCACAGTTGTGGAGACGATGGGGGAAGGTCCTTGGCCAACAAGACTGAATCACCGAGGGAACGAGGCAGAAGGAGACCAGAAAGGAGCCCCCGATGCTCGACAGAGCCGGTCTCATCATCTTCAAGAAAAGAGAGCAGCAGAGAGACCAGGCAGGGAGGCAAAGGGCCGGGTCTACGCTGTGCGGATACCACTGGAAACCGTATGGATGGTAGGGAGCTGGGAGGGGGACTGATCCCCACTATGGAGCTCCAGGAGCTCGTGGAGACCCAGAAAATACCACATGAGCAGGGCCCTAAAAGGAGAGGAGGCTCATGAGAGGGACGCCTTCTAGGTCTGCACCATTCTGCAGACCCAGAGTGGGGGGATGCTGGGAGGTGGGGGGAGCACAATGAAAGGCCCAGAGGTGGGGGAAACACGCTGGGGGAAGGGGGAGGATGCTGGCCCAAGGAAGCTACTGGAAGAACCCAGTTCTCAAAAGGCCCTTTGGCCTCCTGGGTCTGAAAGGGGATTTTATCAGGAAAGGAAGGACTGTCTTAGATTTCCTTCCCTATACACGCGTGTGCGCGTACACACACACACACACACACACACACACACTTCCCCCATGAAATCCCAGAATTCCTTAGGAAATGGCCCATTTCCGGAGCCAGACTCTCATCATCACCGATGGAGAGAGAAGGTACTTGCTACCAGTCAGGGAAGAAAGTGTCAGTAGCAAAGCAAGATGGCTGGGAAACACCTGGGAATTGCTCTAAAATGGAGAAGATCGCCGTTGGCAATAAGTCATCAGTGTCCATTCCCTTGGGCCCCTGCGCTGGGGTAAAGGGAAGGGGGCTCCCTGGCAGCCTCTGTATTCTCCGGAGGAGTCTGGCCCCAAGAAAAGGGCTTCGGGAAATCCCGAGGAGATGCATCAGAGGACGCCGTGTGGGGATGGAGGCGGCGGCGGCAGCAGCGATTCCTGCCCTAGGAGAGGAGGTAACCCGAGCAGCCAAGGCCTTGTCGCTAGAAGCTGGGGAAGCTCCTCGAGCACCGGCCGGGGTCTCTAAGGTCCAACAATATAAACTCTCCGGTAGAGCTCCCGCTCCGGGCGCAGCCTGGCGCTAGCGACCCTAGCACATGAGCCCATTTAGGGCTTTCTCAGCGGAGACTCCGCAATGGTCCTTCTCCAGCTCCTTTTGCAGATCGGGAAACTGAGGCACACGGGGACGTGATTTGCCCAACGTCACTCAGCTAGTCGGGGTCTGAGGCCCGATTTGAACTCAGGGAGATGGAGCTTGCTGAGCCCAGGCAGGAGGCCTCTGCACCGGCCCTCCCAGCGGGACAGCCAGCCCGGTACAGCCATCTGGGCAGCCAGGTGGCAAAGGAGCCGGAGGACCGGCTTCTACTGCCCCTTCTGAGCACTGGAGCAGAAACGGGCCATGGTGTCCGGAGCACAGGGGGCTCTACTTCCCGCCTGGCTGACGGGGGGAGATCCCAAAGAGCGTTTCTGGCGGGTTTACGGGGCTCCAATGCAGTGGCTCCGCTTCCAATGGGCCGGAGAAGCCAGGGTGGCTGAGAGGGGGCAGCTCAGAGCCGGGGCCCAGGGCCCATGTGTCAGGGCCCACGTGCGGACCCGGCTCTGCTCGGGATGGGCGGGCCCCAGAATTCCCCAGGAGGACCAGAATTATGGGCTGGGGGCTGGCTCTGAACGTCCTGGGGATCGAGGGACCCAATGATGCAGGACTGAGCCTCGGAGACAGCCAGAGACAACGCTGAGCCCAGAGGGAGGGTCTCGGGAGGCGGACGGGGGGCCGGGGGACCAGGGGGCTGGATGGCAGAGCTCGAGTTGGGCAGGGAGGAGGGGGCAGGTTGGGAAGGGCTCTGAATGCTGAGCTCACACTAGGTACTGAATCCCGAAGGCTCCCTGAGGGTCAGAGGTGCCCCCCCTTCTCCATAAGCCTTTAGGACCCCGCCCTTTGGTTCTACTCAAAACCAAGGAAATCCCAGGCCCCGGCCCAAGCCTCAGGGAAGCGGGAGGCCGTGTGGCCCGATGGATAGCGCCCGAGTCCAGAAGCCAGAGGTCAGGGGGGAGAGAGGGGTCCGATCCGAGGCCCTGTGCGGCTCTCCCCGGGCGCCAGGGCCCGCGCCACCCAGCTCCTGCGCAAAACCTGGGGCCTCGTGCTGGCGAAAGAACACTCAGTCCTGGGGGGAGAGGGGCCGTTTCACATTTATTAACAAACCCGAAGGACTCACCCTGAAAAGTTAACATCTTAAACCATCACCCGAGGCACGACCCACCCACCCCACAGTTAGCACAGACAACGGAAGGACCTTGCCGGGTCCCGAGCACGAGCGGGGAGCACGAGCGGAGACCGGGGGGCCCCGAGGCCTCGGCCCTAGAACACGTACTTCATGTGCTTGATGCCGTACGTCTTGAAGAACACCATGAGGATGAGGGCCCAGAGCCCCAGGATGAAGCCTCCCGGTGGGTGCCAGTCCTTCTGCTTGGGTTTCTGCAAAGAACAACAACACGTCACAACACGGAAAGCGCTCGGAACCAGACCGATGCTAAAGCAAGGCCACCGACTGACTCTGGGGCGGGACGGGGGGCAATTAAGCCAGAGGCGCCCCAAGGGCCCCGCCAGACTCTGCCCTCAGGGAAGGGCACCCCCCCCATCCTTCCTCTGAGAAATGACCCGGGGCCCCACTTTGGGCGCCAAGGCTCCCTGACTCCTAGTGAGCGGCTCCGCTCCCCGGGCCGCAGACCCAGACGGTGGATGAGAGGCCAGCGCGGAGCCGAGGGCCCACAGGGGTGGAGAGTCTGCGGGCGTTTCTCCGCCCCTCCGCCGGGGCAGCCCCACAAGCAGCCGTGATGGAAGGAGGAAGCCCCGAGATGTGCGGCCAAAGGCCCAACTTTGGAGAGACCGAATGCATGAGGGTGCGGGATACAGCGTAAGAAACCATCGGGGGCAGGACCAGACAGGTCTGGGGAGACTCACAGGAACCCCGGCTGAGGGAGGGAACGGAGCAGGAGGTCGTGGTCCTCGGCAGCCAGGCTGTACGGTGACCGCTCTGAGGGACGTGGCTGACTCAACAATGAGACGATCCGGGCCAGATCCAATGGCCTAGTGCTGGAGAGAGCCATCGGCACCCAGAGAGGGGCTGCGGGGGCTCCCGGCACTCTCCCCTTTGTTGTTTACTTGCTATGTTTTCTCGATCGGATTTTTCTTGTGCTGGAGAGAGCCATCGGCACCCAGAGAGGGGCCGCGGGGGCTCCCGGCACTCTCATTTTCTTGTTTTTACTTACTGTGTTTTCTTTCTCTTTTTCTTTCCTTTTTGATCGGATTTTTCTTGTGCAAGATAAAGGTGGGAATAGGTTTAGAAATGGACATGTATGACCTCGATTGGATCCCTTGCTGTTTGGAGACAGGAGTAGGGAAGGGGGGAGAAAACTATGGAGCGCGAGGTTTTGCAAGGGGAGACACATTGAGAACTCTCCTTGCATGGATTTTGAAAGTAAAAAGCTATTACAATTTTTAAACTGTTCTGGTTCCTGGATGCACCCAAACAAGCAGGTCTGCACAGGCTCCTTTGGAAGCCCCTTCCTTCTCTGTCACAGCGGTAGCCCCTCATCTCCATGTCCCCGGACTGATAGGAACCCAGCCCCTTAGTTTCACGGTCCCTAACAAGAGCCGCTGGGCCCCTTTTGGCACCTGTCGCCCCTTTTGCCTACTCTTCGGCCGCTCTGGGGACCAGCTCTAGGAGTGCAATCCTTCGGTCTTGGTGACTTTTGGATGTCCACGACGTCTAGAGCAGTTCCCAGCTCCCTCAATCCAGTGCATGGCGTTGGCCAGGCCATCGAACAGGAACTTGGGGTCCTACTAAAATGATGGAACTGGAAGTTCATGAAAAGACGGGTTCTGTGGTGGTGGAGCAGCCCATCTCGGGGCTGAGGGGGCTCATTCTCAGCCATGTCTTCCACAATGCAGCTTCTCTGTTTTTGGTCTGGTGAATCCTGTCGAGTATGTGTCCCACGGGAGCCAGTCGTACCTTCAGACGCTCACAGGCCTTGTCCGTCTGTCCGTCTGTAAAAGTCTGGCTCCTCCCCTCTCCCAGCATCTGCTGCCTGAGGTCAGGACAGACCCTGTGTCCTCCCTGGAGGAGCCTCACTCACACAACCCCGGGTTTGGAGTTGGGAGTGAGACCACCTCCCCTCATCTGATGGGCAAGGAGAGGGAGCACTCCACAAACCTACAGGAGGGGACAATGGAGGCTCCTTGGGGTGCCAGACCGGAGAGAGGGCAGCCCTTGAGTGGGAGGACGGCCTTGGGGCCCTTTCAGCCCTCACTGCTGGATAGTTTCCTCATGGGAGAAGGTGGAGGGAGGCTCCTCATCCCAGAATTCCCCAGGCGGGTAAAACCACAGGTTCGTCTCCACCTCGATTCCCTGAGAGCCAAACGAGATAACTGTACGGCTCTGAGCACAGAGTCTGGCACACACTAGGTGCTTAATAAACACGTGTTCTCTTCCCTTCCCTCCTCCCCACACTGGGTCGAACAGGGGTGGAGGTCCAAATATACCCGACTGCAGGAAAACTGCAATGATCGTTCCCAGGGATCCCCGGCTTCCCAAGAAGGCAAAGCCCCAGCTTTTCAATGCCCCACTCTACCAGACGGCAGCAGGACTGACAGAAAGCAAAGTCCTGTAAAGGAGACAAGGCTCCCAGTGAGTGCAGATGGGCGAGGAAGGAGTCCCCAAGGCAGGCCACAGAACCATCTCCCCCTATGTCCAGAAGGAGTCCCCAAGGCAGGCCACAGAACCATCTCCCCCTATGTCCAGAAGGAGCCCCCAAGGCAGGCCACAGAACCATCTCTCCCTATGGCCAGAAGGAGCCTCCAAGACGGTCCACAGAACCATCTCCCCCTATGGCCAGAAGGAGCCCCCAAGACGGTCCACAGAACCATCTCTCCCTATGGCCAGAAGGAGCCCCCAAGATGGTCCACAGAAACCATCTCTCCCTATGGCCAGAGGGAGCCGCCAAGGCAGGCCACAGAACCATCTGTCCCTATGGCCCAAGAGTCTCCTGTCCGTTTTAGAGAATGTCTCATCCACAACTGCAGAAAAGCTCTCTGATGGGCCAGGGCCCCTCTCCTGATGACTTTCTGCCCAATATTCCCAAACCCCTGCATCAAGAGGGCAATCAAGTCATGGTTGGGAAAGCATGTAAGGGTGAGCCACTTAAGAAATCCTTTTTCCTGATGCGTTTTAAAAAGAATCCTCACATCCTAATAGCTTCCAGGCCCCCACCTTTGCAGCAGCTGTGCACCCAGCCCCAGTGCTCTATCCCCCAGCCCTCCACACAAGCAGTGTCTCTCCCCACAAATCCTTCCGTACTCCTGCAGCAGCCAGGGGCTCCCCCTCCTCTGGATTTGCCTTCTCATTTTGCCCCCCCGCAAAGAATATCATCTCCTTGAAGGCAGGGAAAGGTTTCCCTTTTTCTTTGTGTCCCCAACATCTAGCACACAGCTGGCATACTGTAAGCACTGAATAAATGCTTACATTTAATAAAGTGACCTGCAAATTTGAGACTTTGTTACTGTTCTTTCACCTTTATAATCAAAATGGAGAAGACTTAAAAAATATATATCTGACTTGTTTAGACGACTGTATTTTGATTCATGAAGGAAAATAGCCAGGATTTGGGGGCTTACTATTTTAGAGAAAGGGTGGCTATTTCTCATGAGGGTATTAAATAGAAAGCCAAGCAAAGCAGCTCCTCTAAGACGGAGAATCACCCCAGGAAGCTGAGGAGACAGCTCTCCCGGAGATTTCCCAAGCAGCCCCTTCACAGCCCGGATTTCTGTCAGAAAGGCTCCTGACGGCCACACAATCTACCTCCCCCCCCAAGGAAGCCTTCCATCCCCTATGTCACAAGTGGGCACCAGCCTCTGCCTGAAGCCGTCAGAAAGGGGATGACTCCCTGCCTCCAGAGACGGCCCATCCCACTTAGGGACAGCGCCCCACTGGTACCTCCAGAGATGGCCCATCCCACTCAGGGACAGCACCCACAGGTACCTCCAGAGACGGCCCATCCCACTCAGGGACAGTGCCCACTGGTACCTCCAGAGACGGCCCATCCCACTCAGGGACAGCGCCCACTGGTACTTCCAGAGACGGCCCATCCCACTCAGGGACAGCACCCACAGGTACCTCCAGAGACGGCCCATCCCTTCCAGGGACAGAACCCACAGGTACCTCCAGAGACGGCCCATCCCACTCAGGGACAGCACCCACAGGTACCTCCAGAGGCGGCCCATTCCTTTCAGGGACAGCGCCCCACTGGTACCTCCAGAGACGGCCCATCCCACTCAGGGACAGTGCCCACTGGTACCTCCAGAGACGGCCCATCCCACTCAGGGACAGCGCCCACTGGTACTTCCAGAGACGGCCCATCCCACTCAGGGACAGCACCCACAGGTACCTCCAGAGACGGCCCATCCCTTCCAGGGACAGAACCCACTGGTACCTCCAGAGACGGCCCATCCCACTCAGGGACAGCACCCACAGGTACCTCCAGAGACGGCCCATCCCACTCAGGGACAGCACCCACAGGTACCTCCAGAGACGGCCCATCCCACTCAGGGACAGCGCCCCACTGGTACCTCCAGAGATGGCCCATCCCACTTAGGGACAGCACCCACAGGTACCTCCAGAGACGGCCCATCCCTTCCAGGGACAGAACCCACTGGTACCTCCAGAGACGGCCCATCCCACTCAGGGACAGCACCCACAGGTACCTCCAGAGACGGCCCATCCCTTCCAGGGACAGAACCCACTGGTACCTCCAGAGACGGCCCATCCCACTTAGGGACAGTCCCCACTGGTACCTCCAGAGACGGCCCATTCCTTTCAGGGACAGCACCCACAGGTACCTGCACAGATGGGTGAGCCGAGGGGTTCTTTCAGTTGCCCACACTAACCTCCCCTTCATGCTAAGAGTGCTTCTGCTCTGATGTCCACTTTGCCTGTCCACACATGCTTCTTGTCCCACCGCTCCGCTGGGAGCCCCTGGAGAGTGGAGACTTTGCTATCTCCACACCTAGCATGGTGCCAAAGCATACAGTAAGTGCTTAATTAATGCATCCTTTGGAAAGGGAGAAAGACCACATTAAGACCATGAAGAAGGGCCCCGCCCCGGGGTGGGGGCCCCTGGACTTACTCTCAGTCCAGCTGCTGAGGACTGTGTGCGAGGACCCCCTCCCCCACTGTGCATGGGTCTTCCTGTTAAGCTCGCCCCACCTCCACAAAGGCCTCTGCCGGGCTCTTCTTCCAATAGCCCCAGCTTTGACTCACAATTACATCTGTCCCATTGAACACCCAACCACGTTATACCCGAAATAAGTGAAAGACCCCCACTTCCCACAGAATGGCTGATGTGACCCGGAGCGGACCCTTCCTCCATAACAACGGCTATAACACAAAGGAAACCCCCACAGTCATAAAAAAAAAAAAAAAGCTGACCACATCGGGAGCAAACACTACCCAGCTGAAGGGCCACCAATTATGGAAATGCCCGATATTTCAAATTAAAAGGTGGGTAGCTAAGCAACAGCGACCTTCCCGCTGTGAATGGTCCGCAGTCTCTCACCCTGGCTGGGCCGAGATGCACATCATTACACGGAACTTCAAAAACCAGTTAACGGAGCCTGGTTCCAAGCACTGTAATTAAGGTAAGGAGGAAGCGAAGGATTTTCAAATTAAACGAGTCTATGGGGAAGCTGATGGAAATTGTCCAAGATTTTCAATAAGGCCTTTTCATAAAACATATAGAACATAAAAACGCTATTAAAATGGATTTTATAGAAAGAAAAAATCATCAGGCAGACGTTCCGAAGGCACTGCTAGAATTAGTTCGGAAAGGCTGTTTTGTCACTCTTCCTTGTGGAATCGGGAGGAGGTGATTGGGATTTCTACTCTTCCTACTGAAGATGCAAAAAGCAACTTCAATTTACACTCTGAGTCTGGGTTAAACAAAAGGCCAAATGCGGATGAGGGAATGAGAGAACGAAGCCCCGCCTCTGCGCCATCACACCTCAGAGACACAAGGAGGAACACCCCAGCTCTGAAGGGGCAAACCGTGTGCACCCCAAAGTGCCAGACCCCGACTCACCGGCACCGCCTCGGGACTATTTGTGACTCTGTGTGACTGTTCTTGTGTGACTTTTGTTTGTGACTAGAACTGTGACTATTATTGTGTGACTTTTCTGTGACTATTATTGTGTGACTTTTGTTTGTGACTAGAATTGTGACTATTATTGTGTGACTTTTATGACTAAAATTGTGACTATTATTGTGTGACTTTTTTGTGACTAGAATTGTGACTTTTGTTTGCCACAATTATCTGTGACTATTATTGTGATTATTATTGTGTGACTTTTGTTTGTAACTATTATTGTGTGACTTTCGTTTGTGACTAGTTTGTGACTATTATTGTGTGACTTTTCTGTGACTATTATTGTGTGACTTTTGTTTGTGACTAGAATTGTGACTATTATTGTGTGACTTTTATGACTAAAATTGTGACTATTATTGTGTGACTTTTTTGTGACTAGAATTGTGACTTTTGTTTGCCACAATTATTTGTGACTATTATTGTGATTATTATTGTGTGACTTTTGTTTGTAACTATTATTGTGTGAGTTTCGTTTGTGACCAGTATTGTGACTATTATTGTGACTTTTTGTGACTATTGTGTGATTTTTGTTTGTGACTATTATTGTGTGACTTGTTTGTGATTAATATTGTGATTATTATTGTGTGACTTTTTGTGACTATTATTTGTGACTTTTGTTTGTAACTATTGTGATGATTATTGTGTGACTTTGTGACTATTATTTGTGATTTTTGTCTGTTACTGTTATTGCGTGACTTTGTGACTATTATTTGTGATTTTTGTCTGTGACTGTTAATGTGTGACTTTTTGTGACTATTTGTGACTTTTATTTGTAACTATTGTGATGATTATTGCGTGACTTTGTGACTATTATTTGTGATTTTTGTCTGTGACTGTTAATGTGTGACTTTTTGTGACTATTTGTGACTTTTATTTGTAACTATTGTGATGATTATTGTGTGACTTTGTGACTATTATTTGTGACTTTTGTCGTTACTGTTATTGTGTGACTTTTTTGTGACTATTCTTTGTGACTTTCATTTGTAACTATTATTGTGATGATTATTATGAGACTATTACTGTGACAATTATTTAGCAGGTTTGACAAGGGATCAGCAATGTCACGTGTGACGTCAAGCGCCTGCCCAAAGTTGTCCTGAATAGAGAAAGTATGAGTCCCTCATAAAGCTCCTGGTTCCTCCTCCTGGAACAACGGCTGGAGAGACAAATCCCCACAAGAGCACACCCGAGAGGCCGGGCGGGGCAGGAGCACCGGGCGTAAAGGAGGGTGAACAGGGACAACTCCAAGCTGGAGCCCAGGAGAGGAAGGGTAGCTCGGGCCCCCACCAAAGCTCAGGGAAGATGAGCCAGAAGAGGATGTTCTGATGTCCCAGGGGCTGCCAAAGAGTGGCTCTCTATCGGTGGCTCTCTAGTATGCAGCTCCAGGAGGAGCTCGGGTTTTGTTGAAAGATTGTGGGGGGCAGGGGAAGGGGGAAGGGGCGGGAGGGTTGAGGATATGGGACCCCACTGTTGGGAGAATGGAGAAATAGCCTAGGAAAGCATCTGGAAACAGGGTCCCCAAAGTTACTGAACTCCTCTTGACCAGCTACGACTCAGTCTAAACCACAATGAAATCAAGAAGAGAATAGCTCTGTGGCTGGAAGTACAGAAACATGTGATTTTTTCACTTATTCTTCATTATTTCAGTTGTGCCCAGGTCTTTGTTGTCCCATTTCAGTCACATTTGGGGGCTCTTGGCAGAGCTCCTGCAGTGGCTGGCCATTTCCTCTTGCAGCTCATTTTACAGATGAGGAAACTGAGGCAGACAGGGTGACTCACCCAGGGTCACAGGGCACACCAGAACTCAGTTCTTCCCAACTCCAGGCCCAACACTCTCCAAGGGATAAGGGATAAGTATCCCAAAGGAGGCCACAGGTGGGTGGGAACCAAAGAAGGGGAGCAGAGCGCGTCACCCCGGACACGCGCCATGGGAAGAGATGTCCAGCGCTTGGTCACGGGCGCAGGTCCTGGGATGACAAATGGGCGTCGGGGCTCGGCTGGGCAGATGCCCTGGGCCAGGGAGGTCTAATCAAGGAGCGAGGTGAGCAGAGCTTCTGGAGGCGGCAGCGTTTGTTAAAAGCGTCTAAAAACAGGTGAAATCTTGCATCGGTGAAAGCAGGCCCTCAATCAGCATCTGAACGCTCCTTCACGTTTAATTTGCCCACGGAGCCTGCACAGCTTAATCCTGTCCGTCTTTGCGTCCGGTTTCTTAGGGATATTCTGTAAAGTAAATCCCACTTGGTTCTGTTTTTGATTACCCGATTTAAAATGTAGAACTAATCAAGAGAGGAAGGAGAGCGCCGCAGATATAGATATTCGGCGACTTGTATCAGACGAGGAATCCCCCGGCCTGGCTCACAAAGTGCCCTTTCCTTCGGTCCCCGATAAAAGTCCCCGCCGAGAACTGAAGGGGGCAGGATCACCACCAGAGGGTCTCTGGGCTCACTTCCCATTTCCCCAAAATGACAGGGGACACCACGGAGAGTCCGGGCCAGCAAAGGGAAGCGCGCGCCGGGAAGAGTCCGCCCCCACAAAGCGCCCGCGCCAGAAAACTGCAGACGGGAGACTCTCAGGACCAAAGGGACCCGCCAGGTTGTCGCGGGGCTGGTTGGAGGCGACGAGGGCCGCGTCTGATGTAAAAGCGGTGTGCACACAGCCACGGTTCTGAAAGCCCACGCGCTCCCGCCGAACCCCAAACCGAGATCTGCTTTACAGGCGCCCGTCTCCCGCCTTCTGCCGCCGGCCTCTGGCGTCCTTCCTCCCCTCTTCTGTACCGCCCTTCTCCACCCCGCACGGATCGGCTCCAGTGAAGGCTTCGGGCGCCGGCTGGTCCTCGGGGAAAATCGCTTCCCGTGGGCTCCCCACTTTCCTGAGCTACGGAATGGGGAGGCTCGCACCTTCCAGCGTTGTCGTGAGGGTCCAAGGAGGTCCCACCGGTGATTCACTGAGCATATCCTGGCACACAGTAGGTGCTTGTTCCCTCCCCTGGCCATCTCAGACCCGATGGTCTCCTGAGATCTCAGAGCCCCCCGCTCCCACCTCCGCCAACGTCCTGGGCTCACGGGCGCTGCCCGTCCCGTCCTGGGGACGCAACTACACAGCGCTCTCCGCTCCAGAGAAGAACCAGAATCATCCCGTCAGGACCAGCGCTGGTGACAGGAGAGCTTTAATGGGCCCATCTAGAGGCGATCAGCCCTGTGATCCCCCAAGTGCCTTCCTTGTCTCCGCCCGCCAGGGGTGTCTGTCCGTGGCTGCCCGAGGTGGCGGGGCTGTCACACCTGTTAACGTGTCAGCCCAAGGCGGAGCCAGAGCCCGGGATGCAGTAGGCGCATAATACGTGCTTTTACATCCAGTCATTGGATTCATTTACTTTTCCAAAAGATGATTTTCAATCAATCCTTGGTTTTCTCCTTGTTCTACTCTGCCCTCCCACAACTACAACTACAAAGAGAGGAGGATGCCCGCTCCGGCAGGTCCATGAACACTTCCTCGCCATTCGAATCCAGCCCAGCTCAGGCCACAGCCTCAGGCCTCGGGAATCAGGGTGGGACCTCATGCTGACGTCATGGTGATCAGGGGAGGACCTCATGCTGACGTCATGTTGATCAGGCGAGATGTCATGTTGTTGAGGGGAGGACGTCATGTTGACCACTCTGGCCAGTGTTGCTCGGACTGTGTAAAATCTTCAGTTTCAGGGCCTCGGTCTGGCCAGACCCATCCACGAAGATCTTCAGCATTTTCTCGGAAACGAGCCATTTTCTCACTTTCTGTTAGCATTACTTTATTTTCAGCGGGCTAACAGTAAGATTTCCAGCAGAGAGCAGGATCCGGCCCGCAATTTCAAATGCTTAAAGAGCAGCGAGCTCCAAGCTCCTTCCTCCTGGTTCTGCCATCAAACCCACTCAAACAAAGACAGCCATTTTAGTGTGGCTGTATGCTAAAAGAGCATTCCACAGCCAAGTGGAAGAAAGGGAGGAGGGAAGAAAAAGAAGAAAGGGAGAAGGGAAGAAGAAAGAGGGAAGAAAGAGAGGAGGAAAAAAAAAGAAATGGAGAAAAGAAAAAGTCTCTCTCTGGTTTTCTGGGATACCCCCCTCGGATTCTCTCTTTTTTTCCCTATAGAAACACGGACAAAAACATTCCTGCTGAGATTAAAAAGCTCAAACAACTCCCTTCAGTGCGTACTGTATTTTGGAGTAAGGCAGGTAAGTCATATCTGAAGTAAAAAGTTAAGGAGGCTTTTACAAGGAGAATGAACCTCTTCGAAGATCGCCTTTTGTTCTCTCACCTCTTAAAATGATGGAAAATTGGCCTCTGGCTGAGGCTGTACATAGGAAGCTGGACAAGACGATCATTTCAATTAAGCTGAGCTCCTTTCACTCTCTAATAACAAAATGTGGGGCTTCCCTATAGGGGGTAAAGGAAGATCTCTGACCGCTACTACTCCGCCACCTACAAGCCAGCAGGGATGGAGGGAGGCAGGAAACGAGCCTTCTGTCAAGAGAGAAGTGACTTGAAGGTCCGAAATCCCAGAGTCATGGAAAGGAGGTTAATGTCTGTACTGTCTCAAGGCGAGACATGAATCCTGTTCTATAATGCTGGATTTAAGGTGGAAAATCAAAAATCACAGCTAGATTCCTCCTGAGAAAATATCTGATCACAACTGTTGGTCTGATTGCTTAGAAATGCATGGGGACGCCGTGACCGCAGCGACATTATTCTGGCAATGGCATGAGAAGTTAAGATCTGATCTTAGCAAGGAGTTCACCCTCCCCCGTTTAGTGATATCTGCTACCCACTTAAAAGGAAATGCATCTCACACCCTCCCATTTTTACCTTGTAAGCTGAATCATTTTACACACACTATGACTATTTAAAGGAACCAGAAAGATGGCAGTCCTTGTTCACTGAAATTGTTTCTTGGTGCATCAAAGTTCATCAAAGGAAAACTTGTTTTCTGACCAGTGCAATGGATCCTGGATTTGGGATCACAGTCAAAAATATGGTCAATGACTGGTCGACAGTGCAGACACTTGATAAATTGTGAAGAACTTTCAAAGATCCCATCCCTCGTCCTATGGCTGTCAATCAGTGAAACATCAGAATAAACAAAATTACAAATGTCCCAAAGAGGAGTGAAAAGACGTACCATGATACCAGTGAAGATTGTATTTAAGCAACAGCAGAAGACAAACAGACCTAGAATCTTCAGGGAAATTTTTTTTTTTTTAAAAAGAGACACTGAAGGAAGAATGGCAGTCCAGACCTAAAGCTGTTATTATCTAGCAAAGCTGTTATCAAAACTACTTGCTACTTGTTAAAAAAAAAAAAAAAAACAGAAAAATAAATCAATGGGACTTGACAGAATCAGGAAGAATCAAACTGAACAGCCCAATATTCAATGGCCCCCCCGACAAAGACGTTCTTTGACCAGAACTGAGAGGAAAACTGCCAAAAAGTTTGGCTCCAAGTTCCAAATGAATATGTGATCTCTGTGGAAATAGTCCCATCATTAAAACCTAGAGGTTTGGATGCAGGCATCCCCACAGTGATTCTTAACCCAAGGGATTAGGAGATGACCATGGGGTACAAGCATCCTGATTATAAGACATGAAAAAGACCCAGCATCAAGAAAGCAGGAGAAAAATGCCTTTTAAAATAACCTGCAGATAGTAAAAAACACTTGGGAGTTTACCTGTTGGAGCCCAGCTCCTGTAGTGAATTTACTGGGACCAGGCAAAGAGAGTCTGGAATATGAACTCTTCAAAGTTTATTGATCAGAGAAACAAATATATACCTATAGTTTTCTCTAACAAACAATATCTACCGAGATGTAAATGATTTAGGCCGGATCTTGGTTAATTAGAGAGGCAATTAGTTGAGACACATCAGGGTGAAGTTTATCACACCATTGTCTCCAGTACCTTTCTCCCAAAAGCCTTTAGTCTCTATTTGGGCTCTTTTCCTGTCCTAAGTTCCAAGGTTTGCCTTTAACCCAAAGAGTGGTGTTTGCATTTTGCTTCTGTTGCTAGATTCTGAATTTATTATATCGACAAGCAGGCTCTGCTATCTCCATAAGAAAAGGGAGTTTTGGTGAGCCAAGTTACTGTAAGATTCAAGACCTGGAATGGATTCTTCCTCCTGGCCTCTATATCTACCTGCCAAGACCAAGCCAGGAAAGGCATGAACGCTGTTGCAAATCGCCTTTCACACAAACAATAAAGACAGATCTAAACTAGTGAAGGTGTTACTTGTTCACAGTAGGAGAGCCAATAAAATACAGATAACAATTCTTTTTTTTCAAATGACAATTCTACCTCAAGTAATTTACTGATTACTTTGATTGGGGCCATCCCAATCAAACCACAAAGAAGGACTTTGTAGATTTGGGGAAAAAAAAACAACAATAAAATTCAGCTGGAAGAAACAAAGATCAAGAAGAATCAAGGGAATCAGGGAAAAAGAAAAGTGAAGGAAGATGGCCTGGCCATACCAGATCTCAATCTTTCCAGTAGAAAGTTAATCATCAAAACAAGGCCGGGACCGGCTGAGAGAGAGAGTGGAGGATCAGTGGAACAGAGGTGCCCCATACACGGCAGTAAACGACCAGAGCCATTTCGTATCTGACAAACCCTAAGACCCCAGTTTTTGAGACAAGAACTAAAATTCTGGACAACATTGTTAGGGAATCTGGAAAGCAGATTGGAAAAACTAAGTATAGACTAGCCTAGAATCACAAGGAAAACGGTCCAGTGCCCAGAGGGTCCCCGTGGGCCAGAAAACAGACCAGCAGCAGCCTGCCCAGAAGGGGACGGGGAGGGGGAAGCGCCCGAAAGGGGGCCCCCAGGGAAGCCCGGGGCTCTAGGAGGTGCAGCCGCCACAGCCAGACCTGGGGCCCCTCCGGGGCCGCGCTTGTTAATCTCTAGCTGCTCCCGCTTTGTGAAAATCAGTGACTGCTAAGCAAAGGTAATCACCTTTTTATCTTAACAGATTAAAGTGAAATGAGCCCATAAATAGACAAACAAACGTAGTTGGGGCCATCTGTTGGCCATTCCTTAGCAGGGAAACAAAGAACGGTGTCCATTTTCCATGAAAAAGTGTCAGCTTTCAGTCGTAAAACCCCTATCTTACTTCTAAATTTAAGCCATTAAGGAGGAGCTCAGTGGTTTGATTTTAAAATTAATGTCTGTGAAGTAATTGTAAAGTTTAATTATATTGAAAACCATCCATTTCTTCTCCCATCTGTCTCCCTGGGACAGTCCCCAAACATTGACTTGAATGGCTCCCTGGGCCTGCCCAGTCGGGAGCGAGCGGAAAACGTGGCCGGGCAGGCGGAAGCCCAGCCGGGGAGCGCCGCCCTCGGCCGGACCTCCAGGCGGCGCTGGGGGAGCGCCAAGAAAGGGATGCGGCTCCTTCTGGTGACAGAGAAGGGCGGGCAAGGGGGGGGGGAGGGAAGGGAGGGGGAGAGCGGTCGGGAAGAGTCGCTGCTCCTCCCGGCGGGAAGTGTCTCTGCTCCTCCCGGAAGTGTCGCTGCTCCTCCCCGCGGGAAGTGTCTCTGCTCCTCCCCGCGGGAAGTGTCGCTGCTCCTCCCCGCGGGAAGTGTCTCTGCTCCTCCCCGCGGGAAGTGTCTCTGCTCCTCCCAATGGGAAGTGTCTCTGCTCCTCCCAATGGGAAGTGTCTCCGCTCCTCCCGGCGGGAAGTGTCGCTGCTCCTCCCAATGGGAAGTGTCTCTGCTCCTCCCAATGGGAAGTGTCTCTGCTCCTCCCGGCGGGAAGTGTCGCTGCTCCTCCCCGCGGGAAGTGTCTCTGCTCCTCCCGGCGGGAAGTGTCGCTGCTCCTCCCCACGGGAAGTGTCTCTGCTCCTCCCGGCGGGAAGTGTCTCCGCTCCTCCCGGCGGGAAGTGTCGCTGCTCCTCCCGGCGGGAAGTGTCTCCGCTCCTCCCGGCGGGAAGTGTCTCCGCTCCTCCCAATGGGAAGTGTCTCCGCTCCTCCCAATGGGAAGTGTCGCTGCTCCTCCCGGCGGGAAGTGTCTCCGCTCCTCCCGGCGGGAAGTGTCGCTGCTCCTGCCGGCGGGAAGTGTCTCCGCTCCTCCCGGCGGGAAGTGTCGCTGCTCCTCCCAGTGGGAAGTCTGCGGCCCAGACGCCGGGCAAGACTCGGAACCCAGACACGCCGGCAGGGGGCGACAGAGGGCGGGGCTCCTTCAGCTTTCCCACGCGGAGGGTCCCAGGACGGAAAGCCCAGGAGGACAATGGGGCACGTGGCCTGGCAGCTGCTCGGGGAAATTCCTCTCCTAGTCACCAGGCGGCGGGAGAAGGGTCCCCTTCACCTCCCTGCCGGGTCTAGGCCTCGGAGCCGGGCCCGGTCCGGGTCACATTCAGGGCTGGATCGGGCTGGGGCCGGAGCTGAGCCTGCGTCCGAGCTTTCACGCGGCCAGCCCCCGCGGAGGCCGAGCCTCCGTTTGGGGCCCGGAGCTTCTCTCCCGGGGGCCGAGCCCCAAGCGCCCCCCACCGGCGGCTGCGCTCCCACCATCCCAGACGCGGCGGCTGCGCCCCGTGTGCCCCGAGTGGGAGAAGAGGCCGGAAGTGTAAGCGCGGCCTCTGCCGGCGCCCTGACAGCCCGAGGGGACTCCGGACATATAAACTGGCCCCTATTTCCAACCGGATCATTTCCCCAAAAGCACAAACTTCGATCCCAAGTTGCTGTGCGGGATGTATTTTCAGAAGAGCGCGAGACCCAGAAATAATAAAGGGAAGCCTTTGTTGCCTTCAATAAATGTTAACAGCATCGCGGCTAGCCAAACACTCAACGGAAAAAATAAAATTTCTCCGGAACGGTGGTGTTTGGGAAGCCCTAACAACAATAATTAAGAGCCCCCGGAGAGTCTGAAGAACTCCGACACAAGGACTCTTAATTTATTCTGGGGGTCTAGAAGGGTTTGCAAATCAGAGAGGGCCAAAGGCCATAACCATAGCAGTCAACGGAGCGTTGAAAATTAATCGCACACCAGGCTCGGCGGGGCAGCGGCTAAGTACCGCTCAAATTACAGCGCGGGGCCCAAGTCCCAGCGCCGGCCCCGTCGCTTTGTCAGTGATTACAGCCACGGCGGAAAAAGCTCGGCAAAGTCTCCGTAATTGGAAATGGAAAGATTGCCGGCACAGCACTCACAGTTCTAGTTTACAGGCACTGATAACGGGAAAGGGAGGGCAAAATTGTTTTCTCTCTTCGGTTCCACAGAAAAATCACACCCTAATGATTATCTGCGGGCCATTTTTCCTTGTCATTTAACAAACACTATGCGCAAGACTCCAAATGAAAGTTTTTAGAAATTACGTTTTGTTGTTTAGTAATAAATACAAAAGACAGAATCATTTTGGGCTCCCCTCCTGTTTTATACACTAAGTGAGAAATCTCATCGTAGTTTAATACAGTGCTTTGAATGGGACTGGTCTGACATAATTGAGGTAAACGGGCCCAGAATGCCGCAGCACCTGGACTTTGTAAAACCTAAGCAAAACAGCTACATTATAAGAATTAAAAAGAAAAACTATAAGGCAAACCTGGTGAATTATTTGAGCCACAGGAAGCTGCTCGGCATAATTAAGTGGTTCCGTCAGTTCTTCATCCTTTTGGCACTTGAGGTGACTGAGAGAAAAAATGAAAATAAAAATAAAGTGAATGCTCAAACCCATTAAATGCTAATATTAGAAAATACAAAGTTAAGTCTAACTTTTCACTGCTGCTTATTGTTAAATTCATATTTAAGCCAAGTGCTCATGCTACCCTAATTTTTAAAATTCCATTTTTATCAAACGTCTTTGAAAGAAAGTCAGTAGCAGAGGGAAAAATCTAACTTTGTATATGCCAGTGGACCATTTCTGCCTCCTTCACATCCCTCTGGTTCTCTATGACTCCCAACTCCTCTTCAAAGTCCAAATGACCCAAAGTCCCACACTGGTTACATGCTGTAGCTTGTCTATACCGGTCATTTTCATGGAGACCATCGGATGCCATGTGTTACTGCCACGTGGCAACCCCAGCAGGACAATGGCACTAAAGGGACAGGATTCATTTCAGAGGCAAAGGTGCTACAGCCTGTTCTCCTTCTGGGTCCATCTCATCCAAGAGATGGTAGGATAAATGAAGAGAACCCTCTGGCACATCTGGGGGATCCGTTGTGAGGAAATCTGAGAGCGCAGTGGACGAGAGTCCAATCAAATTGGTCTCAATTGACATTTAGAAGAAGGAAGAACCAAACTGAAAGGACTGGATGGTCCATCTCAGTATTGACTATGAAATTATGAGTGGGAGGGTAAATCCCATTGGATCCAATACAGAATCTACTGTGAGTATCTGAGAATTCTTCTATGGCAAACCTCCATTGAAAACAAATGCAATCTTCAACTGATTCCATGTACATTCTATGACTATTTAAATGATTTTTTTCCTAGTAAAACAGAAAATCTCAACATAAAATAGTAAAGGGGGGGGCGGCCTTAGTTATTATCAGTCTTTTCCAAAATAAAGATCATTCTGATCCTCGTTTACTTAACCTAACTGGATATTAAGAAACATAGCAAGGTTTTTTTTTCTTTTTCAGTGAATTTTATACTGACAAAACTATGGAAAAATTAGTAACACAACACAACGCAGTCCGGTCCTTACGGCCGGATCTAGAGAGAAAGGAGAATATTCAGTCTTAGGAGCGGCTTTCTAAGGACTAGAGGGATTTACAAGATCATCATTAAGAAGCACCAGTGAAGAGTATTTTCTATCACCCCCTAGAACTTCAGCTACTGAATGAAGACCAAGCACTATGTAAAAGTAAACGAAGAAGGTCAATAGCTTATTAAACACCCACTATGATCCAGGGAGTGCACTAGGCCCAAGGTCCGAGTGTCCATGAAGGGAAGTCCCACACAGAAGATGCCCTGGCTTTTAAAATCCAGCTCCTGCAAGCTGTCGGGCTCCGTCTCTACCTATGGCACTGGGATCCTAGTCCTCCCTTCTCAATAACAGCCTGCGGTCACAGCCACGTGACCCAGCCCAGAGCATCTTCCCCCAACATCTGTGGCCCACAATTATAGCCACTGGCCCAGCCCCCGGCGCCTCCAGTCACAGCCACGTGACCCGGCCCACAATTATAGCCACTGGCCCAGCCCGCGGCGCCTCCAGTCACAGCCACATGACCCAGCCCACAGCACCATCCCCCAACATCTGTGGCCCACAATTATAGCCACTGGCCCAGCCCACGGCGCCTCCAGTCACAGCCACGTGACCCCGCCCAGAGCATCTTCCCCCAACATCTGTGGCCCACAATTATAGCCACTGGCCCAGCCCGCGGCGCCTCCAGTCACAGCCACGTGACCCAGCCCAGAGCACCATCCCCCAACATCTGTGGCCCACAATTATAGCCACTGGCCCAGCCCGCGGTGCCTACAGTCACAGTCACGTGACCCAGCCCAGAGCACCATCCCCCAACATCTGTGGCCCACAATTACAGCCACTGGCCCAGCCCGCGGTGCCTACAGTCACAGCCACGTGACCCAGCCCAGAGCACCATCCCCCAACATCTGTGGCCCACAATTACAGCCACTGGCCCAGCCCGCGGTGCCTACAGTCACAGCCACGTGACCCAGCCCAGAGCACCATCCCCCAACATCTGTGGCCCACAATTACAGCCACTGGCCCAGCCCGCGGTGCCTACAGTCACAGCCACATGACCTGGCCCACAATTACAGCCACTGGCCCAGCCCGCGGCGCCTCCAGTCACAGCCACGTGACCCCGCCCAGAGCATCTTCCCCCAACATCTGTGGCCCACAATTATAGCCACTGGCCCAGCCCGCGGCGCCTGCAGTCACAGCCACGTGACCCAGCCCAGAGCACCATCCCCCAACATCTGTGGCCCACAATTATAGCCACTGGCCCAGCCCGCGGTGCCTACAGTCACAGCCACGTGACCCAGCCCACAATTATAGCCACTGGCCCAGCCCGCGGTGCCTCCAGTCACAGCCACGTGACCCAGCCCAGAGCACCATCCCCCAACATCTGTGGCCCACAATTACAGCCACTGGCCCAGCCCGCGGCGCCTCCAGTAACAGCCCCGTGGCCCCAGTCACGTGGCCCAGCAGCTGTTAGAACCTATCTCCACGGGCCCCACGGAGCAGTGAGTCTGCGCCGACTCCTCCACTAGGCCAAACCCGCCCAGGAGAGCGGCTCAGAAGCCCCGAACTCAGGCCCGGTCTCGGAAGGAGCGCCCACCCGGAGAGTGCACCGTGGCAGGTGGGGGAGGAGACCGGGGCTGAGGGGCCACGGGAGATCATCCCTCGGGACCGTCCCTGCGCAGCGAGCACGCCAGGTCACTCAGGGCCCGCCCCGCCCCCAGCACAGGAACTGCCCCCCCCCCCAGGTGTCAGAGAATTCCCAGAGGCGGAGCCACGCCCTCCGAGAGGTGGGGAAGGGCCCAGGGCAGGAAAGCCCGTCCCTTAAAGCCGCGGCTCCCACTGGCGTTGCAGCCACGGACACACACGTGGTCAGCCCGGGACCGGCGCTCCCGCTCTGTGCCATCTGTCAGCCCCAAGACAGCTCTTCTCCCCTCCTGTCAGAAGGCTTCCATCTTGTCTTTCTCATCACCTTCCGGACTCCTTTTCTTTGGCTCTTTTACAGACTGAGGTTGCTATGGAAACCCGAGTCCTCCTCTTTCGCGAAGGCAGGCTTTCTTGAAACCCCGCACAACTCCAGGGTGTTTGGTGGCTCCCGGGCCCTCCCTGGACAGAACCAGGTCCTTGGTGACGCTGGTGCCTGCTCTTCCACACCGGGCATCTGGGTGCCCCTTTCCCGCAGTGCCATTAATCGAGGGGCCAGAGTCCCGGCTGCGCCTCAGACTGTGGCAGCAACATAGGAAACGAGCACAAAGGCGGCTGCAGAGGCCTCGGCCCCAGATGAAGACCCTGGAGTGGCCCTCAAGCCCAGGTTCCATCTTCAAGGCTGGGATGCAACGCACGGGCCAATTCCCCAGACGGAACCGGACTCCAGCGCGGCAGCCTTCCTCCCATTCAATGCCGGTCTCGTAGCCCCACTGCGGAGGGATCTGGGGTGACCGCCGCAAAGCGGAAGGCTTGAAGCCGCCATGTCCTTGTGCTCAAGGTAAGCCGAGAACTACCCTTCTGTAAGCACCCCGCTGCTGGGCCGGCCCAGGAGGACTCAGGCGGCTCTGAGGGAATCGCCTCCATCACAAACGGCCCAAGCAGAGGCACCCCCCCATCCTGCGGGCCAGCCTCAGTGGTACGGGCAGAGAGGGCAAGAAAAGGCAAGAAGACCATCAGCCTTCCGGGAGGGGCGCCTGAACCTTTGGAACAGAAGGGCCAGCTGACACGCCAAAGGACGAGCCCTGGCTGCTCCAGAAACTTGGGAGCAGAACCTCCATCTGGGTCCAAAAGTCACTGGACTGGTGTACCGTGGGAAAGGACCTAATAAATAGGGTGTCAAGGGATATGAGCAAGGGGAATCTCAGAGGGGACCCCATGTTCCCACATGCAAAGGTTCATCTGTGGAAAATTCTGATTGGCCACTGGGGACAAAAAGGAAGACTAGTGGATGGCAGGGGCAAAGTCGTCATTGGAGGCCATCTGAGCCTCCCAAAGGTTAAGGCTATTCCAATGTGGAGAGATGTCCCAATGGGGGGCCGACAGCCTTGGAAACCCCTCCCCACGCTGAGCATACGATGGAGCACCACATCACTCAGTGACCACTCCTTCCAATCTCTCCCTCCCTCATCCTCCTCAGCACATCACCCTGACGGCCTCTCCTTCAGGACATCTCCCCCTCCAACTGTTCATGCTCTCCCCCTCCCCTTTCCTCCTAACCATGGACAGTTCCAGCGACCTGCATTTCCCACCAGCAGCTCCTTTTGGATCCAGGTCCACAAAAGTAGACCACCATGGTGAGCCCGCTCCTGGTCCTGCGCACCTTTCACCCTCAGTCCCTTCCCCCAGGGGGTCCCCTCCCTAAGGGCAGGGACTTGTTCTTAGTTGTGTCTCTGGGGCTGACAGATGGGGCCTGGCTCTTCATGCTTATGGACTACTGACTCCTTCCTTTGTGGATCCAACCCCCCTTACCCCCTCTGCTTCCCCCCCCTGCTTCCCCCCCTCCTTCTGGCGGGGCCTCTCAGTTCTCCTCTCTGCATGCTGGGTCTTGGGAGCTCAACTGTTTGGATATTTTATCATTTTTATGCAGATTCGAACTTAAGTCTCCCAGGCTCTAGTCCCCAGTTGCCAATGGCCCACAGGCCACTTGGAACTCTATGGCCCAGCTTTATGGCCCAGCCTTGACCGCCCTCAGGGCGGCAATCCTAGCCAGCCTTGACTCTCTCAGCCACATTCACTAGTCAAGTCTGGAAGACCCCACAGACTTCAACCGCAGCTCTGATCTCCCTTCTCTGTTCCCTAGGCCAAACGTTGACCTTTCTCCAGGAGTACTCCCTTTTCACCTGAAAACTTTTTAAGAACCCCAGGGATCCAGGCATTCAGCAAACATTTACTGATAATGAATCAAAGAAAAGTATGAATAAAAAGCTATAATTTAAAAAAAGAAACTGAAAAAAGAAAAATAATAAAATAAAAATAAAAGTATTTTAAAACAATTCTCTGGGATACATATAATTTCACCATTCGTTGGAGACAAAAGCAACTTTGCATCCTAACTTGACAGATGTGCTTGTTCATTTTTACTTGAAAATTTAATTTCGATGGGACGTGGGATCTTTCCCTGCGGCCAAATTTCTCCCGCCCCAATCCCATGTGGGGTCTCGACCCACAGTGTAAGACGCTGCTGTAGGCCCCACTCTAGTTCAGGCCCTCATCGCTTCCACCTGGGGTTACTACAACAAAGCCCTCCTAAATCAGGTTCCTGAGGCCAGGTCTCACCTGTCTTGAATCCAATTTCCACAGAGGCCAGCACCTGTCACTGCTCAGCACATATAGCGCAGTGGGCGGGGGAGGGGGGGCTCCTTGCTGCGACAGCTTCACACCCAAAGCCCAATGGCCTGGCTCCAATCTACCTGTCCAGGCCCCTCCTAGCTCAGAGTCTTCCCAATGGCTGCTCCTGGGCTTCTTGGCAATCCCGGCTTCCTTCAAGAGTCATCTCAAGCACGGGGTGTGTGTGAGGGGAGAAGGGGGGGCGCAGGGGAGGAGGGGAATAGGGGGAGTAACAGGGGGACGAGGGTGGCTCTCCTTAGCTCCCCAGCCGCTGGCAGGGCCCATCCTATGTCTGTTTTGTGGGTGCCTAGACCCCTGTTGGTCCATCTACAGCCATTGACCTAGCTCTACCTGCACTAGAAGCAAACAAACAATGGTGGTTCCTGCGCGGGTGCCCCAGGCTTAGAGCCCAGCACAGACCTGGGACTGAGCCGGCTTCTGAGGAAGGCCCATCACCCGGGAGCAGGAGAACCGCCCTGGCTTCTCACTTGGAAAAGCAGCGCCATCTTGTGGGAGCTCGGGATACTGCTGCAAAGGTCCATCAACCAGTTTCCCAACATCCAACAGGGGTCAGAGCCATGGGTCTGGTGGGTCTGGCCTGCAAGGACACGGGCCCACAGTGGCCCCTCTGCCCACCTGGGCCGGGTTCGGATGGGGCTCTCCCTCCAGCCATCTATCCCGGCCCCCGCCAGTCCTTCACTTGGGCCCTCGGGTTCCATCGCTATTCCTGATCCATCAACAAAAATTCCCTTGCCCGATCCCTGGTCTGCAAGGTCCAAGCGTACTAGAATGCAGGCTTCCTGAAGACGAGGATGTAATTCACAGTCTTAAATGTTTGTTTTAAATATAATTCAATGTAAAATACGTTTCTATTTCTCTCATCAGTGCCCGGCAGAGGCCCTTGTTCTTTTCTTTGTGCAAACATAAATTATGAGTGCTATATTTACATAACATGTAACAAAATGTTCAATATTTTGTTTTTTCATTCAAATGATTCTTATGTCTATGTTCCTTTTGCATCTCTTTGTTTCCTGATTTGTAAAATGGGGGGGGTCCCCTTCCCCCTCTATTTCTGTGACCTTGTGACCCTACTATGACTCTCAAGCATCAATAAGTGGCCTTTGCACAGTCACTGAACGGCCTCCCTGGACTTGCAAACAGAGACTGTAGCTCTCTGTCCTTGTATCCCAGAAGCCCACACTACACCTAGGACTAGGGCAATAACATCAATACGAGTCCACACTGATTAAAAGTTTTGCACAAACCGGTACGAAGTGCATGTGGCAGGGAAGCCCCGCCCCCCCCCCCCACCAGAGTGACAAGAATCGAAATCGAATCACACAGAGAGGCCCGGAATCCAATCCCGTCGGGCGCTGCCAGTCCCGGCGCTGGCGCGCCCCTCCCTTTTCCCAGTCTCGCAGACAGAGGCAGAAATGACCCGCTTTGCTTTGCACTCTTGGTGGGTTCCATGTGCTTGGGCTGGGGGTGAGGAGAATTTCCCAGGGAATAAAAAGTCTAAGTAGGAGCAAGGAACAGAACCTGCTTACGACGTCTCCGGGGAGTCCGGCACCAGCTCTTTGCCAGGTTCCACGTTTCCCGGAGAACGCCTGGCGTGTGGATGCTGCAGGATGGAGGTTCTGGCTCTGCTCTGCACCAAGCCCGTTTCCATAGGAGGACGAAGAAAACACAGCCAAGGCCCAGCTCTCAAAAGCTCCCCTCAGTCCTCCCTCGGCTTTCTTCGCGCCATTCTTTCTGCCAGTCTTGCCGCAGATTCTTTACAAATTGCCCTTCTTCATGGTTTCTTCTCGCGCAGTCATGGTTCATCAGCTGAACCAAAAGCAAAATATACACCCGACTACAACAGGACAGTCGGAAACCGCATAAAAGGGCGGCCGGATTCGGATTCGCTGCAGCCGTTCTGGAGCACAAATGACAAGCTAACGGCGACACGGGGAAGTTCGGGCAGGTGACACGATCGGAAATGGCCGATGCCGTCTAAGATGGCAGCGGTTATTACACAGAGACAAAGCCAGGCCAGACAGACACACAGACGGGGAGAGATTGAGAGAAGGCAGTCCTTCCCGGCAACACAAGTCCCGCCAAACTCGGCCCATTTCCTTTGTGCAGACAGCTCTGGAGAAAGCCAAGGGCCCGGCAGAGACATCATCAAGGCTATCTAGCAGGAGCTGGTCGCCCCCAAGCCCTGAGACAGGTGGGAAGCACACTGGACAGTTCCTATCCCTTCCCCCTGGATCCCCTCTGTGGACCCCCTCCACAGACCTGCTTGATCTTGAAAACTTGGCTGAATGTTGGCCTGGGTTCTGATCCACAGTCTCCTCACAGACGTCTTCGGAACGAGACACTGACAGACCCCAGCAGTTGGGGGACTTCATGACAGCACAACGAGACTGCTGACCAATGGGCTGGTGCCCCCAACATGAACATCAGCTCCTCTGGAGAAAGCACAACCTCAGACAAGGTGAAATGGGGAGAGCGGCCCATGTGGCAGGCTTTCAGCCTTTGCTTTAGGCAACAGGCCCATTTCTGCAAGGGGGTATAAACCACATTTGGGGCGGCTAACCATGCGCCTAGTGTGTGTCCACAGCCGTGATGAGCGCTGAGAATACAAGCAGGAAGAAGGCAGGCAGCCCGTGCTCCCCAGGAAGCGCCCCATCCCAAGGCGTCTGGCCAGGCTGGAAGCCCGCGTGAAATGCTGGCCTTGGGAGGCCTCCGGGCAGCACACAGTGCTGGGAGCCCAGGCCTACGTCACTCGCTGACAAATGGTAAGCCTTCCTCTCGAACCCTTGCTTGGCAGCCACCCCCCATGCCAGGGCTGGGGAGAACGTCTCTTGTGTTTGCATCTTTTCTGTCCTGTCAGAGAAGCTGGAAAATGACTGGGAAAGGAAGTCTCTGCTCAAATGAAAAACTTAACCAGAAATGAGCCTCCCCCTGCTCCTTGCTCTCCCCCTTAAACAAACACTCTCAGTTAAGGTTAGTGGGCCGGGTTTTCTGAAGGTGACATGGCAGGCACGGAGCAGAATGCCCCCCCCCTTTCTACAGGCCAGACAACACAGAGGACGGAGGACCCTCCTGGCGGATCCCACTGTGCAAAAGCGCCGCTCCCATCAGGCCTCTGGCTAACATCCCCCGCCACCAAAAGGCCCTGCTCCAGCTGGGCAAAAGCGTAACGCTGCCGCCCTCTGCTGGCCAGAGGAGCCTTGCCGGAGGTTTCTGGGGTCTGCCCAGCTAAGGAGCCCAATGGGATGACTGCATCCCAGTCTGCCAGCCCCGGGCAGGTGCCCACCTCCCAATTAAGGGAGCACTCGCCCTAAGCCGGCCTCTCCGCACCCTCAGGCCCACAGGAGCCTCAGCAGGCCCGGAGGAGCCCCAGCAGGCCCAGAGGAGCCCCGACAGGCCCAGAGGAGCCCCGACAGGCCCGGAGGAGCCCCAGCAGGCCCAGAGGAGCCCCGACAGGCCCGGAGGAGCCCCAACAGGCCCATGGGAGCCTCGGTAGGCCCACGGGAGCCCCGACAGGCCCGGAGGAGCCCCGGCAGGCCCGGAGGAGCCCCAACAGGCCCACGGGAGCCTCGGCAGGCCCACGGGAGCCCCGACAGGCCCGGAGGAGCCCCAACAGGCCCATGGGAGCCTCGGCAGGCCCACGGGAGCCCCGACAGGCCCGGAGGAGCCCCGACAGGTTTGGAGGAGCCCCAACAGGTTTGGAGGAGCCCCAGCAGGCCCGGAGGAGCCCCGACAGGTTTGGAGGAGCCCCAACAGGCCTATAGGAGCCCCGACAGGCCCAGAAGAGCCCCGGCAGACCCGGAGGAGCTCCGGCAGGCCCGGAGGAGCCCCAGCAGGCCCAGAGGAGCCCCGGCAGGCCCGGAGGAGCCGCATCGTCTCCCAGGTGACTCGAGCAGACAGAAGTCACTAGTGCGGCTTCTCCAGCCCCATTCCTGACACCTTTGCGTCATTAGCCACGTTTGCCATGGTAACATCTGGATTCCCAATATTTTCTCTTCTGGACAAAGGAATCTCCGCTTTCATGAATGAGAACCCAACCGGCGTCTCCAGAGTGCCAACATCCCCTTGAAATGTGCACACCTTGGCGGGCTCTCAGCGCACCCGCGGCCAAGCTGCGGCCTTTGCCCTGGAGCGCTCTGTAATTGGATCCCGAGCCACGCACTTTCCTGTACATGTTGTTCACTTTTTTTCTAGTCCCCATCAACCCTAACCCTGGCACTAAGTCCCAGAGGCCTCTGCAATTGTGCAGATGCTCCAACTAATATAAAAAAGCTTTTCAGTAACAACTGGTTAAGTGACAAAATCGTGACGTATTCAACGGTCTGCTGTAGACACTTTATAAACCGAGTCACAGCCGTCTGTTCGTGTATAAATCACCGCAGTTAAACTCCCTGTGGGAATGACAATGGGCCAAATGGCCAAAGCCTCGCCGCTAAGACTTTTTGGGAAGGCGGCATCGGCTCAGGCAGCTGAAGCACCGGGGGCCGCCGCCTCCGTCCCCACCTTGCAGGACATTTCCACTGAGCTGCCTTCATCCTGGGTAAGCGGCGTGTAGCTGAGCAAGGCTTCTCTGGGGGAAGGTGCCGGGGACCTCGAACGGACCGTGCCCTGTGGGAAGTAGCCGGTGGGCTTCCCAAAGGGCCCAAGCACTTCTCCTGGAGCTGCGCCTGCCCCCAAGGGCTCTGGGAGGAGAGGAAGAGCTTCATCTCCAAAGCAGGGATGGAGCCTGGACCCGACTTCTGCTGGGGAGACTCCCGGTGGAGGAGACGTCCCACCAGGGAGGTGGGCCCCTCTGGGTGCCTTAAAGCTTCAACGCCCGAGGCCCCGGGGTGGGGCGCACCAAGCCGGAGCTTCCCAAGTGCTGCCAGCAAGTACTGAAGGAAGAGCAGCTTGTCTTCATCGTCCCCAGACACACTTAAGGCAGGAGCTCCACCGATGGATCGTCCTGGAGTCGGCACCAGCCATTCGTCCCAGGGCTTCCCGAGCGTGCTCCAGGCTAAGGAGGTCCTCTCTCCCGGTCCCGGGTCCCCCACTTGGAGCCTCGGGGGCACAAAAGGAACAAGGAAGTTGGGGAGCGGAGGGCGCCCCATCTCACCCGCTTAGACAATGACTGCCCAGAAATGGGACGGGGTCCGAGGCTGCCTCTCCTACAGAAGGGGAGGCCCTGCCCACTCTACACTCCCATCCCCCCCCCCCAGCCTGCGTCTTCCCCCCCTGGGGCTTCTGGCCTTCTGGGGACTCTCCAGCTCCCGCCTCCATGCGACACCACGAGATCACAGCGCCCGCCCCCAGTGCTACCGAGGCCTCTTCCCCTTTCCCTTCCCTTCTCCCGGTCACTGAATGCAATATCCCCGTGGGTTTGGGGCCGAGCAGGACGGGACCATCCTCAGCCTCTCCCTGGAAGCTACCTAGGCTACCCCAGACAGGAGCTTTGCCGAAGGCCCGCGGCCCCTGAAGCCCCCAGACACTTCCCACACGCTGCCGTTATCGGCCGTTGCTCTTCGGGCATTTTGTGTCCCCAAGGGCACAAGCCGACAATTCTCTCCACGGGATTTTTCTTAGTGCCTGTGGCCCAACGCCGCGGCCCGCCCCAGATCCTGGCTCTCTTGCCGAGCCCGGGGCAGCAGATCGGATGAGCCTCCCCGGACGCCTTTGGCCGCGGGACACAGAAAGCGCCTGGTGACCACTGGCCGTGCCCTGCTGACCCTGCGCCGGACGCGCTCGGCCCCCGGGCGTCCCCGTGGCCATGCACACACCCACTTTAGCACCGTCTAGCCCCTCTCTCTCCCCTGCCTCCCAAAGAGGGAAGGGGGCTGGGGGCGCGCCCGGCTGCGCCCCCTCAGAGGAACCGCCCTTTCCCCGAAGGGGCTTCTGCCAAACGCCGTTCTCCGAGCGCCCCTCCTCCCCACGCAGGCGAGAAAGCCGCCCCCTCTCGGGCCTTGCTGCCGGGCTCGGCTCTTGTGGCCCCGCCCCCTCTCGGGCCTTGCTGCAGGGCTCGGCTCTCGTGGCCCCGCCCCCTCTCGGGCCTTGCTGCAGGGCTCGGCTCTTGTGGCCCCGCCCCCTCTCGGGCCTTGCTGCAGGGCTCGGCTCTCATGGCCCCGCCCCCTCTGCCCATGTCAGGGTCTCTCGGCAGAAACGGGCCCGTTCCGCGCCCAGGGCCCGGCCAGCCCGAGGGGAGAGCCTGGACACGGCAGCGGCGACACTGGGGGCGCTGCCAAGTGCGTGGTGAGGGGGGCCCTCGGGGAGGGGGAGGGGCTGTCCGGGGGCGCGCTAACAACTTCGCAGGTAAAGCAGCTATGGAGGGACCTTTCCCTCAGGAACACTAGAGGGCGCCATGACTCAAAACGCAGACCCACAAAGCCCAGCGCTGTCCCGGTCTGCTGCCGGGGTTCCCAGATTCACGGCGCACGCGCATTTGCAACACAAACGGCTCCACCATCCTCCACACGCCCCGTTTGGGACGCTCCTCCGCGCCTCCGGAAGCAGCAGCAAACGCAGCTCAGGCGGCCCTGCCCCGGCCGCCATGGGGAGAAGGGAGGAGGAGGAAGAAGGGAGGGCGGTCCCCGGGGGCGGCCATTACCGGACTGCACCAGCCGCCTGGGCCCGTAACGGACGCAGTAATCCCCCTGATGAAGCTGGCCCAGTGACCCCTGACCCTCCGCTCCCACCAATACACGTTCAGTTGTTTCAAAGCCGCAAACCCACCTCCGTGGGACCGGCTCCCGCCGCCCGCACCGAAGCCGTTCCTCGGAAACGTGACTGGGGGGAAGCCAGAGCCCTTTTTCCGACACCCTGGAGCGGCGCCCCGCCCCCTCCCCGCAAGGTCCCCTCGCACGGACTTTGCTTTCGATCCCCGAGGCCCAACGAGCCAAAAGCTAAAGAACCTAAGAGTCAGGAAGCCCTGGGCGCGAGGTGCTCCCCAGGAGGGTCCCACAGACCGCGGCTGGGGAACTCCCCCAGGCCCCTGGCTTCCAAGGCGGCCACGCCGAACGAATCCCGGGGGAGACCCCCCTCTGCTGCCTCCCCAGCCTATTGCTCGCCCCATGGCTCGTGTCCCCGGCCTGCCCCTGCGGATGCCCCTGCCGATGCCCCTGCGGATGCCCCTGCCGATGCCCCTGCCGATGCCCCTGGCCCAAGCGCTCCCTGCCCATCTCCCTGCGGGCCCAGGGCCCTGCCGGCCCCTCCCCAGCCCCCTGAATTTCGCGGTCTCCCTCTGGTGCACATTGTGCCCCCTGACTATAGGGGGGAATGATGGGGGCGAACCCGCCCCCAGGGGGGTCTCCTGCAGGAGCGGCTCTTGGCCGGGGCTGGGCCCCCTGTACCGAGGGGAAGATCAGTCGGGACCACTCCCAGGGGCTTCTCCAACTGGAGAGCGAGGCCGGCACTGTCACCAGCCGAGGGGCTCTGCTTCCGCCTCAGGGGCTCACAAAGACTCCTCGGAGCGATCTCTGCGCCGGCGCCAGCGGGACGCTGCTCGCCGCCCGGAAGGACTTCTGCCCGCCCTGGGGACACTGTCACCTTCCTCCGGGTGACCGGCCCCAGACGCCTGCCCGCCCGCCCCCCTCGGAGCGCCCTCTCGGGACTGCCAATGCCCGGTCCCCGCTCCTGGCTAAGCAGCTGCCCAAGCTCGTCCCTTCCGCGCCCACAGCCCGTCTTGGCCCGCCCTCCGACTCCCAGAACCGCCCCACGAAGCCCCCACTCGGCTCCGCTGCCCGGGGGGCCCCCAGCCCCGTGGCCCGGGCTCCGGCAGAAGCGCTCAATGGCTCCCGGTGGGGCCGGGTTTTATTCCTCCGGATAAATGGCCGCCCCAGCCCACGCTGTGCTGATTACCTGTACCCCAGGGCGCCCAGATCCGGCTTCAGGGCCACCGTCTCCGTGGTGAGCTCCACCTTCCTCACGCTCCCGAAGAAATCCGTTATCAGCACATTTTGAGGATTTCTCTGAAAAAGATCGGTCCGATGTCCGGGAGTGGAGACGCACAAACTTTTGGGGCACACCTGAAACTGGAAAGTAACGGGAGTGATCAGTCGTCCCAGTCGCTGACTCCTTCCTGGCCCAGGCTGGCCGGGGGGCCGCCGCCTGGGACCACCCCAGGGCCTCTCTCCTCCCCGGGCACGAGCCCCCGACTCATCCTCTGCTGCCCACGGGCATCTCCACAGAGTCTTCCAGCCTCAGACCAAAGATGGCCAGAAGCTGATTCTTTCCCCACTAAACATTCAATTAACAGACCTCTCGATGAACTTGGCTCTTCCCCCAGAAAAACAGCCCTTTCGTGTCCCCAGAGGAAGTCGGGCTCATCTCTCCGGCACCCCAGGAAACGGCCCTGATGGCCGCATTCCCTCAAAGCCAAGGGAGAAGTGGGGGCGCCCCTCGCCTTCCCCGGGGTCCAACCTGGCCCCGCCCCTCCCTCGGCCCGGGGCTAACTGGGCTGGCTTCTGGCTGTCAGACTGGGGAAGGGCCTCCCGGCCTCCCAGGCCACTGCCCTGACCCGCGGCCGCCCGTTCTCAGCCGGGAGCTCTTCGGCCCGACCCGCTCCGGGGATGAGGTGACGGGGATGCTGACCGTGAGCGCACAGACCCTCATCCGGCCCGTCACAGCCCCTCAGGGACCACAGGAGATGACCCCACCCCCCCAGCTCTGTGCGACTCCTCGGCCTGCCGCTTCAAGGGTCTCCCCCAAACCCAAGAGCCTCTTCTCGGGGCACGTCCACGCCCCCTACCCTCTGGGAAGCAGCGCCCAGTAGCGCTATACCCACGTTTCCAGCCAGGTAGACCTTCCCTAATCTCCCAGCTTGGACTGAAAGCCCCCAGTCCCTGCCCTTCAGCCCTCCCTCCCCAAAGGCCCGCCGCTGGCACCTCAAAACCCGCAGATTTCTCCACTACAGCGGGACCCCAACACGAGCTCATCCCAGGAGAAAGCGACGCCGCTGTTTTTTATGGGAGTCACTGAAATCCCGTGTTACGTTACCAGAAGGATCACGCCGCAGACGTGCAGAGAAACAGGGGAAGAACCCAGAGAAAACCCAGAGAAAACCCAGAGTGTGGCGGGCGCGAGCACCCCCCCCCCAAGTGCAAGTATTGCTGGAAAATGACTCCTCCAAACAAAAGCATCCGAAAACTCCCCCCAGCCCGTGCCCAGAGGAGGCGGGCAGGGCGAGAAACGGGGCGCTCGCAGCTTTCTCCCCCAAACTGAAAGAGTGGGGGCCACAGGCCCAGAACCCGAGACACAACATCGGGCTTCTTCAGCCACTTTGGCTGAACCTGGGCCTGGGGGAAAGAAGGCCCTGCCCAGTCACAGAGGGGACAGGTACACACATGGGGGGGAGGGGGAGGGGGGGTGGATAAAAACAGCCAGTTTTCAAGACTGAGATTTCCCAGGTCCAAGGGGCCACGCTCCCGCCTCCCACGCAGCGCCCACGCCAACCCCCGAGCGCAGAGCCAGCCCCCCCCGGCCCCCAAGCGCAAAGCAAGCCCTGCCGGCCCCTGAGCGCAGAGCCAGCCCCCCCGGCCCCCAAGCACAGAGCCAGCCCCCCTGACCACCCAGCACAGAGAGCCCTGCCGGCCCCCAAGCGCAAAGCAAGCCCTGCCGGCCCCTGAGCGCAGAGCCAGCCCCGCCCCGGCCCCCGAGCGCAGAGCCAGCCCCCCTGACCACCCAGCACAGAGAGCCCCGCCAACCCCCGAGCGCAGAGCGAGCCCTGCCAGCCCCCAGCGCAGAGCCAGCCCCCCCGGCCGCGGCCCCCCACGGAAGGAGAGGACGGACTCACGAGGTCGTTCATGTTGGCTTGGCTGGCCGGGTGGATCTCCTCCAGAAACTCCAGGACGTAGAAGGTGTACCTGTCCATGAGGTGGACGCCGATGGCGAGGTCAGGCTGGTGCTGCGTGGGGGGGAGAAGAGGCGTGAGCGCCCGGCCGCACCCGGGACGACCCCGAGCCCGGACAGCGCCCACCGGGACTCACCGAGAGGGAGTCCTCGCCCACTTGGCTGCTGGCCAGCGCCATGACGTTGGGGGAGTAGAAGCGCTCGTACATGGACGCCCCCTGGCAAGTGTCGATGATGAACAGCATCTCGTGGTAACTGAAAGACGAGGGGAACCCGCTGGTGAGCGCACTGAGGGAGGCCCCCCTGGGGACAGCGGCCAACGAGAGCCCCCCTTCCCCAGTGCCCGCCCCGTCGGGGAGCAGCCCTGGGCAGAGGGCCAAGAAAGGAGCCCCCGGCTGAAGGCCAGGCGGGGGAGGACGTGTCGGGTTCTGGCGGAGCAGGTGGGGAAGGGTGGGGAGGGCCCCTGGTGGGGAAGGGTGGGGAGAGCCCCGGGCGCCCTTTCCCAAGGGCACGGGACCAGGCCGGGCTCTCCCCAGGCTCTCACCCACCCCCCCCAGGACCCAGGAGGCTTTGTTCAGCCCCCTGACTCAGCGAACGTTTGCCAGAGCTCCCAGAACCCGAGCACTTCACACACAGACTGAACTTCATTAAGAGCTCGCTCCCCCGTCCAACAGGAGCTAAGTGAGGACGGAGGGCTCCGGGCCTCCCCTTCACCCTGTAACCTGGGACAAGCCCCCTGCCCCCAAGAACTCCTGCCCGTGCTCCCTGACACTGCACCCGCCTCCCCTTAAGAAAATGAGCGCTCTCTTACCGCCTCTTCTGCCACATTTGTTCGAAGGCGTCAGCGAGCTCTACGTTGGTGATCTCTTCAGAGTCCTGGAACTTCAGGAAGCCGTTCCCCCCGTGGCCTGGGAGAAAAGAAAGAGCAATCAGTAGGCGCCATGGGCATGCATGGGGGGAGGGGTTGTGGGTGCACACCCACTTATTCTTTTTGATAGCAGGGAATCCCCTCCATGAGGGGCTGCAGGTGCCCTTGTGGCCACCTCAGGCTGTTGGGGCTGCACCCCTGGTGCGCTTCAGCTCCCAGCAGCCCTCGCTTCAGAGGAGACACGCCCCCAAGCAAAACAAAACCAAAGAAACCCCAATACAAAAGCGCACCCCCTTCTCACTGACCCCCAAATCCAAAGTGACGACCCGTTTTAGGACAGGGGCAGCCTGCGCGCCTCCAGCTCCTCCGGGTGCCAGGCAATGGGCCCCGAGGCCCACAGGCCCAAAGGGGCAGGAAGGGCACGAGCGTCCCCTAAAAGGCCTGCTTAGCCGGCCGGCCAGGGCCCAGCGGGAAGGCCCAGAGGTGGCCTGGCCAGGCCTGAACACAAGTGGAATAGGCCCCGGGGGGAGAGCTGGGCTCCCTGGGCCAGGCCACAATGTGACACAAGCTGAGACCTGTGACAGGGATGGCTGACGCCCGCAGCCTCCCCATTGGCGGCCCCATTCAGGACACTCGAGGGCAAGGTTCCCGGGAGCAAAGGGGGATGTCTCGTTGGACCCCAAAGGTCCCTAGCTGGGACCTCCCTCGCCTCCAACTCCCTCGGATCAAAGGCGCTCCTCCTTCCCATCTCCCCCTTGGAGACAGCTATTGGAAAGGAGGCCCCCTGGCCACGCCAGTCGGCGAGCCCCTGACCTACCCGTCATATAAATCAGAATGTTGCTTCTGTCGTCAGAGAGGAGGCGCTTGGACCGCGGGGTGCTCGGGGGGACCCTCCCCGTCAGCACGCGCAGAAAGTTCTCCACGGTCACCTGAAAAAGCCAGGGGTTAGCCCGTCTGCAGCTCGGAGAACGTGGCCCAAGGGGCTTTCCCCGCGGCTCCGGAGCGCTGACGAGCCCGGCCCTGACCCGACTGCTCAGAGTCTCCTCTCAGTCACTTTTAGACACGGGCCTTGAGGCGCCGCTCCCTGCGCCTTCTAGAGAAAGGGCTGGGTCGAGGCTTGGGGCCCACAGGAGACCATCTCCCCTGAGACTCAGCTCAGAGTCTTCCCAAAAAGTCAGACTGACCCCGACTGGATCCAATCGGGCTCCGAGGGAAGCCGCCTCATGGAACAAAGGCGGGAGAAGCCACAGCCCGGGGTCGGGGGAGACGGAGACAAACGGACAACGGGTCCCCCCGTCTCCCTGGTCACAGAGCTGGGGGCGTGCGACAGGCCTTAGGGGAAGGAGCCCACGCAGATGGACCAGGGCCCGGAGGCTGCACGTGAGTGGGGCCCGGCAGGGACAAGGGGGGCAGGGGAAGGAGGGGAACCAGCCCAGGCCCACAGAGGCGCCCGGAAGCATTATGAAGGTGGGAGCCACGTGGTCGGACCAGCCTGGGGGCTGAGGGAAGGAGAAGGTGCAGACCTGGGGGCTCGAGCTCCAGGCCACATGTGTTCCGAGTCCAGAGAAGAAGGGGCAGGCAGGAGGAGCCAAGGACAACGGGACCCCTGGCACTCCATCAGGGAGCCCACCACCCAAGAGACCAGAAACGGGCGGGGAGGAGCAGAGCCGGTTGGCCCGGCTGTACCGGGGCTGAGCAGAGGATCGGGGTCCACGGGGCCATCGAGCTGAGCTAACTCAAGGTTCTGTCCCCAGAAGGCCCCAAAGTGAGGCACAGGAAGGACAAGGGGAGGGAGACAGAACATGGGGGGATGAGGTCGGGGACAGCGGGACCTGGAGGCTTACTGCCTGTGGGGGCTCAGGGCGCCAAGCTGGGGCAGAGCCAGGAGCAAAAGCCGGGGTCTAAAGAGAGACAGATTTCAGGTCACCATGCCCAAGAGAGCAGACAGGGCTCCCCTCCTTGGGGCCATGGCTACAGGGTCGGGCCTTGGCTCCCAGAGAAGAAACGCCCCCCCCCAAGAGCCCAGAGAGGAGACTCCCTTACCAGAGGCCCGAAGACCTCGGGGGGATCATGGCCAAGGGAGCCCCTGAGAAAGGCCCTGGACACCCGTATTCTGTGGGCTGAGCTCAGAACCCCAACACAGCCCAGAAGCTTTCCCAGTCTCCTCCTCATCCTCCGCAGATAACAGCTGCCCCTCCCAGAGAGAATCACCCATTCCAAATCACAGACGGCGCACCCTGGTTGGTATGACGAAATATTAGAAAAATACCCTTTTTAAAGAGGGAGCAGATACCCAGAATCCCTAAAACTCAGGGGAAATAAAATGTATCTGGTCTCAACATGTGAACTGATTGATTATTTTCATTATAAGCTCATTGAGTATGCAGAGAAAATCACTTTGTAAGCTAAGATCAAATGCTGATCCACCGCACTTGCGCCCCAGCCCTGAGACAAGGAGAGCAGCCAGGCTCCCCGAAGGGCGCAGGGAGGGAGACTGGGCGGTGACAGGGCTCTGTCCAATCAGCGCAGTTAAAAACGGAGACCGTGTGAAAAGACAAAGGGACCACTCACTAAACGGATAATAAATTTAAAGACACATTTCTGTGTTAAGCCGCTTACCTCGTAGCTTCTATAATCGACTTCCACATCATCTCCATAAACGTTCAGTTCCATGTTTTTGTGGCTAAACACGGTGGCCGGCTTAGGGTTTCTGGGGTTGCACGCCATGTCGTCCGCGAGCATCAGGACGATGTGACTGGAAGAGACAAAGAGCATCATTCTAACTCGCATCCCACAGGAGAAAAAAGATCCAAACCACCTTGATCAGCCAGGAGGAGCAACTGAATTCGTTAATTGTCGCTCAAGAAATCCAAATGACTTTCAAGGTCATTTCAGGGATTTGTATTTTGCTTATACTGTACAGTTTTTTTTAAAAAGAGAAAGAAATTTGGTCTCCATGGTTAATAATGAGTAGAAGAAACTAGGTTCTTTATATATATATATATATATATGTAGAGAAAGAGAGAGAGAGTGAGTATGTGTGTTAGTTCTCAACTAGACAAAGTTTTACATTTAATATGGGAAAAGCCACTCCAAACTCCCCTCCATGAAAAGTTTCCCGATTAACTGATTACAGGCAGCTGTCTAACCTCAGCAGGAAGATTACCACCAAAATACAATTTATTTCCAACTGCTTTCCACCCATTACTTAGCACTTCATCAGATGAGTGATCTTACAAAGCAGGAGAGTAAAACTACCACGTGCACTAGATACTATAGCTTAAGACATAAACAGAGAGTAATCATTACAACACTGCAGATCATCAAGGAATGCCATTTCTGCCACAGAGCATGCTGGGAATTTGTCAAATAATTCTAGCCCCAGAATTCGAAGCCTTCCTAGGAACACTTCATTTCCAAAGTCGCCGAATTGAGCCTGGACTATCACAGCTCTTCACTTCAGTGCATTCAGCAAACGCGCACAAAGGCTGCGGCGTGAGGACCAGGGCTGGCCAACCAGGAGAGCACGGAGTGCCTGCCTTGATGAGCCTACTGTCTAGGGGGATTAAGAGGAAAGAAAATGTGAAGAATATACAAAAATAGAGCGGAAGCTCCTGAGAGTGGGGGGCTCAGGGAGAGGCACACGCCAGAGACTGGAGTGTTCACAAAGGAAAACAAAACCTTCCAGAAGAAACATTTCTAATTCTCTTAAGCGGATCACAAATTTCCACAAAAGCAGAGAGGACACCCACTATGATCATTCATCCAGAAGCTTAACCAAAGGAAATCACAGCCACGACTGAGCCCCAAGGTCTGAGGAAGCCACCAAATGCCCACGTGGACTATTAGCTCACCCAAAAAGTGCCAGGGTGGCAGGCGACTATGGCCAATTCCATCTGGGGAAGCAGAGAAGAACCTCGGAGAAGAAAACCAGGATAAAGGCAGCGGGGTTGCCCCTCAACACTGAAACATCCTGCAGTTGACTGGGGGAACCACAAAGTGGCCCATCCATCCTAGAGCAATCTAGAACAATGCCCAAGGCTGTTAACTTGGGCCCACACTCAATACCCCAAGGAGATCCAAGAACATTTGGACATTTACATTTACAGCAACTTAGTTTGTGGTGGCAAAGGATTGGACCCCGAGGGGAAGCCCTTCCAGTGGGGAATGGCCGGGCAAGTTGTAGAATATGATTGTAGCGGAATATTCTTGTGCTGAGAGAACTGACAAGCCTCGGGAAAACCCGGGAAGGCTTATGTGGCCTGATGCAGAGTGAAGTGAGCCAATGATCAGCTATAGGAAGTGACGCCGTTACTGTAGGACACGGCGCCCGGTTACAGCGGAGCCACCCAACGATCGGCTGTGAAAAGTCGAGACGACAGTCTAAGACAATTTCAAAGAATTCAGAATGTGTGGTGTTCTCTTCTTTTGTATAATATACGATGGTTCTCTGGGAGCAGGTTTCTTGGGGAGGTTTCCTGGAGGCAGCCTTAGTTTCGGTTCAGATCAATAATTACCCCAAACACAGCCAGGTGTTAAAGTAGTTCTTTATTGTTTCTTCCAAAATAGCCCAGTTAGCTTTCTTTGGTTCCGAGAGCGCTTGTTGCTAGCTTCAGCCTCTCTCTGAATCCTGGTTCTGCCCGACTGCAGATTGGCCTCTCAATCTCCCAAGCTCTCACTCTGTCAGTCTTCCCAAGTGACTTCTGGCTCCACTCAACTCCGACTCTTGGCTTCTTCTGAAATGACTGACTGACTCACTGAAGCTCTTTTATACTCGGTGTAAAAGGCTGACTCCCCTCGGAGAGTGGGATTACGGGAGGTGTGAATTCACAAAGTTACACAGTTAACTTTGTATATCTCCCGTACTTGTGAACTCCGATGTGTGAGCTCTAATGCGTGACCTCTAATGTGTAAACTCTTAAAGGTGCAAACCCAAGCACACAAGCATTATTTCTATCAGTTCCACTTAGTGCCTTGTTTCAAGTTCTGGCCCATAACGTGTCCTTGTAGGATGAGATCGATCATACTGAACCAGGCTAAATTAGATAATCATTGTCTCTATCAGTTCTAATGATTTAACACTTTGTAAGGATTCCAACAGAAAATCTCTTCAGGCTTTTTTCTTCTTTTTCATTACCCTTTTTTTTTTTTGGTGTTATGCCTAAAGTGGACACCTGCTTTTGCCTGACTTCACATATATAATCCCATCCTATCACTTGCCTTATCCACAAACGGGGAAAGGGCTGGAGGGAGGGAAAGAATCTTCAGCTCAAAATTTTAAAAATGAATGTTAAAAGAAGAACTGAATGTGGAAAAAGCAGAGAGAAGGCAGCAAATGGTGAGCTGAGAGGAGAGCCACGCCGGCCAACAGCTGCCAGAGTAGCGGAAAGAAGGGAAAACATCAGAGGCATGGAAACATGGCAGACCTTGGAACACCAAAACCAAAACCCCAAAAAGTGCACAAGCCCGCTTGCGGCCTTCCTTGGCCACCCCCCCCAAGTCCAGGTGAGAGCCTCTCTGCCTCCACCGAGGGCCTCTCAAGGAGAGCCCAGCAGGAGCAACGCCCCAAGGACCAAGAAGGGTCCACAGGTAGCACCGCTCAGCAGATGGCTTCCTACACCTCTCAGTGTACCAGCCTGGGCCCCCACCTGCTGCTGGTCGGTCCCCAAAAGCGCCAGATTCTGAAGAATCAAACACCTGGCGTCACACCTCCAACACCCTGAACTCCTGCTGTTTCACATGCAGACAACTGGTTACTCCAGGTGCTATCATTGGCTAAAGGGAGTCGCCACCATGGGAAGAAGTGTCCTGCTCCTGTCCTGGAGGTTCAGATGGAGGACCCGGACAGTCTAACTGCAGGAGGGGAGTTGGGGAGCACGGCGGCTGCCTTCCGCGGCCTGGAGGACCGTCAGGCAGCTGAGGGCTCAGGGCTGCTGGGACTGCCAGGGGCAGATGCTGACTCAGGCTGGAGGCCCAAGGGTTCCCTAACAATCGGAGGCACCAAAGTCAGAGAGCTCCCGGGCTAGAGCTGGGGGTGCTGGGGAATCTTCTTAGGCACCTAACATCACTTCCAATGAAATTCTGGGCTGGGGAACATGAGAGAGGGCCACGGAGACTACAGAGGGGGGTCACGGAGACCGGAGAGGGAGCCACGGAGACCGGAGAGGGGGCCATGGAGACGGGAGAGAAGGAGCCACAGAGACCAGACAGGGGGCCACGGAGACCAGAGGGGGGGGCCACGGAGACCGGAGAGGGGCCATGGAGACGGGAGAGGGGCCATGGAGACCAGAGAGGGGGGAGATGGGAGAGAAGGGGCCACAGAGACCAGAGAGGGGGCCACGGAGACCAGAGAGGGGGCCATGGAGACGGGAGAGAAGGGGCCACAGAGACCAGAGAGGGGGGAGATGGGAGAGAAGGGGCCACAGAGACCAGAGAGGGGGCCACAGAGACCAGAGAGGGGGCCATGGAGACCGGAGAGGGAGCCACAGAGACCGGATAGGGGGCCACAGAGACCGGAGAGGGGGCCATAGAGATGGGAGAGAAGGAGCCATGGAGATGGGAGAGAAGGGGCCACGGAGACCGGAGAGGGGGCCACGGAGACCAGAGAGGGGGCCACAGAGATCGGAGAGGGGGCCATAGAGATGGGAGAAAGGGGCCACAGAGACCAGAGAGGGGGCCATGGAGATGGGAGAGAAGGGGCCACGGAGACCGGAGAGGGGGCCACGGAGACCGGAGAGGGGGCCACGGAGACCGGAGAGGGGGCCACAGAGATGGGAGAGAGGGGGCCATGGAGAGTGGAGAGGGAGCCACGGAGACCGGATAGGGGGCCACAGAGACCAGAGAGGGGACCATGGAGATGGGAGAGAGGGGCCACAGAGACCAGAGAGGGGGTCATGGAGACCAGAGAAGGGGCCACGGAGACCGGAGAGGGGGCTATAGAGATGGGAGAGAGGGGCCACAGAGACCAGAGAGGGGGCCACGGAGACTGGAGAGGGGACCATAGAGATGGGAGAGAGGGGCCACAGAGACTGGAAAGGGGGCCACGGAGACTGGAGAGGGGGCCATAGAGATGGGAGAGAGGGGCCACAGAGACCAGAGAGGGGGCCATGGAGACCGGATAGGGGACCACAGAGACCGGAGAGGGGGCCACAGAGACCGGAGAGGGGGCCATGGAGATGGGAGAGAAGGGGCCACAGAGACCAGAGAGGGGGTCACAGAGACTGGAGAGGGGACCATAGAGATGGGAGAGAGGGGCCACAGAGACTGGAAAGGGGGCCACGGAGACCGGAGTGGGGGCCATGGAGATGGGAGAGAAGGGGCCACGGAGACTGGAGAGGGGGCCACAGAGACCGGAGAGGGGGCCACAGAGACGGGAGAGGGGGCCATGTAGACTGACAAATAGCACAAGAGAAAGACCAAGAGAAGGAAAGTCCTAGAGCACAAAGAGAACACAATTAGGTCCAAACTTTAGCCAAATCAAAGTAAAAAGCAACTGTCATTGCTAATAGATAATAAACATGAGCGGACTTAAAAGAGGGCAATGGTTCGATCATTCAACCATAAAACTAAGCTGCCCAAACAGAGAATACATTAACAAAGCATGTGATCAGCTTCAAGTAGAAAATGTTCTGCTGCATATGTTCAAGGTACATTAAAGTTCAAAACATGATTTTCTTGAATTCTTGAAAATTGGCTAAATTTCTATTTTGAAATAAGGACTGCCAAATTCTTGGCTGTTTCTGACTCATGCTACAAAGTTATCGTTTCATAATGAAAAACATCTATTCCCCCTTATATAAGGAAGCAGCTTCCATTGGAGTAGAAATTCTCAAAGAAGGGCAATTGCTCCCGCCATTAAGACCTAAAGACCCCGGACAGCGCCTCCCCATGGACAGCACCACGGACAGGCTCTTCCATTCATTCCAAGCCGGGAGCTTCTCCTGGGTCCTAAACAACGTCCTCTGTCCTCCGTGGCAACGTCCTCCGCAGCGACATCCTCCGTCCTCCGTGGCGAAGTCCTCCATGGCCACATCCTCCGTCCTCCATGGCGACATCCTCCGTCCTCCGCAGCGACGTCCTTCGCGGAAACGTCCTCCGTCCTCCGCGGCGAAGTCCTCCGTGGCGAAGTCCTCCATGGCCACATCCTCCGTCCTCCGCGGCGACATCCTCCGTCCTCCGTGGCGAAGTCTTCCATGGCCACATCCTCCGTCCTCCGCGGCGACATCCTCCGTCCTCCATGGCGAAGTCCTCCATGGCCACATCCTCCGTCCTCCGCAGCGACGTCCTCCGTCCTCCGCAGCGACGTCCTCCGCGGCAAGCCTGACTCACTACTGTCCCCACCCCTCCCGCTCACATCCGGCCAGACACGTCAGAAAAGGCTTTAGAGTCTGACCGGAAACACGCACAAGCCACGTGCAGCACAAGGCCGCCGCACGCGCCCGGCGCACTTTCCCACGATCCCGCCCCCCGAAGGCCGGAGCCGGGCAGGACCAGAGAAGGGGGGAGGGGGCCGCATCCCTGCGGGAAGCTCACTCTATTCGTGCAAGATCTCCCCTCGGACCCACGTCTCGGCACCGACACGGACCACTGAGCTCCGCCGGAAAACGCCCGGACCGTTCAGACCCGTGGCCCTGAACGCAGGGCAAACTGACTGGCATCGGAACATTCTGGGAGGTCTTTGTGGGGTCATTTGAAAGTCATGCAAATCATGAGTAATTCCAGGCCGGCGTCACCGCCACGAATCGCTAACTCCCTCAGCTGGTGCGCTGGTAAATAGTTAGCGAGCTCTCGGAAAAACCAGGCCCAATCACGACTCACTTTTCAGCGGAAGCTGCATGAACACCTTCCCCACCCCCGCCTGGGGCAGAGCTAGGCCGCCACGCCCGCCCTGAGTCGTGGGAAAGCGGGAACTCCCCCAGTGCCCGCGGAACCGCAGCGCTCGGGAGCCGCTCCACAGCGGCGCCCCCTGCTGGCAGTCGCTTTGCAGGCAGCGTCACCAAAGCGCGGAGGGGAGTTTTCCCAGCGGCTTTTGTTTGTTTCGGCTCTGAGGAGTCAGTGACGCGCTATGAAGAGGGAATTTTTCAAAATGAAGGCTTGAGGAAACTTCCACCGTCAGGTGGTTCTTTTTTTCCTTCCGAAAACAACGCGTATCACCTCCGAAACCTCTCTATCTTCACGCACGTTTTAGAGACTTGGAGACAAAATCTTCACAAATCTTAAGTGAAAAAATTGTTCTCAATGAGCTTAAGCCACACAAACACAAAATGCAAATACCTTCCAATCACTCTCTAAGAGCAACTGATAAACATCGGGGGAAGATGGAAACTTATTAGCCAAATTCTAACAAAAATCCTTCCAGAACGGAAGGATGGGGCTGAAAAGTAAGGAGCGTGATTTGGTAAATGCGGTCAACCCCGGACTTCTTCCACGTGGATCTGTGTGCCTTTGGGAGGTTTCTTTTCTAGCTATGACAGCCATTCCAAAAAAAAAGCACTGAAATGAAAGGACCGATGTTCTCCCTCCTCCTCGGTGCCCCTGGCTTCCTCCATCCTCCACGAGGGCCAGCCCTCTATTGATTGTTTTCAACGAATCCCGGCTGGAGTCAGGATGGAAGACTGCTGCTGCGTAGGAAATGATGAGCTCGGTGACTAGAACAACATGGCGGACTCGCGCGCAACAACAAAAAGCGCAACACACAGAGCCGAGAGAACGTCGCACGCGGCGCCAGCCACACTGTGCCAAGAACAGCTGGGCCCGGGAGGCCGTTCTGAGCCAGCCAGATGCTCACCTCGGCTGCGGAGGACCCGGGGAAAAGATGGCGGCCACCTCCCCAGAGAGCGCCGAGGGCCACAAGCGTGGCCTGAGCACACGTCACAGACGTGTGTGTGGTGGTGGCCTTCTCTGGCGGGGGGTGGGCAGGGAGGGAAGAGAGAAAAGGGGCAACGCAGAGAACAAAAGAAAACCCAGGAGGAAGCAGAGAAAAGCGGGATGTTCTAGAAAACAGAGAGGATTTATAACACAGCTTTTCCAAAAACCATAAGCAGAGTGAGACGGAGATCCGTGATCTTACACCGAGCCCCGCCTCACACTGAGCTACGGATGTGAAAACGTGCTTTCTTCTGGTCTTTTGCATTTAAATTCAAAATGAATAAATATTAAAAAACTGTTCAAGGAAACAGAAAATAAATGAATGATTTTAAAAAGAGCCTTTTCCAGAGATTAAGGACATCTGCAAAATGCCCTCCTGCTTTTTTTTTTTTTTTCATAATTATAACTTTTTATTGACAGAATCCATGCCAGGGTAATTTTTTACAACATTATCCCTTGCACTCACTTCTGTTCCAACTTTTCCCCTCCCTCTCTCCACCCCCTCTCCCAGGTGGCAAGCAGTCCTATACATGTTAAATATGTCCCAATATATCCTAGATACAATATATGTGTGCAGAACCGAACAGTTCTCTTGTTGCACAGGGAGAATTGGATTCAGAAGGTAAAAATAACCTGGGGAGAAAAACAAAAATGCAAACAGTTTATATTCATTTCCCAGTGTTCTTTCTTTGGGTGCAGCTGCTTCTGTCCATCATTGATCAATTGAAACTGAGTTAGATCTCTCTGTCGAAGAAATCCATTTCCTACAGAATACAACCTCATGCAGTATCGTTGTTGAAGTGTATAATGATCTCCTGGTTCTGCTCATTTCACTCAGCATCAGTCCATGTAAGTTTCTCCAAGCCTTTCTGAAATCATCCTGCTGGTCATTTCTTTTTTTTTTTTTAAATAACTTTTTATTGATAGAACCCATACCAGGGTAATTTTTTACAGAATTATTCCTTGCACTCGTTTCTGTTCCGATTTTTTCCCTCCCTCCCTCCACCCCCTCCCCTAGATGGCAAGCAATCTTTTACATGTTGAATAGGTTACAGTATATTCTAGATACAATATACGTGTGCAGAACCGAAAAGTTTTCTTGTTGCAAAGGGAAAATTAGATTCAGAAATCCAAGAATCCAAGAAAAATAAAAATGCAAGCAGTTCTATTCATTTCCCAGTGTTCTTTCTTTGGGTGTAGCTGCTTCTGTCCATCTTTGATCAATTGAAACTGAATTAGCTCTCTTTATCGAGGAGACCCACTTCCATCAGAATACATCCTCAAACAGTATCGTTGTTGAGGTACATAATGATCTCCTGGTTCTGCTCATCTCACTTAGCATCAGTTCATGTCAGTCTCTCCAAACTTCTCTGTGTTCATCCCGCTGGTCATTCCTTACAGAACAATAATATTCCATAACGTTCATATACCACAATTTACCCAGCCATTCTCCAATTGATGGGCATCCATTCATTTTCCAGCTTCTAGCCACTACAAAGAGACCTGCCACAAACATTTTGGCACCTACAGGTCCCTTTCCCTTCTTTAATATCTCTTTGGGGTGTAAGCCCAGGAGAAACACTACTGGATCAAAGGGTATGCATAGTTTGATAACTTTTTGAGCATAGTTCCAAATTGCTCTCCAGAATGGCTGGATGTATTCACAACTCCACCAACAATGCATCAGTGTCCCCGTTTTCCCACATCCCCTCCAACATTCCCCATTATCTTTCCCTGTCATTCTAGCCAATCTGACAGGTGTGTAGTGGTATCTCAGAGTTGTCTTAATTTGCATTTCTCTGATTAATAATATTTTGGAGCATATTTTCATATGGTTATAAATAGTTTTGATTTCTTCATCTGAGAATTGTCTGTTCATATCCTTTGACCATTTATCAATTGAAGAATGGCTTGATTTCTTATAAATTAGAGTCAATTCTTTATATATTTTGGAAATGAGGCCTTTATCAGAACTTTTAACTGTAAAAATGTTTTCCCACTTTGTTGTTTCCCTTCTAATCTTGTCTGCATTAGTTTTGTTTGTACAAAAACTTTTCAATTTGATATAATCAAAAATTTCTATTTTGTGATCAATAGTGATCTTTAGTTCTTCGGTCATAAATTCCTTCCTCCTTCACAAATCTGAGAGGTAAACTATCCTATGCTCTTCCAATTTATTTATAATCTCATTCTTTATGCCTAGGTCATGAACCCATTTTGACCTGATCTTGGTGTATGGTGTTAAGTGTGGGTCAATGCTTAGTTTCTGTCATACTACTTTCCAATTTTCCCAGTTTGTCAAATAGTGAATTCTTATCCCAAAAGCTGGGGTCTTTGGGTTTGTCAAATACTATATTATTAAAGTTATTGGCTGTTTTGTCCTTTGAACCTAATCTCTTCCACTGATCAACTAGTCTATTTCTTAGCCAATACCAAATGGTTTTAGTAACCGCTGCTTTATAATATAATTTTAGATCTGGTACAGCTAGGCCACCTTTATTTGATTTTTTTTTCATAAATTCCCTTGAAATTCTTGACCTTTTTTTTTTATGAATTTTGTTAGGTTTTCCAGGTCATTAAAATAGTTTTTGGGAGTCTGATTGGTATAGCACTAAATAAATAGATTAGTTTAGGTAGTATTGTCATCTTTATTATATTTGCTCGCCCAATCCAAGAGCATTTAATATTTTTCCAGGTGGTTAGATCAGACTTAATTTGTGTGGAAAGTGTTTTGCAGTTTTGCTCATAAAGTTTCTGATTTTCCCTTGGCAGATAGATTCCTAAATATTTTATACAATCAGAAGTTACTTTAAATGGATTTCCCCTTTGTAACTCTGACTGCTGGATTTTGTTAGTGATATATAAGAACGCTGATGACTTCTGTGGGCTTATTTTGTATCCTGGCCTCCTGCTCTTTCACTGCGGACCAGGCTCCCCTCATCAGCAGGCATCAGACATGTCAAGGGAGAGCCCCAGGTCAGGGGGAATCAGGGGGAGTCCTGGGGGCACTGAGCCGCCCCCGCACTGGGCACACAGCAAAAAACCCTTTCCCCGCCGTGACACCTACGTGACAAGGAGATGTTCCACAAATTCCCTACGTGGCAACAACAGAATGAGCTGTGGTCAGTGACAGGGACTGAGGAGCTCCTGGGGGCCACCCTCGGGACTGCGTGGTGGGGACCACAAGAGGCAAGGGACTGGCATCAGCCTCTAGGAGCGCACAGACTGGCAGGGGAGGACGCAGAGCAAAGGTGTGCAGAAGAGCTACACACACAAATGCACACACACTCGGTACACACATGCACACACACTCAGTACGCACATGCACACTCACGTGTGCACACACATGCACAGCCACACTGCACACATGTGTACACACATGCGCACACTCACGTGTGCACACACTCAGCACGTGCGCACACTGTGTGCTTCCACTGATGCACGAGTCTGCAATGCCCTGACACGCACAGCTACGTTTGTACCCGAGGGGAAGGCCTGACTGAGAGTGGAGGGCGCTGCTCACGGAGGAGCCGGGGCCGGCGCCCCGCACAGGAGGGCGAGGAGACCTCGAAAGGCCTGAGCGCCCAGCAGAGCACACTGGGGGTGAGAGGGCGCCCCAGGAGCTGACTCAGCAGGGCGGTGGCGGTGGGGAGACCCCCCGCGGGAGCCGCTGAGCTTCCAGGCGGCAGGGGGCCTGCCTGGGCCCTCCCAGAGCTCTGGGGGCGCTCGCAACCGGCATTTCCATCTAACCCGGGCTTTTTTGCCCACTTTGAGACTAGGCAGGAAGCTCCGCCTCCTTCCGGAGGTTCTTACCTGTCAGGAATCCCGAGTCTCTTGACACTTCTATAAACAGAGAGCGTGTTGGCCACGTGGCGGTAATTGAACCAGAATCTTGAAGTGCAGACCTAAAGGCAAAGCAAAAACGGGACTTTTACAAATGACGACGGGCCCTGATTAGCTCCTCCAGGACAGGAGACGCAGGAGACGCCAAAAGCCGGGCCGCGGTTCTCCTCGTCCCCGATCTCAAGGGGCTCCAGGAAGGGACGGGGGAGCCGCCGCCCGCCACGGCCATCTTCTCCGTGAGTCCGGGCCGGGACGTCCCCCCGAGCCGAGCGGGGCTGCACCGGGCAGGAGCAAAGGCCCCTGGGACTCGCGCACCCTCGTTTCTCTGGGATTTTGTGTCCTCACTGGAACCGACTCCTCAAAATCTGGGCCCTAAAAACTTCCAGAGCGGGTGGGGTCACAAGAGGGGTCACAAGAGGGTCCCCTGCAGGAGGTTCCAGTGAAATTAAGGGGGGCCAGGAGGGAGCGGCCAGGAGGGAGCAACATGAGAAAGAGGGAGGAGGAGCCGGGAGGGCGAGCGGTCACAGGCCCGGCCGGGAGGGCGAACCAGAGGGGGCGCCGGGAGGGCGAGCGGTCACAGGCCCGGCCGGGAGGGCAAACCAGAGGGGGCGCCGGGGCCCAGCCGGGAGGGCGAACCAGAGGGGGCGCCGGGAGGGCGAGCGGTCACAGGCCCGGCCGGGAGGGCGAACCAGAGGGGGCGCCGGGAGGGTGAACCAGAGGGGGCGCCGGGAGGGCGAGCGGTCACAGGCCCGGCCGGGAGGGCGAACCAGAGGGGGAGCTGGGAGGGCGGACTTGGGGAGCTGGGGCCCGGCCGGGAGGGCGAACCAGAGGGGGCGCCGGGAGGGCGAGCGGTCACAGGCCGGCCGGGAGGGCGAACCAGAGGGGGCGCCGGGAGGGCGAGCGGTCACAGGCCGGCCGGGAGGGAGAACCAGAGGGGGCGCCGGGAGGGCGGACTCGGGGAGCCCAGGAGAAAGGCAAAGGGCCCGGCCACCCTGAGTGGGGCCAGGATACCTCTGTGTGGGACTGAGGAGGAAACAGGAGCCTCAGGGATGGGGAACAGTAAACACCCTGATCCGACCCACAAAAGGAGCAGAGGCGAGTCTGACTTCGACCCCCCTAAAGTTTTAGAGCGAGCTATTAAAAGGCCCTGGGAGCTCACCCCAAGGAGGTGACCCCCGACTTCCTCCGCGGCAGGGTTAGACAGCAAATGTCGTTCACCTGCACTTCAGGGAAGCCAGACCCGGGGTCTCATGGAGAAGATGGAGGAGGTCCGCGGGGAAAGCGGCCCTGCTGGGGCACCTGGAGTCCCCGCAGCTCCCCCGAGAAACACCTATAGGCACCGTGACACACCAGGGCCAGGGATGGAGAGCCACCGTGGGGGAGGGGGCCGGCCCAGGCCAGTGGGGCCCATTCACAGGCCTCCCGGACCTGACTCCCGGCCATGGGGCACTGCGCAGAATCGGGGGCGGGGTGTGCTCGCCGAGCGCCAGCTGCTGCCCAAGGTCTCGTCCGCAAGATGGGCCCCAACTCTAGGAACTGGACGCTTCTACTTGACCTTCACTTATTCCACCTGGAGCGGGGGAGACACGCAGGGCGACTGCTTGGGAGCGCAGGCCGGCCAAAGGTCATCAGAACGAGGGGAAATCAGCCTTTAGCTGCTCAGCATCCTGGCTGGCATTCCAGATGGCGAAGGCTGAGGAGGGGGGCCTGCCCTCAGCTCCCCGAGGACTGAGCCCCAGGGCCGAGGCGGCCTGGCCTGTTCATGGACCAGTGCCCAGGGAGGGCCCAGACAAGCGACTGGGGGGGCCGGAAGGGACAGAAGGGGGACGCTGGCACAGGAGGGGGACCAATGGGACAAGGACAGGAGGGGGGGACCAATGGGACAGGGGGTGGGCAGGACGGGGACCAATGGGACAGGGGGTGGGCAGGAGGGGGGGACCAATGGGACAGGGGGTGGACAGGAGGGGGACACCAATGGGACAGGGGGTGGGCAGAAGGGGGACCAATGGGACAGGGGGTGGGCAGGAGGGGGGGACCAATGGGACAGGGGTGGACAGGAGGGGGACCAATGGGACAGGGGGTGGACAGGAGGGGGACCAATGGGACAGGGGGTGGACAGGGGCGGGAGGACCTATAGGAGCAGAAATGCACAGGAAGGAGGAACCCAAAGCACTCACCAGCACTGCCCAGTTGTTCGTGTGGCCACTCTTGAAAAGCTGCTCGGCCTGTTCCTGTCAGAGAAGGGGGAGTGTCAGGGGCGCGCCCCTCGAGGGAAAGCCCCCGCGAGCCCCACGCCTCCTGCGCTCTTAGGGGCCTCATGGGGAGGGAAATACGGCGGAGGGGAGGGCGGGGCTCCACCGGGGGCTTCTCGGACCCTCCGGATCCATGGAAAGCGAAACTGAGTCCCAGGTTCACTTTGGAGACCGAGAATCTTCTAGGCTACCCCCACCCCTGCTGCACTTCAAGCCCCGCCCCCCGGCCCTTCAGCACTGCCTCTCGCGAGTCCCCGCCCACTAAGAAGGGCCCGCCCAGCCTGGAGACCCCGCCCCCCGCGGCAGGGACCGCCTCTCCCTCGCTCAGCCTCCCCTCCCACTACCTCGATGCGCTTGTCGGCCGCGCCTCCACAGCCCGGCGCCAGAAGCAGCAGCAGCCCCAGCCCCAGGCCGGCCCAGGCCGCGGCCTTTCGGACGCAGCCGAGAGCCCTGCGCGCCGCCATGTTCGCCGGCTCCAAGCCCCCGCCTCCGCCGGCCCCGCGCACGCTCATGCGCAAGCGCCTTGGCGTGACCTGTCAAGACGGGTGCGCCTGCGCACTGCCGCTCTCCATCCGCCCCTCCCCACCGCCCAGCAGAGGCGGACCGTGGGCGTGGCCGCGACTTTCACTGACCCGCAGCGCGTCCCCTGGGGTGAACGGTTGGGGTTCTGCTCCCTGCCCTTCCTGGCTAAGAAGGAAACCGAAGTTCCTCCCCCTCCCCCCCTCCCCCGCCCGACCCGGAGTGGAAAAGTGCGCTGAGGCCGGCCAGGAAAGGGACCGTCCCAGCAGCAGGGATGAAGGGAGGGACTGAAGGGCAGATGGACGGACGGATGGAAAGGGTGAATAGAAGATAACTGATGCATGGATGAGTGGATAGACAGATGGATGGATGGATGGAAAGGATGAATAGATGACAGCTGATGCATGGATGGATGGAAAGGATGAATAGATGACAGCTGATGGATGGACGGATGGATGGACAGATGATGGACGGATGGAAAGGATGAATAGATGACAGCTGATGGATGGATGGATGGATGGACAGATGGATGGATGGATGGAAAGGGTGAATAGAAGATAACTGATGCATGGATGAGTGGATGGACAGATGGACAGATGGATGGACGGATGGAAAGGATGAATAGATGACAGCTGATGCATGGATGGATGGAAAGGATGAATAGATGACAGCTGATGGATGGATGGATGGATGGACAGATGGATGGATGGATGGAAAGGATGAATAGATGACAGCTGATGGATGGACGGATGGACAGATGGATGGACGGATGGAAAGGATGAATAGATGACAGCTGATGGATGGATGAGTGGATGGACAGATGGATGGACGGATGGAAAGGATGAATAGATGACAGCTGATGCATGGATGGATGGAAAGGATGAATAGATGACAGCTGATGGATGGATGGATGGAAAGGATGAATAGATGACAGCTGATGGATGGATGGATGGACAGATGGATGGATGGATGGAAAGGATGAATAGATGACAGCTGATGGATGGATGGATGGACAGATGGATGGATGGATGGAAAGGATGAATAGATGACAGCTGATGGATGGATGGATGGACAGATGGATGGATGGATGGAAAGGATGAATAGATGACAGCTGATGCATGGGTGGATGGATGGACAGATGGATGGATGGATGGAAAGGATGAATAGATGACAGCTGATGGATGGATGGATGGAAAGGATGAATAGATGACAGCTGATGGATGGAAAGGATGAATAGATGACAGCTGATGGATGGAAAGGATGAATAGATGACAGCTGATGCATGGATGGATGGACAGATGGATGGATGGATGGAAAGGATGAATAGATGACAGCTGATGGATGGATGGATGGACGGATGGATGGATGGATGGAAAGGATGAATAGATGACAGCTGATGGATGGATGGATGGACAGATGGATGGATGGATGGAAAGGATGAATAGATGACAGCTGATGGATGGATGGATGGACAGATGGATGGATGGATGGAAAGGATGAATAGATGACAGCTGATGGATGGATGGATGGATGGATGGATGGATGGAAAGGATGAATAGATGACAGCTGATGGATGGACAGATGGATGGACGGATGGAAAGGATGAATAGATGACAGCTGATGGATGGATGGATGGATGGACGGATGGAAAGGATGAATAGATGACAGCTGATGGATGGATGGATGGACAGATGGATGGATGGATGGAAAGGATGAATAGATGACAGCTGATGCATGGGTGGATGGATGGACAGATGGATGGATGGATGGAAAGGATGAATAGATGACAGCTGATGGATGGATGGATGGAAAGGATGAATAGATGACAGCTGATGGATGGAAAGGATGAATAGATGACAGCTGATGGATGGAAAGGATGAATAGATGACAGCTGATGCATGGATGGATGGACAGATGGATGGATGGATGGAAAGGATGAATAGATGACAGCTGATGGATGGACGGATGGAAAGGATGAATAGATGACAGCTGATGGATGGATGGATGGAAAGGATGAATAGATGACAGCTGATGGATGGAAAGGATGAATAGATGACAGCTGATGCATGGATGGATGAGGGGAGGGGTTTCCTTCTCAGTCGGGACCCTCAGGCATCCGTCACCAGGCTGGGGGTCCCCTTAGCTTAGGGCTCCCTCTGGTCCCTGAGCCCCAACTCCCTCCTTTCCTCGGCTCCCAGGGAACACAGACTCGCTGTTTTGGCCACTATTTTATTGAGTTCAGCCGAAGAGGTTAAAAAGAGCCCAGAATGAAAGGCCGGCGTGAGCCGGGCCGGTGTCCACTCCATCCAGGCCCAGACGCCCAGGAAAGAGGCCAGAACAACAGCTCTTCTCCCCATCCACCCCAGGCTGGGTGTCCCGAGTCACGGTCACTGCTCACTGTTAAGCCTCCAAATTTCAGGGAAGACCAAGCCGGAGAGATGAGGCCCCAGCCTAATCGCGAACCAGCCACTGGTCAGCTACTGGGCCCTTGATTCTCGTTTCCTCTCATCCCATCCGTTCTTCTCTGCTCTCCTTTAGTCTAGACTTTCTCTTCTCCTCTTTCTCTCCACTTTCTCTTCTCTTGACATTCTTTTCATCTCTTCTCTTCTTTCTCTCCTTTGTCTTCTCTCTTCTTCTTTCTCTTCCCTTCTTTCCCTCCTGTGCCTTCTCCTCTCCTCTTTCTCTTCTTCCCTTCTTTCTCTCCTCTGTTTTTTCTTCTCTTCTTTCTCTTCTTCTCTTCTTTCTCTCCTCTGTCTTTTCTTATCTTCTTTTCTTCTTCTCTTTTTTCTCTCCTCTGTTTTCTTTCCTCTTCCCTTATTTCTCTTTTCTCTTCTTCCTCTCCTTTGTTTTCTCGTCTCTTCTCTGCTTTCTCTTCTCTTCTCAGCTTTCTCTCCTCTGTTTCCTCGTCTCTTCTTTCTCTTCTTTTCTTCTTTCTCTCCTCTATCTGGACCTCTCTCTGTGAAGGAACGAAGGACCAGTTCTCATCTTTTGCCTCTGCTCCGGCAAACAAACATGGCTCCCATAAGTGGAGAGTGCTTCCAGTGTTCCATAGTTCCCGCTTCCTGAGGGAGATATGACCTAGGTGCCCCAAGCACCCATGGTCCCAGAACTTTAGGCCACACCCGACTGCTATCAAGGGTCTCCGGAGAACTCGGAGCAGATTGAAGTTGGCAAGACTCCTATTCATTCTGTAGCCTCTTTTTCCTCTTCTCTATCACATTCAAGCCTCTGTTCTCAATCACAACAGGGGCTGCCCCTGCTATGTCCTGTGGTGGGCTGGACCCTCCAAGGCTCACAGCAGGGGCTGCCCTGCCACGTGGTGGGGCAGAGCCCCCCAAGGCTCAGAATGATCCTCCTGGCATTGTTACTCCCCCTTCACAGGGGAGGGAGGCTCAAGCTGGCTGGGGGCTGTCCTAAGCCTTTGTGATGCTGCCTCAGTTGGGAGGGCAGGGCGGGCCTGGGGAGTTTAAAGGGCAAGCTGAAGCCCCTTGCAGAGAAAACCCTCTAGGCTCTCACTGACCACTGACCTCTGGGCTGCTCTCTGGAGGGAGAGCTGATCACAGCCCTCCATGGCCAAGTCCGGCGATTTCGGCCTCTCAGAGCTCCGCTCAGGGGACCGACTCCCCCTTACCCAAGTCCTACATCCTCCCCCCCCCCAGCCGGGCCAAAGTAAGAGTGGCTTCCTGGTCCCTCCAGGATCCGCACACAGTCCCCCTGAGATTCCCCTTCCACATCTGACCGCCCTCCACCATCTTCCTCACTCATGAAACGTGGTCCTCTCCCTCCAGGTGCCCCGGGGGCTGCCATGCCTGGAGAGGGGCTCCAGGGGCTCACGCCTCTGACTTTCCCCACCAACTTCTGCAGGAGTCCCGGTCCCCTGAGTTCCTGGGCTTCTCCTCCTCCACATGGTTTATAGCTTTTTTTGTGTCTAGTCACCTCTGGGGTGTGAGCTCCCGTCAGGCAGGGCGAGGTCCCAGGGGCGGGACAGTGCCTGGCGCAGAACAAGCCCGTAGCAGAATAAGGGAGAGCAGCCAGTGCTCCCAGAGCGCAGGAGGGAATGTTGGGTAACCATGGAAATAGAGGGAACTCAGAACAGCTAGAACAGGGCCTGCGGAGGAGCAGCAAAGTCCTGCGGGGGAAGAGCCGGGGACCACGGGCCCCGCGTCACACGGACGGCAGCCCCTCGTCCCCGGTCACCGGGGTGGCCTTGCAGGGGCCAGGGGACCCCTCGCCTTGGGATGTAGAATTATTTGTGAGGCTGAATTCAAGGCCCACCCGAGAGCATTCTGAAAGGACTTATTTAAATTGGCCTTTAATTAAAAGGCCTCAGTTACTGCCACCTGGCCGGTAAGTAAAAGCTAAAACTCACCAGTGGGAGGTGAGAATGAGGTGGGACCATTTTAATTGAATGCCCCGCTTTCTAGACAAACTGAGGCAAACGGTTAAGTGCATACGGTTCACCAGTTTCCTCAATTACAGTAGTAACAGCTCCTGTCTCCGGGAATTGTTATGGGTGTCAGGTGAGATAATAACTGTAAAAGCCCCAAGCGCAGCATAATGGGCGCCTCATAATTCTCATTCCCCCTACTCCACAAAATGGAGGGGCACCGGGGAAGGAAGCCAAAGGCTGTATCCCAAACATGGGCAGCTAAGAAATAGACTAGCTGATCAGTGGAAAAGGCTAGGTTCACAAGACAGAATAGTCAACGATAGCAATCTAGTGTCTGACAAACCCAAAGATCCCAACTTCTGGGAAAAGAATTCATTATTGGACAAAAACTGCTGGGATAACTGGAAATTAGTATGGCAGAAATTAGGCATGGACCCACACTTAACACCATATACCAAGATAAGATCAAAATGAGCCCATGACCTAGGCATAAAGAACGAGATTATAAATAAATTAGAGGAACATAGAATAGTTTATCTCTCAGACTTGTGGAGGAGAAAGAAAGTTGTGACCAAAGATGAACTAGAGACCATTACTGATCACAAAATAGAAAATTTTGATTACTTCAAATTAAAAAGCCTTTGTACAAACAGAATGAATGCAAACAAGATTAGAAGGGAAGCAACAAACTGGGAAAACATCTTCACAGTTAAAGGTTCTGATAAAGGCCTCATTTCCAAAATATATAGAGAACTGACTCAAATTTCTAAGAAATCAAGCCATTCTCCAATTGATAAATCTTCAAAGGATATGAACAGACAATTTTCAGAGGATGAGATTGAAACTATTACCACTCATATGAAAGAGTGTTCCAAATCATTATTGATCAGAGAAATGCAAATTAAGACAACTCTGAGATACCACTACACACCTGTCAGATTGGCTAAGATGACAGGAAAAAATAATGATGAATGTTGGAGGGGATGCGGGAAAACTAATGCATTGTTGGTGGAGTTGTGAACGAATCCAACCATTCTGGAGAACAATCTGGAATTATGCCCAAAAAATTATCAAACTGTGCATACCCTTTGATCCAGCAGTGTTTCTATTGGGCTTATACCCCAAAGAAATACTAAAGAAGGGAAAGGGACCTGTGCCAAAATGTTGGTAGCAGCCCTGTTTGTAGTGGCTAGAAACTGGAAAATGAATGGATGCCCATCAATTGGAGAATGGCTGGGTAAATTGTGGTATATGAATGTTATGGAATATTATTGTTCTGTAAGGAATGACCAGCAGGATGAATACAGAGAGGCTTGGAGAGACCTTCATGAACTGATGCTAAGTGAAATGAGCAGAACCAGGAGATCATTATACACTTCAACAACGATATTGTATGAGGATGTATTCTGATGGAAGTGGATTTCTTCAATAAATAGAAGATCTAACTCAGTTTCAATTGATCAGTGATGGACAGAAGCAGCTACACCCCAAGAAAGAACACTGGGAAATGAGTGTAAACTGCTTGCATTTTTATTTTTCTTCCCGGGTTATTTTTACCTTCTGAATCCAATTCTCCCTACGCAACAAGAGAACTGTTCGGTTCTGCAAACATATATTGTATCTAGGATATACTCCTAGATACATATCTAACATGTATAGGACTGCTTGCCATCTGGGGGAGGGGGTGGAGGGAGGGAGGGGAAAAGTCAGAACAGAAATGAGTGCAAGGGATAATGTTGTAAAAAATTACCCAGGCATGTGTTCTGTCAATAAAACGTTATAATTATTTTTTAAAAAATTAAAAACAAGATTAAAAAATAAAAAAAAATGGAGTGCAAGAGATAATGTTGTAAAAAATTACCCAGGCATATGTTCTGTCAATAAAAAGTTATAATTTTTAAAAAATTTAAAAAAAACATGGGCATGGATAGGTCCATTTAGCCTGTTTCTCCTGCTCATTTCAAAAACCTAACCCAGGGCTTAGGGCCCAGATCCTTGAGAATGAAAGCTCATCACTGCCCTAGATGGCCCTTGAGGTCCCTTCCTGTTATGGGCCAAAACTCTGAACTTGAAGCAAAGGATTCTTACAAGGTGCTAAGTCAGTAGAATTGATAGAGACAATAATTATCTGATTCAGTGTGGTTCAGTATGATTGATTTAATCCTACAAGGAGAAGTTGTGGGCCAGAACATGAAACAAGATACTGAGTAGAATTGAGGAGACGATGGTTAAATCTAGTTTAGCACTGATTTAATCCTGCAACAAATAAAGGTTTCCTGGGGATAGAATGATTGGTCTATACTCAGTGTGGGGCATATAAGGGAGAAGCCTCAGGGCCAGAAAGGACAAGGGCACTAGAAGCTCTCGGAGGCAGAGACAGATTCATTCCATCTTCCACCTTTTTGCTGGCTGGAGGCTGAAGCACAAACCCTTGACATCCCGAGACATTCAGAGGCAGCTGGAGGCAGAAGCTGGCAGAGGCAAAGGGACTGGCAGCAGGAGCTCTCGGAACCAAGGAGAGAGGAAGGCCTCTAAAAAACTAGTTGAGTCCTAAGGAAAGGAGACAAGACTTTGAAGGAGACAATAAAGGATTTGAACGTTAACCCCCGGCTGCACTTGAGGTGATTACTGAACTGAAACGAAGCTGCTCCCAGAGACCCCGAGGAAACCCAGAGAAAATTACATTTTAGAGAGAACATTACGCTTTCCAACACAGGCGCTGAGCCCCCACCACTGTGCTCTATTTTATTGGTCAGCCAAGAACCCAGAGGCATTGAAGGAAGTAGTAAGAACAGAACTTTCTCCCATACAACCTTGAGCCCGCTCAGCACAAATTCTCCCACTCGGTGAGAAGCACGAGCGCCAAAGCACAGGCAGGTGGGGCACCCAGGTGAGCAGAGCACATCCGGGTGCAGGTCTAGGGGAAAATCATCACCCCGGTACAGAGTGGCCAGCCACGCCTGGCTAAGGCTTTCAGAAAGTCCTGAGCTTCATCCCATCCAGCTCCTCCAAGGATGGGCACCGTGCCCAAGTCCTGGGCACACTCAAGCTTTTATTAGGGAACCCAGAGCAGACAGCGCACCTTTGACTGCAGGAGCTCGTGGTGTCCGTGTCTGCTCTGCCCAGAAGCAGTCACCTGCAGAGGCTTTTTCCTGTCATGATCTCTCTTTGTAGGCCCTTGCCAGGGTCTGAGCTTTCACTTTAAACCACCCCCTTAGGAAGAGCCTCTGGGGGATACTCCCCAATCTACTTCCCGACTTTTCTTCAAGAAACAGCATTACCTGAGACCTCCATATCAAACTGTACTTGGGCCCTCCCTTTTTTTTCAAGTGTGGGGCCACAAACTATCTCAAAATCAAGAGTAATCATAAATTTCTTCCTAACTCATGTCTATTCCATAAAGTTCATTTGAAAGAACAAAAGGAAGGAAATTCAAAGAAACCAGAGGGAAAAAGATGTAAAGGAAGTCATTCAGTGGTATCAGACCTCAAACTATATTAGAAGAGGATTCTCAAGGTATAAAAAAGAATAATTTTGAAAATTTTAGATGAAAATTTTCTTGTACAAATAAAAGTTACGTAACCAAGAATAGAAGGAATATGGAAAATTGGGGGAAACACGTTCATAAACAATCTCTCAGAATGTGATTGTGTCAGAATATTACTGTGGAATAGGAAATGATTAGATGATTTGATTTGCAAAAACATAGGACACAGACCTACAAAGGAAAAGCTATCCCCTTTGGAGAAACAGATGATGGGAGAAATAAGCAAAGAGTACAGTCTTCCATATGTGTGTAGGAGTGTACGTGCATATGTGTATATATGTGTGTGTGTATGTTTATAGAAATCTATGTATGTCAGTATAGATATATATATAGATAGATCCACACTTAATTATGGGGGGGGGGGGGGAGAAGGAGGAAAATAAAGTAAAAAATACACCACAGAGAACAAAAGAAAACCAACAAGGAAGCAAAGAAAAGCTCCTGCACAAAGCTTTCCCAGTGCACCCAAGCGTCTGTGCTCTCCCTCTTAGACAATTTTGAATTTAACTCTTTGAATATATTTTATATTTATTCGCTTCCAATTTATGCTGTGAAAATCAACGTCTTTGTTGTTTTCTAACTTTAATGGTAGGAATTGTTTGACTCTTTGGCCTCGTATCCCTGGCACCAAGCCCAGGGACTGACACTTCATACTGCTTGCTGATTGAATCAGAGAAGGGTCTCATGCTCCTTATTAAGTTCGGTGCATTTTATTTTAATTTTCTCTGTCAATTAAAAAGAACGAAGCCTACATGAAAATCAAGACAAACAAACAAAATGACTGGGTAAGCACGGGAGGATGGTGTGTCCGGCCCCACACTGGCATTGGCCAGCCACTGGATGGCAGTCCATGGGGAGGACTCCTGGGAAACCATTCATGGGAAAAGAGCTCCCCAAGTTGGGAAGAGCTGGGCAGGTCGTGGTCTCCTGCCGGGGAAATCATCCTTGAAGCGAAACATCGTGTGATCTCTGAAGGAGGCAGCGGAGACAAAGAGCAAGCACGTGCCAGGTGTGGGAGGGGGGGCCGGCCAGGCTCGGGCTCGGTGCCCAGGTAAGGACGAAGAGGCTGACTCACCGCCAGCGGGCGGCAGGGCGCTGAGAAGCTCTCCAAGATCGCCTCCAGATCGTGCCAGGGCTTGATTTTCACAGCAGATAGAGGACCCACACTAGTAAAGAACTGGACCACGGAACTCTGAATTCTAAACTTGGAAAAGCAATCTTCTCTCATTCATTCCTGTGTGACTTTGGCCAAGTACAACGCAGGGGAAATTTTTACGATGTCCGGTATGATGATTTCTTTTTTCTGTATCATTTTCCTTTTGGCTATTATTTTTATCGGCACATTTTTCTCCCAAATATGGCCCTTCTCCAAGCCAGGCCTTGTAACAAGATTTAAAAGGCAGCTTCAGAAAAGCAAAGCCACGTCCACAACATCAGAGGCCATGTGCAACCTTCACAGCGATGTCCCCACCCTCTCCAGAGAAGGGAGGAGGAGACTTCGGTCATCTCTTCTCCAGGACGCCATTCATTTCTTTGGATTTGGGGTTTTTCTGTTCTCCCCATTATAGACAGCATGCTGCTGTCCTGGGTGCAACCAGACTGGCTCCAAACCAAACATGATTGTGGTGCTTTCTGTGGAAACACAGGGCATTGGGTGTGATTGAGAGCCCTGGCCTTGGAGTCAAGGAAATCTGAGTTTAAAGGTGGTCTCTGTCACTGACCAGCTGGACCGGTCACTTCATTCTGTTTATCTCAGTTTCCTCAACTGTAAAATGAGCTGCAGAAGGAAATGGAAAAGCACTCTAGCATACTGCCAGGAAAAGCCCAGAGGGGTCATGGAATGAGCGGGACACAGCTAATCAACGAAAATACAAAACCTTTTATCTAGCTCGGTAATTTCACTGGCATCAGAAACTCTTTCAGTTTGTGGTCCTAGAGAGTTGCCAAGAACCTGGGAAGAACAAAGGGCAAACAACAATAATCCGCTTTATTATTCAAAAAGATATTTTAGGACCGTTTTGGAGTATTTGGTAGAGGGAAGTGGAGTTTGACCAGATGACCCTTGAAACCCCTCCACATACTGAGATTTCATGCAGCAGAGTTCATTCAATTCTCCTATTCTGTCCGGGAGCAAAGAGGGGAAGTTAGGCCATTTCCCAGAATCTCAGAGCCAGGAATATGTCTGATAGAGGACTGGGTCCCAGGTCTGCCTAACTCCAAGATGAGTTCACTGCCTACTATATCACACCCCCTTTTAATCGGTTAGATATTCGTTGCCATGGCAGAAGTGTAGAAAGATTCCCAATGACAGATTCCTTTGGGATTAAAATCCATCATGGCCAGACTCCACGGGCCAATCCTTTAGGCTTACCTCATGAAAGCAAGGGGACCTAGGTCACTGGACATTGGGAAAATCAATTCTCTTGGTCCCACCCATTTTTTGGCCCTCAATGATGTCTGACCCACACGACTGCTTAGCAAAGAATCCAATTCTTCAGAACTTCCGTGGACCACACTAACTTCCATGGACCACACTCCCTATTTCAATGACAGTCTTGTCCATAAGGAGTTCCTCAATGAACCATCCTCAATGAACATTTCAAGGATGCAAGACAGTGAGTTCATTCAGTTCTAGTTTCCGACCCAGCTCTCTGTTTAGGAACAGGCTCTCTGCTGTTCCCAGATTCCTTGCTGGTCATTGGGGAACTGGCAGACATTAATTGCCACCTTCTGTTCATTTGTAAGGGCGTTCTCTCATTAATGAATGCCATGAGTCAACTGACTGCTGAAGGATGTAGAGGCGGAACTTTGGAGACATATACTTGAAAAAAGGTGCTAACTCGATGAGGAGATAATGGTTCCCTAGTTCACACATACTCAGTCTGCGGCAATGATGTAATAGAGTATATAGGGACCTGTAATATTCTTCTCTAAAATGTAATGTTCTCTGGGTGCAGGTTTCTTGGGGGGCTTCTGGGAGCAGCCTTCCTGTCAGTTCAGTGTAATCACCCCGAATGCAGCCAGGGGTTAAAGTCCAAATCCTTTGTTGTCTCCTTCAAAGTGTTTTCTCCTCCCTTGGGGCTCGGCTGGTTTACTGGAGGCTTTCCGGATCTTGGTCTCAGTGGAGAAAGAAGGAGGAGAGCCCGCCACCACTTCTCGGGTCTTCCCTCGTTCTCCCCACCTGAATCCTGGCTGAGGCTCCTCACTTATACATGCTCTCTTACAGGTGTGAATCTTGTGGGACTGTACTAAGTACTAAGGACACCTAGAGAACTGCTAAGCACCCTGCTGAACAACCATTGTCTCTGCCAATTCCACTGACTTGGCCCCTTGTTCCAAGTTCTGGCCCATAACAAGGGCCAACAAGGCCTGGAGGAGGGGCACTCCATCTCCCACCATCCTGGTGGTTCTCCTGCCTGCTGCATTCCTCCACTGAGCCCAGGGCCATCCCAGAGCCCTCCAGAAAGCTCGCCCCACATCACGGAAGACAATGGAGCTGACCTCGGTGTCTGTGGGGCCTTACGGGCCAGAACTTGAAACAAAGGATTCTCACAAGTTGCTAAGTCCGTGGAATTGATAGAGACAATAGTTCTCATTTAGCATGGTTCAGTGTGATTGATCTGATCCTACAAGGAGATGTTTTGGGCCAGAACTTGAAACAAGGTACTGAGTGGAATTGAGAGACAATGGTTAAATCTAGTCTAGCATTAATTTAATCTTACAACAAAGAATAGTTTCCTAGTGATATAATGACTGGTTTATACTCAGTGTGGAGCTTATAAGCAGGGACTGAGGGCCATGGAGGAGAAGCTCTCAGAGCCAGAGAAGACAGGTGGGAGCTCAAGCTCTGGGAACCAAGGACAGACATTCGTTTGATCTTCAGTCAGGCCACTGGGGGTGGGCTCTCCTTCTGCCTTCTCCACTGAGACCAAGGCCGGTCTGAAGGCTCTCCAGAAAGCTGCCCGGCCCCAGGAAGGAGATAATAAAGAATCTGGACTATAAGGAAGCTGACCGGGCCCCAGGAAAGGACACAATAAAGGATTTGGACTTTAACCCTGGCTGTTCTTGTGGTGATTACTGAACTGAAACGAAGGCTGCCCCAGAGACCCCAAGAAAACCGAGCCAGAGAACAGTACAGTGGGTTCTGATCACACGCTACGAGCTCCACACGGTCTCAGTTGCCTTCCTGGCCCCTGGAACCCCTTGTTCTCATCCACCCATTTCACCAGGGGAAGTCTCCACGTGCTTAGGGAAGACGCTCCCCCAACTCACTGGTGGGTCTGAGACTCTCACTTACCCTTAACCTGGCCTGCCTATGTGGTTTATTGGGCTGTGGCTACTGCACATGCTACTGCTCCTTGGAGTCATCTGAGAGTCGGGTGGATCAGGTGGACCCCAAAGGTAGAAAGCAGCCCTAAAAATGGCTCAGCAGCCTTCACCCAGAGGTCCTGGTCTTCCCTGAACACCTACAGCCCTAAGTAAAATGACAGGCAAAGAAAGAAAGGTTTGCCACCTACAAAGATTTGTCAATTGTAATGGCCGTGCATTTCATAATGTTTTAAATGAACATGTTCTAATAAAATAGGCAGTTGTGCTCCTTAGGTTAGCAAAAACAATATATTTACCAGTTTTCCAACCCAATCCCCAATTATTGTTATTCTTTTACATAATCTAAAATGTTAAAAACTAATTTAGCAATTTGGCAGATGGTACATTCAACAGTCAACTCAATTAGAATGTCAGATGTTGCCTCCCTTCATTCCTTTTCTTGTCTTTCTAGTGGCTAACACCCAGAAAGCACAAAATAAATCCTACGGCTTAACCGAGCCATTGGTTGCTCCAACCTCCCAAGCCCACATTAAGAGCCCCCGGAACAAGGCTGGCTGCCAAGGACCCCAACAGAAGCGAGTCTTTTCTACCCTCCAGGAGCTGACCTGCTAATTCACAATTGCTGCCGTCACACACACCTGGCCCTTCTCCACAGCTTGAGTCCCACGTGGATACCAGCCACCCATTCTTCTCAGCTGAACTTCAACTCTAATGACTTAGTGAAACATGGAGGTGACCACCGATGCCCACGGTCAAGGAGAGACCCTCTGAGGGACCCAACGAACGGAGTTTAAATAGAAACTCAATGATGTCCATAGAACAGCAGGGTTAGATTCAGAGAGGCTGGTCCCCGGATTTGCTCTGGGGCCCCAACTGCTGATGGAGATCAACTGCACCTATTATGCCCCCACTGTGTACCGAGCATTTACCATGAGTTTTTGCTTCAAAGACAAAAAAATGAAAGCTTTTGCATTCTCCTGAGGGAGTACACACGTGCATATAACTAGAAATTGTATACAAAATCTAATTTGCAGAGGACACACAATCTCCATGGATGAAAGAGGTCCCCACACTGTCCAAACCAAAGCCCCCAGTAGCATGCTCTTGGACGTGCAGAGCTGGGAACACAGACTGCTCCTTCTCCTCCTTATATTAGAATTATTAAGTAAATAACCACAGGCAAACGGAGAAGACAAAAACAGTAGCAGATGTGAAATTCTGCAAAGTTGGATGAGCTACAATACACCAACGTGACTCTTGACCGAACAACACATTCTCTTCCGAGCTGGAAATGTTCTGTTTTACTCATCCTGGGCTGATTAATTTCTAAATCACTAATGGGCTGTGCATGAGACATGTGCTAGGGGCGGAGAGGAGGGAGAATGTAAATACACAAAAGGTCGCCGGGAACCTCTCGTGTACAAAGAATTCAGACATTTCTGGCCCCCTACCTTCTGAACAATTATTTGTGTCACCGTCGGGATACAAATCACAATGCGGCTCATTAGAATGTATTATGTATGCCCCATGAGAACAAATTAGAAGAATACATTAATTTCCCTTTTATATGTTCTCTGGAAACGGTAAATATTCAGAAGCATTCATTGTAAAACTGCCCAGAACCACAGGATTATGCAATGGAAGGAACAATTGGGTAGTCGGTAAAGGATCTGCTTTCCCTCCTGGTTTGATTTATTATCTGTGCAAGCTCAGGGAGATGATTTCCTCTCTGTATCTCCGTTTCTTCATCGATAAAAAGGGGAAGAGGACAGATCAAATTCCTGCTAATGCGACTTGCAAGTTTAGAGCCTTTCTCCAACATCCCAATGGATCTGCAATCGGCACAGGTGCAGATAGCAGCCCATCGGAGGCAACTTTTTCCATGCAGAGTAAGGATGTTCTGGCTCACTCTCCCAGAGTCAGGCTGTTACTGTCCCAAGGGGCTCTAGGACACCCCAAGTAGTTCGTGAGGGCCCAAGCTTACAGCCTAATTACCAGCTATGCCCTTCCCATCATTGGAACTAGAATTCCAGGTCTGCTTATCGAGGATTGGACTTTATAAGGAATATTAACTCCAAAACCAACGTACAAACATTTCTCCTCCTGCCCTCCCCTATACCTCTTCTGTCTCTGGGGACAGAAGGCTCAATTTAGCTCACTTCCAGTATATTTAGCAGCACTCTGACCAAGTTCCCGTCCAAAGACAGCAATGAGATTGGATAAATTCTGGCCCAGTTAACGTTGGGCTCGAGGTTCAAGGGTCGCTCCTTTCCTACTCTGGGGCGCTGCTGTGGTCCCGGCTGAAAACCCATACTCTGAAATGCCGGGATGCTAAGGTGCCCTTTTCAAGCTCATGGGGAGGCAGTGTCCACTTCATGGGCCTGGGAATGTTTAATTGGGAAAGAAAGGGACATTTAATATTTATTTCTGAAATTCAGAATCACTAGTGCTTCAAATGGCTCAACCAAAGGGGAGGCCATTATGAAACTCTCCCGTGCAGTTAGCATGAGGGCTACCAAGACAAAGCATTAACCTGTCCCGCCCTCGGGGCATTTACGTCCCACTGGGTGAGACACCCGACCAAGCACACGGCATGGTGGAGGGGGGACCACAGACGGGTGAAGAGGTCGGAAAAGGCAGCATGTGGAAGGTGTCATGGCGGCAGGATGGGGGAGCGCATGTTCTCGGAGGCTGAGGGGTTGGCGAAGGCAGGAGCAGAGGCAGAAGCTGCCGAAAGGGGTAGACGAGAATTGGAGAGCTGTGTGTGAGGAGCGGAAAGGAGCCGTGTTGGTCTGGAGCGTGGACAGATGGAGTCGGGCAGGGGCCAGGCGGAGCAGGAGGGAGAAGCTTCTGCTCACTCCTAGAGGCGCTGGAAGGCTCTGGAGCTGGGGGAGCAGGAGCGAGATGGGGAGGAGGGGAGAGCCTCACTCAAGGGAGCAAGCCTGGGACATGAAAGTCATTGAGGAGAGTGAGAAGAAGGAGAGATGTCGGAGAGATCCGGAGGAAGTCACCAAACCCAGACTCTTGGAAAGGGGATGAGCATCTTCAGGGGATACTTGGGAGGAGGGGGCAAGTTGGGGTGCTTGTCAGGGATCCTGCTTCAGGAGTCCACCAGGAAGCTGGAGATGCAGCAGTCCAAGGCTCGGGAAAGGGACAGGGCTAGACATAGAGATCTGAGAGTCAGCTGCACACAGGGGAAGCAGGAGCCAAGTGGGGAGAGGGGGAGCTCCAAACCACCTGGAGCCCGTATTCCAAGCTCCTGTCCTCTTCAGGTAGATCAAGGAAGGTCCGAGCTGGCCAGATCTCGGGGGGAAACAGAGTGCTAGTGCAGATGGGAGGGAGGGAGGGAGGGAGGGAAGGAGGAAGGAAGGAAGGAAGGAAGGAAGGAAGGAAGGAAGGAAGGAAGGAAGGAAGGAAGGAAGGAAGGAAGGAAGGAAGGAAGGAAGAAGGAAGGAAGGAAGGAAGGAAGGAAGGAAGGAAGAGAGAGAGAAATGATTGGAATGATTGAGGGGTGGATAGATATGTAGATGGATGAATGGGAGAGAGAGAAAAGATGGAAGAAAGGAAAAAGACAGATGGAAGGATGGATGAATGGAAGGATGAATAGATAGACAGACGGATGGATGGATGCATAGTTGATAGACAAGCATTTTACTATATGCCAAATACTGAATAATGCCTTTTAATACATATACAAACAAGCAAAACAGTCCCTGCTTTTGGAGAGTTTATGCTCTAAGGAAGACAATACATAAGTGAGAACTGGAAGAGGAGGTTCAAGAGCTGAAGCATGCCATGGAGAAGCAAGGGAAGGGCCACCAGGCAGGACTCCTACAAAATAAGACAAAGCTGATCCATCAAAGCCAAAGAACCCAGGGATGGGGTCCAAGCAAAGTGGGAGAGGGGATAGTCTGGTTAAAGGTGATGTGGATGGAGCAGCCAGGAAGTGTAGACAGTTGCCTGGTGCCTTTATGCCATATGTTAAGGGTGTTAACCAGTCAGCAGCTCAAGCAAAACCAATCATCAATCTGATTGCTGGCCTGCTACAACAGTGCTAGAAACTCCCACAATTCTTCAAACCGAGGCCCCCACAGACTCTGCACTGGGCAAACGATTACTTTAATGAACAAATTGCCTTAGAGGTTTTACAAGACCAAAATTAGTTTTTCTGGTCATAACTTGATGCTATTGTTTCTGGACATATTTGATCTTCCTGCTTCGCTTAAACAGAATTCCCAGGAAAGCCAGTAATTGGCGGCTTGATGCCATCTTCGGCTGTTTGTTTCCAGCAGTGGTTACCTCCTCCTTGGTCAGAAGAAGGTGCAAGAAGTCCTGGAACTGCTTAAAAATTCCTAATGGCACAACAGTGCCATGGAGATGTCTACATGCTAGAATGTTCAAAATGAGCTTAGAAAGCTTTTATCTTTTAAATTCGCAAGTAAAATAAGAGTTGAGAAAGAGATTAGAGGAATTAGAGTAGGTAATGAGGAAACCAAATTATCACTCTTTGCTAATGATATGATGGTGTACTTAGAGAACCCCAGAGATCCTACTAAAAAGCTATTAGAAATAATCCACACTTTAGCAAAGTTGCAGGATACAAAATAAACCCACATAAGTCATCAACATTCTTATGTATCACTAACAAAATCCAACAGAGTTACAAAGGGAAATTACATTTAAAGTAACTACTGATTGTATAAAATATTTAGGAATCTATCTGCCAAGGGAAAGTCAGGAACTATATGAGCAAAACTACAAAACACTTTCCACACAAATTAAGTCAGATTTAACCAATTGGAAAAGTATTAAATGCTCTTGGATAGGACGAGCAAATATAATAAAGATGACAATACTACCTAAATTAATCTATTTATTTAGCGCCATACCAATCAGACTCCCCAAAAACTATTTTAATGACCTAGAAAAAAATAACAACAAAGTTCATATTTTTAAAAATGGCAAGAATTTCAAGAGAATAAAAAAAATCGAATGAAGGTGGCCTAGCTGTACCAGATCTAAAATTATATTATAAAGCAGCAGTTACCAAAATCATTTGGTATTGGCTAAGAGACTAGTTGATCAGTGGAATCGGTTAGGTTCAAAGGACAAAACAGTCAATAACTTTAATACTCTAGTGTTTGACAAATCCAAAGACCCCAGCTTTGGGATAAGAACTCACTGTTTGACAAAAATTGCTGGGAAAAGTAGAAATTAGTATGACAGAAACTAGGCATTGACCCACACTTAACACCATACAGCAAGTTAAGGTCAAAATGGGTTCATGACCTACACATAAAGAATGAGATTATAAATAAATTAGAAGAACATAGGATAGTTTACCTCTCAGACCTGTAAAAGAGGAAGGAATTTATGACCAAAGAACTAGAGATCATTATTGATCACAAAATAGAAATTTTTGATTATATCAAATTGAAAAGTTTTTGTATAAACAAAACTAATGCAGACAAGATTAGAAGGGAAACAACAAACTGGGAAAACATTTTTACAGTCAAAGGTTCTGATAAAGGCCTCATTTCCAAAACATATAGAGAATTGACTCTAATTTATAAGAAATCAAGCTGTTCTCCAATTGATAAATGGTCAAAGGATATGAACAGACAATTCTCAGATGAAGAAATTGAAACAATTTCTAGCCATATGAAAAGATGCTCCAAGTCATTATTAATCAGGGAAATGCAAATTAAGACAATTCGGAGATACTACTACATATCTATCAGATTGGCCAGAATGACAGGGAAAGATAATGCGGAATGCTGGAGGGGATGTGGGAAAACAGGGACACTAAGACATTGTTGGTGGAATTGTGAACAAATCCAGCCATTCTGGAGAGCAATTTGGAACTATGCTCAAAAAGTTATCAAGCTGTGCATCCCCTTTAATCCAGCAGTGTTACTACTGGGCTTATATCCCAAAGAGATTTTAAAGAAGGGAAAGGGACCTGTATGTGCAAGAATGTTTGTAGTGGCCAGAAAATGGAAACTGAGTGAATGCCCATCAATTGAAGAATGGCTGAATAAATTGTGGTATATGAATATTATGGTTGGTAAGAAATGACCAACAGGAGGATTTCAGAAAGACTTAGAGAGACTTACATGAACTGATGCTGAGTGAAATGAGCAGGACCAGGAGATCATTATATACTTCAACAACAATACTATATGATGATCAGTTCTGATAGACATGGCCATCTTCAGCAATGAGATGAACCAAATCAATTCCAATAGAGCAGTAATGAACTGAACTAGCTACACCCAGGGAAAGAACTCTGGGAAATGACTATGAACCACTACATAGAATTCCCAATCCCTCTTATTTTTGTCCACCTGCATTTTGCATTTCTTTCACAGGCTAATTGTATGCTATTTCAAAGTCCAGTTCTTTTGTACAGCAAAATAACTGTTTGGACATGTGTACATAGATTGTATTTAACTTATACTTTAACATATTTAACATGTATTGGCCAACCTGCCATCTTGGGGAGGGAGTGGGGGAAAGGAGGGGAAAGGTTGGAACAAAAGATTTTGCAATTGTCAATGCTGAAAAATGATCCATGCATATGTCTTGTAAATAAAAAGCTATAATTAAATAAATAAATAAATTCGCAAGTAAAAGTGATATAGTTTCTGTAAGGTACTATGACTGATGTCTATAATAATGCATATTTGTAGTAATAACAGTGTTAGAACTTATAAGCTACTAATTTAAAATTTATTAGATGTTATGTGATATACATACATTTACAGTAATTCAATAAAAATTTATTAAGAGCTCACTGGCTTTTTTACTTTTTAAAACATTCATTTTATTCTAAGCTTTAACAAACACCAAATAAAATGGGAATTTCCATTTGCATGATAGAAAAGAGAGGCTGTATATGAAACTATAGAGCTCTATTCTGTGTAGCTTTTCTCAAAAACAAAATGATATATAATGAGTCCAACATGTACTTGATGCTTCTTCCTGGTCTTTCTTGTATTCTATTGTCTGAATTTTTTTTTTAATGTGTCAATGACCCACTTTTCTTTCTTTTCTTTTTCTATCCTATCCTCACCTTCTCAGCCAGAGAAACAGTGGGATATATTTGGTTCTAATGCAGAAGAAGATACAGATACAACAATGAAACAATCTTCCCCCTTAATGAGTAACATTCTCTGGAAGAAGGCAACATGGACTTAACTGTGAACAAAATCCATAGAAGATAAATGCAAGGTAACGAAGGGACCTAGTGGTTTTTGAGGAACAGAAACCTTGTGAGGAAGGTCACGACAGATCTCAGTGTTGGCAGTCACCGGGGTCTTCCGAACCGAGACAGAGGAAGAAAAAGGGGGCGCCCCTGGTTGGTGAAGACATATTCTTCAGGCCATTGAAACACTACAAAGAGCTGCCCATTCATAAGCTAGCTGGTCAGCAAAGTGCCTACTATGTGCTGCTCAGTGGGACATGCTAAGGACAAGAAGGAAGGCCAAAAGGGAGTTTCCACCCTTCGCATCCTTATACTCAATGGCTGATGTAGGAACACAGAGCACACAAACACAGACCGCGCACACACAGCACAGCACAAAATGGTAACAGACACTAAGAGTGGTTTGTTTCTTTTTCACCGGTTGCCAGAATTCGAGACTTAGTGACTGTGCCATTCCTTTCACTGATGCAAATGGTCCCTAATTGCCCGGAGTCCTCCTGATACGGGCGCCTAAAGGCAAATACAGCTTAGACTGCATGAGAGGCTCAGCTCAGGGCAAGGAGGAAATTCAGCTTTCCTGGTCAGACTGAGGTTAGCTCTGGGAACTCCCTTTGAGGAAGAACATGGAGAAGCAGGAGAGCCTGCAAGGTGAGGGCAGCTAAAGGCTGCCAAGCCCTAAAATCCCATTCGTGCATAAACTGAAGAAGGTGGTTTTTGTCTGGGGAAGAGAAGACTTAGTGGCCGTTCCCACTTACCCTCCCCAACTAAGCTCTAGGAAGACCAGAGCCCTGTGTTCACCGCACTGCCTGTGCTGGAGTATATTCAAGTGGAAGAGTTCCTGAAGCAAGAGGGCTATTTTCTTGTGAAACAGACAAGAGATGGGACTGTGATTTTATTGCCAGAGGAAGCGGTTAAATGAGGTAAGCTGACATTTTCTCTGAGCTGCCTGGGTCACCGGGCTAAGTGAGACATCCCAGGCTACCCAAGGAGGCTAGAGGAGACAACAGACTCAGGCCTTCAGATGCCCAAGCTCAGCCAGCTCTCCGTTCACAGACATATTTTTAAATCTGTTTCTATTAATATCTTTTATTTTTTGTATTCCCAGAATTTCTACCTGCCTCCAAAATGTCACCTCATGGAACAAATCCTATTTTTAAAAGATAAAAGATGAAGAGAACAAATGAGCAAAACTGATCATCACATCAAAAAGGACTGAAAATAGAGGCCCTGTCCCAGGCCCATGGACTTGCCACTCCTGCAAAGGAGTATGGGAGGGGTGACTTCTTCCCCTTGCGCCTTCGGAATCAGCCTTGTTCTTTGTAACCCTGCAACATTCACCCTGTAGCATTTGTGATTTTGCTTTGCATTTCCATTGTGGGAATCATGTTTTCTTGGCTTAGTTTAATTCACCCCAAAGAGATCACGTTCCCCTTTGATTTTCTGCATTCATCCTATCTGTTATTTCTTACAGATTGTTAATAACCCTTGGCATTCATGGACCACAAGAACTTGTTTAGCCTTTCACCAATCGATGGGTGTTGACTTTGTTTCCAATTCTTTACTACCACAAAAATCTTCTGGTGTTTTGGGGCTGTCTTGGAATCTCTGGCTCAATGTGAATATATTAAGCATTCATTTCATAATTCTAAATTGCTTTCTAAAATGGTTCTTCATTCCCAACTCCACCAACAATGCACTCGTGTGCCTCTTCCCACAATCCCTCCATCACCGATTGCCATCTTTGCTAATATTCTGGGCACGAGACTTCAGGGTAGTTTTTCTTTGCATTTCTCTTCTTAGTAGTAACTTGGAGCATTCTTTCGTGTGATTATGAATACCTGGAAATTCTTGTAGTACCTACAAATTAATGCTCTCTCTGGCTCTCTCTAGACACCTTTGGTACTTAATTGTGTGCATATATCTCCCAGCAGAAGGTAAGCTCACTGAGGACATTGTCTTTGGGTCCCCAGTGCCTAGGAACGTCCATTGCACATAGTAGGTGCTTTAAAATGTTGTTGAAGTGAACTAGAAAGATGAAAAGAGCTATGCATAGGTATAAGGAAAGAACTTGCTGTCAATGAGAATGATCCACAAATGGAAGGAGCAGCCTTGCGAAGGACGGCAGATGTCATATCGTGTCGGACATGATGACCACTTATAGGATATGTTGTAGAGGGCCAAATGAGAGGGGTGCTTAGCCCAGTACCTGACACACAGTAGGTGCTTACTAAATGTGTGTTCCCTTCTCTTTTCCACGGATGCCAGAGAAAGGCAGCCAAGTACAGAGAGAGGCAGAGTGACAGCGTGGAAGAACCACATTAACACGAGACCTGCCTGAGATTTCCTGGTGCTGTGGCCATGGACAAATCATCAGGCCTAGTTTCTTCATTTGTAAAATGGGGAGATTTGAACCGGATGAAGCCTAAATTTCCTTCCAGTGCCCTGACTCTGATCCATGGTACTGAGGAGGCCCGGTCCCGTTTTGGTGCAGTGGCCAAATGTCTGCGATGAGCCTCTTCAAACTCGGCTCAGCTGGTTCCGAGAAAACAACGTATTTTACACGCTGTGCACTTGAAGCCTTCCAGCACGGGAGGACACACTGACCCAGCCTCTGAAAGCCGGGCTCACAAAGGCACTGACATGAAGGATTCATGATGGGGATGCTTGTTAAAGAGGAAAATAGTCAGTGAGGTGCTGGTAAATGTTTAACAAGCTCCCCCCCCAAAAAAAAAAAAGCAAGCGCGGCACCTGTTTAAGAGTGTTACTAGTAAATGCCACAGTTGCCAGCCTCTCAAAGGCCAGCACTTCACATCCCCTCCTTTAAGAGATGAGAAAACAGGACCCCAAGCGTGACTTACCAAGGCCACACATACAGTTAGCATCCCAGGTTACACTTGAACTCAGGGTATGGCTCCAGAGCCAGGGTCTGTCTTCTAGGCCACCTAACCCCCTCACACACACCCCTCCAGGTGAAGGTAAGCTTCTGGAGAGCAGAAGAGGTTCTCCTGATTCTTTGCATCCCTCTGTGCCTAGGACAGTGCTTGGTAAGGAGTAATTCACAGATTGCAGGTCAAACGGCTTGGAAATGCTTACAGACCAGGAAACGCCGCCGTCCCCCATGGCTGACCTCGCCTAAAGTCAACCGGTGCAGGGACGCTCCACTAGGGACGGGATGAGGGCCATTCTCTGAGACTGGGTCCATCCCCGGGGCCTAGGAACTGCACCTGCTCCATTTCAAAGCCTCGGCACCTTTTCAGAAAGCTGCTTCTTGCTGGGCCAGTTGCCCAGCGCTCCCTGTGTCTCTCTGTCTCTCTTTGTCGCTGTCTCTCTGTCTCTCTGTCTCTCTCTGTCCCTGTCTCTCTGTCTCTCTCTGTCCCTGTCTCTCTGTTTCTCTGTCTCTCTCTGTCCCTGTCTCTCTGTCTCTCTCTGTCCCTGTCTCTCTGTTTCTCTGTCTCTCTCTGTCCCTGTCTCTCTGTCTCTCTCTGTCGCTGTCTCTCTGTCTCTCTCTGTCCCTGTCTCTCTGTCTCTCTCTGTCCCTGTCTCTCTGTCTCTCTCTCTGTCGCTGTCTCTCTGTCTCTCTCTGTCCCTGTCTCTCTGTCTCTCTCTGTCCCTGTCTCTCTGTCTCTCTCTGTCCCTGTCTCTCTGTTTCTCTGTCTCTCTCTGTCCCTGTCTCTCTGTCTCTCTCTCTGTCGCTGTCTCTCTGTCTCTCTCTGTCCCTGTTTCTCTGTCTCTCTCTGTCCCTGTCTCTCTGTCTCTCTCTCTGTCGCTGTCTCTCTGTCTCTCTCTGTCCCTGTCTCTCTGTCTCTCTCTGTCCCTGTCTCTCTGTCTCTCTCTGTCCCTGTTTCTCTGTCTCTCTCTGTCCCTGTTTCTCTGTCTCTCTCTGTCCCTGTCTCTCTGTCTCTCTCTCTGTCGCTGTCTCTCTGTCTCTCTCTGTCCCTGTTTCTCTGTCTCTCTCTGTCCCTGTCTCTCTGTCTCTCTCTCTCTCTGTCGCTGTCTCTCTGTCTTTCTCTCTGTCGCTGTCTCTCTGTCTCTCTCTGTCCCTGTTTCTCTGTCTCTCTCTGTCCCTGTCTCTCTGTCTCTCTCTGTCCCTGTTTCTCTGTCTCTCTCTGTCCCTGTTTCTCTGTCTCTCTCTGTCCCTGTCTCTCTGTCTCTCTCTGTCGCTGTCTCTCTGTCTCTCTCTGTCCCTGTCTCTCTGTCTCTGTTTCTCTGTCTCTCTGTCTCTCTCTGTCCCTGTTTCTCTGTCTCTCTCTGTCCCTGTCTCTCTGTCTCTCTCTGTCCCTGTCTCTCTGTCTTTCTCTCTGTCGCTGTCTCTCTGTCTCTCTCTGTCCCTGTTTCTCTGTCTCTCTCTGTCCCTGTCTCTCTGTCTCTCTCTGTCCCTGTTTCTCTGTCTCTCTCTGTCCCTGTCTCTCTGTCTCTCTCTGTCCCTGTCTCTCTGTCTTTCTCTCTGTCCCTGTCTCTCTGTCTCTCTCTGTCCCTGTTTCTCTGTCTCTCTCTGTCCCTGTTTCTCTGTCTCTCTCTGTCCCTGTCTCTCTGTCTCTCTCTGTCGCTGTCTCTCTGTCTCTCTCTGTCCCTGTCTCTCTGTCTCTGTTTCCCTGTCTCTCTGTCTCTCTCTCTGTCTCTGTCTCTCTCTCTCTCTCTGTCCCTGTCTCTCTGTCTCTCTCTGTCCCTGTCTCTCTGTCTCTCTCTGTCCCTGTTTCTCTGTCTCTCTCTGTCCCTGTTTCTCTGTCTCTCTCTGTCCCTGTCTCTCTGTCTCTCTCTCTGTCGCTGTCTCTCTGTCTCTCTCTGTCCCTGTTTCTCTGTCTCTCTCTGTCCCTGTCTCTCTGTCTCTCTCTGTCCCTGTCTCTCTGTCTTTCTCTCTGTCGCTGTCTCTCTGTCTCTCTCTGTCCCTGTTTCTCTGTCTCTCTCTGTCCCTGTCTCTCTGTCTCTCTCTGTCCCTGTTTCTCTGTCTCTCTCTGTCCCTGTTTCTCTGTCTCTCTCTGTCCCTGTCTCTCTGTCTCTCTCTGTCGCTGTCTCTCTGTCTCTCTCTGTCCCTGTCTCTCTGTCTCTGTTTCTCTGTCTCTCTGTCTCTCTCTGTCCCTGTTTCTCTGTCTCTCTCTGTCCCTGTCTCTCTGTCTCTCTCTGTCCCTGTCTCTCTGTCTTTCTCTCTGTCGCTGTCTCTCTGTCTCTCTCTGTCCCTGTTTCTCTGTCTCTCTCTGTCCCTGTCTCTCTGTCTCTCTCTGTCCCTGTTTCTCTGTCTCTCTCTGTCCCTGTCTCTCTGTCTCTCTCTGTCCCTGTCTCTCTGTCTTTCTCTCTGTCCCTGTCTCTCTGTCTCTCTCTGTCCCTGTTTCTCTGTCTCTCTCTGTCCCTGTTTCTCTGTCTCTCTCTGTCCCTGTCTCTCTGTCTCTCTCTGTCGCTGTCTCTCTGTCTCTCTCTGTCCCTGTCTCTCTGTCTCTGTTTCTCTGTCTCTCTGTCTCTCTCTCTGTCGCTGTCTCTCTCACTCCCTCTCTTCCTTCTCCCTCTCCCTCAGTCTCCGTCTCCGTCTCCCTCTCTCCTCCTCTCATTTCCTCTCCTTACACTCCCTCCCGCCTCCCAGGTAGAACAGACCGAGCTGTAATTACGGAAGACAAGAGTTGCCGTTTCCGACACGAGAGCTGGGAGGAGGCGCGGGGCGAAGCCGAGGCGGGGGACGGAGCCGGGCCGGGGGACGGAGCCGGGGCGGGGGACGGAGCGGGCGGGGGACGGAGCCGGGGCGGGGGACGGAGCGGGCGGGGGACGGAGCCGGGGCGGACGCCCGCTGCGGAGGAGATCCTGCAGGGGGAGGCCATTCTCGGATATTTCGGCCCTTCACCCCCCCGCACTCCCCCATACACACAGAGCTCCGTGTCTAAGCCCCCCTCCTTGCACCCCCAGCCGGGGAGAGCTCAGTACGGGCTGAGGAAGGAAGTCGTTTTCCCCTCTTGGGGTCACTGCAGGAGTCGCCTCGAGAGCTGGAAATACCCCCCTCCCCCTCCCCCTCCGGATCGGAGCCAGTATCTGGAAGAAGCTTCGAGTCCAGAGCGTCGAAGTAGCTCCCCGCCCCCACCCGGCGCCCCTGGGGTGGGGGGAGGCTGGCTTCGCGGGCCCACTCGGGCCGGCCCCGGCCCCCTTCCGCGCCTCCCCAATCCATCCATTTCCAGCCCTTTCCAAGGGCTCTCTGACGTCATGGCCAGTTCTCGGGACCGGAGGAGAACTCCCTCCCGATCCTGCGGACAGTGACAGGGCCGCTGGGGAAGCCGCAGAAGCTTCGCCAAGCCAGGGCCGGGAGGGCGCCGGGGCGGACCGGGAAGCCCGGCCGCGGGTCCCCCGGGGTCCCTGTCCGGACCTCTCCCGGGGAACCCGCAGATCCCTCGAGGCAGAGCCATTCCGTGCCGGTGCCCGAGGGCCGGCCGCTCGGACCCCGAGCATTGCGGAGTAGGGGGCGGGTCCCGGGCGGGACCCGGGAGCAGCGGGGCCGGGGGCTCGGGCAGGACGCAGTGGGCGGGGCGCACTTTGACTCCGTTTCCCCTTCTGGCACGTGGCCGGGTCGCGGAGCGGGACCTCCCCTGGAGCTGCAATGGCCAGGAAAGGGCCCCGCTTTGGCGAGTGCTCCCCATAGGAGGGGTGCCCGAAGTCTTCCCTTCCCGGCCTCCTCTTCCTCGCGCTCCTCCGCCCCCGCAGCCCGCTGGCAGCCAGTTCGGGGCTGTCTGCACAGCGTGATCGGCTTCCCGCGGCAGCCGGGAGCGCGGGGAGGCGGCGGTAGCAGCAGAGGGACCCAGGGGCGAGCGGCGGCGAGCTGGGCGCCCCGGCTCTCCCCGACATCCCGGCTCCGGCTCCGCCATCCGCCTCGGCCCGGCTTCTCCCCAACCGGGGCACCTGCCGGGGCTTCGGGGAGCCGCCGCAGCGCGGACAGAGCTCCCCCGCCCCCGGCAGAAGCTCTAGCCTGGGGGCCCCGGAGGGAGGGAGCGCAGAGCGCGGGGGCCTCCGGGTCAGTTAGGGGAGAGCTCCGACCCCGGAGCGAGGGGAGGGGAGGCGAGCGAGGGAGCAGAGGAGAAAGAGGAGGTGGGAGGAGAGAAGAGGGGAGGGGGCCGAGGAGGGAGGAGCGCGGGGAGGGAGAGCCCGGCCCCAGGAGGCGCCAGAAAGCCAGTGTGGGTTTCGCGAGATAGCGTGCCCCAGTGGGAGAGAGAAGGAGAAAAGGAGAGAGACAGAGACCGACAGACTGACAGAGACAGACAGACGGAAAGAGACAGGGAGAAAGACAGCGAGATAGAGACAGCTAGAGACAGTGACAGACACAGACACAGAGACAGAGACAGAGAGGGCGCTTCTCCCCGAGCCGGCTGCCCTCCCAGCCTCGCTGCCATCCCATCCTCTTCCTCCCCGGAGGCAGAGGCGCCAGGTCCGCGGCGGGCAGCCCCGGAGCTCCGGCCGCTGCTCCGAACCGGCGGCATGAACACCAACGAAGCCAAGGATTACCTGACCCGGAGGGAGATCCCCCAGCTCTTTGAGGTAAGGACCTGGGTGCCGGCTGAGTGTGTGTGTGTGAGTGTGTGTGTGTGAGTGTGTGTGGGTCTGTGTGTGTGTGTGAATGTGTCTGTGTGTGTGTGTGAGTGTGTGTGTGTATGTGTCTGTGTGTGTGTGAGTGTGTGTGTGTGTATGTGTCTGTGTGTGTGTGAGAGTGTGTGTGAGTCTACCTCCGGGCGCGCCCGAGCTGGGCTGGGCAGTCTCCTAGGAAGAGATCAGGTCCACGGTCGAGGTGGGGGCTCGTCCCGGGTCCCACGGCAGTGCTGGGGATGGCTCCCCTCTCCACCCCCTGCGCCCGTCTCTGGCTTCGGACTCCTTGCCCCGGGGGTGTGCTGGGAACCTGCCTTCCTCCCATGGGAGCCCCATCCCCACCCTCTCGTGAGTCTGGTCACTCCACTGCAGGCAGCAGCCTGGCCTCTGTCTCCGAGAGGAGATAGAGAGGAAGGTGGGCCACGGCTGGGACACAGGTACAGGCTCATACACACACATGCTGGCACACGATCACATACACTCACACACACATATTCACACACAAACACAGGCTCACACACAAACACACTCACACACAGACACATACATGCACACACACCTATACACACTCTCACACACACACACTCACTCACACTCACACACATATTCACACACAAACACATGCTCACACACTCACCCACTCTCACATACACTCACACAGAGACACATACATGCACACACACATATACACACTCTCACACACACACACTCACTCACACTCACACACATATTCACACACAAACACAGGCTCACACACTCACACAGTCTCACACACTCTCACATACACTCACACACAGACACATGCACACACACATATACACACTCACACACACACTCACTCACACTCACACACATATTCACACACAAACACAGGCTCACACTCACACAGTCTCACACACTCTCACATACACTCACACAGAGACACATACATGCACACACACATATACACACTCACACACACACACACTCACTCACACTCACACACATATTCACACACAAACACAGGCTCACACACTCACACAGTCTCACACACTCTCACATACACTCACACAGAGACACATAACATGCACACACACATATACACACTCACACACACACTCACTCACACTCACACACATATTCACACACAAACACAGGCTCACACACTCACACAGTCTCACACACTCTCACATACACTCACACACAGACACATACATGCACACACACATATACACACTCTCACATACACACACCCCCCCACACAATGACTTTGGGCATATAAACTGGAGGGACAGAGCTACCTTCTAGGCTGCCCAGGGACAAGTAGTAATGGGGGGGGAAAAGGGGGGACAGAAGGAAGCAGAGGCCGAGATTTGCTGGGGGAAGGCAAGGCGGGTGGAGCTGGAGAAGGGAGAGGCCGTGCTCCCCCTTACTCTTCTGGCCCCTGGGGGCCTCCGAGTGCCAGCCTGCCCGCTCCATCCCGCTCTCCCCTGCGCTTCTGGTGAATGAATGAAGTCGGAGCACATTTCCTCCTTCCCAAAGGCGGTGGGAGGGAGGGCGGAGCTCGGGCCTCCTGCAACCCTCTGCTCCCTCACTCTTCCCAGGGACAAGGAGGCTGGGATTATTTGCCATCCTGTTGCTCTGGTGCGGTTCACATAATAGCATTTCTGTAGCAGAGGAGAAAGAGAAGAGAGGAAGAAGGGGGGGGGGGGGGCAGAAGGGCCCGGAGGGAGAGGGGCTTTAGCTGGCCCCCACGCAGTCAAGGGCCTTTATTAGACACTTCCCTGGGGTCTGGGGACACAAAAAAATCCCAGAGGAGGTGGGAGGGGCCTCCCTTGTGGTGGAGGAGAGGGACAGCTCGGAAATACCTAGATCCCCACAAGATCCCCATGAGATCTCTGCGGAATAGCTGGGGACTCTGAAGGGATCTGGGGGCTTCTCCCCTCACCGTCCCCTTCTCCTCTATATTGGACTTCTGAAGTCCCACTGGCTGCTCGTCCCTAAAGTCTGCGGGTGCTCGGCGAAAAGGGAAGGCAGCCTGTTGCAGAGGGCTGCTGATTGCTCAGCTGGAGCGGGTTAGTCACCCGGGAGGGATGCTGGGTGAATCCGGAGCAGGGATGCTGGGTGAATCCGGAGCAGGGGATGCTGGGTGAATCCGGAGCGAACATTAATTAATTAATGTAGACGCTGACCCACATGAATGGCTTCAAATTCAAATCCACTTCTGGGTCCCTGGGAAATACACCTGTTAAACTCCCCTCGAGGACTGAGCTATTTACTCTTGGGGCCTGGAAGGAGCCGGGATCCCCCCAAGCATCAGCTAAACCTCCCTGAGCAAATCTGGCCTTCAAGACTAGACCCTGGGGGCTGGGGCAGGAGTTAAGAGCCCTGGACAGGGATCTTGGCCAGGGTCTGAAGCTTATTCCACCCGACTTCCCACCCATCAGTGATCGCTACTAGTGCCGGGTATTACTGGCTGCAGGTACCGGGCTTGGCCCGGACACCTTTCTGCCCCCCAAACCCCAGGGATCAGCTCTCCTCTTTCATTCTCCTAGAGCCACAAATCGACTGCAGTCACTGGGGAGGGAGGGGGGAGCAACCGCCCTGGGCGTGTTCCCTCTACCTTCCCAGGGGGCCTCCTGTCCAGTCCCTTCTCACTGCAGATGGTCGCCACTCAGAACCGGGCGCCTCTTGCTGGGATTACAGCAATGACCTTCTCCTTGGTCTCCACCTGCTCCCTTCCAGTCCATCTCCTACACGACTGTGTGGGAGTCTGATTGTGTCCCCCTGGATCTTCAGTGGCTCCCCACGACCCAGCCTGGGAGATGGCGTCATGCAGAGGGTCTGATTCAGATCCTTGCTCTGCTCCTGCCTGCGTGTGACCTTGGCTGAGTCACTGCATTTCTTCAAGTAGCCTGCAAGCAGCTGGACTAGGGCCTCTTGGGATCCCTTGGTCCTAATGCCATGCTTCCAGAGCTCAGACCCCTTTTTGTGCTCCTCAAAAGCCAAGGCCCCTCGGGAGCAGGGAGCTCACGGGCCCCTCAGGCAGGGAGCTCACGGGCCCCTCAGGAGCGGGGAAGAAAAGGAGGAAGAGGAGGATGGAGGAGACAGAGGAGGAGGAGGAAGAGGAGGAGGAGGAGGAGGAGGAAGAAGAAGAAGAAGAAAAAGAGAAAAAGGAGGAGAAGGAAGAGGAGGATAGAGGCAGAAGAGGAGGAGGAGGAGGAGGAGGGGGAGGGAGAAAAAGCCTTGGATTTGGTGATTAAGAGGCTTAGTGACTTTTCAGTTGAGTCACCTTAGCTCTGTGGGAGGAACTCCGAACCTTTTAGGGTCCTAGCTAATTATGCAGCCAAGTGTCCAGCCAGCTAATGGAGCTTGGCAGGTTTGCCCAATTTCACCTTCTCCAGGCAGCCTCCAGGGCTGCATTGGGGAGTCTCGCTTTGAAATCTGTACCTTTAGAGCATCCCAGCCTAAATCTGGGGCTGTGGGATCTGGTAAAGCTTTCCTAGGGAAACATCTCCCTTGGGCTAAGACTCCCGGGGGCCGGATTTGGGCTGAGATCCCTGACCCTCAGCTCTGCCCCTTTCCCCACTGCCAGGAGGCGAAATGCCATCTTCTCGAGGCGTTCTCCCATGATGCTGAGGTGCTGCCCACCTTGGGAAGCCATTAGCAAGGTGTCTGATCTGCTTCTGTCCCTCAGCCTGTGGATTCCGTGCGAGAACAGCACACACACGTACACGTATATGTGTGAGTGTGCACAATGCACACATGTGTGCTCGTGCATGTGTGTTGTGAGCGTGTGCATCTCCTGGCGTCCTGGCCAAAGCAGCTAAGGAGGCTCCTCCACTCCAGGGGGCCGACACGGAGGCTGAAAGCGGGTCTCTCCGGTCATCTGGAGGCCTGAGTCTAACTTACCCTGAAGGCCTCCCTGCCTCCCACCACAGTGTTAGAATGGCTCTCTCCCAGTCCCAACAGCAATTAATTAGTCTCCCAGGAGCCTTTGCCAGGTGAAGAAGCAGGACTCAAACAAGACCACGGACTTCCTTCCTCCAGGGCCCCCCCTCCATGGCCCCTTCATGAGTGTCCTTTCCTAAGGAAGCTGGGAAACAGTCATTCATCCCCCCATTTTTGCTGAAGGCCTATTCACTATGAGAGCTGGATTGCTCTGCTAGTCATTGCTTGTCCTTGACCCCCTGGCCAGCTACCTATCCAAGCTTTCTTCCTCCTTTCCCCAACTCTACAGCTCAGAAAGAGGGAAAGAAGGGAGGGAGGGAGGAAGGAAGGAAGGAAGGAAGGGAGAGAGGGAGGGAGGGAGGGAGGAAGGAAGGAAAGAAGGAAGGAAGGGAGAGAGGAGAGAGGGAGGAAAGGAGGGAGGAAGGGAGGGAGGGAGGAAGGAAGGGAAGGAGGGAGAAAGGAAGGGAGGGAAGTAAGGAGAGAGGGAAGGAAGGAAAGAGGGAGGGAGGGAGGGAGGGAGGAAGGAAAGAAGGAAGGAAGGAAGGGAGAGAGGGAGGGAGGGAGGAAGGAAGGAAGGGAGGGAGGGAGGGAGAGAGGGAGAGAAGGGAGGGAGGGAAGTAGGGAGAGAGGAAAGGAAGGAAGGAGGGAGGGAGGGAGGGAGGGAGGGATGTGGCTGTTACAGCTTTAATAAGACACCATTTTTGCCTATCTCAGGAAGCCTAAGCCATGACATTAGGGGCAGCCAGAGGCACAGGGTGACAGGAAGGTGCCCCCTCCTGTGTTGGGGATGGGGGAGGAAACTGAAATTGAAAGAGATTGAAAGGACTTGCTCCATGTCACAAGACCAGATTTCAAATCCTCTTGCCTCCCTCCCTCCATCCCCCCCAGGATCCACTGAACAGCAACGATCACAGGGATCACTCCCAATATGAGGGACTCCTTGGAGTGCACAGAGGATATGTATTTTTGAGGGCTAACATTTATATAGCGCCTGAAGCTCTGAAGGGCACTATACAAATATCTTATTTGAGTCTCTCAACAACCCTGCAGGGTGGGTACTATTACTATTCCCATTTTACAGGTGAAGAAACTGAGGCAGGCAGAGAGGAAGTGACATTTTCGGAATTCCAAGTACAGGAGAGTAACAAAAAAACTCAGATTAAATAATTGGCAACTCTGGGTGCTGAATGTTCAATCAATAAACATCCATTAAGCTCTTTCTATGTGCCAGGCATTGTGCAAAGCCCCACCCCCAAGGAGCTGCCATCCCTCTCCTGAAAGGAAGGCGGCTGCTCCTACACGAGGGTCTGTTTTGTGCTTGCTTTTCAGAGTCTGCTCAATGGCCTGATGTGTTACAAGCCCGATGACCCCGTAGAGTACCTCGAGAGCTGCCTACAAAAAGTCAAGGAACTGGGGGGGCCGGAGAAGGTGAAATGGGACACTTTCGTGGGCCAAGAGAAAAGGACGTTGCCCCCCCTCAACGGCGGACAGTCCCGGAGGTCCTTTCTGAGAAACGGTAATGTGTATGGAAACTCGGGTAGTCCCAAGTCTGCCTTCCTCTTAGAGCCGGGCTGCCTAGCGCCTCTTGGGGGGATGTGATGACCCAGCCTGGACAATTTACAACTAAGTCTTTTATTTTTAATATTTCTACAGGAAAACCAAATATCTGACTTTGTTTAAAAAGGTTTAATAGCAGGCGACTGATTAAATTGTATATTCCGAGGCTTTATTACTTTATAAAACCATAGCACATGGGTAAACTGCCCATTACTCTCAATGCTTCAAATCAGGGCTTTCTACAAATGAATTCGGCACTCTTAATCGTTATGAACGGATCTGCCCTCCAACGGCTCCGGGATGGTCTCATCTGGCAACGGCAGGAGGGGGCGATAGGGAAGGCCCACCTGTCCGAGCTTTCCCTGCTGTGGCTTTTGTCCCGGAGCTTCCCTGAGGTCCCTAAAGCGCTAGTGGCTTCCTTAGTGACATCAGGAGGGGAGCGGTGGATCGGGGGCGGGGAAGGAGTGGAGGCTCTTTCTTGGCCATCCCTCGGTTGCATTTTCTTTCCACCCTGTTTCTTGCTGCTTCTCTGGTGCAATTCCTTGTTTGAAATGTGCTGCAGCTGCTGTGTCCCCTAATAATTAGCAGTGACACAACAGTCCCCGTTTTGGGAAACTAAGCCACGATCGGTGCTCGTTAACAGAGTACTATTAATAATGTGATTATGGGTGATGAATTGTGAGTTTGGGAGCACAAGACCCTTGGACCCTTCATTTCCACAAGCATGCGGTCGGCCGAGGGTCTGGACTTTGGTAGAAATGGGTCTCCTCCTGGCTGTGGGGCCCTTTCACGCCTGTGTTTTAGCCTCATGTTCTCCCTCTCTAAAGCGAGCGCGGTTGGTCTCTTCTGGAGAGAGGATGTTTCTTTCACCTTGGATTTTTACTTGCTGATCAAAAGCCTCTGGGCTTCCTGGAGAGCCTCCAAAATCCTTTCCAACGGGCAGGGTTTTCAAACCTCACCACCGGCCTACGGGCCGGGCCGGCCTTGTAATTAAAGAGCTTGTAGCCGACTAGAAAAGGGAATGTGAAAACGGTCCCCTCGAGGAGCAGATTCCCAGAATGGAAAGGAGGACGCGGTTTTCCATCACGCTCTGGCACACCTTGAATGTTCAAGTGAATTTTCCTTGAGTTTCACAAGCTTTTATTAGGCCCCTGCTGGCTGTAAGGCTAAAGCCACGAGTCCAAGCAAATATGTGTCCACATGTGCATGCAGACGTGTATACACACATGCATCCAAGGCATTACGGACAGCTCTGGGAAAGCCCAGGCAAAAATGGACAAAGCCCCGTCCGTGAGCTTTGTTACCCCAGATCTCTGCCATTTCTTCAGCTCTCTCGATATAGACATTCATTCCTAAGGCGTGATTCGCTTGAATTCACTTCAGCTCAGTTCAGTCCCAGCTGCCAGACATTGATGGAGTCTGCGACCGCCAGGCAGTGTCCGGAGCTGACAGTCCTGCCCAGGAGCTCCGTCCGCACCTTCTCCCCCTTGGTGACTTTGAACAGGCCCTTCGGGCCGCCCTCCACGGGGATACTCTCGGTGAAATGGCCATGCAGAGGATGGGCTCAGTTGGCGAAGGTCGGGCTCTGTCCCGGGGAGCTCTGTATCCCTCTGGTGAGAAGGCCCTGGAACTCCAAAGCCCAGGACTAAATAACCCAGAGCCATTTTCCCATGTGCCGGGGGGGGGGGGGGGGGGGGGGGGGGGGGAAGGGGGGGGCACTTAATTCTTAGGTGTTTTACCACTCCCAAAGAAGGGCAAGCTGGCTTTGGGTTCAATAGAAGGCAGCCCCAGGTTTTATTGATAGAGCAGGAAAGATTCTAGTTCACTACAGAACTAATAAGCAATTACAAGCTGCTCCCAACAAAGGACAGGGAAGTTAGAGCCAAAGGTTGAATTCGGCGTGGGTATAAATTGAGTCTAATGGAAGCCCCGGAAGGCCTGGATGGTCACCTATAGCAAGTGACTTCTTAAGGGCCCTACTTAACAAACGACCCAGAGAACAAGGAAATGTCCCCATCACAGGTGGGAAGAGGGCCTGTGATTTCCAAAAGGACCCACCTGATTTCCTGGAGAGCGCTTGTAACATCCCCTTGGGAACTCTAACTCAAGGTTTCTGCTCTGCAGTCACCCACATCCACAAGCTCCCTATTCTCCTCCCGGTAGCTCAAGATGCTTGAAATAATTAAATTTCAAAGTTTTCCTATTAGCCAGAAGGCAGCTTTTAAATAGTAAATCAAGATTGCCAAGGGTCCAAAAAAGAAACCTTGACAGAGCCGAGAGTTCCGAAAGGCTCCTCTCCTCTCCTTGATTAGGAGGAAATTGGAGGAAGTGAACCAAGAAAATTATTGGAAAATTTGGGTCAAGTTCATGGCGGAATGAAATTGCCCATTCCTTCCTAGCCTCTTCTGCCTATTAATACTCAGCTCGATTAGCCCCAGAATACTTTAATTAATGATCAGCTTGTGCCTTTTCCCTGTAATTGCTGTTACCAGAATTCTGCGTGATTTGGCTAATTAGCTGTCACAATGGCTTCTATATCTGGAAAATATGTCACCAGACACATAGAGAGTAACTCACCATCTGTCTTTTAAGAAGAAAATCTAGTTTTTTCTTGTTGACTTCAGTATGAGTTTGTTATCCCAATGCCCCAACAGACTGAACCCCTTTAAGTGCATCTTCCCTCCAGTGGTGCAGATTGCAACCCTTTTGTGCACGTCCAATGAGCCTGGTCTTCAGGCGCCATCGGGGGTTCGCTGCCCATGTTCGGGAAACAGGAGCTGTCCTGGGGTTCTCTTGATCTTAAGGCTGTTGAACGTTGAAAATTAAAGTTAGATGGATAACTGCTGCCTAGCGGTCTTCCCCTTGTTAGCAGAATTCACATTTTTTCTGACGTTCATGCAAAAACGTTGCCAGAATTGTCTTCAGGAAGGAGTAACAAAGAAGCCATTTTGTGCAATAACCTGTGTCCAACCGAACGCTGGCTGTCTCCTAATGAATGAAGGAAAGAGACTTCTTTAAGCAGAGCCTAGAGGGCGATTCTGATTTGATAGGGCCCAGTAGCTCCCGCCTTCAGCCCGGTCCTGATGACTCTGGGTTACAGGATCCCGACTTGCGACCAGGACTTTGCCACTGTGGCCGGCTCCCGGCTCCTGGTGGGAAGAAGAAGCTAGACGCCATCTCTCCTTGCAAGTGCCTCTGAAATGAAATTACTTATCATCTAGTGGCAGCAGAGTCTCCTTTGGCAAGGCTGCTTCTTCCACAGATGGCATCGCTCGCTCCCTGCTCGAGCCAGTTTTCCTGGAGCCCAAGAGAAGGAGGACAAGTCCTGCTATTGCTCTCATGCTCAGGGTGGGGGTGGGGGGCTTCCCGAAGCCCCAATTCCCAAGCACAAATCCCGGCAGGTCACGCCCTCGGCCCCAGAGGATGTTCCTTGTCCCCTGAGAGGGGAGAGGGGGCTGCGTCTGTGGTCCTGAGCCAGATTAAAAAGTCACCTCAACGGTTCTCAAATAAAAAAGTGACCGACCGGGAACCGCTCACGGGCTGTCTGCTAGCGCAGGTGAGCCCCTCGCTGCTTTTGCACTTGCTTCACCCCGCACGCTAAGGCAGAAACAAGCCGAGCGGCTTCCCAAGAATAACTCCAAGCCAAAGCGCCATCTCTCCACAAAACAGGATGCTGGGAGTACACGGGGTCACTCCAATCCACCACGTCTGCCTCCAGCCCAGCCCTCCAGGACTCCCCTGCCTCCTGGTCACTGACCCCGAAGATTGAGGCAGAAACCTTAGGGACCCGCAGGCTCGAAGCCTCACTCGGGTGGGCCCCAAACCTGTCTCTTCTTACTCCACTCAGCCACCTCTCCGCTGTCTGCCCCAAAGCTCCCCTTGGGCTAGGCCCCCTGGAGGCCCTGGAGAGCGAGGTGTGAGCCTCCTCCTGAAGGGACTTCCACTCTCCATCGGGCAGAGAAGATGTCCGGAGACTATTAGCTTTCACCGGGGACTGCTGCTGGAGGCAAGTGGGGGGCCAGCCCTGGAGAAAAGCCTCTTCGGCCCTCCAAGATGGGCAGGTAGAGAGGAGTAGCCGATGAGCACTTGTGGAGGGAGCTGCCACAGAGGGAAGTCTCTTCCTGGAGAAATCCTAGGTCCTGCCCCATGAACGAGGACTAGACCCACAGAGCCTAGGAGGGAAAAGCAGCTTTGGGGCCAGAAGACGGCGGGAGACACAGCTGAGAACCAGGCCCTTGGTCGTGTTGTTCTTGTGCCCGTTTGAGGCTTCCTGCCCCGCTCCCCGCACTGGGCGGACCGGCCGGGCCCTTTTCCATGCTGTGAACTCCTCTGAAGCCTGGGAATCGCTTCCTCTCCTGGGAGAGCCTCAGTCCGGCCGGCTCAGGTTCCAGGCTGCCCTTCCTCTGTCAGGCACAGCATTCCCTTACCCACACGTACGTGCACATAAACACAAACAGGACACAACCCAGATACACTCAGCGCACCCAGAGACACACGTGGACACAGCCACGGCCCCGCCGATTTGTGGATTCTGCTCCCCCAGCCCTGCTGCCCCATCCCCCCGAAGGTGCTCTCCCCTTCTCTTCCCCGGAGCTTTCTTTGCTGTTTTCTCCTCTTCCCAGTGACCTTGTCTGAATGTGTGTCCTCCCCTCGTAGGAGAATGGGAACTCCTTGAGGTCCGGACCTCTGGAGGCCCTGCGATCCAGGAAGCAGGAATTCAGATCTATTCTCAAACAGGACAGGTCACATCACCGCTGCCTGCCTCAGTTTCCTCCATTGTTAAACAGAAATAATAGCAGTAAAATGGAGATAGTAACAGTAACCCCCCTTCCAGGGAGGTTGTGAGGATCCACTGTCTAAGTGCCTGGCACACAGTAGGCATTTCATAAATGATTGTCCTCTTCTCCTCCTCCTTCGGCTTGTCCCCAGCAGTGGCCCAGAGGGGCTGCACAGTGATTATAGGATTCCGGGGAAGCTCCCAGAGGAGAGGGCCCGCGTGTCCTTCGGCTTCCATCTTCCCTGGGCAAGGCAATGGACACGATGAGCCCCACACTGATTATCAAAAGAATAAGCGGGCTTATCACCTACGTCAGTCCCAGTAGAGAGACTTCCAGAAATCATCCATGAAATGGTGAACCCTGGGATCCGGCCGTTTTCCTGGCCAGAGCTGGGATTGCCTCAGCTGAGGGAGCCTCCTCTGCCCTCGGGGACTGGAGGCGGAAAGCCCGAAGAAGATTGGAAAAACTCGCCCCGGAACTCGGCGGTCCACCCCACCCCGAATCCCCTCGTCCCAGAATCTCCACCTCCCCGAACCCCGCCCCTCTATGTCCCAGAATCTCCGCCTCCTCGCGTCCCCGTGGCCCACCCTACCCCGAATCCCCCCACCCCTACCCCACATCCCAGAATCTCTGCATCCCCGCGTCCGGCCCACGTTGTTTCCTAGCCGCAGGCATATGAGACAACGCTCTTTGGGACACAGAACTAGAGCACAGTGAGCCCCTAATCGATTTTCATTCCTGCCGTCCCCCCATGTTAGCAGGGCCTCCTTCTGTGATCTCAGAAAAACGTGTGACTCCCTGAGGTACAGCAATTAGGCTTTTGGATTCTTTTAAGGGAAGCAATTCACCAATCAATTAATTCAAAGGACCGTGAGCTGTCATTTTGACCCCCAGGGCAAAGAGCGGGACTTCCACGTGGGCAGCTCTTACAGCCCAAAGCCGGGCGCCGGGGCAGCTCTAAGGCTGAGGGGGAGGGCGGGGGATGCATCTGTGTAGACCCTCCCCCGCCTTCCTAGCTCCCCTATTAAGTCAGTGCCAGGGACAGCACGCCCACTAAATTTGGGCGCCCAGTCATTCACTTCAAATCAATAAACGTTTACAAAGTGCCGAGCGCTGGCCTAAGTTTTGGGGCTACGGAAATGGGCAAAGGACGTCCCTGCCCACCAAAGCTCACAATCTAACGTGGGGAAGGGGAGGGAAATGGCGCAGATCCGTATGTACCATCCAGGCTCTCTACAGAGAAAACAGGAGACAATGAACAGAAAGAAGCCAGGGAAGTAAGAGGGCTTGGGGAGGACTTCCTGCAGGAGGTGGGATTTTAGCTGCATTCGAAGCGGAGGGAGAGTGCTTCAGGTTTGGAGCACGTTCAGAAGGCACGGCCGCAGATACGTGAGAGGATGCCTGGGGATAAGTCCCCGATGGTCTTCCCCTAGTTCCACAATGTTCTGTTCAGATCCCCTCTAACTTCTCGCCTCGGATGAGAACTGTGTAAGCGGCCGCCTCCTTCCTGTTTCAAGGTGATCTTACTTTCTTGCAGTGCTGCCCGAAAACGCCAACTTTCCTTATCGGCGATACGATCGGCTCCCTCCAATCCATCAATTCTCCATAGAAAGTGACACCGACCTTTCGGAGACGGCCGAGCTCATTGAGGAGTACGAGGTTTTTGATCCGGCCCGAGCCAGACCCAAAGTCATCCTGGTCATAGGTAAGAGCTCCCCCTCTAGCCAGGGATTGGCCCAAATGTCAGATCGATCCCGGAATTGCAGTAAGACTTCCAGCAGCTTGCTTTGTTGGGCGTGGCCAATGTGTTGTGAGAAAGGGATGAAAGGTAGAATATTCTGGGTCTTCCATCCCAGAACTGCACCAAAACAGCCACTAGAAGCCCATGGGCCAAGCCAGGCCCCATGCCGTATAGAGGGCCCAGGTGTTCTGCAAGGCTGCCTGTCCAACAAAGTCTCGAAGCTCGGAGAAACATGACAAATAATGGAAGGGGTCCAGGCCCAGATGAGGATGGACCAGCCCTGAGGAGGGCCCTACACTCTATCCTGACATACCAGAGAGGGTCCCCTGGAAAGGGAGGTGGGGTGGGGTAGAGGCCAAAGGGAGGAGGTGGAGGTCACCATTGGAACCCAGATCCAGGGGTACAACATCAGACCAATGAGCTCACTTAAAAGCATGGCAGGGACAGACTCTGATGGGGGAACAAAGCCACAAAACCCAGAAAGAGAAGTAAATAATAGAAGATAACAACTGATTTTTTAAAAAAAGTATTTCAAACCTAGGGCTTCTCCTCCCAAAAGGAGTAAATAGCCAACCAGACATTGAGATTCAGAGGGAAAATGGAGGGTTCTCAAGAACTTATTCATACATAGAAGAAATTAAGCAAGACATGCAAAAAATGAAAGGACTCTCTGGGGGAAATAATTAGAAGGAGAATAAAGACTTTGAAAGAACAAGTGGGAAATCTGACCCAAGAAATAGAACTCCTGAAAATAAAATAGACCAAAATAAAAATCAAGGTATCTATACAACAGCAAGGGATATGGGAACAAAATCACAACCTGGGGTGGGGGGAGGCGGGGAGTAAGAGCTCTGATGTCAAAAACAACTACTTTGGACAACAGGCTGAGGAAAGATCATTTTTTTTAAAAAGCCTGGATATTCTATCTCAGAAGATTACAAATGGAAACTGCTCATATCTATTAGAACTGTTGGACAAAGAAAAGAGAGAATCTGCTGGTCCCCCTGCTGAAAAAATTCCAGAAAGAAAAGCCCCAGCAATGACATGGTGAAAAACAAAAACTCACATCAGTGGGGGGAAATGCTGAAAATTCTAGAAGGAAGCAGCTCCAGCACCCAGGAACCCCGGTCAAAATCGTCAAGGAGCATTTAGAATATCTAAATGCCGGCCAGCCTCTGTGCTAAGCATTGGGGATACAAAGAAAGGGAAAAGCAGTCCCACAACATAGCTGATAATGTGTAAACAACTCTATACATACAAGAGAGATTTGGGATAAAACAGACAGGAGTAGGAAACAGGATGATTCGGTGGACTCCAGAGAGGCTTTGGGGGCCGGGGTGGGTGTGTGTTGGGACTTAAAGGAAGGAAAGAGGCAGATGAGAGAAAGAAGAGAGCTCCAGGCATGAGAATAGCCAAGGGAATTGTCCAGTGTGTAGTCTGAGATGGTGAGTAGCATCCAGGAGGCTGTAAGGAGGAGGATCTGCAGGGTATGGAGGTGTGAGGAGGCCAGATAGGAAGGGCCCAAAATTAAACCAAGGGTTTTATGTTGGATTCTGGAGGTAATAGGGAGCCAATGGAGAGTATCTGGGGAGGGGAGAAGCCTCATGTGCCAAGCTTTGCTTTTGGTAGCTGAGTGGAGGAAGGTAGGGGTATGGAGACAGCCAGGGACTGAGAGACTGACTAGAAAGCCATTGGAATGGATGGTGAGGGGTGGGGACAGTGTCAGAGAAGAGAAGGGCACATGCATGTAGGATAGAGATAGCAAAGGTGGAATCTATCAGACCTGACAGCTGATGGGACATTGGGAGGGAGGGAGAATAAGGCAAGAGAAACAGGAAGATTACATTTCTTGAGCAACTGAAGAGAGTCAAATAATGATATATTGCTACTTCTTAATAAGAGGAAAGGAAACAAATGTCTCTTCAGAACCTTAATGTCTTCAAAGGGATTGATAGAGTTCATTTAAGAAAAAAACCAACTGCTGCTAAGGGATTGGAGCAGCGCAGCCAGAACAACGAGAAGACATCAACCTCAGAAGCTCCTCTCATTGGGAGACACTCCAGGGGCCCTCCGATCCAGAGCAATCTCTGCCTGAAAAAGACTCCTTGATTTTTCATCTGGAGACCTTCAGATGTGGGCTGAGCTGCAGCACCTCAAGCTGTTCTCATCGTGGGAAAGATTTCCCTGAGCTCCAGACTCGATTCACTTCTTTGCTACATGGCATCTACTCCCTTTGACCTTGCCCGCAGGACACGGCAGAACCAGCTGCTCCTTTCTCTGACTGACACAGGAAGGCAGCAAGGAATCCGAGGTCCAATTAACTAGGTTATGCTGGACATTTCCATTTTCCAAACAGAAATAAAATAGGAAACTGCTATTGATTTTATCTCTATCATCTCTCAGTTTAGCATCTATCCATCTGTCTATTTACTATCTCTCTCTCCTGTGTGTGTGTGTGTCTGACTGTCTGTCTGGTTATCTATCTACTACCTACCTATATTTATCATCTTTCTACTATATACATACATACATACATACATACATACATATATGTGTATGTGTATACACACACACACACACATACATGTCTCTCTGGTTCTCTCTCCTATCTCTATCATCTCTCAATCTATCTGGCTATCTCTTACATCTGACAGTCTCTCATATCTGGCAATCTCTCACATCTAGCAATCTCTCCCATCCAGCTAGCTAGCTATCACTATGACTTTATGAGTAGAGTAATGTAGGATGAGAGACTAGGAAACATTACGAAATTCATGAGAACCATTAATATATGATGAATCATGAACCTCTATTGTTAAAAATGAGATTTTGTCTGATGGTTAAGCCTTTTAGAACCAAAAGCCAAAGAAAAGATGATTCATGAAAAGCTCGTTTCATAGGTCAAGTCTAACCGAGAATTATTTCTTCATCTCCACCAGAGATAAGTGGAAAACAAAGCATTTTCAATGAATCACCTTTTACCTGGTGAGACATCTCATTGACTTAATGGTATCATTAATGTCCAAGTGAAGGTTGTCTGCAGTGGCCACCCATGAGCTGCCCCTTGCTGGGATTTTGTCAGTACCCTGGGAATTGAAGTTTATTCTCTGTGAAAACGTCTCCATTCTTGGTTACACAGGCGACTGATAAAGCATGAATATTGGGTCATTTTTAATTTACTCCGAATTTATGGATTCCTACAATTTGTGTTTATCCCGAAGAAGGAAAACTCCTTGAAAATCCCCTTGGGGGGATCTTTACATATGTTTACCATATGCATTGGCCCATCGTAGGAGTTTTAGAATGCTTATTAAACGGAAGAATGAACGAACGAATAAATAAGTGTGATTAAGAATAGAGCAAGAAACAAAAATCAACTGAAAATTTAATTTTTATGAAATGGAACCCTATGAGGCCAAGTATATCTTCATTTGGGTCTTTGTACACACATTCTCCTCCACCTAATGTGGAGCTGTTCAAATAGCAGGTGCCTCATTAATGCACACTGAAACTAATTAGACAGCTTAAAGTGCAAAAATAAAAAGCCATCTTCATGACTTTACTGTAGCTTCTTGGTTCTGTTTTTCAGGCAAATCAGTTTGCCCCAAAGACCAACCAAGACTTGGCACCTCAGCTACTGGAGGCAACGTAGCCGCTAATGCATTACAAGGCCTGTTCCAAACCAAAAGGGTTTCGTTGACAAGAGAGAAATTCAAGATTGTGATTTTTCACTGGGGTGGGGAGAGGGAGGGTTGACCAAGGCATTTGTGGCTGATCCCATCACTGTTTTAGAATTACCCACAAACAGTCCTGGCAAGGCTCCGTTTCTTTTCCCAGAGTTCCAAAAAAATGATTCTTGTTCAGTTAGAAGAATAGTAGGCACAAATGGAATGATGTCTGAATAAAGGGGCCTTTTTCTGGATTTAGAACTTATCTCACATTGTTATGGGGAGAATCAAATGAGAAAATATTTGTAAAGCCCTTAATTGGGCCTGGCGCACAATAGGTTCCAAGTTCCCTCCCCCATTTCCCCCAGAACAGAATCCTCCTGAGAATTGAGGAGGATACCAGAATTCACTGAATTCAATAAGGTCCAGATTTAAGCAGCATCTTCTTGGTTTACAGACAGAGACACACACACAGAGAGATAGAGTGTGTATGGATATGTCATAGCAACAATAAAACTCCTGCTTTTTATTCTCTCTGTCTCTGTCTCTTCTCTGTCTCTCATTCTCTCTCTTTCTCTGTCTCTCTCTGTGTCTCTGTCTTTCTCTCTGTGTCTGTATCTGTCTTCCTCTGTCTCTGTCTCTCTCTCTTTCACACACACAATCGGAAAAACATTTTATCCTAAAATTTTGAAGCCAACAGCCCCAAGAGGTCCAGTGTGCCCATAGTGGGCATCAATTTATTGGCAGAAAAATAGGGAAATGCCCCCCCTGGGCCCTAGACCACAGAATGCTGCTGTGACCATTTTTCCAGGCCAGAGCTATCCAGGTTTGGGGCTTATTTTCCTCATCTCGATTCCTAAAAGGGCTGTGAAGGATTTTTTCAAATGCACTGTATAGAACAGGCTCCTGGCTGGCAATGGAGCTGCCCGAATCCCTCATCTAGCATGAAGGGTCAGATGGGGCCACCAGTGCCCTTGCCCGGTCTGCACTTTGGTGTGCACTCTGGGGTATGCTGACCTCCCAGCAATTCTGCAAATGGAGCTGCCGACTCCATCAAGCAGCCGTGGGTTTTGTGCCTTTTGTGAGCAGAGCTATCCTGGGGCGGGCAGTCAGTCAGTTAGGCAATCAATAAGCACTTACTGAATGCCTCGTGTTCCAGTCACTCTGTAATGCACTTCGGATCCAGAGCCAAAAATCAAACAGTCCCTGACCTCCAGGACCACATGGAGATGTTCCCTCAAATTAACTGTTTGAGACAAATAAACAGAGATTCCAGGAGCCTGGAGTCCCTGTGGAAGAGACTCTGGAACCGGGGAGAGCTCAAGGGGGGGGGGGGGGGGAAGGGAGGATGCAACAGAGAAGAATCTGACTACCTGATGATTTCCCACATTATCTAATTATTATTGTCACTGACCCTGAGCCTTGCATAGAAGGGGTATAGGTGGTGTCAGTACTGGTTAAGTTTCAGCACCCTGGGCAAAGTGTCCTGTTGCCCTACCCCAGGTGTGCCTCTTCCTGGGACTGTGTGAAAAGTCCCAGGGCCGTTTTTGGGGGAGTGACCATCCCTGTCCTTTGTTCTCCCCCTCTAGGAGGCCCAGGAAGCGGGAAGGGGACGCAGAGCTTGAAAATAGCTGAGCGCTTCGGCTTCGAGTACATTTCCGTGGGAGAGCTGCTCAGGAAAAAGATCCACAACACCAGCAGCAACCGCAAGTGGAGCCTCATCGCCAAAATCATCACCACGGGAGAACTGGCCCCGCAGGTACGGGCGGCGCCCCTCCCCACCCCCCTCCCGGGCTCCAGCCTCCCACTCCACCCCGGCTCCGGGGCGCCCCTCCCCGGCCGGGCCACAGCCTAAGGCCCCCTTTTCTTCCCGCAGGAAACCACCATCACGGAGATAAAGCAGAAGCTGATGCAGATGCCCGACGAGGAGGGCATCGTGATCGACGGCTTTCCGCGGGACGTGGCACAGGCAATCTCCTTCGAGGACCAGGTAAGGAAGGCGCTCTGCCGCTCCCAGGCCGGCCCTTCCGAGCTCTGGCAGGAGCCTAATGCGCTCCGCGCCCAGGCTAGCCCGCGGGCTCTCGGGGCTCCAAAACGGGCCAGCGCCAGCCCCCACCCACCCACCCGTGGGAGCCAGGGCCTCCCGCCCGCCAGAAGTCAGACGCCTTTCACCTTCCTCCCGAAACATTTCTCTGCTGATTCTTATCTCCTTGTGATAGAAAAATGGCCTCGTCGTTAAATGAGCCTCGTCCGAAATAGGGCGCCCGCCACAATTAGCCGTGTCTCAGTCACCGCGTTTCTTACTCATCAAAGGCAAGTCCTCTTATCTGAATTGTCAGAGAGAGACAGAGACAGAAACAGAGAGACAGAGACAGAGAGAGAGGCAGAGAGACAGAAAGAGATAGAGAGAGACAGAGAGAGAGAGGCAAAGAGACAGACACAGAGGCAGTGACTGAGAGAAATTTCAATTTGCAGAAACCTGTGCAACATCATATCAAAATAATAATCTTAGTAAGGGAGCTGAGGAGCCATTACTTCAGAGCCAGTCAAATGTCTGTCTTTCTTTCTTTCTTTCTTTCTTTCTTTCTTTCTTTCTTTCTTTCTTTCTTTCTTCCTTCCTTCCTTCCTTCCTTCCTTCCTTCCGTCCTTCCTTCCTTCCTTTCTTTCTTCCCTCTCTCCCTCCTTATTCTTCCCTCCCTCCCTCCCTATTCTTCCCTACCTCCCTATTCTTCCCTACCTCCCTATTCTTCCCTCCCTCCCTTCCTTCCTCCCTTTCCTTCCTTTCTTCCTTCCTTCCTTCTTTCCCTTCCTTCTTTCCTTCCTTCCTTCCTTCCTTCCTTTCTTCCTTCCTTCCTTCTTTTTTTCCGTCCTTCCTACCTTCCTTCCTTGTTTTCCTTCCTTCCTTCCTTCCTTCCTTCCTTCCTTCCTTCCTTCCTTCCTTCCTTCCTACTTTCCTTCCTTCCTTGTTTTCCTTCCTTCCTTCTTTCCCTTCCTTACTTCCTTCTTTTTCTTCCTTCCTTCCTTCTTTTTCTTCCTTCCTTCCTACCTTCCTTCCTTCCTTCCTTTCTTCCTTTCTTTTTGGTAGTAAGACCCAGATAAATGGGGTGCTGGTTTTATTTGAACTGCTTGTTTGACTGAGTTGGAGCATTTGCCCAATTCAAATTTAAGAGAGATTTAACAAAGACAACTGGAGGAGCTGAAAGGTGCCTAAGAGCTGGCCCTGGCCCTCTGGGAGCTGTCACTTACTGCTCAAAGCACCAAGAGGCAGCTGCAGCCGCCATCTTCTCCTGGCCATAAATTCTACAGATTAGAAGCTCCAGAATTCCATCAAAAGCCCATGAAATAGTGATGACTCCGGGTCTCCTGGGCCTTTATTTCTGTGTGAGAAACGGCACTGATCTGATCACGAGCTGCTTCTCTCTCCACGGATGGGGCATTGCGATCACACCTGATTTTTGTTTCTGACAACAGTCAGTGATGGGTCTAATTTGTATTATAGGCACTACAAACAAGGCTTCACATGCAATGTCCATGTCAAGGATCTTGCCTTTCAGCAGCAAAGCATAAATAACAGAGTTTTTCATCTCTGAGGCCATAATGAGAGCTTCTGTTCTTCATGTCCCGAGCCCCATGCTATTAGCAGAGACTTTAACATCTCACTGGAGCATCATGGGTGCGGGCCATTTACCAGGGCAAGTTACGCCCAGCAGTACCCTACATCTTCTGTGGCTCTTGTTCACATTCTCCCATAAATCCCCAGGGAAAGCTCTGGGCTTTGATAATGGGGCAAGGGATCCACCCGCTACTCTTCCTTCACTGCTGCGTCCGGCCCTCCTCCTGCCCTGTCTTTTCTTGTGTTGTCTCTGGTATACAGCAGCCAGCTACACACCTGGCTCAGGGGAGGCCAAATGCCATCTAAACAGATGAACGAACCAGGCAAAGGGCCACGAACCAGAGAAAGTTCCAAGCCGGCCAGCATGGACTCTCCTGGGGCTGCAGCCCCTGGCCCAGCTCCTCCCGGGCACAGTGTAGGGCCCCGGGCCAGTCCTCCTGGTTGCTCCTGAGAGAAGCTGGGGAAGCGTCTGTCTCCCCCTCTCTTGGGAGGGGCTTCTCCACCTCCTTCATGCCTCCACTGCTCTCGATTTGCTCCAGCTCACCCATTCTTCTTGTCCAATTGTCTCTTCTCAATGTCAGAGGCATCCTGGGCAATCTTCCTCAGGTCATTCATAAGCTTCCTCAGGCACCAGAGATTTCCCCAAAAAAAAGACTGATAGAAAATGGCCCATTTCTCTTCGTTCCACGTCAAAGACTTTTGGCAGAGTTAAAATGTGAGTTACTCACACACATACAAAAGGAAGCTTGATAAGGCGGGGTCAGGCTGAGGGAGGGGGACGCCCTCAGGGGGGCCTGCTGTCAGATCAGGAGAGAAAAGCAGCATGGGGGCTGGGCCATCCCCCCGGGGAGGTCTTGAGGGAGCTCAGTCCAAGAGGGAGGGAACTTGTGGGGTGCAAGAGCTTGGCGGATGGAGGAAGCCCCCGGGAGTGCACGGCTCCAGCGTGATGGCCAGTGCCTGAGAGCCAGAATCCAACCCAGAAGGGGCTGAAGCGAGTGCAGTTCGCAGGTCTTTGAATAGACGTTGTTATACTTTCTCCCAAAGGAGCCACCTTGTCAGCCCAGGCCGGAGCTCACGGCCACGGGCATCTTTCCTGAGAGCACAGGAGAAACCTGTGGGAGCTCCCCCGGGAGCGAGCCTCAGACCTCGGACTCTGCCATTTCACTCCATCTCAGGATTAGCCATCTAGAATCAGGCAAAGAAGCAATCCCAGGACAGGCAGCCGAAAGCCTGGCTCCGTCTCCCCTGTTTGAGCCTCCCTGCCCTGGCTGTCACCTGGGAGTTATTGCCATGTGGCCAGAGAGGGCAAAGAGTAACCAGTCCTGCCTTCTGCTCACCCGCTGCCCCAGCAAGATACTGCAAGGGTACCCCCGTGCTCTGTGCAGAGACAAGAGTCCTTTGGGTGGGAGGGCCCTCTTCTTCAGGGGCCCCTCAGAGACCCGGAAGGCGATTGCGCCATCTGCCCAGAGTGCCTAAGAGCTGGGCTCAGGGGAACTTGGCAGAGCGGCTCTGTGCACATCTGCCATTTGCCAGGAGAATGGAGGCTCCTTGAGGGCAGCAACTGTTCCTCCTCTGGGGTTTTGCACCCGAGCTCCCAGGGCAGTGCCTCAAATAGAGCGAATGAGCCCAAACCCCACTCCCTCGCTGGCTACCTGTGTGACTGCGAGCCAGTCATTGGGAAATGAAGCAATAATGCCCCCTGTGCCCGCTCCCAGATGCAAGAAAATGTAAAGTGTCTGACAGAGCTCAGCATGTGAACCAGGGCTAGGTGTCGGTCCGGCCAGCAAAGGTCGCACGGCTCCCTTCGCTCTCTGGGCAGTGCTTTTCTGACAGACTCGGACAACCTCTTAATGACCTGCCACCTTTATTGAGCCTCGCTTTGGTCAATTTGCCAGGAAGTCAGAAGCAAAAATGGCTCAATGGACACCAAGGAAAGGCTTCATTCGGAAGTGGATCGGGCACGCCCCCAAAGCTGCGTGTACCTCGGGAAGGACACAGCTGCGAGAAACCCAGCAGGAGGTTGTGAGGCAGCTCACGGGGCTGGGGATGCAAGGATTAAACACCTGCACACCCACACATATATTCAATAAGATACTAAAGCAGGGGTCATCAAGACAACAGCTCTCCCCATAAATTTGAGGCACACGTGTGTGTCACAGGGGGCTTGGAGGTGGGGAAACGAGTAGGAAAATTCACGTTGGCGAGCAGTTCAGGACTCCAGCCTATACGCCAGAACGGTCTCTTTTAGGGCACAGCTCGGAGTATCCCTCTCCTCCTCATCTCCTGAACTTCTCTCTATTGTGGAGGGAAAGTTCTTATCTATTATTCTCAGGCCATGGAAGTAGTAATAAACTAACAAGAACCGATTTCGTAGCCACCTTAAACTCTGGCTCTGCAGATCTTCCCAGGTTGCTCTAAAAGTTTCAAGGGTTTTCTCCCTTGAGCCATGAAGGGCAGAAAAGGTCAACATAGGAAGTCCTCTGAAGAATTCCTTTCACCCTCAAGCTGGCAGCAGAAAACAAGACAGCCCTGCCTCCGCTCTTCAGCCAGGGTGGAGGACTTTCCTTTCCTCCAATAAGCCCCTTCAAACAGTAGAACTTTATTCCAATCAGATCAGCTCCCCACATCCATAGTCATCCTTCCCTCTCGGCTCTCAGCTCCAGCTCCAAGACTCCTGGCTTCTGGATCCATTTCTCTGATCTTTTTCCTGTATTTTGTTTCTTTGAGCCCTAACTCTTGCTGCAGCTTATTATTTGCTGCCTTCTAATGACTCACATTAGTGTCTTTTCATGAGTAGCGCACTCTTATTTAGATGGAAAAACCCCAAATCTACACTTTGGTCACATATAACACGAAAATATATTGTACAATATCTCTTGCCCCAAAACAGGTCTTTCACTTGGAGTTTCTAGCAATCAGCTCCCAAAATCCTGAAAGTTATTATATTCAAGTTAGATGTTGAGAAAAATGCTCTGCAGCCCTTGGTATTTACAGTTGCCTTAGAGAGAGGTTGTCCTCTTGCTGGTCGTCTCAGAATTTTTACTTGAATTTTTTTTTCTCTTAATTCCACAAAAAAATTCTTTTTTCTGTCCCTCCTAGCAAATAAAATCTCCAGCTAAGAAAAAGACACCACCTTATGTCTGGATTAACTGAGGCAAGCAGGAGGGCAGTTTAAACAATGATAATAGTGAACAAGAAAACAACTTCGAAATCAATGGAGAGAATATCTTGACTTTCAGAAAACTTAGGGACAACCAAAGCTCCCCATGTCTTGTCAGAAAAGCAGGCGTATGGTGGCGCAGAACGAGACTTACATTTTTAGACAGGACCAACATATGTTTTATTTTGCTTAACTGTGCTTGTTTGTTAAAAGGGAGGTTTGGGGGGTTTGTTTTTGTTTTTTATGGAATACAAAATTGTGAGGAGAGAAGGAAAGTGGAAAGCGGGGTGGTAACAACAACAAAAAAGGAAAAGCTCAGCAATGAAAAAATTATAAAAGAAAGGAAAGGAAGTTCAGAAAAGTACCCAGACAAGCAGGGCACTATTGGTACTTGTGTGGTAAAAAGGAGTCTATAAAAAACAAGCTGTATGGAATTTGGGATTTGTAGTTTCACCCGCTTCTTTTTTTGAATATGCAAATGTTGGTTGATGTTTGTCAAGTTTATATTTAAAAAAGAAAAATATCTTCAAGATATTTAACCACAAAGAAAAGCAAAATAATGTCCTTCCTCAGGAGACTTGCTCTCTTGCTGAGGAAGGGTAAATAGAACACATAGTGGAGTAGCTGCTCTAGGAGAAGTGGGATAGACAGGCAACATGTAGTCAAGGAGGGAGGGACCACATCCAATGGTCATGACAAGGGAAGCCATAGAGGAAGATGAAGGGCTCTGTGTGTGTTTGTTTGGGGTGAGTGGGAATTACAGTTCAAAACTGTGGAATGATGGGCTGAGAAGGCAGGAAAATTTTAGGACAAGGCCGGAGTAGGGAAACTGAAAAGAAGCAGTAAGAAATGAGACTTGATTGTGGAGGGTCTCAAAAGCCAGGCCCAGCAATGAGACTTGTCCCAGGGAGCCACTGACTATTTCTGAGCGAGGGAATAACTTAAGTGGACCCAAGCATGTGAGTGCTGATTGTAAAGACTGAGACATGGACAAGAAGTGAGGCTCTGAACCAGTGGGGGCAGGGAGACCATGATGTTTTACCCCAAAGTTGTCACCAGGCTAAAATGTAAACCGCTCTGCTCTTTCTGGTGTGGGGATCTCCCTCCCCCAGGGCAGGTTTCAGTGCATCACCAGCTGAGAGATAACAATTTGCTCAGTTCTGAGTCAACATTTGAGGCTGGGCTCTACTCTCCACCAAGACTAGCTCTCAATCTGGAAAATAAATCAGAAGTGATTGGGGGAAGATTGGGGGCTTATCCTTGAGTATGGGAGCGGGAAAGAGCCAGAGTAAGAGGGTCTGGTCTCAGATTCTGCCTCTGACACCTCCTCTGTGGCCCTAATAAGTAATCTCTTCTTAAGCATTCTTTATTTTATCATTTCTTCCTAATTATTAAAACTGGGGGACTGAGGTGAGGGGGGAGAGGTCTCTTCCAACCCCCAAGCCCTGCCCCAGAGAGCTGCTCCTGTAACTTTAGGCTTAAAGGGGGTGGCTCCTGGACATGGCAGATGGAAGCCCCTCCCCCGTCCGAGTCCGCACTCCCCCAGCCCGGATAATGAATTCCCAATCTGCATTTCTTGTCATTTAGGATGTCAGAGTGCAAGGCTGCCACTATAACCCTTTAACATGTGCTTCTTTGAAGGAGAAAGTGTAAAAAGCCGGTTGAATTTAATAAGCTGTTGGGTGCTTCTAGCTGAGCTCCATTTGGAGCCTTTTAAGGGGAAAAAGGGGATCATTTGGGAATTTCAGAGTTTAGGAGGGTGCTGGCAACTCATCCACAAACAAGAAGTTGTCCCAGGAGGGCGGGCCCTCCTCTCCCTCCCCCGGCGGCCCCTCATTGTTTTGCTGTTTGGAGATATCGGAGACGGCCTCTTTTCGGAGCTGACTCACGAGCTGAGTTGTTCTGCCCTCGAAGGGCTGACTAACTCCTTAAAAGGTCTCTTTGAAAGAGCCGGGATGCAGGTGGTTGCTGTTCAATCATCTTTAGTCATGTCTGACTATGACCCATTTGTGGTCTTCCTGGTAAAGACACATTTCTTTCTCCAGTTCATTTTATAAATGAGGAAACAGGCAAACAGGAAGAAGCGACTTGTCACACAGCTAGAAGTGTCTGAGATCAGATTTGCACTCAAGAAGATAAGTCCTCTGGATTCTACCACCTGGCACCCCAAGCGGCCCTGGATTCATGTGATGTAGCCGATGAAGGAGAGTGTTCAATGTCCACTAGGAGCTATATGATCCTGGGCTAGTCATTTCACCTCTTTGAGCCTCAGTTATGGGCAAATTAATGAAGAATTGGCCTCCCAGGGAAGAAAGAGGGAGAAACTTGCCTTTTGTCCGCTGACGTAATGTGTCCAGGGTGCGAGGAGGGCCCCTCAATCCTCCACTCCCAGCCTCAACGTGGAAGTCTGAAGACCTAGGCGGTCCCTCGAAGGCCTGGGAGACTGGTCAGAAGGGTAGGGGCTGGGGCCGCCTACTGATGGCAGATTGGTTGGTCCGTCTTCGGAGACTGCCGCGAGATTCAGACGTGGTCTGTAAAGAGTTTGGCGGATTGTCAAGCAGCGCCACAATGACCGTGATTTCTGCTAACGGACAAGTCCAGGCCACAGCGGTGAGCACAGCAGATGCCGGCAACACGGGGCCTTCCAGAGAGAAAAGGGCATCGTGGGAATTGTCCTCGGTGTTTCCTGCCTTTTCCGTGAGTGCAATCAAGGCTACCTTTCGCCTGAGATGCCCGACTCGTTGGGTGAGCTCGAGTTTATTTACCCCCCTTGGTGGGCTTGGAGAGGGAGCCGTATTGGGAGGTTTCCAAGGAGAACTCTGCCCGAGAGGGGAGGAGCCAAGGGGGGTTTCCTCCAAGCTGATTCTGGCCCAGAAGCCCTGACTGTGCTACGCCACAGTCACTGGGCAGATACTGGGCCTTAGGCCTGTGTTCACACATGAGCATGTGTAGACCTATGGCTGGATGTGGAGAGCTTCAAAAGATACTGCCGGTGAGCGAGCAGAGAGCTTCCTGGTCCTGCAGATTCTGCGAGGGGATGACAAGCTGTGGTTGCTCCTCGGGTGCTAGACTATGGGCTAAAAGAGTCTCCTGGCTCTCCTTTTCTGGAGACCTACAGAATCTCAGCATTACCACTGAGAAGGCGTTCAAAACACAACCTAGAGGAAAGCAAAGGGGCTGGCCAGAGCCCAGAGTGTTGGGCCCGGATCAGCTCAGGTCAGCAGCGTAATAATAGTGACCCTTCATAGAAAACTGCCCGACAGATGCTCAGAAGGTCACCCAACCAAGGGCAAGCCCGGAGAACGCAAGGAGCCTAGGAGACAGCCCTGACGTCCGAAGGAACCAGGCCTGGGAACAACAAAAACGGCCTTTGAAAATTTGAATATTGAGGGAGTTCAGAGCTGAATAAGGAAGAGATGAGTAGAGCAGAGTGGGTTGTGGCAAGAGAAAACTGGAAAGGAAAAATCTCTGATTCCTCTTTGGCTCAGTCTTCAGTAAGGAGAATGTTCTTTAGACAAGAGGGAATGGAGGATAATAAAAAGACCCAGGTCCTTTCAACAAAGCGGGCATCTTAGGTGGAAAACGACACCCGGGTGAAGCCTGGAGTTGGCCACACAATGTCCCGCTTTCCAAAAGGCAGAGACTGGAAAACTACAGACCAGTTAGGACGATGTCAGTTGCTGACAAGATCAAAGAACACAGTATTTAAAAGACAATTTTAAGCGCCTTGATGAAAGCGCAATAAAGGCCATTGAAGGTTCACCATGAATCAGACCAGTCTAGCCCCATTTCCCTTTTTGGTGGTGTGACGAGGCTGGCGGATGAAAGGGAGGCCGGAGAAAAGGTGGGTGTGGACTTCAGGAAGCCTCTCTGCGATCTTCTGCCAACATTGAAAAGCACGCCCAGGCTCATCACAAATTAGGTGGCCTCCAAGCCACTCTCAAAGGCTGAAGAGAATGTGCCGTTGTCATCCTAATGACGTCCTGAAAGACCCAGTTTTTGGATGAAGAGAGAAAGCGTGGGTATGACTTTTTCTGGTGGGGAGGAAACTAACTCAGAAGGAAGAGCCAATACTTTGGGCATTAGATTAAGAAAGATTGTGGCCATCCAGAGGGATGGGCTGAAAGCTGGACACATGACAACTTCTAAAGATTGGTCCAGAAAGGAGGATGGGATGGGGAAGCCCGGACTTGGCAGGGATGTTTTGAGGTTTTACGGGAGCACAGTATAATTATAAGTGCCTCCCTTCGGGGGTAGTATTTAACTAGAGGCTGGATGATCCTTTACCCAGGATGGCATCAGAAGCTCCTGACACACCAGACGCAATGATCTCCCCAAGATCCTTTGCAGCTTCCTGAGCCTGGGGTTGACTAGATGCTTTGAATATTTTTTGCAGCTTTCTTGGGGGCAGAAGGCGAGGAGCCGGGTCAATTAAAGATGCGATGGAAAAGCAGTGACCTTATTCTCTTTCTGGCTGTTTAATCCAAGTCAAATAGCAAATTGATTTGGACAATGTTTAGCCATTTTATTTGCCTATGGTAAGGAAGGAAAAGCTATTAGAGCTAAATAAATGAGATTGTTCTTAGCTTGATTATTTTAATACCCAAGATTAAGACGTGTGCCCAGGTTTCCTAGGAGCTCCTTACTCAGGAGTTTATTGCAATTAGTTTGGTAATAAATTTTAAATGGCAAGCTTAACTCAAAAGGTTACACAATATCACTGCAGTTTCTCTGAGACGTTGAAGATTGCCAGAGCTGTGAGTCAATGTAACCAAAAGGTATCAAAGGCCCTGAGATAAGCCTTAAGGAGACAAGAAAAGAAACAAAGAAAAAGTTCCCATGTTGAAAGAATGAGTGTCTGCAATAGAGAAATCGCTAAGTACAAAGCACATGGCTCAGGAGCTCCCTCTGGCTCGGCCAGCTGCTGACATCTGGACCTGAGGACTTCCAAGGACGGCCTCCTCCCGTGGTAATGACACTTCTTGTAGCAGCCAAATACTGCTGGAGAAAGTCCCCAGATCACATGGACTGGGACCAAGTCCTTCCATTTAACCCTCAGTTTTGTCTTTACCTCTGGTACCTCTTATTCCAACCACCTCCCTCCTGCACTGTACTCCCCCAGCCCGTCCCTCTCAGCAGATACCCACTCAGCTCTCATTTGAGAGCTCCCTCCCTTCTGGCCCCGTGGTCCCCACTTCTGCCTCTTCCCCTGGCCCCACCTTTGCTTCCCACTCCGAGGACAAAGCTGCCCCCTCCTAGACCAGTCTGGCCTTAACTTGGGCCCTTGAACCCATCCCCTTCCTACCTTGGGAGAATGTTTCTTGGCCAACCCTCTCAATAGCCAACCCATCTTCAGTCCCTTCCCTACTGGGCCATCCATCCTGCCCTGTCCTGCCCTTAATCTTGCTGTCCCTCACAATAGCTTTCTCTCTCCTCACTTCCACTGCCGTACTGCTGGAAAGATCTGTCTATACTCAGCCCCACTTCCCTGAAACTCTTTGCAATCCAGCTTCTGGTCTGGTGACTTGGCTGAAGCTGATGACTCAGAGGTCCTCAATGGTCACTTAGCTGCCAAGCCTGGGGCCTGTTCTGGGGACTCACCTTCCTGGACCTTTCCACAGCCCCCATCACCATCCTTCTGTGGCTTCCAAATATGGCTTCCCTCCTATGTGACTTTCTCTCAGACTTCTGCCCTGCATCGTCTCCCTGCTGTCTCTGAGGTGTGAGCATCTTCCCAAGCCTCTAGGATTTCTTTTCCTGCTGCAGTCTTTCTTGGTGACCTTGTGGACTCTGGCAGTTTTAATGATTATCTCTATAAGGATGGACCCCAAGTCTAATTTAGGGCTACATCCCTCCCATGCTCATTAGACATCTCCATCTGGAGGGTCCCAAATTGAGCTCCCCGTACCCCAACACTCCTCCCAATCTTATTCCTGTTAGCCTCCACCCCCCATGCTCCCAGTCATCTCAACTTGAACCTTCAAGTCATACTGACTCTTTCCTCTCCTCCATATCCAGTCACTCTCTTAAGTCCTTCTCCATTTTGCTTCTATCTCTTCTCTGCTTCCATCTGCTTGACTTTCCAATGGGCCCTTTCACATAAGCTACCAAAATAACCTTAGTAAAGCATGGGCCTGACCATCTTACCCTGCTCACAATTATCGGGAGCCACCTTTTGTCAATGGGATGAAATGGAATCTCGTTAGCTTAGAATTTCCAGCCATCCCCAACCTGGCTTTAGTGATTCCACTCATCCTCCTCCTTCTAGATTTTAGCCAGTGACGATTGCTGATCATCCCTCAGACTCGACATGCTATCCACAGTCACACAGGGCTTGGAGCCCAGCTCTCTGGTGCCTTCCCCAGTCCTTCCAGGGACAGACTTCTCCCCATGGACATCATTACACCCGATGACATCATATGTTTATCTGTGCACACTGTGTGTTCCTTCCAGCAGAGTAAAAGCTTACTGTGGGCAAGAACTGGAGCATTTTTCCATCTGTGTATCCCCAGTGTTCACCATAATATCCCACACATTTGTTTTTGGCCAAACCTATGACTTTCTTGCTGCAGAAGACGTGTCAACATATGGGCCTGTGAGCCATATTGCAGACTGATGAAAAGTACTTGAGAAATATTTAATAGGATACTTAAATATTTAGCACAATAAATAAAAACAGGATAGAACATAGATAATGTGAGTGGCTGCCCCAAATGTGAATGACAGGGATCCTTCTACTCATTGTAGTGACCCTGGAGGATGATGTTCCTCTAAGAAAATTTCCTCCACAAATGCAGATGTGCCCTGAGAACCAGAACTCTAAAAGGTCCCATCCTCCCAGGACTTCTCCAAGGCCTTCTCTTTATCCCTTAGGCCACACCTCTGACACCAGAGACCATTGATCAAGGTTGGTTAAATTGAATTGGATAGTTTCTCCAAATTACAAATTCCTGGCAGACACACATTGTCGGATTTTTCTTTGCATTTTTCACTACTTTGCACACAGTAGGTCCTCAATTTTTAAAAGAATGTCTATTTTTGACTGAACTAAGTATACATGACTTTGTTCCCAAGAGTAGCTATGAGGAAGCTTTCCCATTTTTAAAAATCCTTTTCTGGTTGTTGATGCTGACTCACTCCAACACATATTGCTGAGCTTCCTTAATTTCCAAGCCCAATTTCCTTAACGTCTATAAGAGAAAAGGCCAGATCCTTGAGAAAATGCAGACTCGACTGCAGTCTTAGTCTCCTAGGTAGTTGCTAAAATATAAATCCCAATTAAAAGGGTTGTTATTTTCTGAGGGTCTGAAATGCTCTTCTCATCAGGTTCAGCAAAGAGTAGCCTCTGAACGCATAGTGGGATATAACCTATGGGAAAAAAATCTAACGGAAAATGTAGAAGCTGAACTTAGAAAATGGACAAATTAGAGAGGGGGATTAGTCAGGGTATAATTCTTCACTTTGAGGAATCCCCATCACAGGTTTTTTTTTTTTAATCAGATGCTTTTTATTGAGGGTCTAAGGACTTCTTTGGGGTTTAAGAATAAATTTCAGGAGGTTTGAAAAATATGGATAAAAAAGGAAAAGAAAAACCCCTTTTCCCCCACTAACTTTTGGTTTCCTTTGCAATCCTTCAGATATGATTTTATGCATTTAAAAACATTATTCTAAGACAGGAATCCAAGGGGGTTACTGGGCTGTCTGCCCAAGGGGTCCGTGGCACATAAAAAGATTAAAAACACCATTTTAAATCTACTACTTGTGCAATTCCCATTGCTGAGAAAAAATTTCTTAAAATATTGATTTGTATGAAGAAGACTGATTAAATATAAAGGTACATTCATAAGATAGAATAACAGAGAAATAGTGATTTATCAGGGATGGATTCTCTCTGACTTCCATCAAAGACATTGAGCAAGACAAGAAAATCACAGTAAGACCTCTTTAACTTTATATTTACAAATAAACAGATTTACTTGTGGTTGGAAAGTGCTTCACCTATATCATCTCATTTAATCATCACAACAGCCTTGGGGGGGCAGGTGCCACCGATGTTAGCACACCCACTTGGGGGAGGGAGCTCCTGAAACTTCCACCTATTGTTTCCAAGACTTTGCTTTGAGACCAAGAAGGATTAGTCTATGCTTCTTCCACACGACTGACCTTCAGATACATGAAGGCAGTCACCATATCCTTCCTAGGTCTTTTCTTTTTCAAACCCATACTTCCTTAAAGCGATCCTCAGAGAGCACAAATCTATATGGACTACTTGTGTCTCATCCATGGCAGGGTTTTCCAAGCCCGTATTGGTCTAAACAATCACAGTCAGACACACTGGACCTTGACCCTAGCACAGTGATATTGTTCAGTCCTCTTCCAGCATGGGGACAGCAGCCAACCAATGGAGCAGGAGTATGGGTTCCTTCACCTGCCCCATTTTTGTCTGGAGAACCATTCATCTCCACAAAGCCAAGGTGAAAGGCCTAAATATTCATTTATGATCCTCACATTTTGGGCTTCTCCTTCCAGTGTCCAAAACATCAATCTACTGGACAACTGAGAAAGTTTTTAAAGTGACCCCTGGGTGCACCCATGATTTAGCGACAGCAGACCCAGAATTGATTGTCAGAATGGCTCATGGGAGGTAAGAGAAAAGCTGCCATTGGAAGCTGGCTCCCAGACCCCAGATAGTTTGTGAGCATGACACAGAGTAGAAGTTCTTAACTTCTTTTTTGTGTTTCATCAATACCTCTGGCACACTGGTGATGCCAAATGGCTCTCCACTTAGAATTATGTTTATTGCCTGTGTTCATGATCAAAGGAAGTGCTAGATTTCAGTTCAAGGTCAGTGTAATAAAGATGCAGTTTTTCCCCACCACATTCAGGGACCCTCTGAAATCTTGCTGTGGACCCAATCTGTGGGCCCCAGTTAAGAATGCCCAGTCCAGAAGAACAATTAAACAATTTCACTGAATCAATGCTTTCTACCCATCCATTATGCGTGATGTGCTATGGCAGATACCAGAGACCCAAAGTAGAAATGAGATAGAAATAAGTCTTTAAGGATCTTACAATCTAATCGAATGTAGAAGATACAGACACAAATACCGATGCCATGAACTTGAAAACAATGCAAAAGTAAGATCCATAAATGTGCTGGGAGAAATCAGGAGAAAGAGCAATCTTTTCCAACTGATTAAGGAAGGCTTCATGGAAGAAGGGGCTTTTCAGAGGGACTTCAAGAAATCAAAAGGGAAGAGAGACCCTGGAGGAAATCCATCCCAGAATGGATGGAGCAGAAGCTGGGGAACAGTCCATTTTCTAGGATGAAGTGAAGTGATGTATTAAAGTGATATGAAATAAGTCTAGAAAAATGGGCTGCATCCAGGTTGTGGAGAGCATCAAGTGGTGGGCAAGTAAGTGTTGGTGCTTGGGCAATGAGAAGTCAGGCTTTTAAGTCTGGAAGAAGAGACCAGAGCAACTCATTAAAGGAGGCCTTTGGAGAGTGAGATAGCAAACACTGGAGATCAACCAGTCCAGTCGAGAGGTCCAACCCAGGCTGGAGGCTGTGCCAGAGGAATCTAGAGATGCTGGGGAGATGACGGGAATAATGAGACTGAGCAGATAACCAAATGTGGGGTAGTGAGGAAGCCGAACAACCCAGAGATGACTGATCACAGCATCTCGGACTCTGGGCTAGTATGGGAGTCCATTCTAAGCTCTCTGACTGCATTTCTGTGACTCGCGCCTAAGTGCTACAGGATAATTTGTGTCCTGCCGCCTAATCTCTTGGTGGGCCTTCTCAAAGCAATTGGGACTTTTTCCTGCATTATGTCTCACTGTTTTATGAAAAGATTCTGCTCATTCTCTTCCACCACCCTTCTCCACAAATCTGTATAAACAAATTTATATTTTAATGTTGCCCTTGGTTACAAGGCTCTATTGGGCAAGTCAAGTGCTTACAAACTAGTGCCTTTTGATTTCCTCCTTATGTTGCTGATTTTATATCAGTCGAACTTCCATATTGATCATCACTGCTAATAATGTCCTTCCTGTGTCCACCTCCAATTTTCTTAATGTCGGTAAACTATTTCAATATGTCAGGTTAGAGGGCTTCAATTGCAGACCATATCCTTTCTTTGCCTTTCTTTTTCTCCCTTGGATTGGGCTCGCTGGCTTCCCTGAGTGTACGGAGCCAGCTGGTCAGCAAGTACTCTCACATCAGTAGTGGATTCTTTTCTGGCTCGGTTATTATCAATCCTATTTTCTCTGGGGGTGCTCGGTGCTTGCAGTGTCTAGTGTCGTCTGTTTCTTCTCTCAAAGAATGTATTATGCAGACATGAGGCTCGCTACCAGCCTTTCACCTCCTCAGGCCTTGCTCCCAAATCATATTTTCTATCATTTCTTTTGCCATTTGCATATTTTACTTCTACTTTGCTTAGAAATCGCCAAGTTTGGAAGCACATATTGATTTAATTTGAAAGGTCTCATCGAGTTTGGGGTAGAATTTCTCTACCTCGGCAACAGGACTGACAGACTGCCATTGTTTTCATGATTGTCTTTTTGCAAACACTTACCTTGAGTATCAAAAAGGGAGAGCCCCCAATATCCCATGAAATGAGATCTCCAGCTGTCTTTGGACACACGGTGAAGTCATCCCACAATCCCTTTCTTTGCCACTCCAGAGAAAACCTGTGAACCATTGTTGGTTTTGCAGAACTTCCCCCTTTTCTCTGATTTTATTTATATCAAGAACATCAAAGTTGCTCTAATTCAGTCCCTCCAGCATTATGCTCCCTTTGAAGGCATAAGTCAAGGACCTCATACTTAGGATACCAATAGCAAGCTGATATTTGTGGGTTGATGTGGTTCTTAGGGTGCCACTTTTTTCTCCATTTGGCCACAAGTTTTAAAAGGTGGGTTGTCACCATTGGGAAAATGTAATCAACAGGGCACTAGGATTGTGGTCACAAAGACTTGAGTTCAAATCCTACCTCTGTCACTGGCTAGGTATGGGATACTCTGAGACTCGGTTTCTTTATTTGTAAAGAGAAGTGTTTGAAAACAGAGCCTCTATAATTTCTTCTGGCTTAAGATGCTATAACTCTAGAAAAGGGACAACAGTCATTTGGGTAAATCAGTTCTAAGATGTTTGCTAAAGAACATCCTTCTTTGTACTCCCTTCATGAATTTGGAAGAGAGGTCTTGTGCCATACTGGATCATGGAGTCAGAAAGGCCTGCATTCAAATCCTGCCTTGGCACCTAGTGGCACAGTCACTTAAACTCTTGGGGCCCCAGGGAATTCTTCAAGATTGTAAATTACAGACAAGTTGCCAGTCTCCAACAGAAGAACATTTGCAGGTGGGGAGTTCCCCACAGCAGTCCATAACAGCTTCCTCTCAGGTATGTCCTTCCTCAGTTATTCTCTACAAATTTCCCTCTACATTAAGTCTTCATGTGGGCTATCCCAGATGTGGGGCCACAAACTGGAACCCATGAGTCATTGTTTCTATTGCCTGCCCCTAAAATCTATAATTTCCTCAAGTTGGGAGATAACAAATGATCCAAGTTCTCTGATCAGCCCGACATGTGTATGCTTATGGGTAAAGAGGGTTTTGACCTGTTCCTCTTCATCTCAAATGGGAAACTGAATATGTATGGGGAAATTAAGATACACACTGAATAGGAAATCTTTCTAAAAGTGACATTGCTAAACATAGCTACAAATCATTGAGTGAAAAGCCATCATCTTCTCTTTAAATCTTTGAAAAATCTTTCAGAATGTTCTGGGCAAACAGAATAAACAGCTGCTGAATGAACACATTGACCAAGTGACCACTGGCCCCAAATGACTGCGATTCCAGTCTCTCTTCATTTCTATTACATCCTATTAGGAAACTCGTTCTTGTGTCCATTTAATACTCCCATTTCAGTCACCCAAATATATTTTCCTTGAAGTATAGAATATAAAAATAGAGATTGTTTTCTTTGAATGGGGGGGGAAGGGCTGTGTATGGAAATTTCAGCATTTACAGAGGCTTTTCTGCTTAGTCACGCTAGATACTATGGAATTTCCCGAAATGAGGAGACAATGAAACACTCAATTACTAACCTAAAAATAAGCAGCAACGTGACAGCAGTGTCCTAGGCCCTGGTAGGCTGCTAGGTCAGGGAAGGCACTGAAGTGAAAAGAAGGGAGTAGCTGTCATGTTTAACCCCAAAGGCTCTCAGAACTAGGGCCAGCAGGAATCATAGTGAGGCTGGTTTTCGAGAAGCCTTCCAGCCCTTCAAGGACTCTGAAAATACCTGCTGTAGTCCTGGGAGGAGGAGCTCAACAGCCCATGAATTTTCCGAGTCAGGAGAGAGGTCCAAGACAAGATAATGAAATCTTGGCCCTTGGAAAGGTTTCTTTCTGCCTACAGACACAGCTCAGCAGAGCAAGCTGGGTCACGGCAGATATGTTCCTACTGATCCCTGACAGGGGTCACCCGGTCTTTGTTTGGAGTCTTCCACGGAAGGGGACCCCACTGGAGCCTGAGGCAGCCCCTTCTTCCCTGGGAGGGCTCTAATCAAAGCAATTCAACATTAAATATTATGGAAAAATATCACCCCTTCTAACATTACTTGTACAAGATAACATTAAATAGATTATAATGGTATTAATAACAACTAATACTTATTTGATACTTTAAGGTTTGCCAAATGCTTTATTATTCTCATATAAGCAAAGTGAGAGTTACCAGAGGGATGAGCTGTGTGCTCCACCGATACCCAAGGGCCCTGGCTAGTGAAGCTGAGGAAAGTCTGTCCCCCTCCCCTCCGCGCTGCTGACAGGTGGAGGGTCTGTGAGGGACTGTGGGCAAGGATCACCTTGTACAGGACCAGAGGGTGTGAATATGATCAGCATCACTGAAGGGAGAATCCCCTTTGGTGAAGTCCCAGATTCATTCAAAGTGTTTCAAAATGTAGGCACTTCTGAACATTGTTGTGTAAATGTAGCTACAAAGAACCGGGAGTAGAGAATTCATCGAGAGGCTCTCCTTGAAATGCCCAGACCAACATCATCACTAGCATTTATATAGCACTTTAAATTTTATGAAGTACTTTATATATGTGATCTGTGAGGTAGGTGCTACTATGAAATCCATTTCATAGATAAGGAAACTGAGGCTGCCAGTTAAGTGAATTTTCCCCCAGGGTCATATAGTAAATGTGTGAGCAGGGATTTTGTAATGGGCTGAAGCTCTTGAAGTTTCTCCTTGCACTGAGGTCCCAAGCATTTGAGGCTAATTAGCAATTGGACAATACTCTATTAATATATGCTTGGAGAAAGAATGGCCCCGCCCACTCTCTGTGCAAGTTTGATATGTTGTATAGGATATTGTGTAGTGGATTTGGTGGGTGGAGTGTGAGAGCCAGAGGTACTGCTGGCCGGATTCATGTCATGATTGCGTTCATTCGTATCACCATTCCCCTTCACCTCTACAAAGAATAAAGATCAAGGATTTTCCCTTATTCTGACTCCAGCTGATTTTAATATGCTCTGGGTGCTAAACACAGCCATCACAGATCCAACTTGAAATCCAGTATTGTATCCATCAAGCTACCGTGGCCAACTTGGTTTCGATCCTCTCTGAGCTTTGAAGGACTCATTGTTTACTCCCAGCTGAGTAGGACCTTCATCTGTAGCTTGCTCACTAACTGTGGATGTCTGCCCCTTCCTCTCTTGGCTCTGTTCTGGGCACCTTCTTTTTTGTCTCCACACACCCCTCTCTCTGAGCCATCTTCTCAACTTCCATGGGTTCGATTCACATCTCTATGTAAGTAAGCCCCAGATTTCCTCATCCACGCCCAGTCTTTCTCCTAATTCAACACCATCAGCACCTTTTGGACACTTGGAACCAGTCATCTGGTAGACATTTCAAAGGCTACAATCCAAAATAGAGATTGCTGTCTCCCCCTTCCGGCCTTCCCCATTGCCATCAAGGGTGTAGCTAGCATCTTTGACCCCTCAGCTTCACTCATTTTATTCACCAGTTCTCAAACCTCGCCACTACCTTGCAGATGACTCTTGGATTGGTCCCGATGCCCAGGTTGACGCTCTCCCCAGCACACCATGCTATTTCTGTGCCTGAGGAGCCCTTCTGAAACACTTCCTTCTGTCCCTCAAGCTACTGCCCACCCTCCCTTTCACAGCTAGACTCCAGCCTCCATTTCCTCACCACAAACTCCCTTCTTACTGTGGCCATCTGGCCTCCACTTTGGGCCCTCCAGGGAAACTGCGCTGTCCAAGGAAACCAGGGGAACTGCGCTGTCCAAGGTAGCCAGGGAAACTGCGCTGTCCAAGGTAGCCAGGGAAACTGCTCTGTCCAAGGTAACCAGGGAAACTGCTCTGTCCAAGGTAAACAGGGGAAACTGCGCTGTCCACGGTAACCAGGGGAAACTGCGCTATACAAAGTAACTAGGATCTTCTTGCGGTTGAGGAGGGAGGAGCGTTTTCTCAGGTCTTCTTCTGCAACACTTGAATCTCTGGATTGTTTTGTCCTCCCCCACACCCTCTCTTCTCCTTGAGCTTCCCCTGATAGAGTCTCAGGCAGCTCCTTCTTAGGACCACTGGGAGTTTTGCCTATATTTGGGGTTTACAGAGTTGAGGCCGTCACTTTTTCTGTGGACTACTGGCTTGGGTTTTGTGATCTGGGAACTTTGTGTTTCAAGTGCTATTCTTTCTGCATTATAGCTCCTCTTTGTGGCATCTTACCAAGTGCATAAATACATGTGCACATGCATCCTCTCCCCCATTTATTTTATTTTAAAGTCCTTTAGATTAGATTTGCAAGATACTTGGCAATTATATTCCTTTTTTTTTTTTTGCTGAGGCATTTGGGGTTAAGTGACTTGTTCTGGATCACACAGTAAGCAATTGTATTCTTATCAACCTTCACTGAGCACATTGCATCCTTGAGTAAGAGCATGTCACTCCTATCTTTTCTTTTTTTAATTGAATGCTTTTCCTTCAAAAAATAATTTCTTTTCTCTCCCTCTCCATAGCCCACCACAAGAGTGGGGAAAGAAAAACCAAACCCTTATAATAAATGCCCATTTGTGGCAAACACATTCCTACATTGGTCATGTCCACAAAATACGTGTCTCCAGTCAAGAAGTAGCCCACTTTAGTGCTTGTCCTAAACATAGTCAGTCATTGTTCAGAGTCATCTGTCCTTATGATGGAGCTGTCATTGTACAAATTGTTCTTTCATTTCTCTTCATACCACCCTGCATTAGTTCATATAAGTCTTCTCAGGTTTCACTGAAACCATCCCTTTCATTATTCCCTGTGTGTCAGTAATATTCTATTACATCTAAATGCAATATTTTTTTTGCCAATGAATAGAAAACTTCCAGATCTTTGCCACTGCAAAAAGAACTCTGATAAATAGTTTTGCACCTCTGGATCCTTTTTTTCTGTCTTAAAAAAATCTTGTGATATGGACTAAGTGGTATTATTGCTGGGTCAAAAGGGTATGCATAGTTTAGTGACTTGGGAGGTGTAGTTCTAAGTGGAGTTCCATCAAGAGTTCCCTTTTGTGACTTTTTCCCCCATAGTTCTTCCAACATAAGGCATTTTCTTTTTTGTCAATGTTGCCTGATGAGTTCCTTTAATTTGGATTTTTCTAATTATCATTGATTTGGAGAATTTGTCTACATGGCTATTTTTGAATTGTTTCCCTTGGAAAACTACTTGTTCCTATCCTTTGACCATTCATCATACTCATTTTTATATTTTCTAGAAATCTAACTGCAATTTTGGATGACATTTTAGCTAGCTATTCAGTTCTCAAATCTAGTTTTCTCTTCTTCATGCCTTGCCTTTAAAATGATGTTACCAGCCTCTAAATGAAGAAAAGGATAGTAAATTGTTATGCTTGAAAATCCATTGCCCTTCCTTCTGCCCCTATGCTCTCATGGCACTCTGTGTCACTTATGGCCTTCTGTTACCACTTGTCCTTGCCCTCCTTGCCTTACAGGGCTGAAAGCTCAAGGCTGAGTACAATGATTTGCTCACCTTTCTGCTCTCACAGCTCAATGTAGTGCCTGACCCATTATAAAATCCAATCAAATATTTGTTGAGTTGAATTGAATTTTCCAATACTTCCTATATTAAACAACTTCAACATCACCTTGAGAATCAAACTGCCTTGTTACAAAGGTCAGGGGGAGGGGTTTGAGGGGGGAAAGAGTGATGTTTGGTTTTTTTTGTTGTTGTTGTTAGAAAAATTCCGCCTGGGGCTAAAACAAATGAGATAACACATGTTAACTATTTGTTCCCCCAACTTCATGAAGGCATATAAATATAAGACATCCCTATTATGTTGTCATTGATATAGCCATAACAAGAATGGATACAATTTTGGATGTGGAGTTAGAAAGAACAGGGTTTGAGATAACACTTCAGACCTCAGCAGACCATTGATCCAGACTCACTCCCTCTCTGAGCCTCAGGCTATCCCTGAAGTCACACATTAAAGATTGGACATGATTTTCAGTGATGAAGAGTTCACAGTCAGTGTAATCCCAGATTCTTGGCATATAGATGTATCTCAAGGGTCAACTGTATAGTGGATAGAAAGCTGTCCTTAAGCCAAAAGACCTGGGTTCAAGTCCCACCTGACACAAACTGGCTGTATGACCCAGGATAGAGTGTCTAATCTCTGGGCAATTCTGTAAAATTATACCTTGCTATGAACTGCCAGCCTCCAATGGTAGAACTCCCAGCTCCAGACCTTTTTGCTTTATCTATGCCATCTTCAACTCAGGAAAGCCACCCGTTTTCCCTCACATCCACTCTTGATTGGTCAGTCTCGTTTTCCAGTCCAATATGTCTTTGATAGCCCTCACCATAGGTGTCCATTAGCTGAACTGGACTATGGTATGTTCTATACATGTACATTAAAGTTCCCAAGGATAGTTTGAATTTGAGCTCCATTTCCTCAGTCTTTAACCTAAAGCACTTAATGAAGATTTGTTGGTTGACTGGATGATTGTTCTTTCATGGCACTTACCACACAGCATCTGCTGTGGCCAACTTATCCCCAGTATGTGTTTCACTGTCTTAAATTCTGATTCATCTTGAATCACAGTGCTTCCTGGTGTACCACCATATAGGATAGCATCAGCCAGAAAAGCTTGGTAATGATCCAAGATGAGGTTTTTGCCATGTGGAACAGCCTGGGACCATTGACATTGACTCTGTGATTGAACACATTTATATCCATCGATAGCCCACTCCTGATTCCTCCTGCCATTCAGGAAGTACATGAAGTACTGGTGCAATGGAAAATGGGCTGGATTTGTAGCAGGGCAGTTTGAATCCCTCCTCTGCCCCTTCTTTCCTTTATTTAAGGTTCTAAGGCAAAGGCTTTGCTAAGTCTCTGGTACTCATCTCCCTCCATGAAATGGGAGTGGTGGTATAAATGGCCTCAAAAATGGCAACTCTATGGTGCTTTGCTCCTCAGGATCAGTTGGGTGCTCCAGTGAATGACTGGAGTCTTCCCGGGACAGTCCAAGGTCATGGTTGGTTTAGGAATTACTTGGACTCTTGTTTCTTCAGTCTATAATAGCATTTTCTCAATCTCCTTGGAGACAGATACCAAAGTCAAGTTGAGAGGATGAGCCACAAACTTGGGCAGAGGTACAATAAACATAAGTCAGCATTTAACTTTCCAGCAAGCTTTCTGCAGATAGAGGAAAGCTATAAATATAGTTTAAAAAAAGGCTTTTACCATCAACCTGCCAACTGTTTATGTATTAATGCCAGGTAAAAATTTTCCCAATGCCATTCATTCCTTCTTGCTCTTTCTGAGTGGGTAAATCTGTGCTCTGCATGTTCCTGGGATAGCCACACAATGTCCCATTAGTTTTGTATTCCCATAGTCCCGGTTAGTATTTCATATGCCCTGCAATTACATTTTCCCCCATGAAAATCAGTTACTCATTTGCAGTATTTTAAAATCTGGTTTCTGTGATTTTCTTGGAGTGTAAAGAGTGTGTTTTCTTGGAAAAGCTGTGTTCTAAAAGAAGGAGCTCAGAAATAAGGCATATTGCTCTCTCTGAAAGATACTCCTTTATTTAAGGTTCTAAGGCAAAGGGATTGATGTTTCCCCTTGCCCTCCATTAGCACAGTGCACACTTTAAGTCAGATTTGGCTTTGTGCCAAGGTTATATTGTTTCAGGGAGAATTTGACTATTTTTAGAGTCACAAATGTCCTTGCTGAGCTTATCACCAAGCCCAGGGGTCAGGGCACAATGGAGATGGAGTTAACAAACTTGCAAATGGCATAAAGATGGAGAAATAACCAACTGAGTGAATGATCAAAATTGGAATCCAGAAAAATAGGAGCAACTGACTAGAAGAATGAGCCAAAGTGAATAAAATAAGTGTAAAGTCCTGATATCAGGCCTCCAAAATAAACTCTATTAGTTAAAGATCAAGGAAAGTTAGCAAAATCAGAGTTCATGCATAGCCTACCATGTCTGTCTAGATACGGGCATGAGGCAGAAAGTAAAGCTGGAGGCAAAAGGGTATTCCTTCCCTCCTCTGGTGTCCACCTTTGGAATATGGGTATTATTGGTCAAGTCCAGTATGGCCACCCTGTCTCCTCCTACTGAACATTTCCTATGACATTCTTAAGCCCTTCAATGGCAGCCTTTCAGGAAGCTTGATTTGGGCATGTAAAAGAACAGGGGCACAATAGATAGTCCTGAGCCTGAAATTAAGAAATCTCATGTTCCTGAGTTTACATCTGGCTTCAGACACTTATTAGATGGGTGACCCTGGCTAAGTCACAACTACTTGGTCTCAGTTTCTTCATCTGTAAAATGAGCTGGGAAGGAAATGACAAACCATGCCATTCTTGGTCAGGAAAATTCCTAATGGGGTCCTGAAGAGGCAGATATGACTGAAGTGACTGAAAAACAACAACTACAAATCTAGGCTTTATGATTGGAATTACAGAGGGGTAAAATAGAAGGAAAGCCTTCTCAAAAATGAGCACTTCCCTAAAGTGGAAAAGACTATCTTGGAAAGTAGCAGATCTCCCCTTGGTAGAAGACATTAAAGACTGATTGACCACTTGTTGCGGGACTGCTTCCACAACAACTGATAATGCTTCTTTCAATCTAAGGAACCTTGTGTTAATCCCCGCTGATCATGAACAATCTGTCTCAGTCCACTGAATGACTGGGCTGAACAGCTCATCATTAAACCACAGCCACTTCCTGCTTTTCCCCTCTGGAACCAATTCCCTTCCAATTCAGAAAATTCTTGGTTTTGAGTTTAAATTTATTTATACAATGCTGGCTTCAATTGGACTCTTTGACTAAAAAAGAAAACATAATTTAATTCAATTCAACAAGCACCCCTTATGTCAAGTACTCTTGGAGCCCAGGAAGCCCAGATGCAAAGAAAAGAGATGGGAGCAGGGCAGGGGAGAAAGACATCAAGTTTGCCAAGGAACCCATGTGGATTCCACACTAAATAAGACAAGGTAATTCTGAAAAAGCCCAGAGCACTGCCAGTTGGGAGGTTGACAGAAGACTTCATGTAGTGTAGAGGGCTGCAGATAGTGATGGAACTCTGGGCTGAAGGGTCTTATACCTTTCCTAGAGTTCCCCCATTATCTACAGTGTAGGATGTTTGTCCCTGGAGGACAGAGTCCATTTCTACAAAGTCTGAAGTTACAAAAAGATAGAGGGTTGCTAAAAAAAAAACTGCAGGAGAGGGGGCTGGGAGGGGGGAAATAGAGCTATTCAAAAGTGGAACTGGCTGGCTTCGTTTTCAGGGGATTTTCCTTCCCTGGAGAAAAGCCTGAATGTCACTTGTCAAATGTATTGTACTGAAGGCTCTCACACACAGGTTGGACTTGGGGGTCACTGCGATCCCTTCCACCTTGGACATTCTGTAATTTTTCCCCCTACAATGGTACCAGTTCATGTAAGGGTGTCCTGAAAATTTAAGCATTTTCCTTCATGTGAAAAGCTAAGTAGGGTCTCATTCATGCCATTCAGATTTCATCTCCTAGGGAGAGTAATTTCTGTTTCTCCTTCCATCTAATTTTTTATGGTACTTGAATGGAGTTTTATCCCATTGGTCTACTCCCAGGCTCCTGCCACTAATTTAGCTGTATTCACTCTTCTTTTCTTCTTAAAGAATGAGGCAATCAAAAGCAGCCTGACTGAAGGCCAGGAGGAGGATGGGAATGAAAGGGATTTATATCCTGAGGCAATGAAAACAGTCTGCTATTCTTAATGCAAAATCCACCAGAACTAAGAGAAAATGGTGGCTAGGGACCTGCAGAGATTCCACCTGTACCCCATCAATAGCTCGGTCTCTTTATCTGATTCAATTAGAGGAGAATTAGTCAAAGTGGGAGCTAATGCCATGTAAGTGAAACAGCTGAATGATCTCATTTCCCATCATTCCTTCACTCATCCATTCATTCACTTCTTCTTTCATTCAGCAAATGTTTTTTAAATCTAAGATCCCTCTGCAGAGTGCTTCCTGCTTGTTTCCTGGATCTCAGCATGACAGCAAAGCCCATAAACTGTGTAACAAATGTTTGCTCGTGATTTTGTTTGTTACCGATATCTGTTCATAAAGCCATCAGGGAAAAACCAACCTCCTGGAATTGTGTCATTTCCGCCTTATTACTTCTTCAGTGTGGGGAAATGAAAGTAGAGAGCACCTTGGCTGCCAGCCTCCTTTTCAGTTCACTTTCCACACTCTCACTCTGTTCACTCATTTTTAAGAGTTCAGGAAAAGAGGCTGTCTCCAAGATGGCCCGGGATTGCCACCCTCGAAAAGTGAGGTCCAGTGCAACTGAGGCAAAGTAACCAATCACAGCACAGCTCACTTTTTCAGTGTTTCCAACTCTGACTTGGAATCCTCGGTGGTTCCCTGTTTTTACCCATGAAATCTGCAAGCCTCCGTCTAGCATTCAAGGCTTTGGACAGCTGGCCCAAACTGACTTTTTTGAGTCTCTGGCCTGTCTAATTTACTGGCATCCCCTCTGACTGGAATGCATCTCCTCTCTGCCCCATTGGCACATCGCTAAAATCCAGCTTCTCCCATTCAACTCAAGGGTCACACATTCAGGAATGAAGCATCCTGGGTTTCTGTTACTTCATAGCCATGCTGTAGCCCCCGTGTGTCACATTATATGATCTGCGCTGCCACAGGCTATATTTATTTCATAGAATCACATAAAATTCAAAGCCAGATGAGTGAGCTTGGAGATCACTTAATTGTCATCTTCCATGGGTTCAATAACCATCCTTGGAGATGTCTGACTCAGTCTACATATTTGTACACACACACACTCACACACACACACAATCTCACTGTCTCACACACACATACACTCTCTCACACTCACACACACACACTCACTCTCTCTCTCTCTCTGTCTGTCTCTCTCTCTCTCACACACACACACACTACACTCTCACTCTCTCTCTCTCTCTCTCTCTCTCTCTCTCTCTCTCTCTCTCTCACACACACACACACACACACACACACACACACACATCTCCGAAGCTCGAAACCTGCTGAACAGCCTTATCAACAAGTCAGTACATTTTCACCCAGTGCATATTCTGTGCCAAGGGCTATGCTAAGAGAGCTAGGGAACTCTCCCTAGATGTCCCATAGTTACTCACTCTCTGCTTGACTCATGATCTTCCCTCCAAGCCTGCACCCTTCCTAATTTCCCTCCTAATTCCAAGGATTTCCCAATCATTCCTGTCACCTCAGGTCTCTACTTAGGGGTCATCCTTCTCTCTCTTTGCTTCCCCAGCCAGGTCTTGTTCCTTCTGCCTGTACGTTTGCCATTTCCATACACCTCTGTCCCTTCCACCAGCTGCCTTCCTGAGGTCGAGTCCTGCTGAAACTCTGGGCTTTACAGTTTTTCATTTGTTGTTTTGGAAAATCTTGAACTATTCTTCTCCCGACTGAATCTTGTAAGATATAATTTCATGAGATAAGTAGGGACAAAAAATCAACTTCACAAGTATAAAAGGGAGTGGGGGAATATCTGTCTATATAGCACTTGTTCTGGGAAAAAAAGATGTTTTAGTGGACTGCAAGTTCAATAGGAGTCTCCAGTGCAATATGGTACATTATATACATTAAAAATAGAATGTGACCTTGGGCTGCGCTCAGAGCCAAAGCTTCCAGGGACAGGAAGGGGATAACCCCATCATACTCTCTTCTCAAAGAGTAGAGTATCATGGTTGGATACTGGATAACCAGATAGAGTGTCTAGAAGATGATGAACACTGTGGTGGAGAGTCCAGCTGAAATTGGGCATGGACAAGTGATGACTCGGCAGGACTTGCTGAGCATTTAGAGTGCAGTCATGCGGATAAGGGATAGAATACCTTCTGCCTGCCTAGGGGACAGAGCGGGGAGGCAAAGGAATTGCAGAGAGAAAAACTGGATGAAATTAGAGCTGTCCAAGAGGAGGATGGGTTTCCTTGACAGGAGGGGCTTCCCTCGCCTTGGATTCTCCAGTGGACAAGTCTGGTATATAGGTAGGACTGGTAATCTCTAGAAGGCCCCTTCTGCTCTCAAATCCTGTGATTCCCCCGGGACTTCTCCTTGTCATCTATGAAACGAGAGGGTTGGACAAAAAAGCTCTTCGTGGCCCTCCATGAAGTAATGACCAGGACAGCTGGCTTCATGGGTCACCATGCTGTCTGCATTTCATCATGGGGCAGTGGTGTCTTTGGCAAAGGGATGAATCTGGGATGATGAAGTATAAGGCACCGCTCAGAAGGGAGCCATTTGTGGCTGAGCACAGCCAAAGTCTGGGTGCAGGGAATCTTCAGCTCACTCCGGGGAGGCTTAAGCTTTTTATACCAGGCTCTTGGGGAGAGTTCCCAGCTAACTTCTCAGGGCCCTCAATCTCTAAGACTTCAGGCTGCCATGTGGTGCCAGCCACATTGACAGAGGGAGTGTCTTTATTGCGAGCTCTTTATACCAGTGAAATCACAGTCCTCTCCAGAAGAATATACTAGCCTCTGTGCTGGTGACAGGACGATAAAGACAAAGACAAAATCCACACACCCACCCTCAAGGAGCTGCCAGGGATCTGCCACAGCTGGGCAGCCGCCATCGCAGTATGTCTTTTCTGTCTTCTCTTAGGTTCTCCCTTTAAAAATACAGTCTGGACAGGGAGTTCTCTGCGGGTGCACGGACTCTGGTCCCTTGCTTGGTTTACACAGTAACACACAAATCCTGGCCAAACCAGCTCCCAAAAGGAGCTTCCCAAGGACTTCCGAATCCTTTGCTCTGAAGGGTCTAGAGGACTTCCCCCCCACTCTTGGGCACAGTAGCTGTGTTGGGGAGAAGAGAGATAGGGAGGAAGACCTCTTGGAGGATTGGGGAAGGCCAGCCTCTTCTTCTTCAATGGAAGATAATTTTGTGCTTTGAAAGACGTGGACTGACTGAGGAAGAGAAAATCTCATTGGGCCAGAGCTGCCGGCTCCATAGGTTCCACCAGGGACCGAAATAATCAGGGCTGGGATGGGTTCAAGGCCAATGCTGGGATCTATCGCTGGGATTGTTGGACTAATTTAGGAGTAAGAACAGTGGCCCTCTGAGGCCTGCCCAGCTCTGGGGGTCCCGAGCCACTTTTGGGGTGGCAGCAGACTCGCCCTCACATCCCATTGAGACCTGCTGGGGCAGAGCCAGAGCTGTGCAGATCCCTAAGGAGGGAACTTCTCCTGCCAGGTGTCCAGTCAAATTGAATCAGGTGATAGACCAGGACAAAGGGTGCCCTTACTGCTTCCTCTACCTAGAGGAGAATGAAAGTACCATTCATTGCCTTTAGAAAACAATCCTGAGTAAGTGATACTTGTCTCAGTTGTTTGACCTGGACCTGTGATTCCATGGCTGTAGGAGGGCCACCAGTTCTGGGGGGGAGAGGGGGTGGTACAGAACACCTTCTCATGTAGTCAGGGCCAGTTCTAGATCTTACAGTACTGGCAAACCCAACTCTGGAACAGAATGAAATTCTGTTTTAAAGTTCAGAATGTAATTGCTTTTGATCAAAGATAAAAGGATATCAAGGATAAAAAAGGAATTGTTAAAAAAAAAAAAACTACTAAAAGACATATCTAGAAATTCATGAATATATAGAATTTATAAATGGATATAGAGGGATAAATAGACATGATAGATAGGTTATAGATAGATAGATAGATAGATAGATAGATAGGTTATAGATAGATAGATGATTATAGGTGATAGATAGGTGATACATAGATAGATAGATAGATAAATAGATAGATAGATAGATAGTAGAAAGAAAGATCTGCAGAGAGGGAATTTATGTAGAGAAATGAATGGCAGTTTCAGGCTACATGAAATACTTGTATTCCCAGACCTGACCAGAATCACTCCATAATGACCTCTTTCTGTTCAATTCAACAAGTGTGGATTAAGCTCCTACTATTTATGTGCCAAGCAAGTCATTTCATCTAATCTGACTCAATTTCTTTATTTGTAAAAATAAGATTATAATAACACCCAGGATTATTGAGAAATTAATAATTTCTCAATAATCCCACCCAAATGGGATGATTTTAGTAAAACCCTTTGTAAACTTTTAAAAGTTCTGTTCTTTAAATCAACAAACATTAATTAGAATCCATTATGTAAAAAGGGAGGGAAAAGTATAGCATAACGAGTAGAAAGCTGGACAAAAGGACCTGGTTTTAAATCCTGACCATGACATACTCTCTGAATTGCTAGGAAACTCTCTAAAATCATAATTTCTTTTTATTTAATTTTTTTTCAATTCACAAGCATTTGCTTTCTTCATCCCACTTCCCCTAAGGAAAAAAGAAAACCAAAACTCTTATAACGAATCTGTATAATTAAGCAAAGCAAATTCTCACATTGTTGCACATCCAAAGCTACAAGTCTCATTATCCACAGAGTCATCTGTCTCTGTCCAGAAGGTTCAGTGTACTTCATCTTCACTCCCTCAGGCTACTGTTTTCTCATTTAAAACTGTTGGTGTTTATAATGCCATTGTATGGTCTATGCTTCTATCTCTGCATCATCCTATACAGGTTTTCTTGGCTGCCTCCAAATCTGCCCATTTTGTCATTTCTTGTGGCATATTAATATTTCATTACTTTCACATACCATGCTTTTATGAGTCACTCTTCCATAGATGAGCATCCACTTAGTCTCTGTTTTGGTTCTACTATGAAAAGCAACTTTATGTATTTACATATGTTTATAGACATGACTCCCTTTCCTCTTTTCAGTGACTTTAGGGACATGGTTCCAATTCACATTTCATCAACAAAGCAGTGAAGTCTTTATTTTCCCTAAACCCCTCCAAACTTATCATTTTTCTTTTTTCTCATTGCGGTCGATCCAATGATCTATAGTGAAAACTTACAATTTATTTTCATTTTAATTTAATTTTTAACTTTCTAAATAATAATGATTTGGAGCATTTTTTTCATATGGCTGCTGATAGCATGGATTTCTTCTTTTGACAACTGCCTGGTCTCATCCTTTTGCCATCCATCAAATGGATGATAGTTCTAATTCTTATTCATTTGAATCAATTCTTTTCCAATTAACTGCTTCTCTTTCAATTTTAGCTATGTTGTTTTTGTTTATTCAAAAACTTTTCAACTTTATGCACTCAAAATCATCCATTTTCTTTTCTGTAATCATCTCTACTCTTTATTTAGTCTTAAGTTCTTTCTCTTATTATAGATGCAGAAGGAAATTTCTTCATTATTCCTCCAACTTATTTAGGATATGACCTTTCAATGTCTATCACATACATTTGGAGCCAATCCTGACATATGGTATAAAATGTTTATCAAAATGTAATTTCTGCCAGATCGCTTTCCAACTTTCCCAGCAGTTTTTATTGAATAGTGAGTTTTTACTCCCAGTAACTTGGGTCTTTGAGATTATTGAACACTAGGTTGCTAGGTGTGTTTGTTTCAGTGTATTGTATATCTGATGTACTCAACTGATCAATCTCTATTTTTTAACAAATTCCAAATCATTTAGACAATTATTGCTTTGTACATAGTCTAAGATCTGATACCATCAGGCCTCCTTCTATCCCATGTTTTTTTTCTCATTATTTCTTTGACATTCTTGACTATATGCTCTCTCTGATGAATTTTATTATCTTTTTTTTAACTCTTTAGTAGTTTTAACCCTTTAATAGTTGATTGATGTGGACTTGAATTAAGTTAGGTGGTATTATCCTGTTTACAATGTTGGCTCAATCCATCCATGAGCAATTAATATTTCTGCAATTATTTAAACCTCTCTTACCTCAGTGTATTTTGTAATAATGTTCATATAATGCTGAATATCTTGATAAGTAAACTCCCAAATATTTTATACCTTTTGTAGTTATTTTAAGTGGAATTTTTCTTTCTATCTCTTCTTTTGGGGTGTTGATGGTGATAGGTAGAAATATACAGAAATTCCTGATAAATAGTAAGCATTCAATGAATGCTTGTTGAGTGATTGACCAATAACATTCTCTCTCAAGGTACTTTTGCATTGGCTACCCCTGTGCCCGGGATGTGCTCCCTTCTCATTTAGAATCCCTGGCTTCTTTTAAAACTCACCTCAAATGCCTTCTCCTACATGGGGCCTTCCCTGATTCCCCCATCACTAGTATTACTTTTCATTTCCTTTGCATATATTCTCTATCTACTTAGAGCAACACTTACTATGTGCTTGCTGACTTGAGTATTAACTGACTTACCTGAGCACATGCTGGTATCCCCATCGCATAGCACAGTGCCTGGTATGTAGTAAATGCTTAAGAAATGCTTGCTGATTTATTGATTCCAAAGGCTCCCTGACATGTAACTGAGTGTTTGAATAGAGTGGATATTTAACAAATGTCTGCTGGTCGTTCACACTGGAAGTTCGGCTGGGAAGTTCTTGAGAGTCCGTTGTTCTGGCTGGTGTGACTAAGACCTCCTGTCGCTGCCCACTCTTCACAGATCTGCACCCCAGACTTGGTCGTGTTCCTGGCTTGCACTAGCCAGCGGCTCAAGGAAAGGCTGCTGAAGAGGGCGGAGCAGCAGGGCCGGCCAGATGACAACATGAAAGCCACGCAGAGGAGACTCACCAACTTCAAGCAGAACGCCTCGCCCTTGATCAAGTACTTCCAGGAGAAGGGGCTCATCATGACGGTAAGGGCTCCACACTCAGTACTCGTGCGCCAAAAGTTGTGTCTAGGTCAGCCAGTTTGGCTTTGCAGAAGCTTTGTTTCTGCTTTGGCTTTGGCGTCCCCTTTGTTTATTGTCTGATCTAGTCTGTCCACAGCCAAGGTCAAAGCTAATTTGTCCAGCCTGACTGGTCTACAAGGTACTGATGAGGAAAGATGCTTCTATGTTAAGTGAACCAGTTAAAAAGCACCTACTGTGTGACAGGCATTGAACAAATACCTACTGTGCAACAGTATCTGGGGAAAACATATTGACCTGGAAAGAGAGGATCCCATGGTTCAAAGCCATATTTCTGGTGGCTGCTGTTGTCATTCGGTTGTTGATTAGCCGTGGCCGATTGTGACCCGATGGGAGGTTTTCTCGGCAGAGATATTGGAGTGGTTAGTTGCTGCCTTCTCCAGCTCGTTTACAAATGAGGAAACTGAGGCAAAAGGGTGCTACACAGCGAGTCAGTGTCTGAGACAGATCTGAATTCAGGTTTTCTTGCCTCCAGGCTTATCACTCCATCTCTGGGGTGCAAAAACCCAAGATTCTCCACTCTAGCTACGAAAAGGAGGTGCTTATGAAAGAGGAACAGAAAACTTTAGAGGAAAATAGGGGGTTTTGCTGACTCTGAGTTACTTCCCAAGGGTCAGTGACTTGTTCCATTTTGACCTCCTTGTCTGAAAGGATTAATGCAATGAGTAGGACCTAAGTCCCCTTGAAGAAGGATTGAGCATCATACTCAAAGATTAGGCTCTCCCTGCGCCCTGTGGTAAGAAGGTGGTAAGCAATTCATTTCTGATTAAGTTTGTTATTAATTAACAAGTATTTATTTTCTCTCCTTGCTCCCTCCCCTGATCCAACTGACAAAGAAATAAATTAATAAAAGAAAATTTCTGTAACCAAGACACGTCAGCAAGAAGAGCAAATTCCCATGGTAACCATGGCCAAAAATGTGTCTCTTCTGCATCTTGGACCCGGCCCCTCATGGGCTTGTGGTTAAATCAGAATGTCTCCTTTATGGCTCCTCTTTTTCAGAGGAGCACATGTGTGCAAGGGGAGGGCTGTGGCTGCATCTTCAGCGAGGGTCTCGGACCACGTCCTGCAGAGGGAGAGTTTACAAGATGCACAGAGAGGGACAGGCAGAGAACAGCTCCCTAGAGGCCACGGCCTCCCCTGGCTTGCGCCAGCTCCAGGATCTTCCTGGGCCACGAGTCAGACCTGCCCAGGCCCAGAACTGTGCCCGGCTGTGGGGGCACGTGGAGTCTGTCACCGGGAGTTCCTCCTATCCCACTCAAGTCACAGGGAGTCCCACCACATTGAGAGGCGGCCTGGCTTGAAGGGCGGCTTGAGGGCCAGCTTCTGCTTCAAGTCCGCTCTGGGGAATTAGTCCAGAAGTGATACGATGGGTATGGCATGGGAAGTTAAGAGGAGACCTATGTTCAGATCCTGCCTCTGATAGTTACTAGCTACATCACCCTGAACCAGCCTTTTTCTCTCTGCCTCAGTTTTCTCATCTGTAAAATCTTCCAATGCTAATTAGGTCTTTGGTTTCCATACACCAAGAACTCCCTGCACCAAAGAAATCATAAATCTAAGCATAAAAAATGATTTTATACTAAGGATTATATATATCCCCTGGAAGTCTGCAAGGTCCTGTATGCATAATCTCATGTGGTAACTAGCATGAAGTATTTGCAGGGCTGCTTTGTGGGAAAGTGGTTAGATTTGTTCTGTTTGATCCTAGAGCAGCGACTTTTAATCTATCTTGTGTCATGGACACCTTTGGATATCAGAAGAACGCAGAAAACCTGGGCTCAGAATCTTCTTTTTTTCCTTGCTGAGGTGATTGGATTTAAGTGACTTACCCAGGGTCACACAGCTAGGAAGTGTTAAATGTCTGACTGGGCCACCTAGCTGCCCCTCAGAATCATCTTTTTGAATAATTGAAGGAAATGCTAAATTTCAGAGAGAAGTTGGAGAAAACAAAGGTGTAATTTCTACCTGGGGCCCCTAAATTTATCTACAAACCTTTTGAGGTTCAGGAATCCCAGATAGAATTCCTGTCCTGGGGGAATAAATTTCAAAGGAGCAAAAGGAGGCTCGAGATCAAGAAAACCTTTCCTCCAATGAGAGATCTTCAGAAGAGGAAGGGGCGGAGGTGGGGGAAATCCACTCAGACCTTTTCCCCTCCGGGTACCCACCCTAGAGCCTGCTGAGAGTGAGTGTGCTTTCAGAAGCCTTAACAACTGGTCTTAGCACTTAGTGGCCAAGATGGAGCTCTTCCACCCCTTTGTACCTTACTCAGCCCTACCTTCCTCTCAGCCCAGCAGAAGTTTCCTAATATCCCGAGGTCTGCTCTTTCCTCCTTCCCCAATCTTCCAAGATCCTTCCATCCTCAAATGAATTATCCTGGACAGCACAAGGGCTAGTTATGGCTCCGGGGCTCCGCTCCCCTCGCCTGGACGAACAAATGCTTGTTTTTGTTGTAGAAAAGGTCCTTGCTCAGATTGGGCCAGTACTGGCCGCTGAAGCTGCTTCTGCTCGTGGCCTTCTGGGATTTCTGGGTTACGATAGTTTGGATCCACAATATGAAAAGCCTGAGCTAGAACCTAGACAGAGCTCAGGTTCCCCTCCCAGCCATGGTAGCAGGGATGTGTGGGGAGCCGGACTCTATGAGAACGGTCTGAGGAAATACTACCCACCTAGGAGGGGAAGACCTCAGTCACAGTCCCGGCTCGGCCTTAACTAGCTGGGCAATTTCGAGGAAATCCCTTCTCCTCCTTAGGCATCCTTCACCTCAACCAAGCAAGCACATCAATGGACACATTTTTATTACTGAGGCAAAAGGGAGACGGCCTCTGCTCTCAAGGGCTTACATTCTATCAAGGGAGACGTGTGCAGAGAGCAGCATAAAAATGAGACGAAACAAACAAAATACAGTTCCTGCCTAATGAAGACAATATACTAGATAATTTTCAGTCTTTCCCAGCTTAAAAATCCATAGAATCATAGATTTATTGGAAAATTGGACAGAGTTTGCGAGTCACCAAATCTCCCTCATTTTGCCAAAATGAGAAACTAAGGTCCAGAGAGATTAACGGGCTTGTCCAGGGCCACAAACTAGTAATTATCTGGCACATTTGAACCCAGGTCTTCCTATGCTTTACCCAGTGCTCTACCTCCAGGCTATGCTGTCACTAATTCTACATGAAGACATTTTTTCCCATGTTTCTCTAATTTGCTTTTGATGGGACAGCCTTTAATATTTGGGTCATGTATCCACTGGGGGTTCATCTTGATATCAGGTATGAGGTGTTGATCTAAATCTGATTGCCTCCATCCTACTGTCCCATTTTCCCAGCAGTTTTTGTAAGATAGTGAATCCTTACCCCAGGAGCTGGGCTTTTTGTGCCTATTGACCCCCGCCTCCACACCAAAGTTCCAGATTCCTTTGATTCTGTATGTTGTGTCCCTAATCCCTAGCCACTGACTGAGCTCGGCTTTTTAACTGGCATGAAACGGCGATGAGAATCACTGCTTTGTAGTCAAGTTTAAGCTCCGGTGCCGCTCCCTCTCTTCCTTCATTCCCACTTCTTTACGGTATTTGCCATGAGATTCTTTGTCTGAATTTCGTTATTATTTCTTCTAGTTCTATAATTTTTTGATAGTCGGCTCGGTATGGTATATAAGCAAATTAATTTAGAGATGATTTTTAGGATACTGACTCAGCCAGAGTAACTACAATTTTACCAATTACTTAGCTGTGTTTATTTCTATGAAAAGTTCTTTATAGCTATATTTATATAGGCTACATGTGTCCCAATGAGCAGATTCCCAGGTATCTTCTGTTTTTTGTAATTATTTTAAATAGGATTTCTCTTTCTCTTCCTGCTGGGTTTTATTGATTTTACATAAAAATGCTGGTGATTTCTGAGTCAGAAGGAAGTGAGCAAAGCCAGAAGATAATTTGTATTATAACCCTAATAGTATAAAAATCAATAATTTCCGAGACATAAACTGAATAGGAACAAAATAACGGCATCGAGAGAACAATTTATACAATAATGGCCACCCTGTAGAGCTAAGTTTGGAAGATAGAAGAACTATGGTCACTCAATGGCCATCCCCGATTCCTTCCTCTCCTCTGAGACTCCCTGGTTTCCCTTCTCTAAAAGGAGCAGTCTGTATTGGATGATGTCTGCTCAGTATCTGTTCCCTCTGTATCTGTGACCCCAAATGTTATGTGACCCAACTGGATGGTGGCTCCTTCCACTGTGTCATCCCATAAATACATCTGAAAGGAAAGACAAATACTGACATCAAGGAGGGAAGAGTTTCTCTGAAGTGTCCCCAGTCACAGAGAGAAGCCTTTCTTGATCCCACGGTCCACAGAAAGCCTTCCCTCTCTCAGTTCCAGGGCCTGCCACACAACTTGTTTCTACGTGGTTGCTTGCACGTCGTCTCCCCCATTGGAACTGAGAGCTCCCCAAGACCGGGAACCGATCTCCAGCTCAGTGCCCAGAGCCCAGTAGGTCCTTAATAAATGCACACTATCCAAGGAGGGAATGAGGCAGATCGGAATTCGTAAATGTTCACGGAATAACAATGAAGAAGCGAGGAAATTGGGGGCGGGGGGGGGTCTTTTCTATAAAAGTCTTTAGCCCTGATTTGTGCAGAGGCCGTCCCAAGAAGCAAAAGGGGTGTTTGGCAGGTCTGTGGTTCAGGGCCCCGTCCCTTGGGGTCCCTTGGGTTCGGATTCTCTCGGGTTTGGATCTTCTCATTTGGCTCAGGCCCTGGGCGAACCTTCTTACATCTGTGAAATGGGGAGGTGAGAGGGGACAGAAGGCCCCTCTGGACCTAGGAGGTCGTGACACTTAGGAGCCCCGAAGTGGCTTCCATTTTAATGTAAGATCCCAGGCCAAAATCACAGGGATCCCCCACCCCGGGATCTCCTTGTACAGCTGCTGGATCCCCACCTTCTACAGGACCGGATTAACCAGGAGGGATACCAGCTCGGGGGCTTCAGAGGCGGGAAAGGAGAAGCCCCAGAGAAGTCCCAGGCTGGCCTGGCCCCTGCTCAAAGACAGTCCTGCTGCCCCCAAGGGGCACTGCGTCCTACAGGAAGACCTTAGGGATCCAGCCATCCGCCAATCAGCAGGGGTTCCTGCCTACTCCGGCCCAGGGGCCTGGGAGGGGCCGGGGAGGGGCCGGGGAGACAGGCACTGTCACTCCTGCGCTCCCGCCTGTCTGGAAAACCCGAATTTGGTCCCAGTATCGGAGCAGTTTGGGCGCAGTGGGAGGTTTGCATTTGCTTGTGAGCTTTCTCAGACATGAGACAGTGAGGACGCAGAGAATCCCACCCAGCGGGGCCAGGAATACGCCACCTACAAACACACACACACATTCACTCTCTCTCACACACTCACACAGACCCTCATTATCCATAATCCCTTTTCCTGTATTCCCATCATGCAATCGCTGACATGGCTATAATGTCCTGGACCAGGACACTCCCTAACTCTCCAGACCCCGGCCTTACTTCCCCGCTCCCTCTCTAGAGTAGAAGTTGAAACCCTCTACATGCAGGGTCTAACTGGACCTTCCAACCACTCCAGATCATACCCATTATATGGATGAGGAATCAGAAGCCCAGAGAGAGGCTGAATGGATGAAAAGGCCCTTCAGGCGTGAAAGTCAGAGCTGAGAATGGTTTCCCCTCCATCGCTCCCCCAGAGGGAGCCCCTCCCAGGGAAATCACAGGCCGAGGGCACTCCCTTTGTAGTTCCTGACCAGGATTAAGCCACGTGGGAACTACTCAGTTCCATCTTTGCCAGACAAAATAAGCAGAGGTCAGGAGGTGGTTGAGCCCTTGCAGTCCTGGTGCCACAGGCTAAGTCTGGGAAAATCACGCCATTTCCCTCTAACTGGGCAGTACAAGAAGGGAAATCAGCTCTCCTGCTATTATCACATCGTGGGGTCAGGCCCCAGGGGACCGAATCCTGTCGGCCCAAAGTCTAGACCGAGGGAGCCTGGCTTTCACCCGAGAGCGGCCCGAGCTCCCAGGTGTGGAGAAGGATCATCTGTACCCAACGAGGAAGGCTGAGGGATCACTTAATGTCACCGTCCAAGGAGGCGGCTCATGACACTGGGTGGTCACTAGCTTGTCTTGCTGGGGATGTGTTAGCTCTTGAAGGCTGGCTTCCTTTTCTAGGGAAAGACCCTCAGCAGGGTGCGCTGAGTGCTTGCTCTCCCTTTGATTCCCAGAGATTTGACTTGGGATTTGATTCCCGTTTTGTCCCGACCACTCCGGATCCCTAGTAGGAGAATTTCAGCCCTGGCCTGGGGAGTTCGCGTCTTGGAAAAGTCGGCCTATCATTTAGAACTATGTAGATTTATTCTAAAAGAGAAAAAGGGTTGGTGGACGTGGGCTAAGATACCGTGATGAAATATAATGTTCAGGGGGTCGTTCAGAAATTCATTCCAAACCCTTTGTCAAGGGGCTTTGTGGCTGCGGGGGAGAAACCTTCGAGTCTGGCCAAGAAAACGGCCGATTGTACAGGACTTGGGGAGTTTGCAGTTGTCTATTTTTAATCTTTTTATTGACCTCTTTTGTGTTTACTTTGAAAACTTTCCCCTGGAGTTAAATTCCCAATTTGGTTAAGCTTTCTGGTCTGCCTAGGAACTACTCACATTTAACTGACTGATTGCTGTAAGAGGAAGTTAGACCAGGTGACTTCCCAGGTGCCTTTTGGAGCTGAGCCCTCAGTTCCAGAATCCTCATGGGGGCACATGCAGCCTGTCCACGCCCACCCACCTTAATGCCTTTTGTCAATCCCTATAAATCCTCTCCAGGGGCTTCTTCCAGCCAGAGCCTCTCCACGTGTTCATGGATGTCAATGGCGCAGATGAGCCTGGAAATTATTTCTCCTCCTGTTCGTAACCTGTGTTCACACTCCCCCCCAACAAGCACTTTCTATGTGCCTTTCACTAATGACAGGGATGCTTAGCACACTGCCTGGCATATAGTAGGCACCTAATAAATGCTTATTGAGTGGCTGGCTATTGACTAACGAAGGCAGCATTTGCAATAAGTACATGCTTAGCAAAAAGAAAAAAGAAAGAAAAAACAAATAAGAGTCATCGTCTCTCGGTCCCCGCCCGAGCAATAGTGAACTCCTGGTGTAGACTACATCTCATTGGGACCTTGGCAGGTTCCCTTTATAATCCACATTAATCACTAAGTCTAAGCTTTTCAAGGGTAAGCAGTCTGTACTTCAGGGGACAGTGACCTGGTCTTGCATCATCATTCCAAGTCCTTCCATCCCTGTAGCAAATCCGCTGCCTCGGCCATTTGTGGGCCGGCCACGGGCTGTGGGCACGTCGCCCATGGAGGGGCTCTGGGTTGGAGGGCGTCTCCCAGAGCCCGTCCGGCCTATTGCTCGGAAAAGCATTTTCTGCTTTGTCCAAGCCGTGTGTTCTGAGAGGATGATGATGATTCAGCAAATAAAAACTTAAAAAAAAAAAACCTTCTCCCAGATCACATCGGGCCCCATGGCTCTTGGCCCCAGAGGACAGGACTGGGAGGAAGTGCTAGAGAGGCTCAGGACCCACAGGAAAGGCCCCCTGCCCTCAGGAAGCTTACGTCCTCGTGGGTGATGTAAGAGAGGTTCTGGGGCGGTCCCCGAGCCCTTCCAGGCCTCTGTGTCATGTCACTAGATACCATTTTCCCTGAAGAGCCGCTTATTCCAGCCGCCTTTACCAACAGAAGCCGTTACCACGGTGATAAGGCAGAGCCAGCCCCGGATGCGCAGGAGCAAGAAGCCCTCCCGCAGGAGGCCGGGGACAGGGGCCGGGGGCAGGAAGGACAATGAGAACATCGAATGCCGACGTTTCCAGGTGGCTGGGGGGGGGGGGGGCTGGGCCCAGAAGGCCCGATCTGCTGCCTCCTATTCTGGGTCCCACGTGCCCTGTGCCCGCTCCCACCATGAGTAGCTGAGCATGTTGCCCGCAGGGCCCATAGTACTCCACCACTTGGCCCAGTTTGGGCAGGTTTCTTTTTTTAGTTGTATTTACATCATCCTCTCCGAGGACATGATAACAATGATGTTCTGGGGCTTCCCCATGTGTCGGTCACGCTAGTAAGCCCTGGGAATGTGAAGAAAGGCAGGACCACAGTGTCTGCCATGGGAGAGCCTTCCCTCTAACGAGGGGGCCACCTGCGCTCAGCGGGGCGTGCAGAAGGCCCGTCTGGGGTGGGGGGGACCGGTGGCTGGGAAAGGCCGGGCTGCCCAAGGGATGTGCAGATGGGAGGAGAATCGGAGGAAGGGGAAAGAAGCCTCCAGGAGGAAAAAGTAGCAGCTGGCTCAGAGCTACCCAAGGAGCACAAGGACAGGAAGTCATTAGCCCTGACAATTAGTAAGTCCCTGACTGTAGTGGAGAGAGCAGTGTCAGCCCAATGATTAGAACAGAGACCAGAAGAGTGTTGGATTCCCAGGGCCAAGGACTCCAGCTGAGGACAGTGACTCTATTCCTTTCAGAATGGCAGCGGGACATCCTCCACCACCTTCTTCTCTTTGGTTCTCTCTTTAAGTTTTTCTGTTTCTCCTCCCTCCCGGTTCTCCTACCTGGTTGTAACTGAGGCACAATCGGAGCAATTGGTCAACATAGAGAAATGGGTGTGGACCCAGTGGCCATCACCCCACCTGTGTCCTCCCCTAGGGATGCCCAGGACTGGCTGGCACCCTCCTTGGATGCCATGTCGACTTGTTCGCCCAGGTCAAGCTTGCAGTCTGATTGGATCTTTAGTCCTTTATTCCCAATGAACTGGAGCTGTGCTTCCCCCATCTTGGACTGATGGAGTGGGGTTTTTGAGCATCATTATTAAGTGAATTTGATGGATTTCTGTGATAAACACCCAAGAACCCACTGGCCCACAGCTATTGTGAAAGGCAGAAAGTCAAGGCACAATCAGGAAGTCCACTGTTGTTCAGGTTCACACTGCCCTAGCCATTGCATCAAAGACTCCTCAAAGCACTAGGCAGATGGGCAGAGACAGGGAGAGCATGGCCTCCTGCAGCCATAAGTGGGCCAATGGTCTTGGAATGAGGTACACAGGATTTAGAGGCGTTGTCCTCCCAAGCAAGAGCAGCTTCCAAAGCCTCCCAGTCCAGGGAGAGTCCTGCCAGCGGGAACTGTGGCTGTTGGAGCTTTCAAGTGGAATCTTAGAGCTGTTTTCTCTTTATTAAGGGCAAATTGATTTTTCTCTCTCCGAAATTAAATAAATTTCTCGACCTCTGAGTCCCTTGCTGTTGTCTCTACAGTGTCTTTAGGATGCTCTAGTATGTTGACATCAATATTACTTAAAGTCCCACGCCATTTTGAAGGTGAGAAAATAAGGGAATAGAAATAAGAGAATAAGAAAATAAGAATCTTCTCTCCATGTGAGCAACACAGCACATCACACACGACTTCTGAAAAGAACCGGAGCTGAGCATTTTTAAATGTTTGCTAAATCACAGGCCATTCTAAAAACAATGAGAACAAATACCAGCGCCACACCTGCTCTTGCTTTTCTTTTAATTAATTTTACATCATCCAATTATTGGCTCAGTCTTGCTTCTTGTAATTTTCTTAATTAAATTATTTGGACCATGTGCTGAATTTTCATTTTTAAAATGGATCCATGCAGGAGAGCAAAATGAAAAAGAAAGAAAAAACGGATCATTAATGTTAAGGTCCCCGCCAGGTCTCAGTCTTGACCGATGAATCTTTTTGCTTCAATCAGAAAATCCATTAGATATCGGCTCCGTGCAAGGCAAGACGCTAAGAACTGGCGATGTAGAGTTGGAGAGAATAACGACCTACATAATGTTTGCCCTCGGGAAGCTTCCCTCCTCTTTCCACTTCCCTGTCCCGGTACTGGATCTCTAATCTTCGGTCCCATCTCTCCTGCTCGTGAAACTATCCATTTCTTCCCAGTCCTTAAAAAGCCAGCAAGCAAGCCTATCTCCTCGTGGCCATCCTCTCTCACCCTTCCTCTCAAATACTTCCTCTAGGGCTTCTCTCTCCCCTTTCTGTAGCCTGGCTACCTGCTTTAGCCTTCCGCCTGCGCTCTTCTCCACCGGCCTCTTCTCGGGACTCATTCTCCTTGACCTCGCGCAGCTTCTGGCACTAAACACCATCCCTTCTTCTCGAGTCTTCCGGGTCACCCCTGTTCCACTTCTCCTTCCCTGTGTCCTTTGCTGCACCTTCCTCCAGCTGTACCTGTTCACCACGGGGCCCTGCCCCCTAGGCTCCGCCTCGTGTGTCCCTTTTCTTTCTGTCTTCTCCCATATGGCAATCTCGATGGCCCCAAGGGCTCAAAGATCCCGCCGAGCACTTCTGCAAATCCGGAGAGCCTCCGCTGAAGCGCAGTCCCGGGGCACCGCCCGCTTTGGGGACATCGTGGGTCACGTTGCCCCACAAACATCTCCAACTTGTCCCTCTCAAAAGGGAATTCGTGGCCTTTCCCATCAAATTCTCCCCTCCTCCCAACCGGCATTCCCGGACACCCAGATGTCCCAGAGCGGACCCTTTGCATCAGTATCCCGTTGCCCAGCCAGACGCGGAAATCGCCACCGAGGGTGAGGGATCCCCGGGGGGATGACCACGGCCTTTACGGCCGAAGCCCCGGGGCCGCTGGGGTCAGTGCTTGTATGGGAGGCTGAGGAGCGCCAGCCGCAGCTGCCCAGAACGGCCTCCCACCCCCGCAGCCTTGGTGCTCCCCCGGGACACGGCAGCTAATTAGAGCTCGCTGCTAACTGCCGCTTCTCTGCCTCTGTGCAGGGATGTTCCAGAGCTGTTCAAAGTTGAGAAGGCAAACCAAACGACAAAGGCCAGGTCTGCACGAGGGCCCATACGGGGAGCTCCTATTTTAAAAGCCAATATGGGAGAAACCTGAGGCTCCCCTGAGATGTCAAACTAACACCCAGAACTGGACCCGGAGAAGCAGCAGGGGCTCTGGAGGCAGGGGCCTGAGTTCAAGTCTCAGAGTCTCTACCATAATCTCTCTGGACCTCAGGTTATTCAACTGTTCAGACACCCACCAGGCACCAATGGAACCTCCTCCAGCATCCCACCAGCCATTCCAGCCAGAAATATCCACTCATCCTGGCCCACCTGGATCCCGCCAGGCCCACCCTTCCCCACCTGCACCCCAAAGCATCCTGAGAATAGTTGTAACAGCCCACACTCACACATCTAGTGCCCCAGGATTGATGAGCTCATTGTATCCTCGTAACAATCCCCTCCTGGGGGGAAATGCTGTCACCATGGTCATTTTATAGATGAGGAAACTGAGGCAGGTAGCAGAGAAGTGGTTTGCCCAGAGCCATGTCCAGCTGGTGGCAGGGGCTGGGTTTGGTGCTTGCAAAGCTGGATCCTGCTCCAGACACTCACTGGCTGCACCACCCTCCCTGGGCAAGCCAGTTATCCACTGCCAGCCTCTCATCCTCATCTGGGCTAGACTATGTGGGAAACAGCCCCAGAGAGCTCAGGTCCCACCAACCTCAAGCTGTGATCCTCTGAGCAAACCCAGGCCTGCTGGGGGCCAGGCACCGGGCTGGGTGCCAGGAATACAACCAATGAAGCAGCCCCTGCTGGCCAGGAGCCAACATTCTATCACCATCAGTGAGGGTGGGGGCTCAGAACCTGTGCCAGTGAAATCAGGGTTCTGGACCAAGTCCCCCCCCATCCAGATCTAGAAAAGAGGAGACAGACAAAAACAGAGAGAAGAGGAGAGAGAGGAGAAGAGAGAGAGAGAGGAAAGAGTGGCAGAGATAGAAGAAAGGAGAGAGAGGAAAGGACAGAGGAGAGAAAGAGAGAGAGAAGAGGACAGAGGAGAGAAAAAGAGAGAGGAGAAAAAAGAGAGAGGAGAGGAGAGAGAAAAGGGGAAGATAGAGGAAAAGAGAGACAGAGAGAGAGAGAGAGAGAGAGAGAGAGAGAGAGAGAGAGAAAGAGGGGGGAGAGAAAACAGAGTAAGAGAAACAGGAAAGGAGAGAGAGAAGAAAAAAGGGCAAAGGAAAGAGATAAAAGAGGGAGAGAGAGAGGAAAAGAAAGACAGATAAACAGAGACAAAGATGGAGAGATAGCTGACAGACAGAGACAGAGAGAAAGAGGGGGGAGAAGATAGAATGATAGAGAGGAAAGGATAGAGAGAGGAGAGAGAGAAAAAGAGAGATGAAATGTAAGAGAAAAAAGGAAGAAAGAGAGAAAAGGAGAGAGAGAGATGGAGATGGAGAGAGACAGACAGAGACAGAGAGAAGAGAGGGGGGAGAAGACAGAGTGACAGAGAGACAGAGGAAAGGAGAGAGAGAAGAAAAAAGAGAGAGGAAAGGAGTGAAAAAAGAAAAAAGAAGAGAGCAAAGGAGAGAGAGAAAGAAAGAGGAAGAGAGAAAAGGGGAGAGAGATACAGAGGAAAGGAGAGGAGAGAAAGAGAAAAGGAGAGAGAAAGAAAGGAGGGAGAGAGAGAGATAGAGACAGAGAGAAAGAAAGGGGAAAGAAAGAGGACAGAGTGATAGGGACAGAGGAAAGGAGAAAGTGGAAAGGATAAAGAGAAGGGAAAAAGGAAAAGAGAGAGAAAGAAAGGGAGGAGAGAAAAGAAAGACAGTGACACAGAAATGGATGGATGGATAAAGATATGGATAGATGGGTGGATAGATAAAGGAAGACAGGTAGATGGATATATAGAGAGAATGATAGATATAAAGAGATAGCTCTCAGAGAGATGGGTGAAGAATTAGACACAGACAAATACACAGGTACATGAAGAGAGAGAGGTAGAGTCAGAAAAGCAGGTTGGCAGCAGCCGAAAGGAGACAGGGCTGGCTGTGAATAGCTGGCTACAACCAAAGGGTTTCCTGGGGACTTGGGATGTGTGCTGAGCAATTCAGGTTTAAACTTGGGGAGATTAAGAGAAAAAGAAGGCAGAAAACCCTCAAGCCCTTCACCCTGACAAAAGCCATTCCCGCTGATCCCAGCAGCCCCTTTGCAAACTGGCCATCTTCATGAGGTGAAGGGAGGGAGAGGACCCCCCCCCCCCGCAGTTCTAGGTTTTCCTGGAAATCTGCCTTCCTTCCTCTCTGTCTATGTCTCTGTCTCTGTTTCTCTGTCTTTCTGTCTCCCTCTCTCTCGCCTCTCTCTTTGTCTCTGTCTCTGTCTCTCTGTCTCTGTCTCTGTCTCTCTCCCTCTCTCCCTCTCTCTCTGTCTCTCTGTCTCCCTCTCTCTCACCTCTATCTCTTTCTATGTCTCTGTCTCTCTCTCTCTTGAAGGCTCAGCCCAGGGGGACCTTGAAGCCCCCTTGTCTCTGAGGCTCTGTGGCCCCTCTCGGAGGCAGAGCAGCCACTTGATGCCCCGTTCCTCTTTTCCTTTAAGACTTCCTCAGATTGGAGGTTTCACCAGAGCCAGATTGCTGGGTGCCCAGGGTGTCAAAAATCTCTGGATAATGGCAGAAATGATGGCAAATCGGGCTTCGCTTGCCAGCCTGCCGCTGCCGGGCTGAGCCCAGCTGGTGACGCCTTCTAGGATTCATTTGACAAAAGGCTCCTTTCTTTCTCCTCTCCTCCCCCATTCTTTCTTCCTTCCCCCCCCACTTCTGGCTCTGGCTCTGTCCCTCCCTCCCTCTCTATCCCACCCCCTTCTCTTGCCTTTTTTCTCCCCCGCTGCTTTCCTGACAAAACCCTCCAATAAAACCCGCAGCCTCTGTCTGAGTGCGGACATCACAGGCGCCCGGGCCGGCAGCCACGTCACCGTTCTTTCTTCTCTTCTGTCTGTCTCTGTCACTGGGAGGGAGCCCATGCTGAGGGAGATGATGAGAGACTGGATCTAGTTCATTTACAGACAAGGAAAGGGAATTGTTTTGAGCGCTTGGGTGGATTTTTGATCCAATTCAACAACATGTATTGGGGGGCCCTGAACGACAACATGCGCCGGGACTTGTGGTGAATGAAGGGGCTGCAAGGACAAGAGAACTAGGCCAGGAGAAATGTCAAAGAAATGTATTTTAGTGGAGTTTTTTCATGTTCAAGGAATTGTTGTTAAGTGGTTCCAGTTGTGTTTAACTGTGACCCCATTTGGGGTTTTCTTGGCAAAGATCCCGGAGGAGTCTTGTCATTTCCTTCCCCAGTTCATTTTACAGATGAGGAAACTGAGGCAAACAGGGTGAAGTGACTTGCCCAGGGTCACCCAGCTGGTGTCTAAGGTTGGATTGAACTCAGATCCTCCTGACTCCTGACTTTAGAGCCATGAAAGATCCCCTCCCCATCCTGCCTTTCTGTCACTGTATTGATTATCCAGGGAGATTATCAGTGGATCGAGCCCAGCTCTCCCCAGCACTCCAGGCTGGACAGATGCCGTCCGGACACTTTTTCCTGGGTCTCCTCGCCAGCGTTTCACAAACTTGCCCCAAAGTGACCGGCCCCTGGCTGCTGGAGAGCCCCCCCCATGTGGCAGCTGTGTTGGAGCCCTCCCTGAGAGCGGCCCTCCAGGACTGGGAAGCTGCCCAGAGAATGGCTGGCTCCCTTCGGGGCACCTCGCAGCCCGGGTCTTCTGGACCTCATGCCCAACTCTCCCCACCATCCCAGGAGGGCCAGCAGGAGCAGAAGGCTCCAGAGAAGCTGCTCCCAGGGTGTTTCTAAACCTGGCGCTGCCTCTGAGCTTGACTCTTAAATGTGGTCAGGGGGTTCCCAGACCCTATTTTCTCTGGCACCCCGCCCCGATACTCTGTCCTGCCTTGTTGTTCCCCTTCTGTGCTCGGCGGCCACGCTAGGGCCTCTCTTTCTCACACATAACGTGCCATCTCCTGCCTCCACGCCTTTGTCGGGCATCCCACCCGGCACGCGCCCCAGCCACCCGGGCCCCAGGCCCCACGGAGCCCCCTCGTCCTTATGGATCCTGTCCCGATTTCCCCTACACCTCCCCAGCCCTTGTTCTTGCCTAACTGGCATTATTTGCATGCAGAGACTCCATGTACATGTATGTCCATCCATGTGTGAGCATGCGTGTGTGACCACGTGTCCACGTCCATTCTCTCCATTCTTTGTCACTGACCTCTCCCCTCCCCCCGGATTTTGCCCTCCTTGCCAGGAGAGGTCATTCACCCCCACACCCCACCCTCTGTAATGGCAGCCGCAGGCGGGGCTGTAGTACACACTTAATGATCAGATTCGTAGCATCCTCTGGCGGGAGGCTTCCTCCAGCTGGGGGGCCGGGGGGCAGCCGGCTCTTTTCCCACCTGGCCCAATTCTCTGACCTTCCCAGCAGAGCGCAGAAAGGAGTGGGGCCCCTTCTCTTGGGAGGGGAAGGCCAGGGGAGCATCTGGGCTCCAGCCCACTCTAGCCCTCAGAGCCCTCATGACCTCGAGACCACTTACTGCAAGGGGGGGTCTCCCTTTCAAGCTTCAGGTCTAATCCTGTGACCCTGCACCGCAGATGTTTATTCATTCACTGGACAAACACCTACTATGTGCAAGGCTTGGAGGCGGGGAAGAGAAGAACAACCCCCCGGAGAGGTCATACCCATCCCAAAGCCGAAGGGACGGTTTTCTAGAGAATGGTGGTCTGAGGGAAAGGGGGGAGCCTCCTGGGCAGCAGCGAAAGCTTCCTGACGACGGGAGGGGCCTTCCCTAAGCGGGCCGAGCTGTCTGGGGAGGGGCCTGGAGAGACCCCTCAAGTAAGAAGTGTCCAAGGCTGGGTGGGCACTCACCTGCCAGTTCCATCCTCTTCCACTTGCCTCAGCAGGATAATATCCTTGTGCTTATGGCTTCAGAGAAGCCTGCGAAGAGCTGTGCGAACTGATGCAAAAACAAAACCATGAAGAGACAACAGCTGCCCTTCCGTGTATTCCCAGCACAGAGTCGGCCATTACGTTTGCCATCTGAGCCGGGGAGATGCCAGAGAACCAGGGATGGCCCGCGCCGCCCATCTCCTGGCAGGGGCCAAGAGGGAGGCAGAGGTGAGCGGGACCGCCGGGGTTGTTTCGCCTCTTTTTGAAACAGAAGTTGTGTTTTTCTTCCCTCACTCTGAGGGAAAAGCAAAGGGGGAGTATAACAGGGGCCTAGTGACAGGGTCGCCCAGATGAAAGGTCTGAGAGGATCGTTAGTGCATTTTGGGATGCCCAGAAATGAACCGAGGAAAGGTCGGTAAGAAGCAGGCAAGCGGGACGCTCGGGAAGGAGCCCGTTGGCTTTATCGTGGGTCCGAAAAGAAAATCCAGCTGGACAGAATCCATGAGATGCACAGCCTGGTGCACCAGCCTCTGTCGGGCTCCGGAAGGAAACCGTCCACGTGAAGATGTTTGTGATGGAACCAAAGAGTCGGCGAGCCCAGGCTGCATCTCTGTGAGATGGCCGATAAACCCGCCGAAAAGGGGGCGGTAATCCCAGAGGGGCCGGCTTCCTCCACCGGCACTGACCGACCAGCCTCCTTCTCTCTATCCTGCCAGGCCCGGGGAATCCCAGGGACCCAGTTTGCCCACCCTCAAGCAAAGCATTTGATGTGTTTATCTTGTGGAAAAGATGGAGAAACGTGGCTAAATGAGTATTCACTTAACGCTCATTAGTAAATGAGTATTCAGAGTTGGAAGCCACAACGCATTCGTGCCCCACCTTACTCCATCTCTGGGTCTGCGAGTCGTTCGCTGCTGGACACTGAAGTCCGAAAAGGAGCCGGGTCCCCCTCAAGGTGCTTCTATTCTAAGGATGCTCTGGGCGAGTTACAGAACGAAAGCAGCAGCAGGGGGCGGGAACAGTGACACAAAGCAGGTGCTCTGGAAAGATGGGGTCCTTGAGCTGAACTTCACCGAGAGGAGAGAAAGACTGCTCAGTATGGGGAACTCAGGTCTTCCTGACTCCAGACCCGAATTCAAGTTCAGCCTCGGATATGTCCTAGCTGGGCAAGTCACTTCACCTCTCTGCCTCAGTTTCCTCTTCTGTAAAGTAGGGATACACTAGTCCCTCCCGCCCATGCTACTGCCCATCCCTCCTCTCTGGCTGCTGAAAGCCTTCCCGAGCAGCCCAGAGCACTTCCGGGGTCATTCTTCCCTCCAGCCTGCCCCAAGACGCCCTTCCTAGTGCCAGCGCCTCCTGCCACTCTGTGGCGTTTCCTTGCCTGGTTCACATTGTACTTGTCACTCTATTTATCTGCATCCACATCATGTTCCCCCAAGACCCAAACTCCTCGGAGCCTCCTTGGTCTGAACCCACCTCCGAGGCAAGATGTCACTTTGCCTTTGGGCCGCCCTCAGACCGGAGCCTCGCTAGCCCGAGACCCGGCAGACGCCTAATTAACTCTGGGCTCAAGTGAGCCCAGAAGACCCAAAGCCGTTGCTGGGTTCAGATATTTGAGACAGCGACATGTGAAAAAGAGATTTGTTCTGTTTGGGCCCGAAGGCGTAAGCAGGACCAGTCAGTGCGTGTCCCAGGGGAGAGGGGGGTAGTGAGGAATGGGGAAAGCAGGGGGAGGGCAGCTCCCAACTCAGCGGGAGGAGAAACTTCCCACACTCACGGGGCCCCAAAGTCCCTCCGGGATGCAGCGCGGGTCCCTTCTCGGGGAGGCTGCCCAGAGGCTGAAGGTTCTTTCCCGCGGCCTCCCGAGGGAGGCTGAAGGTTCTGCCCCGCGGCCTCCCAAGGGAGGCTGAAGGTTCTGCCCTGCGGCCTCCCGAGGGAGGCTGAAGGTTCTGCTCCGCGGCCTCCCAAGGGAAGCTGCTTCTCAGGCTGAAGGTTCTGCCCCAGCCCCACGGCCTCCCGAGGGAGGCTGAAGGTTCTGTCCCACGGCCTCCCAAGGGAAGCTGCTTCTCAGGCTGAAGGTTCTGCCCCACGGCTACTGGGCGTTCCTGTTGTTCTGTCTCCCAGGAGAAGCCATTGGTGACACCGAGTGCTCTGTGCCCTGGCCTCCCCCGGGAGGATGCTGGGCCTGACTCCCCTCCTGGATAAGTGCTGCCTTGTGGGAGTGTGGATGGCGTCTTCCTCACCCCCTCCAGAGCCGAGCACATTGCTGGCTTTCAGCAGAACTCAATAATAATGACTATCATCACAAGGCTCCCAAACGGAAAGCTTTTGCTGGCTTGCCCCCTTCCTCCGCTGACGGCTACAGTGGCTTTACCTATTTCTAGTCCAGAGCTTCAGATCAGCCCAGATCCTCCCATGTGTCATTAGGTAAATCTCGTCATGAGGAGGAGGAGACAGTTTTCACAACTACTTAATGGAACGCTAGCTTAGAACTGAGGAACGTCAGCACGTGACCGGGAGCCAGACAGCCATAAGTCCTATTTCTGCCCCTTAGTGTTTGTGCAACCAGAAACAGGCCCTCTCCTTCCCTGGGCCCCAGTTTCCTCATCTGAAAAATGAAGGGGTTCAACTATAAGAGGAGTCTTAGTCTTTGTTGTGCCATAGACCCCTTTGCCAGCAATCCGGTAGGCCCTTTCTTACGATGATGTTTTTAAATGCAGAAAATAAAATTAAAAATTTACAAGGAATCAATTATTTTGAAATGCAGTTATCAAGATAGATTGTTTTAAAAAAAATATATTAAGTTAGCAAGCCTAGTTTAAGAGCCCCAGGACTAGACAATCTTTCTAGTCTAATCACAATCTGTGACTCTGCAATTGAGGAATATACTTTCTTGACAGAACAGCATCTCCTCTGAAAGCTACAAAATTGAATTTTCCCATGGGACCATTTCACATTGTCACACAGTCCCATCTGCAAGTGACATGACATGATGGAAAGGGTGCTGCACTTTGAATCCTTCCTCTAGATACTCACTAGATGCAGACCCTTGGACGAGACACTTAATCCACTTTGCCTCAGTTTCCTGATCTGTAAAGTGGCAAAATAAGCATATTCTTCTCAAGGTTGTTGTGAAATTCAAATAAGTAGTGAATATCAAGTATTTTACCAGCTTTAAAGCATAATACAGATGTTCACTAGTAAGTTCAGTACTGCATAGTAGGTGAGATGGCCTTGGAGTTGAGGAATAATCAATCAAAGAGCCTACTGCTTCTTAGAAATAAAAGTATATGATGGTGCTTTGAGAAACAAAAGCACTATGGACATGGACTCTTCCCACCTTCACACACACACACACACACACACACACAGTGAGAGAGAGAGAGAGAGAGAGAGAGAGAGAGAGAGAAGGAAAGAGAGAGAGAGAGAGGGAAAGAGAGAGAGAGAGAGAGAAGGAGAGAGAGAGAGAGAGAGAGAGAGAGAAAGAGAGAGAGAGAGAGAGAGAGAGAGACTGCAATAGCAAGCTAGTACCTTGGACAGCTGCTTCTGACCCTGTTCCAAATTGCCTCTTCCTCTAAAGGTCAAGTCTATTGGGAAAAATGAATATGATATGACTAATGGAAATCGTTTAAAATGTATAACTTAGATCAGAATGCTTGCTGTCTTGAGGACAGGGAAGGTGAGGAAGAAAGGGATAAAACATTTGGAACTCAAAATCTTACAAAAATGAATGTTAAAAACTATCTTTGTGTGTAATTAGAAAAGTAAAGAAAAAAAAGAAAAGAAAAGAAAAATGGACACAATAAAGAGTTAGGTTGTAGGCATTAGCAGAAAAAATGAAAGGATAATGTCATTGCTTCACATTAAAGAAATTTGAGCGGTCTTTACACTCAGCTTTGATTCTCAAGGAAGAGTGGTCCTTAATGGATGTAAAGGGGAAAACCCATTTCCTAGAAGTATTGATCAATAAATATTTATTAAGAATGGAGATGCAAAAAGAGTCCAAGGACAATCCATGCCTTCAAAGAGCTCACAAAAAGTTGTTTCTGGGGAGATAACAAACATATAAATATTGTCACTTGTCAGTCATTGTTCAGTTGTATCTAATTTTTTATGACCCCATTTCAGTTGTGTCATCCTTCATGTCTCCATTTGGTATTTTTCTTGACAAAGATATTGGAGTGGTTTGCCAGTTCCTTCTCCAGCTCATTTTGCAGATGAGGAAACTGAGGCAAACATAGTTAAGTGACTTGCACAGGATCACACAGCTAGTAAGTGTCCGAGGGCTGATTTGAACTCAAATCTACCCACTGTGCCATCTAGCTACTAATACATAGACTATGAATGTAGAAAGCAAATGAAATTTTTCCCCTGAACACCTGTTAAGAAAACTGACTCCCTTGTAAGTTTGTGACATTGATAGAAGATGGATTTGATCTTAAATCCATCTCAGGATTTGTGCTGGATCTCTTCTGCACAGGATCTAAGCAGATCTATCAGCATCAATGTTCAAGTCCATGATATCTAGCCAATCAGTCAATAAACATTATGAAGCACTTACTAGATGCCAGGAACTGTGCTAAGCACAAAGGATACAAAAGAAAAGTAAAATAAGAAACTCAAAATCTAATTGGGAGATGACAGGTAAACAAATGTAGACAAACAAGGTCTAGAAAAGATATGTGGGAAATAATCGGTAGGAAAAGCATTGAAATGAAAGGGAATTGAGAAGGCTTCTTGTAAAAAGTGGGATTTTTGCCTGGATTTGAAGAAAGGCATGAGACACAGCCTGGAATGCCCTCCCTCCCTAGCTGTACCTCCTCTTTAATGCACTGGCATTGAGTCAGGAAATGAAGTGTCTTGTTTTAAGAACAGCCAGGAGGCCAGTGTCAGTACATTAAAGAGTATGGGGTGGGGTGGGGGAGAGTATAAGATAAGGGCAGCAGCGGTGGCTCATTATATATATTCAGGGAAATAAAAGTCTATGAGCAAGTGATAAGCCAGCTTGTTCACAAAGCCCCCTTACAGGAGTAACCAGAACCCCTCTCATCTTATATATGTCTAACCCCATTACCAATCTGGAAAATTCTTCTAATCTAAAAGACAAAAAAGACCCGGATGGAAAACAAGTAAGATCAGGGAGCACTTTTCATGTTAACTTCTTGGGTCCTCTTAACAACCTGAGAGGATCAGCCCTTCCCTTGGGCAGCACGGTTTCCTCAGGCAGATCAGCCCTTCCCTTGGGTAGTATGGTTCCTCTGATGCCCCACGTCCCTGGTGACCCGAGTGTTCTGTGTTTGAAGGTTGGTGATGGCAGATAGCTGACGGGGAGAAGAAAGGATAGATCCCCAGTCTCCAAGGTCATTCACCAATACAAGAAGCACTCAGAGATGAGCCTTGGACCCAAGCCTTCCAACTTCAGAGCCAGGGTCTGGGGTACAATGGCAAGTTAATCACAATACCCCCCTCAAGAGGTTCTTGGGAGGCTCAAGGGAGCCAGCGCCATATGAAGCGTTCTGAGCACTTTCAAATGCTACATACATGTACATGATGATGATGATGATGATGACGATGATGATCTCTAGGTCTTCTACTAACCCAGTCACTCTCCTCTCCACCACCTCCATCTCCTCCAGAGCAAATCACAACACTGGAGGTTATCAAATCAGGAAAGAATAAGGGGACTACTAGTGATCTCATTCAAGTCAGCAAGTATTTATTCAACTCCTACTATGTGCCAGGCACTGAGCTCATTATTGAGAATACAGAGACAAGTCAAGTAACTATTGCTATTACAAAGAGAGACATCTCTAAAAAGGGATAGGGGAAGGTGGTTCAGCAGAGCCAGTAAAAGTCCTGGAGGGTGATCTGCAAGTATGTGGGCCCTGGCCATGGTATTAGAGCCCAGGGTCCTAGTGGCAAATGGAATCAAGGTTCAAGGAGGAGGAAGATGATCAGAGCAGGTAGCAGACTTCCCCAATGCCCGAGTACTAACATTTACATATGGGAGTGTAGATGTCCTCATAGAGACGATTTGTGACAGAGCGTTCTGAGTTTCTATTCATCTGGTCATGTTGGTCCTCTTTAAGAACGAAGGACAACCACCAGAGATGGTTGTCGTCCTTCTGGGCTCCAAGTCCCTCTTCATCAAGCCTGGTATTCTCCCAGCTTTTCTGGCTTGTGTAGCGGCACTGCCGACTCAAACCGAACTTAGGAGCTCCATGCATCCTCACACTCTGCCACAGAGTGCACAATTTCCTGGAGGTTTTTTCCCTCTCTAAATGGCTCAAGCCCATGTAAAATAATGAGTTTTACTTTTTCTTTTAGTCTTTCATATATGATTGCCTTTGGGTAACAGGAAATGGTGATAATGTGGAGAAATGGTTTTAAGATCATCAGCTACATAAGGCTTGACATTTAAAGTAAAAAATCATTACACACCCAGGAACACATAGAACTGTGAACAAGGAAATCTGCTGAGGGCTTTTTAAAAAATGGAATGAAAAGCCTGGACTTTCTCTATTTGGCCAAAGAAAAAATGGAAAGCAGCTTGTGCCCTTTGAGTGTGTGCTGGGAGGGAGTGGGGTGTGAAGGGGAAGAGGATGGTATTTTAATGGAGAGATTAAGTCACAGGCTATGAAGGAAGGAAGAAGCCAAGGGAAAAACCCAGGAGGGGCAAGCAGAATTAGGAGAGGGTCTAGGGAGAGTCACCAAGGTGACCAAAGTGTTGGCAAATTGGACTTTTATTAAGGCTCTAAAAGACCTGGAATATCCTGGCCTGGAGACTGCTGAGGATCCCATCCAGAAAGTCTCTTAGAATAGTGGCAGGGTCTAATTTCTCTTCACTGAAGATGAATCTCTCCAGATAAGCGACTGGCTCAGGGAGACGTCTCAACGTTATGAGGGAAGACATTGCATGGATTTTCCCAAGAAAAGATGAACACACACACACACACACACACACACACACACACCACAAGGTGACAGGTCTGCTGAAGGTCCCTTGGGTCCTAAGTGCCCAAGCTGTGACTCTGGTCCAGTGACATTCTCCCCAGATTCCCCAGAGATGTCCCATGATTGAAGGTTGTCAAGAATGTTCAGAGTCTGGGATAAAAATGAAAAACAAGCAAAGCCTTGTTTGGGTTGGAAAGGTGGGTACAAGAGGAACACAAGCACGTGCTTACTACCTGCCCCAGGCATCCATCGGCAGCTTCTTGGGCCAGCCAGGGCTTCCTGGGAGAAGAGGAAAGGCAGAGGTTTTTCCACCTTCTTCAAAGGCACTTAATTTGGCAGGTGATATAGAGAGATCACTTTGTTTGGATTGAGGCAGACAGACCTTCCATGTGTGAGGTGAGGGGTGAGGAAGGGCCCATCAGAGGAGAGAATGAGATGAACAAACACAAAAAATATGTCATGGAGGTAAAACTGGCACATCCAGGCAATGGGCTGGATGGAGTGGGGAAGGGGGAGAGTGAGAGGACCGGTTCTAGGTCAGGATCCGTGGTGACTAGGAGGAAGATGGCGCCTTCACCAGGAAAAAAAGGAAGGAGGGAAAGATGGAGCCTTCAGTTTGGGTCAAGCTGAGTTTAAGATGTGTCCAGCATCAGATGACAATTGAATCCATGGCATGTGATGAGACTGGGTGAAATACTCATGATGAAGAATGCTCTCCTCCTTAGAGAGAGAACTGATGAGCTCTGAATGCATTTATTTTCTTTAATTTCTTGCTTTTTTGCAACATGACTAACATGGAAATGTTTGGTGTGGTTTCATATGTATAATTGATATCCTATTGTGTTACCTCCTCAATGGATGGGAGAGAGGCTGGAAGAAGGAAGAGAACTTGACACTCAAAAAAAATTTAATGAATGAAAAAATTAATAATATTTTTAAAAATAGCATCATATCTTTATAATATAACCATAAATAACATGTATTATTACATAGAAGATAAATATATTATTATATGTAAATAATATAAATTAATTAAAATAAAGTTATGAATAGTATAGAAAGAGAAGATAAGAGGGTCCAAGACTGAACCTTGAGGGACATTCATCATTAATAGTAATAAATGACTTTTTTTTAGATTATACATGTAGGGTGGTTTTAAAATATATTTCCATATTAGTCATGTTGTGAAAGAAAAAGCAGAACAAAAGGGGAAAATCATGAGAAAGAGAAAACAAAAACAAACAAAACATGAAAATAATATTCTTTGATTTGTTTTCACTCTCCACAGTTCTTTCTCTAGACTCAGGTGACATTTTCTGTCCCAAATATATTGGAATTACTTTTGAATAGGATAAACTGAATGAAGATCTCTCATAAGACTGTGGCGTTGCCCTGTACCCTAATTGTGACTTGAGACTTTGCAATAACCATTTGAGCTACAGATGTTGGATTATCTGAAATAAACATTTCCCTTCTGTCTCCCTCCTCCCTTATTTTTTCTTTTTTAAAACTTTTAAATAAATGACTTTTTAAAAAAAGAAATAATATAGAAAGTGAAGATAAGAAGGCTTCTTGATGACCTACAATCAATGTCTACACTTCCTCCCCCCCCCTTAACTCTCTCTTGTCTTGCTTCTGATCTTACATTAACAGAAACTTCTCTGTCCACAGTTGCCAGTGATCTCTTTTTTTTTCCGTGTTTATCTTGCTAATTTATTTTATTTAATATTTTATTTTATTTTATTTTATAATAACTTTATATTGACAGAATCCATGCCAGGGTAATTTTTTTTTACATTATCCCTTGCACTCATTTCTGTTCCAATTTTTCCCCTCCCTCCCTCCACCCCCTCCCCTAGATGGCAAGCAGTCCTATATATGTTAGATATGTTACAGTATATCCTAGATACAATATATGTTTGCAGAACTGAACAGTTCTCTTGTTGCACAGGGAAACCAGTGATCTCTTAATCACCAAAGCTAATGGCCTTTCCTCAGTCTTCATCCTTCTGGCCCTCTCTGCAGCCTCAGACACCTCTGATCACCTTCTTCTTGACCTTCTCTTCTCTCTAGGGCATTGGTTTTCCTCTTACCTGTCACACTACTCCTTTTCAGACTCATTTTTAAAAATTTTAAGTTCCCAAATTCTCTCTGTCCCTCCATCATCTCCAAAGCAGGAACGCCAAAATGGTGACGTTACAAGTAGGAGAATCATTTGAAGAAATTAAGGAGAAAAAAACTGGAGGAGGAAAGAAAGAATATTGAGCAGAAATGTGCTGGCTCTTTTCAAGCTTTTGAAGGACTCCTTTGAAAAATTGGTCTGTTTGGTCCCAGAACACCATGGGAGGAGGAGCCAGAAGAGGAAGAGAAGAAGGAAGAGGAAGAGGCAGGATTTGGGCTGGATGTCAGGAACATCTTAATGACTGTTGGAAGTATTCCCAAGGGGGCTGGGTTCTGTACATGGGGGTCTTCAGGCAATGGTGGGAAGACCCCTGGATGAGTTTGTGGTAGAGAAGACAGCTTTTTCAGATACCGCTTCAATAAGGCAGCTTTCAGGCAACTTTCAACTCTGACACTTTGTGATTCGATAAAGCCTAGGGTTTTAGGGTTGTGGTTTTGTTGAATGAGTGGTGGTGAATGTATCACCAACCTCTGAGCCATTCTTGAATTTGCTTTGCCTGAGCAAAGGCAGAATCCAAGCCAGCACAGCCATGGCAGCATCCCTGACCATTTGGAGGAGCAGAATATGTAGGTCATGGTTTTAAGCCAAGGGAAATATCTCTGTGGGGGTCAAAGGCCCCATGGCTTGGTACACTCTGCATCACCCCGGTAGCTATCCAGAGAATTCTTTCTGTGGGAACCTGCCCCGGTCACCTGGTCCCCAATGACATCATGTGGCTTTTCATTCTGAGTCCTCAGCGGGCTGGCATTCTCCCCGGCTGCCTTGACAAACAAGGAACTAAAAGAAGGTGGGAGTTCTTCTAAATGTTTCATGAGAACCCAGAAGCTGCTGTGGTTCCTAGCAGGTTTCAGGGTAAATACAGAAATAGAGCTTTGAGTTTAGAAGCGAACATACAGACTGCCAGGAATAACAATGTGCCCATTAACTCTTACCGAGCCACTCGATTCAACTCAGCTTGATAGCATTTCTTACAGACCTGCTATATGCAAGGCACTGTGCTAGACAAGAATGAATGAATGAGAAAAAGCATTTATTAAGCACATTTGCTGTTGTTGATCGGCCATTTTTAATCCTGGGCAACTTTAAAAAAATTGAACAACAGCTTTTTATTTTCAAAATACATGCAGAGATAACTTTCAACATTCACCCCTGAAAAACCTTGTGGTCCAAATTTTTCTCCCTCCCTTCCCCCCACGTCCTCCATGTCCCTCCCCAAGACAGTAAGTATAGATTATACATGTGCAATTCTTCCAGACATATTTCCACATTTATCATGTTGCACAAGAAAAATCAGATCAAAAGGGGAAACGAGAAAAAAAAAGCAAGTAAACAACAACAACAAAAGGTAAAAATACTGTGTTGTGATCCACACTCAGTCCCCACAGTCCCCTCTCTGGATGCTCTCTGTCACAGGTCCACTGGAATTGGCCTGAACCACCTCATTGTTGGAAAGAGCCACATCCGTCAGAATTGATCTTTGTATAATCTTGTTGCCGTGTACAATGATCTCCTGGTTCTGCTCATTTCCCTCAGCCTCAGTTCATGTAATTCTCTCCAGGCTTTTCTGAAATCATCCTGCTGGTCATTTCTTATAGAATCATAATATTCCATAACATTCATATGCCATAACGAATTCAGCCATTCCTCAGTTCCTTGCCAGTTTCCAGTTCCTTGACACGACCAAAAAGACTGCTACAAACATTTCTGTTCATGTGGGTCCCTTTCCCTCCTTTATGATCTCTTTGGGATGCAGACCCAATAGTAATACTGCGGCATCAAGGGGTCTGCACAGTTTGATGGTCCTTTGGGCATAGTTCCAAATTGTTCTCCAGAATGGTTGGTTCAGTTCACAACTCCACCAATAATGCATTAGTGTCCCAGTTTTCCCACATCCCCTCCAAAACTTATCATTATCTTTTCCTGTCGTTTTAGCCAATCTGAGAGGTATGGAGTGGTATCTTAGAGTGGTCTTAATTTGCATTTCTCTAACCGTAGTGATTTAGAGCATTTTTTTTTCATATATACTGTTAGAATCCTTATAAGGTGTTAACTCAATGGAATTGATAGAAACCTTGCTTATGTTTACACCTTCGAGAGTTCCCACGTTAGCTCACACATTAGTTCACAAGTTTGAGAGATTTCAGGAGTCAGTATGAGATTCACAAGTTTACACCTCCCACAATCCCACTTTCTCAGAGGAGAAGTCAACCTTTGGGGTTCACACCTTTAAGAGATCACATATAAGAAGGTCTTAGACCTTCAGTCAAGAGACTCAAAGAGATTGAGAAAGCAGGAGTCAGTTGGGGAGATCGAGAAGCCAGAGACTGAGTCGGGCAGAACCAAGATTCAGAGAGAGCTGGAGGCTGAAGCTGGCAGACAAGCTGCAAGAGCTCTTGGAACCAAGAAGAGAGATAGGCCTCTAAGGAAACTAACCGGGCTATTTTGGAAGAGACAGTAAAGGACTGGATTTTAACTCCTGGCTGCATTTGAAGGGATTATTACACAGAACTGAAACTAAGGCTGCCTCCAGAAGCTCCCCAGGAAACCTGCACCCAGAGAATGATCATATTGTAGAAAAGAAGAAAACACTACAATATACGTCCAATTCTTGATGACATTTGGAGTTTTCTTGGCATGAAAATTGGGCTGGTTTGCCATTTCCTTCTCCAGGTCATGTTACAGAAAATGAAACTGAAATAAACAGGCTTACATGACTTGCCCAGGACCACAGCAAATACATGTCGGAGACCAGATTTGAACTGAAGAAAATGAATCTTTCTACCCACCAAGTCTGGCATTCTATCCACTATATCGTCTAGTTGCCTAGCTTGTGATATACATGGCATTATATTGAACAATAAATGAATTAATTTTTAAGACATTTATTAAACATATGTACAAGACACTATAATAGGTAAAAAAATGAATGAGTGAATGAATTAAAGAAAAATATTTATTATATATAAGTAACTGTGTAGGACAAAAATTACTAAGTGAATGAGTAAATAAAAAACATTTAGTATTTAATATGCATAAGGCACTGTACTGGATGCCAGATCACACACTGTTCTGCTCTTCCCATTTCTATAGAGATGGAATGCTGGTGACCAATCCCACCCCTGTGCCCACTAATTGTACACACTGGGAAGCTTCCTGTCTCTTTACACTCCAATTTCTAGGGCTAAAGCCTTTCCCCTCACTCCACCCGCATCCTCCATATCTCCCCAGCAGCACCAGGCCCTCAGCCATAAAAGCCTCCAATTGTAACACTGGTGCCCGAAGGAGTTCGGAAACTGAGGGGGCCCAGGAAAAATAAGATTATACTCAGATGGTAAGCATCAAAGTAGAGATTGACACCCAGGTCCTCTGCCTCCAGAATCAGAACTGTTTCCCCTGCGATCCATCCATCTATTCTTGCTGTCACTTTATTATAACAAATCCTATTCCCTCAGCCCCATAAAAATAACCAGGGGCACTTGTTATGTGCTTTCAGGTACACAGAAGTATGATAAATTGTTATAAATTGGCTCCAGTTTTTACCTGGAAGAAACCATGGGCTCCAAACAGATTATCACCCTGAATGGTATGGAACTAAGCCTTGTGGAAGACTCAGAATTCCCCATGAGGTCCCTCCACACATCAGGGAATCCAGAGCTTGGACAAGGAGGGGCTTTTTACCCCATTTATTTATTTATTATTATTTAGCATTTTATTTTCCCCAATTCCCCCAATTCCCCACATAAAACAATTTTTAACATTTGTTTTTAAACTTTGAGTTCCAGATACTGTCCCTTCCTCTCTCCCCATCTGCCTCATTGAGACATCATCATACAAAACATTTCCATAAAAGTCATATTGTGAAAGAAAACATAGATTTCCCCCAAAAAAAAAACCTCAAGAAAAAAAATTTTGAAAAGGTACACTTCAATCTGCATTCAGAAACAAGCAGTTCTTTCTCTGAGTATGAATAGCACTTTTTATCCTAAGTCCTTCAGAGTTATCTTGGAAAATTGTGTTACTGAGAACAACTAAGTCATTCACAGGTGATCATCTTAGAGTATTGCTGATACTTTGTACTTAGTACATTTCACTTTGCATGAGCTCATGGAAGTCTTTCCAGGCTTTTCTGAGAGCATCCTGCTCATCATTTCTTATAGCACAATAATATTTTATCATGATCACATGCCACAATTTCTTCAGCTGTTCCTCAATTGATGAGCATCCCCTCAGTTTCTAATGCTTTGCCCTGAGAGAAAAAGCTGCTATAAACATTTATATATAGAGAGAGAGGTCCTTCTCCTTTATGTTTTTTATCTCTTTTGGGATACATACCTAGTAATGGTATTACTGGGTCAAAGAATAAACATGCTTTTATAATCCTCTGGGTATATATATATAAATTGCTCTGAGGAAATGGATTAGTTCACAATACCACCAACAGTATATTAATGTCTCACTTTCCTCACATTCTCTTCAATATTTATCATTTTCTTTTTCTGGTCTATTAGCCAATCTAATAGGTTTGAGATAGTATCTCAAAATTGTTTTAATTTGCAGTTCTCCAATCAATAGTGAATTAAAGTATTTTTCATATGTTTGACTACCTTATCTGAAAACTGCTCATATCTTTGGGTCATTTATCAATTGGGGAATGGCTCTGGATTTTACAAATTTGACTCAGTTCTCTATATCTTTGAGAAATTAGGCTTTTATCAGAGAATTTGCTTCAAAATTCTTATCACAATTGCTATTGCTGAGTGTTGTTCCCCTAGTTATTCTATTTTCTCTTTCCCTTTCACCTTGTCCCTCCTCAAAAGTGTTTTGCTTCTGACTACCCTTCCCCCAATCTTCCCTCCTTTTTATCACCTTCCCCCCTTTCTCATATTCCTTTCCCCTTCTACTTTTCTGGAGGATAAGATAGATTTCTATACACAATTGAGTGTGTATGTTATTCCCTCTTTGAGTCAATTCTGATGAGAATAAGGTTCACTCACTTTCCCTGACCCCCTTTTTTCCCTCCACTGTAAAAGCCTTTTCTTCCCTTTTATGGAAGATAATTTAAACCATTCTAACTCTTTCTTTCCCTTTCTCTAAGTACATTCATTTCTTACCACTTAATTTTAATATTTTTAGGTAATATCCTTTCATATTCAACTCATACCTGTACCCTCTGTCTACATATTCTCCTTCTTACTGCCCTAATGATGAGAAAGTTCTTATGAGTTACAAGTGTCATCTTCCCATGTAGACATGTGAACAGATCGATTTTATTAAGTCCCTTATGAGTTCCCTTTTCTAATGACCTTTTTATGCCTCTCTTGAGTTTTACATTTAAAAGTCAAATTTTCTATTCAGATCTGGTCTTTTTCATTAAGAATGCTTGAATTTCCCCTATAGCATTGAATATATTTTTCTCCTAAAAGATTATACTTGGTTTTGCTGGGTAGTGATTCTTGGTTATAATCCTAGCTTCTTTACTTTTCAGAATATCATATTCCAAACCCTCTTATCCTTTAATGTAGAATTTGCTAAATCTTGTGTGATCCTGACTGTGGCTCCACAATACTTAAATTGTTTCTTTCTGGATGCTTGCAACATTTGCTCCTTAACCTGGGAGTCCTGGAATTTAGCTATAGTATTCCAGGAGTTTTCATTTTGGGATTTCTTTCAGGAGGTGATCAGTGGGTTCTTTCAATTTCTATTTTATCCTCTGGTTCTAAAACATCAGGAAAGTTTCCCTTGACTATTTCTTGAAAAATAATGTCTAGGTTCTTTTTGAGCATAGCTTTCAGGCAGTTCAAAAATTTTTAAATTATCTTTCCTGGATCTATCTTCCAAGTCAGTTGTTTTTCCAATGAGATAATTTTACATTGTCTTCTTTTTTTCATTCTTTTGGTTTTGTTTTATCATTTCTTGATTTCTCACACAATCAGAAGTTTGCTCAATTCTAATTTCTAAGGAATTAATTTTTTTTCAGTGAGCTTTTGTATCTCCTTTTCCATTTGGACAGTTTTGCTTTTTAATGCATTCTTTTCCTCATTGACTTTTTTACTTTCTTTTGCATCACTCTTATTTCTTTTCCCAATTTTTCTTCTACCTCTCTTATTTGATTTTGAAATTCCCTTGTAAGCTCTTCCATGGCCTGAGACCAACTCTTATTTTTCCTGGAGGTTTTGGATATAGGAATTTAGAGTTTGTTATCTTCTTCTGAGTGTGCTTTGATCTTCCTTAGCACCACAATAATGTTCTATTTATCTTTGCTCATTTCTTTGTTGTTTCCTCATTTTCTCAGTCTGTTACTTGACTTTTAACTTGTAAAGTAGAATTCTGTTTCCTGGAGTGCAATGTCCCAAGTTTCAGGGATTTTGTGCAGCTGTTTTCAAAGATCTTTCGAGGGACCTGTAAGTTTTCAGTTCTTGCAAGATATTATGATAAAAGGAGAAGTGCATTTACAACTCTCCTGGCCTGATCACAAGCACTCTTTTCTACCCTGGAACTGTGAGGAGGGGATCCACTCCACTGGGGCTATAAGTTCTAATATATTAGTTCCCTCCTCACCCTAGGACTGTGACCCAGATCTGAGCATGAGCTCTGCCTCAGTGCTAGCAAAAAGACCCTTGAAATCTCTTTCTGACCAGCTGTTCCACCCTCTTACCATCTGTGGGATGAAGCAGCTGCTGCCAATTCAGAGGCCTCCAAAGTCTGCTCCTGATTTACTGGGGCTGTGCTGTATGGCCTGCCTGGACTGCTCTCCCCTCTCATCCTAGTGCAACAAACCTTTCCTGCCAATTTTCTAAGTCATCTTCAATGTCTGTGGGCTGAGAGGTCTGGAAAGTGCCCCTGATTCTGAGGTCCCAAAGAGTTTGGTTGGCTGAATCTGCAGTGGGGTGCCTATGCTGGACTGTTCTCCCCTCTCATCCGAGTCCAACAGACCTTTTTTTTTTTTACTGACCTTCTAAGATATTGGATTTGAAAATTGTTTCACACCATCTTTTGGTGGGTCATGATGCTCGAGAATTTGTTTAGAGCTGGGGTGGGGGACGGGTGCTGTTTTCTGCCAAGGGCATTCATGGGTCATACAAAATTACCTACATATAGGAGTCTAGCAGTGGGAGGTTGTGGTACCTAGCTTTCAGCTCCCCATCACCTGCAGTTGCCGTAACAATGATTTCATGGAATCTCTAAGGCCGATGGGCCAGAGGTTCCCCGCCCCTGGTTTAGCGACATTATTTGAAGGTGTTTGGAAGGTTCGGGAGAGAGTTCATGGGAATCCCTGCCTTTACTGGGCCAGCTTAGCTCTCTCTGCAGGGAGAGCCTTTGACAATGGGCAAGTAAACCTTGTTTTCCAGCTGCTCCTTGAGGAGCAAGGGCCACGATGTGGGGGGTCTTGCCTAATCCAGTGGCTGGTCCTTAGCAAGGAACATGAAAAAGTGAGTGCTGAAAACCTGCAAGACTGGAGGACAAAAATAGGACTGTAATTCCTACTTGAACCTGTCAGGCGAGGCAGAAGCTACATGATGACAAGGGGCCAGAAGGGCGGCTTTGTGGCTAACATGAGGAATTCAGTCTTTAAGAAAATGATCCCTACTGAAAGCTGGTCCATCTCCTCTTCTGTTCTTCGGATAATGGAAAATTCACATTGATAGTAGTTATGAAAGTCAAGATAATAACAACAGAATGGCCAGCATTTAGAGAGAGCTTTAAGGAGCCTCTAGGAGAGGTGCGAGGGGGAGATCCTGGCAGTTGGGGGCTCTGGGGAATGGAGAGGAGCCCCCCTGTAGGAAGTGACCTTGGAGAAAGGCAGCCTGGGGGGAGGCTGCTTCATAAAACCTGGTGAACAGGTGAGAAATGTCTCTCATTAAAAAGCCCAGCAGGGAGCGTCTAGGACTCGAGGCAGACTGAGTTGGGAAGGGGACCTTCCCTTTCTCTGAGCCCTCTAATCCGGCCCTCCAGAACCCAGGCTAACGGTCAGCGCCCGACTTTTCCTTCCTTCGGCCCAGGCCCCAACGGAGCAGTGCTGACCATGGCGAGCTCCAATCCACCACCGTGGGCAGGAATCCAAGGATGAAGCCTCCTTAGGGTCATGGGGCTGCTTTGTCCTCGGCAGCATGTCCTCCAGCAGATTCCCCAGCAGATAATGGATAATCCCCATCCCTGGCACTCCCGCGTAGGCTCCGGGCACGTGATCTGCTTCCTGAATCTGTCTATTTTAGTCTAGGCAGCTGTACACGTCAATGGAGCTGTCGCTCCAATCAGACACCCTCCCCTGGGGCCCCCAGCCCACACGGACTCTCCTTTCTGGTTTTCCTCACATGGACCCCTCTCCTAATCCCGCACCTACACAGCGTGAGCCAGCACGTGCCCTGGGGGCTCGAAAGGAGTGACCTTTCCCACTCCTTTGGACCGTGGGCTTTGGGAGCCTTGTCCTGCCCATTCCCCCGTCCCACCCAGACACTGGGGTCAGGTGGGGCTCTTTCCCGCACCCTTGGCTCGTTCCCCCATTTCTCAGGGGCCACAGGTTTCATCCATTCTGGGATTCGGTCTCCTGGGATTGTTTGGGTTGAGCATGATCTGACTTCACTCACCTTCCAGACCTTTGGGAGCCAAGGAACTGGGAGGCAAAAGTGAGCTTGACAGAAGATACTTCCTCAAGAAATAGAGAGAGCCCAAAATGGCGCCACTGCCTGGGGACAGAGCCCCGTGGGGTCTCCAAGCGGACAGACAGATCCTTCCAGAAGGAAGAGCTTGGATCAGGTGGCCAGTGAAGTATGTTCCAATGCATAAAATAAAATGAGCTCCTCAGCCCAGGGCCCGGCCCTCTGCCGTTGCTGCTGTTATTCAGTCATTTCAGTTGTGTCCAATTCTCTGTGACCCTATCTCAGGTCTTCTGGGCAGAGACGCTGGAGTGGTTGCCATTGCTCCTGCTCATTTTACATATGAGGAAACTGAGGCAAATGGGGTTAAGTCACTTACGCAAGGTCATACAGTCTCAGGCACATAATGGGTACTTAATAAATACTTGCTCCCTTCTTTTCCCCTCCTAACTGAGACTCTGAAGTCTATAAATGGCGTCCCTCCCATTCTCTCTCTCTCTCTCTCTCCTCCCTACCTTTCCTTGCCCCTTTTTTCCTTCCCTTTCCTTGCCCTCCCCTTCCTTGCCTTCCTCTCCATCCCTCTTCTCTCTCTCGTTCACAGTTAAGGACAAAGCTTTTCTACAGATGGGAAGGCTGGGGAAAGCTATGACCTATGGGTCCGTTTACTTAAAGCCCTTTGGCTGCACAAAAGCCTTCAGACTGCCTTTGTTATTGTGACGTGAGGCTGCCTCCTTCCCACTCTGAGGAGAGAACCGGGGCTCGCTCATTGTGCAGAACCTTTTCTTTCTGAGCGTCTCCTCCTGGAGCTTCTCTCCTGCTCCGATTTTGGTTCCGAGAGCCCCAGCCCCCAGCCTGCAAGGTGGATCCCACCTGGGGGAACATGGGGAGGTTGGCTCCCGAGTCAGGGTGGGGGCTTAGCCCCCTCCCCTGCTCACATATCCCACACACTTGAATGGAAGAAGTTCCTGTTAATGCTCATTTGAGCACTGACAGAGGGAAATGGGAAAGGGTCATGTTCCAGATAAAAAGCGAAGCAAAAAAATGGAAGTGTCTACCAGCCGTCTAGCACTATTCTAGGCAGAACTGAGAAAGTCTTTTGTTCTCAAGGAGCATTTAGAGAATAGAGCGCTAAACTTGGAGCCAGGAAGACCTGGCTTCCGGTGCTATCTCACCACTTCCGAGCTGGGGAATTATGGGCAAGACATTAGCCTTCAGAAGCCTCCATGTCTTCATCTATGAAGTTATAGTGGATGGGCCATTCTCCCCGCATTAGTGTGAGGCAGAAATAAGGTCATGTATAGAAAGTGATTTCCAAACTTTGCAATGTCCTTATTTGCATATCAAATTGTAAGATTTCGTTTTCCCATTGGGACCATGGGCTCTTCTTCTAGGGCCTTCCCTTTTTGTTAGTCTTCTTTCCAGCTTAGGTGTGGAATTAACAGCAATTATTTGATTTAATTAATATTCATTAATATTTTCTTTCAAGTCTCTATAAACTTGTAAACGAAGTTTCCTTATCAAACTCATTGATATTTCTGACAATTGAAATAGTAGATTAAGGTGCAGTTTAATCCTCACAATCCTTCAAGGTGAGTGCTATTAACTGAGGAAACTGAGGCTGAATTTAAGGCGAAGCTTCAGCTCGTCTCCCAGCTTGATCGGTGGGTGTACCTCCCCCTCCAGGGCAGCATTCACGGCCCACCCCTGCGAGCGCTTTTCTGTCTGCCCTTCATGCAGCTTGCCCTCCTCGGAGGCAGAAGCCATTCAGGAGTCCAGCAAGGAAAGCGCCCTCAGCTTCCAACACCTGCTCCTGCTTAGATTAAAGCAGACACGGTTGGCCCGGGGCCACCAGTGCCAGCCACGAATCTCTCTCCCCTCGGATGGGCCCGGGTGCCATCCTCCCAGCATCCCAGCCTGGGCCCAAGTGCCCCAGTGGGCATGACCTCGAGGTAAAATGGGATGGAGAGAGAGGAGGGAGCCCGAGATGCTTTGCTAGAGCCCAGGCTGAGCCCGCCTCCTCCTGCTACCTGGGAGAACATCTGGCTCTGGCGGTGACACATCCGGGGGCAGGGAGCGCTGCCCTGGGAAGAATGGAGCCCAGTAATTAGGGAGGGGAGAAGTGTCTGAGGCCCTGAGACGCGAACTCTGAGAACCCTAAATAACTCCCCGAGCGCGGCTTGGGAGAGGCTCGGGCTGGCAGCACGGCCTCCTGGAGGGACGCACCCAGGGAAAGAGGCCATTAGCTGCCGTTAACCATAATGATCCTAATCACAACCTCTTGTATTTCTGTGGTACTCGAAGGTTTGCAAAAGCTCCCAGCAAACCCGAGAGAGAGGGACTGTTCTTTGTACCATTGCGCAGAGCAGGAGACTGAGGCAGACAGAGGAAAGACTGACTTTCCCAGAGCCACGGAGCCGCGCGGCTGGATTTGAACTCAAGACTTTGGGGCTCCAAGTCTAATGCTTGAGCCACCAGCGTTACTACTTGAGAGATAATGTCCCCCAGAGAGGGCACGAGGCCGACTCCCAGCACACAGGACTCCCACGGAAGGCCTAAATCAGCAAGCCTTCGTTAAGTGCCTGCTTAGTGGAAACGGGAAGTGTCCTTTGCCTTTCTTTGCATCCTCGCTGTCTGACACACAGTAAGCACTTGGTAAGTGCTTGTTGGCCAGCTGACTAATGTTTGGCAAAGGAGGGAGATGGGAGATGAGTGGCCCTAATTAACTGATTTCCTCATTAATCCAATTCATCATGAGGTTGTTCAGTGGAGCCTTGCCCCTTGCCTCTATTTCTTTTTTTTAATTAAAGCTTTTTATTTTTGAAACATACGCATGGATAATCTTCAACATTCACCCTTGCAAAACCTTGTGTTCCAAATTCTTCCCTCCTTCCCACTTCCTCCCCTAGACCGCAAGTAATCCAATAAAGGTTAAACATGTGCAATTCTCCTATATATATTTCCACATTTATCACACTGCACAAGAAAAATAAAAAGTTTAAAATGAGAAAGAAAACAAAATTCAAGCAAACAACAAAAAGAGTGAGAACACTGCTGGGATCCCCACTCAGCTCCCACTGTCTCTCTCTGGGTACAGATGACTCTCTTCATCATAAGAGCATTGGAACTGGCCTGAATCACCATTAGTAAAAAAGAGCCACTTCCATCAGAAATGATCCTGATTTTAGATCATGAAATGAGCACAGAGTGTTCAAGAGATTCATCCAACCAAGGCAGTCGTTGGCAGACAGTATTCAAAAGCAGGTCATCCTCCTCTCCCTCTAATACCCTTCTCACTGCAACTCAATTAATCTTCAGAAATGGATAGTGAGATGCATGGTAGATGGAAGGCCTGAGTGCAAATCTGGCCTCAGACATGTAATGGCTGTGTGACCCTGACCCAGTCACTTTACTCTCTTTGCCTCAGTTTCCTCATATGTAAAATGAGCTGGAGAAGGAAATGTCTCCAATGTCTCTGCCAAGAAAACCCCAAATGGATTCATGGAGAGTTGAATATGACTCCCCTTTCCTCCCTTCCAAATCTCACCTGTAGAGTTAGCCTCTAACAGCCCATTACTCAGAACAATGTCTTTTAATAACAGAAGAAAAAGAGATTAAAGGAATTAGAAGAGGTAAGGAGGAAACCAAATTATCACTCTTTGCTGATGCTATGATAGTATACTTAGAGAACCCCAGAGAATCAAGTAAAAACCTATTAGAAACAATTCACAACTTCAGCAAAGTTGCAGGATACAAAATAAATCCACATAAATCATCAGCATTTTTATGTATTACCAACAAAATCCAACAGCAAGAGATACAAAGAGAAATTTCATGTAAAATAACTGTTGATAGTGTAAAATATTTGGGAATCCATCTGCCGAGGGAGTCAGGGACTATATGAGCACAACCACAAAACACTTTCCACACAGATAACATCAGATCTAATCAACTGGAAAAATATCAATTGTTCATGGGTAGGCTGAGTCAATATAATAAAAATGACAACACTACCTAAATAAATCTACTTATTCAACACTATACCAATCAGACTCCCCAAAAACTATTTTACAGATTTAAAAAAAATAATAAAGTTCATCTGGAAGAACAAAAGGTCAAGAATTTCAAAGGAATTAATGAAACAAAATGCAAAGGAAGGTGACCTTGCTGTGCCAGACCTAAAACTATATTATAAAGCAGCGGTCATTAAAACCATTTGGTATTGGCTAAGCAATAGAGTAATTGATCAGTGGAATAGGTTAGGCTCACCAGACAAAATAGTCAATGACTCTAGCAATCTAGTGTTTGACAAACCCAAAGACCCCAGCTTTTGGGATAAGAATTCACTATTTGACAAAAACTGCTGGGAAAATTGGAAGCTATTATGACAGAAACTAGGCATTGACCCACACCTAATACTATATATCAATATAAGGCGAAATGGGTTTATGATCTAGACATAAAGAATGAGATTTTAAGCAAACTAGAAGGACAAAGGATAGCTTATCTCTCAGATCTGTGGAGAAAGAAGGAATCTGTGGCAAAGAACTGGAATTCATTATTGAACACAAACTAGGTGATTTTGATTATGTTAAGTTAAAAAGTTGTGAAAAAAACTAACGCGGACAAGATTAGGAAGGAAGCAATTTACTAGTAAAATATTTTTGCCTTCAAAATTTCTGCTAAAGGCTCATTTCTAAAATTTACAGAGAATTGACTCAAATTTATAAGAATTCAAACCATTCTCCAATTGATAGTCAAAGGATATGACGAGACAATTTTCAGAAATTAAACTATTTTCAGTCATATAAAAAGTTGCTCCAAATCATTATTGAGCAGAGAAATGCAAATTAAGAAAACTCTGAGACACCACTACACACCTCTCAGATTGGCTAAGATGACAGGGAAAGACAATGATAAACGTTAGAAAGGATGTGGGAAAACTGAGACACTGATGCATTGCTGGTGAGTTGTGAACTGATTCAACCATTCTGTAGTTGTTTGCTTGAATATATGTGCATATATTGGATTTAACATATATTTTTAGCATGTTTAACATGTATTACTTGCCATCTAGGGGAGGGAGGGGGGGGAAGGCAGGGAAAAATTGGAACACAAGGGTTAATGCTGAAAAATTATCCATGCATATGTTTTGAAAATTCAAAAGCTTTAATCAAAAAAAAAAAAGAAGAAGAAGAATGCCTTTTGCCCTGGTCTTAACACTACTCCGTACACAAACCCCAACTCTGGACTCACTGCTCCCCCCCAGAATCACCACTGAGCTCTGAAAGGTCCAGTCAGAAGGCCTTTTCTCGGCCCTTCTCCTTCTTGACCTTCTTGTGGCCGGTCAAACTGTTAATTCTGCTCATCCCAGCCCACTCCCTCCTGGTTCTCTTCCTGTCCCTCTGAGCTCTACTTCTTAGCACAATCTCATCCATATCGCACCCCTACTTGTGGACTTGGCTGAGGGATCGCCTTGGTGATCTCACCACTTCCCAAGGGCTTAATCACTGGCTCCGGGCACTCAGCTCCAGTTCTGGGGAGCAGCCTCAGTCTCTTCGGAGCTCCAGTTCCACATCCGGGGCTGCCTCGTGGACGCTTTGGAATGGCTTCCCAGGGACAGCTCCAAACCAGCCCAAGCCTGCCCCTCCTCCCAAGTTCACAGTCTCAATGTTATCTTCAGCGTCTCCCTAAGGATCCAAGTTGACCAATCCCTCTTTTCTGCCTCTGTGACATCCCTTGTACCTCACTTCTCACATTGTGTGATCAGCCCAGGACTAGCCCTCGTCCCCCTCGCCTCCTGTACCCTTGTCCTGGCTCTGTTGACCACTACGATCTGTCCTTCTCATGGTCGCCCATGAGATCATGTCATCAATCCCCACCCTGCTACTCAGTAAACGTCAGTGGCTCCCCATTGCCTCTAGAATCAACTCTAAACTCCCTGGCCTGAGTGCCCTCGTGGTACAGCTCCAGGCTACCTTTGCACTACCCCTCACCTCCTCCCCATCCCCAGCGGGCTTTGTCTCCAGTCTCGTCCCCACGTCCGAATATACTCGCATGAATCGTTGCATTATCAATATAATTGTAGCATTTACGTAGCACTTTGGGGTTCGCAGTCTTTGTATAAATATGATCTCATTTGATTCCCGCATCAACCCTGAAAGGAATTGCAATGATTTTCTCCATTTTACAGATGAAAAACCTGAGATCAGGAGACATTAAGTGATTTCCTTAGGCCACTTCTTGAACAGGACTGGCCTTCGAACTCAGGACTGTCCTGGTGTCCTTTCTATAGCAGCACAGAGCAATCCGGCGTCAGAGCTCACATCCCACAGGTGCAATCTGGGTTAGAAGGGGCCAGTTATTCAAGTGTCTGTGCCTCAGTTTTCTCATCTCTAAAATGGAGGCAACAATATCACTCACAATATCACCGAGACAGGAAGAACTACTTCAAATCTGGCCTCAAACACTTACTAGCTTTGAGACCCAGGGCAAGGTTCTTGCCTCAATCTCCTCATCTGTAAAATGAGAATGACAGTTGCCCCGTGTGGATCCAGTGAGATAATAATTGTGCACCTGGCACATGGTAGGGGCTGTATAAATGTAGCCATTATTAGTAAAGAAAATTGATGGACCTGTCTCTGGAGAGGATTGATGCAATATATAAGGTGGCAGTAATGGAAGCCAGACAACACCCTCCTCCTGCTCTCAGCCACAGCCACCTCGGTGATTCCATGTCCTCTCCCAGACTCCCCTTTCCCTGGAAATCGGCCGTGAGATCATGTTGTAGATGCAACGGGGACCCTGGTTAGAATTCTCCATTAAAGACTTTCTTAACCCCCACCTCTCTCCTGCATAAAAGGAAAAACAAATCAACCTTTCAGCCGTACAGATTGCATCCTGCGGGAGCAACAATTGCAGGCGTTCAATACCAGGCTTCCTCCAAAAAGCATTGCCTGAAATTATAGGGAGCTTAAATTATACGGAGGAAATAACACATCTGAGAGCCGGGATGAATGCCTTCCCTCCCTACCTTTAACATCAGTTCAATAAACATTTATTAAGTGTTTGCTGCATGCAGAGGCAGCTTGATGGAATGGATAGAGAGTCAGCCTAGCAGTCACCATCCTCATCAACATTATCAAAAAAGGAAGGGACAGAGAGATGGCCTTGGGACTGGGGGGGTTGTTTGTGTTCTTTCTATTCTATATGCTGACAGGCTGAAAGGGCAGGAGTAGAGCTGAACACAAGGACCCGGATTCGGATTCCACGGCTGACACATTCTGGGTGGGTAGCTCTGCACAGCTCTCCAAAAGCTGCCACTGATGAAAGTTCTCCATCTGCGAGTTCCCTATCCCAGTGAAATCACAGCTCAAAGCCTTTCCCTTCTTGGAGCTAGACCCTGGGAGAGGTCAAGGGATCCCTGCCTTCATGCGGCTTACAGCCTGGTAAGGGCTATTCCTAGGCTCATACAACTAAGTGTCCCAAGCTGAATTTGAACTCAGGTTCTCCTAACTCCCAAGTCTGTCCTTTATCACTGTTTCACCAAGCAAGGTGCCTCTAAAAATATACTGGGCAGAGGAATGCTTAATTTTAAAAAACCCAGTGCTACAGTTGAAGGCATTCCTCTATCTGGGGTCTGTCTAGCTAAGAGCCTTTACCCCTTCTGCCTTTTGTTGCCATTGTTCCAACATTTGTCCTGAGTCAGGAAGTTGGCTCCTCAGGGATCCCTCCAGTAAATTTTCAGGGCTTTCTCTCCCTGGAAGGAGGAAGAGTAGGACAGCCCTTGGTTGGATTTCACCTATCATTCTCCCATGGTGTGCTAAAAGGATTGAAGCCATGGAGCCCTCCACTCCTGGGACCAAGCCCTCTTCTTCTTCCTCTTGCTCGTCATTTCTCCACATTGCTCTAGAGAGAACACGTCAGTGTCCTCTCCTAATGTTCCACTTGCCATCTCTGTGACTTCGAAGACCACCATTCTCCAGTCTATGTTGTCTTATATTAGAATATAGGCTCTTTGAGGGCACGGACGATCTGACTTTTGTATCTCTAACACTTGACACCAAAACGTTCTCTTTGTTCATTCACTTATCACTAAGTAATTGCTGTTGCACATTTCAGTAAAAGCAACTTGTCGCCAAAGGCCTCCACATCAGCTCCCCCACTTTCTCTTCTGGGATTGGCCTTTGGGTTTTTCCAGGCTAGAAAATTTACTCAAAAACTCGATGTTTCAATTCAACAAGTAGTAGTTAAATTGTACATGAAATATGGGCCAATCCCTAAGGGTGTAGACAGAACAAACACAAACAGAAACCCCGGCCCTCGCAAGGCTTATCTGGGATTTATTCCGAGTGCTCTTGGTGCCAGTGCTTGACTAAGATAAATATCACTGGTGAGTACTTGCAATACTTCGGAATACCTGAATCATTTAGCTCTCGGTTCCCAACTTAGCTGTCTTGAAAGAAAGGTCTGTGTATTTTTTAGTCATTCAACAAGCATTTGTTAAGGGTCTGTTCTGTGCCATGCACTATGTATACAAAGGAAGTTAAAAAAGAAAAGTTCCCGTCCTCAAGAAATTCCCAACGAGGGAAGCAACAAAAGGAACTATGTAGGAGGTAAATTGGAAAGAGTCGACAAATTTCAATACCGAACTTTCTGTGGGAATAAAATGAAATCAGCCCGACCCCTGGGAAATGTGAATCTAAGAGAACAGTGACATTGTAAGCAGTGACCAAGGTAAGGAAATCAAAAAGACTGAAGAGTTCCATGCGCTGCTACAGACCCAGGTAACAGAACCAGGACAGCAGTGCCCCTGGTGACTATTCATGGAAATGAAATGATGTGGTTGGTTCCCTTGGTCAGATACCCATAAGGCAGCTCGGCCCCCAAGGAGGAGCAACCCTCTCCCTTCTCTCCTTCCAGATGTGAACAATGGTTCCCCCACTGTCCCAGTTTGTTGAAGCATCTGTTGAAGGGGGAAGGGAGATAATAGCTCAGGAAAGGATTGGGAATAAAGGGGACATATCAACAGGTTCTAATGTCTAAGTAACTCTCTCCTTCCACCCAGCAAACCATTCCTTGTAACAAAGAGCAAAGAATGGAGGGGGAGACATTTCTGCAAAACTAACACAGCAACTGAGGCAACATGTGCAGAATCCACATCCGTAATCCTCTACCTCTGAAAGGGAGGGAGGGAGGTCCGCAACTCCACATCACTACTGAAATGCTGCGCCCCCAAATCCTGGCTGGGCTTGGGCCCAAAGAGGAACTCGAAAGCCGCTCTCCCAAGTCCTCCGCAGGGAACTCTGTGTGTGAAGCCTGCGAACAGTCAGACTTCACTCCTTCACTGATATTCATGCCCCCAGCTGTGGGGGCCGAGTTAGCTCCCTGGACACCTTAGAATCAGCCGGAGCCAGAATAAGCAAAAGCCCTTAGTCTTTATTCTTGGTCTTTAGAGGTAGGATTGAACTGGATGGAAGCAGAATCTCTACCACCTCTCCTCTTAGTCTCCCGCCCAGAAGTGACCCTGGCTAGTCTTACTCTACCCGCCCCCCCAGTCCCTCCTACAATTCTCTGCATACACCAATCATCGAGCCAGCACAGGATAGTGGGAAGGGCCATTTTCCGAGCATGTGCTCACAGAGTACTGTCCAATCGGTCATTAGCCTTAAGTGCTCAGTGTCCGACCTCAGTGCATCGACTTAAGAGTTTCAGCCCTCTACACCGAGCTTCCTCACGTCCCACCTAAAATCCCACCTTCTACAGGAATTCCTCCTGGACTCCTCTGTCCTCCGGTGCCTTCCCTCCATTAAGTCTTAATTGTCCCGTACATGGCTTTTCATGTAGACTTGTTCACTGCTCTCTCTCTTCCCTCTCTGGCTTGCTCTGTGTGTATGCATTGCTCCTCCCTCTGAGCCCTTGGAGGGCAGGAGCCCTCTTTTGCCTCTTTTTCTAGCACTTAGCACAATGTCCAGCTCGGAGGGGCTCAATGCATGCTGACGGGATAGGGCGGGAAATGCACAGAGGGCAAGAGAAAGTATATTTGTTTGGGCTTTTTCCCCTGAGGCAATTGGGGTTCAGTGACTTGTCCAGAGTCACACAGGCAGGAAAAGTGTCTGAGACCATATTTGAATTCAAGTCCTCCTGACTTTGGCTGGTGCTCTATCCGCTGCGCTCCCTAGCTGCTCCAAAGTGTATTTTTAAAGACAATATGAAGCAAAGTCAGCATGTTTCTTCTTTCCTGCAGTTCGATGCTGACCGAGAGGAAGACGAGGTGTTCTCCGACATCAGCATGGCCGTCAGCAGCAAGCTGTTCCCGCCCTCAGAGGCTGCGGCAGGTACGTGATCCCCTCGGGTGCGCCAAGCCCTCTGTCACACCGGCCGTCTCTGACGCGGTGATCCGGCGGCTCTGTCGCGGTGATCCGGCGGCTCTGTGGCGGTGATCCGGCGGCTCTGTGGCGGTGATCCGACGGCTCTGTGGCGGTGATCTGGTGTCTCTGTCGCGGTGATCCGGCGTCTCTGTGGCAGTGATCTGGAGGCTCTGTCGCGGTGATCCGGCGGCTCTGTGGCGGTGATCCGACGGCTCTGTGGCGGTGATCTGGTGTCTCTGTCGCGGTGATCCGGCGTCTCTGTGGCAGTGATCTGGAGGCTCTGTCGCGGTGATCCGGCGGCTCTGTCGCGGTGATCCGACGGCTCTGTGGCGGTGATCTGGCGTCTGTCGCGGTGACCGCCTCTCCCTGGTGCCCTCGGCGGCCCTCACTCCCTTGGGCCCAAAACCCCAGGCTCAGCAGACTGCCTTAGGTCCTAGCTTTGCTTCTGACTCAGTTAGCTAAGGGACAAGGGGAGGGGAGAAGAAAGGAGGGGAGGGACAGAGAAGGAAAGGAAGGGGGCAGGGGAGGGAGAGAAAATCAGGAGAAGAGAGACAGCTGGGGAGAAAGAGGTGAGAAGGAAGAGGGGAATAAAGAGTTAAGAGAGAGGAGAGAGAGGAAATAATACAAATCCAAGCCAAAAAAAAAAAAAAAAAAAGGCAGCCCCTGTCTTCAAAGAGCTTTCATTCTAATGGGGGAAGACAACACCTAGAAGGGAGCTGAGTAGCCAAGGGCTGGAAGAGAGAAAGTCCCTGGGGACACTGTCACCGAAGTCTGGGGCAAACTGTGGGGAACAGTGAGGGGTGAGCACTCCCTCAAAATGGAGCTTCCAGGGAGCACTCACCAGCCTGAGCCTTGTAGAGGAGCCTTTGGGTGCCCTCGGGCTTGTCCGGAGCATCCAGGGGCTGCACTCTCAGAGAGGATTCGCTCACTGACTGCTCAAAAACCCGGGCCCTTTGATGTGAGGAAGACAAATGCGTCCTCTGCCTCAACAAAGTGATTCTGGAGCAAGCGCTGGGGTGAGGCTCCCCCGGGACCCCCCTAATGCATGGAAAGGAAGCCGAGGCTTGCCGGATGGCAGAGAAGCTCAGCTCCTTGTCTTGGATCTGGAACTGACGCCGTACGGTTGACCTCAGCAAACATTCATTCAACAATGAGCACAGTTCAGGTCTGGGCACAGAGGCTGCAAAACCCAAAACGCTCTCAAGGAAGTGACTGCCCTTCCAAAGATTCTCCAGGGTAACTGCAATGGGGAGCGAGGGCGAGTCACCAGGGGATCCCATCTGTGCTTAAGGGAAGCTACAAGGTCCAGGTGAAGAAGGGGGCATTGCAGGCAGGGGGGACCACCCGGACAAAGGCCTGGGGGCAGTCCTTCTCTTCTCCCTCTCATGGGGCAAATCCATCAGCCCGCCACTGGCAATGTTTGGTACCCGCTCCAGTGGTCCCCTTGATTCCCCTGAGTGAGTGTTTCCCCTTCTCCCTCACTGAGAACCTCCTCCCCTTAGCCTCAACAGCCCGGCCAGGGATGCACTTACTTGCCAGGTTAAATTGTGGCATTTGGGACTGAAGAGAGGTGGTGGGTCCTTTCTCTGTCTAAAACCCCCCTCGTTATCCACTCCCCAATGCTGAGAGCCCGGGATGGGGACACTGAAAGGCCGCTCCTAGGTCTGGAAAGCAGTGGAGCCCCCGATCAAAGAGGGCTCCTCTCTCCCCGAGGAGCAGCCGCCCCATTGTGGGCTGCAGACCTACATGATATTTCCCTTGCCCGACCACTCGGGATCGGTCTTTGAACACCCATTGGCAACCAATCGAGCCACAACGTGGGAGAAAAGGCGGCGATTCACTCCTCCTGCCTTATAATTACATCCTGTGGCTGCTGTTCCTCAGCTGCTATGATGTATAAAAAATAAAAAAAAAACCTGTTGCCAAGAGCAACACCTTGCACAAAACAAATTGCACAGCTAAATGATAGGATGACATTTGTATCAAAATCCCTTGGAAAGAAACGTTCATGTCGTTCTCTGCAGTTACTGATTCCTTAGCAAATATCTCCTCACTCGGCTGCCCCGGCCACCGCTGGCTAATCACTGGCAAAACCCAGCAACGAGATTATTCCGTGACTTAATTGCTCCCCTGTTGCACCTGATGACAACCACCAGAAGTGAGCACGGTAATTAATAGAGAGGGCAGCTGAGGCATGGATGAAATGGCTTGGGATTTCACCGGCTTCCCACGGGGGTGCCCCCGATCGGGCCATTCTACAGGAGCACCAGCCACCCACAGAGAGGGGCTTGGTTAAAGCCGTCAGTCTCGAATCATTTCATCTGATCCGGAGGTTCTACCATCCCCCTCCCCAGGCTGCCAGGACGACTGGTCTTTCAAACACCAGGACCACTCCTAGCCACACTTCGGCCACCTGTTACCTCCATGATCGTGGCCGGATCAAATTACTTCTCTGAGCCTCGGTTTCCCTATATGTGGAAAGAGGAGGCTGGACTGGAAGACCTCTGGCTTTAGGATGCTACAAATGATTTTTTTTCATCTTATATTAGATTTCTGCCAGAAAGAAAGCACGTCAGTAGCTTAGGTCGGCCTGCTTAACAGATTGTCTTTGCCAAGGCCAAATCCATATTTACCCACGACCCTTGGAAGTACCTGCACCTCTCTACCTAAATAGAGGTACCCACCAGGTCCACCTGGACCATCTGTCCCTATCACCTGGAGTCAGTCTCACCATCCCCCGCCAATGTAGAGGCAAGCTCTCCATACCTTCCCCGGCTGTGCTGCTCTCAGAGGCCCAGGTTCTATCCCGGGTATTTGGGATTTTACTATGGCCAAGGGGCATCCAGGAGGAGCGAGCCAGCGGTGATGGGTAGGTGACTGGCACATAGTGGGTACTTTGTAATTGATGACAACTGACTGCTGACTGAGCTCAAATTCCCTGTTGCATCTAGAGTCAAACACAGTTATGCAGCAAAGCGTTTGAGACCCCTCACAATCTAATACCCCCAATTTTCCCATGGTCCTCTGTGCCATGTACAGACCAGATAACTAGCTGTTTTCTGTACTTAACATGGCATCTTCCATCGCCATACATTAATAAGCCAGTTTCCAGGCACTCCCTCCGCAGCTCTGACTCACTTCAACTTCACTTCCTTCAGGGCTGAGCTCAGAGACACATCCTCCCTGAAACTTTTCCTGACCCTTCTCCTCCCGAAAGACCTCTTATTGCCTGGACACCACAGGCTAGTAGTAGAGACAGACCTGGCTCCTGAGCAAGAGTGTGCTGGTAAATACTTAACAATCAGCTCTCCTCCCCTCCCAGGAAAAAAAAAAAAACACAGTACACTTTTGAGCTTAATTTGCATTATCCACTTGTTCTCCATCACTTTATTAAGTCTAGACAATCAACTCAAGTGAAAGGCTGACTTGTGTGCTTGGGGACATGGAGACGGAGCTGCAACTATATAGCAGAAATCCCACCTCAGAGTCAGGAGGAGCGGACCCCAGGCCTTCCTTCCTACACATTGGTGCATCTGGAGAAGGGGCAGAGCTGCTTTTGGTGAGGATGGGGTGCCAAAGAACAGCCCCGCCCCTTCCTATCTCAGCAGGAGCAAGGAGTTCCTCCTTGATGAAGGAGTTTTTCGCCCATCTTGTTCTCCCACCAGTGCCTAGTATGGTACCCGATGCTTTCCATCTGACAGCAGAAAATGTAGGAAAGCCAAGAAGGACTTCTCAGGCTCTTTGCAAGAGTGATCGAGGTAGCCCCGTGGGATAGGGGCCACGGAGAAAGCCCAAGAATGGCCCAGGAACTTCCCTGTCTTCCCAACATGTCCTTGGTTGCTGCTGCTTCTTTTCCAGTGATTCCAAGTTGCAGTTCTGCTCTGGCTTGGGCCTGGTCTAGCCTGGGCAGCCCCCACTTTTAATTCTCTTTTCCTGGCTAGCCAGGTGAAAGATTGCTCTCTGCAGGCTAGGCTTGTTAATGATGATTAATCAGCTGCACCACAGAGGGCTCGTCAGGAAAATGAGCAATTCAAATTTGGTCCTTGACTGACACAAGAAGGTTAATGCAGCCTGAAACTCTGGGCAAATTACTAAGAATTCTTATTCTGGGACAAAAATAATCCACTGTGGGAGGGGAGGCACTTTAGACCCCAGGACTTAAGGTCCACTGGCGAATCTGGTGAGGCATCTGGGGAGACGAGACCCTGGGGAAGAAGGAAGGTTGTCAGTGCTCAGGGCTGCAGGGAGGAGGTGCTGACAGGTGTGGAGACTGGATTAATCATCCTGGGCACTCAACACAATGGTTTCTGCCTGCATAGGCTGAAGACACTTTCTACATTTCAGCACCTAGAACAGCGACCTAGTCAATCCCCTCTGGTGATGGCCCCCTGTGTACATTAATTCAGCCCAGGATCAACCCATAACTTGGAAATCAAGGTGCCCTATACTCTGAGGAAAGGACAAATTTTGCTTGTCACAAGCAGCTCGTTCCGAAGAGGCCAGAGTGTGAGGTTTGGGTAAATGTGAACTCTCTATGACATAAGACCCAAGAAATATGACCAAAGAAGCCAATCTCTAGACATTGTGATGGGCAGAGTCCAGAACTACAGTGTTTGGTTCACGACATTTTCATTCATTCATTCAGCAGCAAAGCTGAATTTTCACTGAGTTCCAAAGCTAGTTGAATTGTCACATGACTCCATTGGGTGGCCATCTAGTCCCATCTTTCTGCTAGAAATGGTCCATTTCTCCTCCCTGTCCTCCCCAGGGAAGGAGTAGTGACCCAGCTTGACCATTCAGCATCAAACAGAAATATCATAATGGTTTCCCCATGTGTGCCAGACTAAGATTGGTCTGTTGGGGAGGATGGGATGGGAGAGGGAGATCTCCCTTCATGATGTGCTCTCTCTCTCTCTCTCTCTCTCTCTCTCTCTCTCTCTCTCTCTCTCTCTCTCTCTCTCTCTCTCTCTCTCTCTCTCTCTCTCTCTCTCTCCTCTCTCTCGCCACACTCATCTATCAGCTCCCATAGACAGTTTTTTCAGCTTTTCTTCAATTAACCAGATTTAATAGAAACTTGGATAGAAATAACAGCAACTGTCCCCTTCAGAACTCAAGCAGAGGCAGATTCAGTCAGATCCCCAAAGTGGAACTAACCTGTTTTTTCCTTTTCTCATCAGGACCAAGCGAATTTGACCTCGGGGTGGAAGCTGGAGATGGGATGGATGCAGAGTTTGACTTGGAGGACCAGGTAAGACCATCCTTTATATATACACTGTTGGGGTTTGAACCCCAAGAAAGATGCTTGGAGTTCTTTGCCTTCCTTGTGTCCCAGACTCTGCTGAATGTCTAACAACCAGCCTGGGGAGGGGAGAACAGGAAAGGGATGCAAGAACCACCCTTGAATTTAAGCTGACTTGTGACCATTCTCTATCACTTTTTCAAGTCTAGACCATCAACAAAACAATAAATCAAGCCCCGACCTGTAGTGTTTGCTGATTTATGAGGCAGAAATGTTTACAGTTGTCTCTCTTGAGAGAGCAGCCAAGAACTGGCTCCATGCTCTCCGCCCGCCTTGACCCTTAGCAGTCTGAAGGGGCAGAAGGACTTTTGGTGAGGGGAGGGCAATCTCATGAAGCCAGTCGTCCCCTCTGAGAACCATGCTTTTAAAGGCACAAAATAAAATGCAAGGGATTACAAAGGACAACGATTATATTGAAATAAGCATGTCATTTTCCCCATCCAAGCTCACAGCCATGCACTTCCAAATCCCTGATTTCAGGCAGGTTAACAATGACATTTTCTCCAGCTCTTCCCAGCCAACATCATTTTGTAATCATTTGTGATTTGTTTACAGCTGCAGCCAGAAATGATTCACACACCCTTAGTAGCTGCTTTGGCCAATAATTGAGAAAGATGCACAGGTCTTAGATGTGGGAAATAAAATTGAATTTTCTCAGCAAATAATTCTCCCACATCTCAATCTCTTGTCATTACCCATCAGCCAACATTATTTATTGGGCCCTTAAAGGAGTGGTGAAGGAGAGAAGCATTAGTAAAAATTTGTGTGGTTTGGGGGGGTGTTAAATAGGTGATGCTTCTTAGAGCATTGACCCTAACTAGGAATGTCTGGAGCTGAGATAAAGAGCACCCGGTTATTGGCACAATACAGTCTCTTTGTTGGGGAAAAGAGAAAGGAAGGGGGCACAGGGGAGGGGGAGACATTGGGGTGCCAGAGGAAAACTGAGGTGGGGAAAGCAGTTGGAGGACCAGCTGAGAAGGGAGGGAGGCAGACAGACTCCATCATGGGATGGTAGTGGGGGGGGAGGAAGAGGTATGAGATGGAAATCCCAGAATACCACAAGAAAATGGGGGACTGGGGAAGGGGAAAGGGAGAGGAAGGAGAGGCAACTGATGAAGGAAGGAGAGGAAATCCACCATGTACTGGAGCTGGGAAAGAGGAGGAAGTTAGGTGAGATGGAGACCCCAGGATACCAAAGGAAAATTGGGGAAGCTGGAGGAGGGGGAAAGGGAAGAAGTTGGGGAGCAGCATTTTCACTTTCTCCATACCTGTAGAGGTCTGGAATTGAAAAGATGTACTTGAATCCAGAACAGCAGAGTACTTAGGGCTAAGTACCGACTCAATATAAGATAATGGTTCTGTAAACATATACTTGGATGATATGGTGATATAATAATGGTTCTCCTCAAGACTGGCACCTGTTAAATGTGTTGTTGTGAGGTAACGGTAGGGAAGGATTGGAGGGCTGAGGGAGAGAGTCAGAGTCTCTCTGTTGCAGCGTGCTCAGGAGGGGAGACTTCAGGCTCCAGACTCCAGAGTCCTGGTTCCATCTTAGACGAGCCATGTGGCGACTTGCCTGCCTCCTTCACTTCTCCTCCTTAAGACCAAGGACTCTGACTGATCCTGACTCTGACTGATCCTGAGGCCCTCCAGGGAGCAAGCCCAGATATTACATCTCCCCTCAAGGAACTTCCCCTCTAGCAGAGGAGATGACATATTCCTGGTGTGATGGGTTCACTAAGTTAAGCAGATTTAAATTTAGGCTCCTTTTTCTTGGCAAACAGCCACTCCCCATCCACATGCAAGCAAAAGTCCCCAGTGCCCAGACACTGTGGTCCCATCCCTGTCCTCCTCAGCTTTAGGACAGCCACCACTCACTGCTGACTCTGGCCCAGGGCCGGCTCTCTATCTATCTATCTTTGTTCCTCTTGGCACAAAACAAAGCAATGAGGCAAAATTAACAATACAATGACCTCATCTGAAAGTGCATACAATACTCCACATCTGTAGCACCCCCACCTCTTAAGCTCCATTGCTTTTTATAATTAGCAGAAATCTTTTTTCTCTCCGTCCCACCTCCCACATCACTGAAAAAAAAAAAAGAGAGAGAGAGAAAACAAGAACAAAGTCCTTATAGTGAATATTCAGTCGAGCCAGACATATCCCCTCATTAACTGCCAAGAGCAGCATCTCCATCTGCTCTCTGGATTGGACAGCATCGCTTCCCCACTGGTCTTCTGGACTCATGGATGGTCATTGTATCAATCACAGTTCTTCGAGCTTCCAAAGTGGTTTGTGCGCCATTGTGGTTTCTTTTGTTCTCCCGCCTTTGCTCGTTTTCGTTCTTTGTCGGGTTGCAAAATCTTCCAAATTGTTTGTTTTTGTAATATTGAAGTTATTGCATAACTTGTTCTTCAGGCTCTGCTCACTGCACTCTCTGTTGGTTCAGCCCAGTTTTTCCATTTCTCTTTGAAATTCAATTCAAATCAACTAACATTTATTAAGCTCCTACTGTGTGTCAGGCTGTGTGCTAAGGGCCCATAAAGAGGTGAAAGGGAAATCCCTGCCCCCATGTAGCTTCCAATCTAAATGGGGGAGACAACATGCAAACAAATACATACAAAATGAGCTATATACCAGATAAATAGGAAATAATTTTCAGAAGAAAAGCACTGAAATAAAGAGGGGTAGAGAAGGTTTCCTGTAGAAGGTGTGATTTTAGTTGAGACTTAAAGGAAATCAGGGAGGTCAATAGCTGGAGAGGAGGAGGGAGAATGTTCCAGACCCAGGGAGAGCCCAAAGCTGAAACATGGACAGTCTTATCCATGGAACATCCAGGAGGCCAGTATGTCCCTAGATTAAAGTAGATTAGGGAGTAAGTTAAAAGAAGATGGGAAAGGCAGGAGAGGATTGGGCTATGAAGGGCTTTGAATGCCAAGCAGAGCATTTTGTATTGCTCCTGAAGAAGAAGGGAAGGCAGGGGAATGACATAATGGGATCTATGCTTTAGAAAAATCCTTTGGTATCTGAATGGAGGATGAACTGGAGGAGAAAGGCTTGAAGTCCGCTACAGCTTAATGCAGTAGTTCCGGCATGAGGGAACGCGGGTCTGTGGGGTGGGAGGGGGTAGCAATGACCAAGGGCAGAATGGGGTGTAGTTGATCAATGCTATAAAGGTGAATTTGAAGGGATGGTTCTGGAGGTGAGGAATCCAAAATGACTTCTAGGTGGTAAGCCTGAGACTCTAGAGAGTGGTGCCCCCTCCAGCAACAGAGAAGGGAGGAGCAGGGCAGGGTTTGGGGAAAAGATCGTGAGTTGTTTCAGACATGTTGAGTTTAAGACGCCTACTGGGTGTCCAGTTTGAGATGTGGGAAAGGCAGGCGGAGGTGTAAGACTGGAGATCAGCAGATCCGCTGGGGCAAGAAAGATAGATTTAAGAATTATCAGCATAGAACGAACCTCTATTCAATAAGAATCGGTAGAAAAGCTTTTAACTGGCATTACACTACAGAATATCATAAAGTCCAACGAATACATGACATAAGTGTAAAATATCTTATCAATAAAAAGAAAACAATTGGAAAATGGTAGTATTTCACAACTGGGAGGGGGGGTTAATTGAACAAGGATTAGAATTAAGCACAGATGGGGAAATATGGACAATTTTGATTACATTCTATCAAAAAGCTTTTCCAATGTAACTTGGATCATATTATTTTAAAAAAGAATTATCGGTGTAGAGATGGTCATGAAATCCATAGAAGTAGATGAGGTCAGCAAGGGAAGTCAGTTTGAGGGAGAAGAGAAGGGCCAGGAAAGAACTTGTGGAAAGTCTGTTCTTAGAAGGGTGATCTGGAGGAGGATCCGGCAAAGGAAGTGGGAAGAAGAGGTCAGAAAGAGAGGGGGAGAACCAGGAGAAGCTGCCAGAGAGTAACCAACTGGGTGTGGCAGGTTCTGTGGGGTCTATGCGGAAGGTTCTGTGAGCTGCTGATGGAAAGTGGGATTACCTGGGAAATCACTTGTTACAGCACAGTAATGAGCTGCATCCCATTCCTCCCCTGCAACTGAATCAGTCGTTCCTTAATGGATTGGAGACCTTCAGCTTCTAGTTTTTTTTTGCCATCACAAAAAGAGCTCCTCCAGCTACTTTTTGTGCAAACAGGACTTCCCTCATCTCTTTATTCCTTTGGCTATCGTTTAATCTCTGCTGTGATGGGAGCAGTATTATCTCCTGGAGCCTCCCTCTCCCCCCTCCCCCCCAGCCCCAAGGAGACTGCACTGGCTTTGCCTAAGGCCCCACCCCATGAACACAAACCCAACTTCTCCTCATTCTCCTGGGATTTAAGAGGATCAGGGATCTCAGGCGCAGCCACTGAGCAGGGTCCTAGTCTGAGAGCCTGAAACAGTATAAGACGCTCCAAGCCAATAGATCTCAGGCAGTTTCAGTAGCATCGCAGGGGTCCTCAAGCTATAGCCCGCGGGCCAGATGCGGCAGCTGAGGACGTTTATCCCCCTCACCCAGGACTATGAAGTTTCTTTATTTAAAGGCCCACAAAACAAAGTTTTTGTTTTTACTATACTCTGGCCCTCCAACAGTCTGAGGGACAGTGAATTGGCCCCTATTTAAAAAGTTTGAGGAGCCCTGGGAGAGAAACTGTCCTGACCTGCTCGGGCTGCAGGTGGATTAGGAAAAGCTAGTGCAGCCCCCATCAGAGCAAGGAAGGGGAACTTGGGTAACAAATATTGTGCCCACCACAGCAAGGCTCCCATCTTGTGCCCGGGGACTCTCTTAAGGGAGGCTTGGAGAGCAGCTCTCAGCCCGCCCTCTTCAGCCACCCATTCAGAGGGTGAAGTACTCAAGGAATAGGAAGCGAATACCACAGCTGATGCAATCTTGAAAGATGATATGTATTGAAAGAGGATGGCCCTAGTATGTTACTTACTCTCATTTTTTCTATCCTGGGAAAACTTTTAATAACTCCATCCCTTCCTCCCTGCCTCTCTCTTTCTCTGTCTCTATCTATCTCTCTGTCTCTTTGTCAATCTCTCTCTCTCTCTCTCTATTTCACTTTCTCTATTAACTTCTTTTTTTCTTTCTCTCTCTATCTCATTTTCCCCTTTTGTCCCCAAACTTTGAGGTAAGACCTACAGCAGGGATTCTTAACCTGGTATCCAGTGAAAAATGACATTTCAGCATAACTAGTTTCCTTTGTAATTTCATGTATTTTATACATTTAAAAGCATTATTCCAAGAAGGGGTCCACAAGTTTCATTAGACTGTTACCAACGGGATCTAGGGCATTATGAAAGTTGCCCTATAGCTTTATTAAATTAGTCAATATACACAAAGAAAGTCTTTTTGAAGAGAGGGCTCTAGGACCTGGGGGTGGGGAGAGACCCTCAGGAGAAGTCACATGTCTAGGAGGACAGCATAACCAGAATTTGGAAGGAAATGAAGACTCCTGGGAGCCAGAGACAAAGGGGCAAAGGCCGTACATGCCAGGACGAAGAGGGAGCCAGGGCCAGGTGGCCAAAGATGCTGTGACATGGGTGAGAATGGGATGGAGAGCAGGAGGGCGGGCAGCAGGGTCTGCTCTCTCCCCTGCCAGGAGCGCACCACGATGCTCCCACTGCTCACGCTCTCCACGAGGCTCACTGATGCTCATCTTCTCTGGGAACAGAGACCTAATCCCTGCCCTTCCATCGAGTAGCTGGGCAACACTGACTTGTCCCGTCACCTTTGTGGGTGCCGGGGAGTCACCTATAAGTTGCCGGGGAGAAAGAAAAGAGAAAAATGACTGTCCCAGACGGTGTCTCTGATGACTTCTCAGAGCGAGCAGCGTGAGGCAGGCCCTAGGCAGGAAGACTCGTGTTCATGTTCTGCTCCTGACACACACTTGCTGTGGGACCCAGAACAAGCAATTCTCTAAGAATGGAGTCACAAAGAGAGCCAATCTGCACTGAAGGAGAGGGTTTCCTCATCCGGAAATCCCCAAACCAGTGAAATCACAGTCTCTGTCCCTGCCCTCAGGGGGAGGGGAAGGAGCACTAGAAGTTAACTGGGTCCAGGCAGCATGTATTCCCAACAGAGAAACAAAGGAGTTGAGCGCCCAGTTAGCAAAACCTGCTCAAGTAGAGTTTCCAGGTGGCACCTGCTTCCCCCCATCACTCGCTCTACTCCAGGTGAGCCCTCCCCACCCATGCCCCCCTTCTCACTTCCTGGCTTCTCTGTCCCTTACACAGCCCCACACATACTTTCACACACTCACACACACTCGCAATCACTCACACACATACACATTCACAGCCACACACACTCACAGTCACTCACACACACATACACACTCACAGCCACACACACTTTCACACACTTACACACATTCATACACACTCACACTCACATACATATACACACACACACTCACAGTCACTCACACACATCCACACTCACAGTCACACACACTCACACGCATTAAAAAAAAGTCACCAAAAAGTTGCTCAGAGGGTCTCCTTAGGCTACTCATTGTGATCATTTTTAAAGCTTATCCAAGATGTGGGAAAATGCCTGTTTACATCTTCAAATTTGGCGCAAGCAACAAACGCACATTCGAGTTCCTCCAGCAGATTCTTAAAGCCCCAGCTTTCCTCAAAGGCCAGAAGCTTCAAAAGTCACCTCGTAGCTTTGGAGCCTGGGAGCTTCCGCAGAGTCTGGGGACGCTGTGGCTGTTCTGCCGGGGCGGCGGACCTCCCTTCGGAGCCCCGTGTGGGCCAGATGGCCGGGACCAGATGCGAGAACCACATTGCTCTCCCGTCCCCACATGGAACAGCACGGATCCGTGATGGAGCCGGTTTCCTGCCAACAGCAAAGGTGAAAGCAAGGAAAGGGGGAACGAGGAGATAACCGGAGGAGGAGGAGCAAGCTTCCACTGAGCATTTAAAGCTGAAATCCTCAGCCGACATTTTCAGCAACTGGACAGAAGCTGGTTCATCTCTGTCTTCAAAAGCCTTTGGGAATGGTGACCTATTCTGAAAGCAGGAACACGGCTCCCATTCTGAAAACTGAGATAGACGGACAGGAAGACAGATAGAGCAGACAGAGAGACAGGGGGAGATAGACAAATGGATGCTAGAGATGCTAAACACATAAATAAATGGAGCGATAAATAGACGGGTAGGCAGCCAGATGGACAAGCGTGTGCTCTCACCATTCTTGGCAGCAATATCAGGAATATTCTTTTACTTTCAGAATAAATGCTAATTGTTTAGCCGCAAAGCTTTATCACTTTAATGCTGCTTTGGGCACAGAGGTTTAATATCATTTGATGGCATTTGGGGCACATCAATGTCTCTTCAGAGTTCATGGAGATTCTCTGCTGTCAGGGAGGAATTCTAAGGAAATTGAATACAGAAGACATATTTGCAGATGGAAGTTATTAAATTTTGAGATCCAAACTCATAATTGTATCCCAGCGTGGAGCCTTCCTCCATTAATACAACAAGGTAATTTGCCAGTCTTAGGATGGAGGGCGAAAGGCAGAGGGGGCCTCAAAGACTGTCCTATTCAGCCCTTCCAGACAAGGAAACCGAAGCTGAGAATGAGAAATGACTTGTCCAGGATGACTTAGCCAACACGTTTGAGGCAGAATTTGAACTCGGTACCCCAGGCTCCAGTTCCAGCGTTCCATCTGCTGTGCTACCTCACCATCTCTGAGAGCTGAGAAATGAAGTGACTGCCTATGGTCACCCTGGTTAGCATCTATCAGAGACAGGATTTGAACCCAGGTCTTTGCCCCCCAAGGCTAGCCCTCCCCCAACTACAGTCAGTCCAGTAGTATTTATACAACACTTTCCGTACTTAAGTCACTGTGCTAAAGGCTAGAAACCCACACGCACACTCACATACACACACACACACACACACACACACACACACACACACACATATACACCTGTATATCAGGGGTCTCAAACTACAGCTCGCTGGCCAGATGCGGCAGCTGAGGACATTTATCCCCCTCCCCCAGGGCTATGAAGTTTCTTTATTTAAAGGCCCACAAAACAAAGTTTTTGTTTTTACTATAGTTCGGCCTCCAACAGTCTGAGGGACAGTGAAGTGGCCCCTATTTAAAAAGTTTGAGGAGCCCTGACCTATATACCACATACGTACGTACACACACTCACACACATACGTATATATGCACATAAGCACACTCACACACACTCACACACTCACACTCACAGAGCCTAAAAGCTACCAAAGCTTCCAACTGCCCCAGGACTTTGGGGACCTGGCATCTCTAGGGCTTTATCCGCGTCCTCTCAAGAATCTGGAAGGTCTTCAGCTCACATTCGAATGGACACTTTGCTCCCTTTCTGTCCCAAGATGCTCAGTTTCAATAAGAAATGACCCCAAACCTCCCAAAAGAAGGGGAGGATTGAGCCATAATCACACATTTGAAGAGCACTTTGCTCACAGCGTCCCTGGGGCACAGGTCATCGCTCAAGGTCATCTTGGACATTTTGCAGATGAGGAAACTGAGGTCAGAGCCGGGCACCCAGGTGCAAAGTAGTGGAGCCGGATCCTCTCCTCCGCCTCCTCCGCCACCTGCCCGTCACAGCCGAGTCTCCCCAGGGACCACCTTCTGCTCCCCTCTTCAGGGCAAACACAGAGGCTCTCCCGGGATCAGCTGGGAGTGGGAACAGAACGTGGCCCTGGGCAGATGTTTGCTGGAGCCGGGAGGCAAAGTAGCCAGCTGTGACCTGAAGGTGACTCTCCTGGGAGATTCTGTGCGGCTCTAGAGGAGCGCCAGGGGTAGAGATGAAAGTTAAAATGACCTGGGATTGACAGCAAAGTGATCGGAGAGGGAGATGGAAGGAGGAGTTACCCTACAATTATGTAAGACCATGAAACCTTTGGTAAACTTGGCGCATTGCCCCAGAGTGATGCTACTTCCTCCCCGGGAGCCTTGGTTTACCTCCTCTGTAAAATGAACCACTTTGGAGCCACTGAAGCGAGAAAAGGAAGATGGAGAGGGGCAATGAGTAGAGAAATGGGGGGAGGGCCCCCCACGCCACGTTGCTTAGGTAGTCATAAGCACTTCTAGTCAATAGCACTTAGCATTGTGAAATGCTTTCTAGCAATGAACGCTGTCCCGTTCATGCCCCCCCAGTCTCACTGTGTCCGTTCAGTTGGTCAGTCCATGTGGAATAATTAAGTACCTACTGTGTGCTAGGCACAGGATACAAAGACAAAAGCAAAATTGCATTAGCCTTCAGGGACCTGCTAAGTCTCTTTTTATCACTTTCTTTTCTTTTCAATTAATAAAAAAAATCTATTTTTTGTGGCTCCCACCTCAGAGTTCCCTAGTTAGTGAATGGCAGAGCACAGACTCAGGTCTTTGGACGCAAGTTCTTCCCACTGCTCTCTGCCGGGATCCTTGTCCCAGACTGGGCGGCCCTGAGCATCCCAAGGCTCCTTCCTGATTCTGCGATTGATTCTAGGAAGGGGCCGGGGAGAGAAAAACAAGCAAGCAGCCCCTCAGGGGCCGAGTTTCCACAAGTCCAAGTGGAGGCCCTTCCATAAGCGCCTTTGTTCCTCAGTCTTGGCTTCAATATCAACAATGTAATTCAGACAGCGCCGGACTCGCACATGATAACTAAAAACCTTCCTCAATGGCCCGCTGTCATTTTTAATCATTGGGGGGGGGGGGGGCAGGGAACCACTGTTTGCAGAACCTCAAATCCTCAACAAAGGATGGAAAAAAGCATCGGTTAAGCACTTACATGTCCTTTTCCACTTCCACTTTGTACGCTTCCATTTATTAAGCGCTTACAAGTGAAAGGTAGCCCCTGCCCTCCAGAAGCTCACCTTCTCCTCGGGGAAGATGACCCCCCCAAGTCTGGCTTGGTTTGGAAGTCTCGGAAATGGCAAAGGGATCCTTCTGGGAACGGTGGCATTGAAGCTCCCACAGCTGATGGTGGCCAGCCTGGAGGAAATGCAGCATGTGGTGGAGGGGGCTGGGAAGCGGCAGGGTGGACCTGGAGCCCAACACCCCAGGGTGGGAGGCAGGGAGGGCAAAGGGAAAGGCTATGAACAGGGAGGAATAAGGGAGCTAGGTGGAGAAGTGGATGCACTGTGGACCCTGAGTTCAAATCTGGCCTCAGATGCTTGCTGGCTGGGTGACCCCGGGCAAGGCACTTCCCCCTGCTTGCCTCAGTTCCTCATCTGGAAAATAAACTGGAAAAGGAAATGGCAAAGCCTCACATCTCTCTGCCAAAAAAAAGCCCGATGGGGGCACAATGATTTGGACGTGATTGCAAGATGACTGAACAAGAACAGACTAAAGAGAGCTTTAAAGGGGGCACCCAGAGTGGGGGCTCCTTGTTTCAAAGCCAAGTTCTGAGCCCTCCACCAAGGAAGGCTCTGGGAGAGGTCTGCTGCCCCTCCCCCCTGGGCTGTCCTCCGCCTGCCCTCTGTCCCACCAGGCTCTTTCTACCCCCAGGTGTTGGCTGGCGTGATATTGCCCGTCACCCTCCACCACTGCCTCTGAGGGGCTCAAATGTCGACCCGAAGCTGGGATAAAAGCAGGTGTCGGTGCTCACCCTGACCAAGTCAAGTATTTGATCCAGATTCAGCTGCTGAGGGTTTCTGGCTGGAAACGCCCCCTCTCGAGGGTCCCCTCCGCCTAGAATAGTGGCCCCTCAGGAGTGGGCATTTACAAGTAGGCATTGAACTCAACTGAACTGAAAGACACGAGCTCAGATCCTGCGCACTCCCTCCCCGTTCCCTCAGGGCTGCCATGTTCTCCCCTCCTCAGGTCTTCCTAAAGCACTTTGTCCTCACTGGCAGCGGGTGTAACCCACTCAGCTACGCTGTCCAAGGCCTCTGGGGGCCACTGTGTCCCCGGGACCAAGATCGAGGTCTGGCCCAGAGTAGCGACTGCCGGGGTTCGCCCAACGGAAGCCGATGGCGTGATCACAGACACAGAGCCCCTCACCTGCGGGCCCCCAGGGGCTGCGAGAAGCTGCTGCCATTTCCCATTCATTTGGCAAGTTATTCCATTGATGAAAGGAGCTCCCAGCCTGCAAACTCCCTCCACTGTAGAGATAGAAGCTTTGTGGTGACGTAACCAGAAAAGATTTCCTGGGGCAGTTAATTGGTGGCTAAGCAGATAATTCTAGGGTCACAGAGCTAGTACTAGAAGAGGCAGGACTTGAACCCAGATCCCTCAGGATCATGAGCCCTCAGGAGTCACTTCAGGGATCTTCAGGGACCACAAGGTCTCACAGATGAGAGAACTGAGCCTCAGGGAGGTTCAGGGCTTTGGGGACTCCAAGGCACTGCTCTACCTCCCACCCACCCTGACTTTCTTCACACTTTATGAGCATGATCATCTATGGCTGGGAACAGGCCCAGTTGTCAGCGAAGTTAGAGGAAAGCGAACACAGAGAGGCAGCGAGATGCTGGGTGAGGGGTGTCCCTCCCCTCCAGCCCCCAGTGAACGGCCACGCAGGCCCCCGACTCTCAGGGCCCTAAAAGAGGGAGAGCATTTCACAGCCGCTCCAGCTCAGCCTGGGACAGCGCAGGCAGTCACGCTGTCCCTCAGATCCGAGCCGCTCCCCGTTTCTGTTGACTCCGGGTTTTCCATGAAGGTGTCCTGGATTATTTTCACCAAAAACATGAGCAGGCAAAGTCAAGTTAAATTGACTGAATCTCCGCTCGGAACTGTTGACGGTGGAAAGTTATTGATTCCATTTCACACATGGGTAGGTTGACGCCATTTGTCGGGGAATTATTCATCTTAGTTAGGAACAGTATCTCGAACGCTTCCGGGCTGCCGGTCAGCCGGGAAGATCCTCCGGAGCCCTTGGCACTATTACCTCAGTGAACAGAGGCCAATCCCACAGAGAATCCAGAACTCAGTTCTTCTCAACCTAAACGAATGTACTTGGAGGGAGGGGCACTGCTCTTGGTCCTTGTCCGTAGTGGACATTTGGGGGCTTCATTTGCATAATAGGTCCCAGTGCTTCATGGGAGTGAATTGAGAGCAGCAGAGGTGGTCTGGCAGTCTCTGGACAGTGAGGGAGTAGAAGCCTCGAATGTCCGGCTTTCCTAGAAGCAGGACTGGAGTGAGACGGGGTCAGCCCGAGGGGAGGCTCCAATTCAGGGGCCTGCCAGGGAACAGCAGGACCAGACTGGCCTCCCGGGGAATCTCTGAGCCCCAGAGGTGGACTGATCCCTAAGAGTCTGTTGCCCTTGTTTGTCCTCCATTCTCAAAAAGGCTCCTGACTTCAGGAGGTGATATCTTGACTTGTAAGTGAATCGGATGGAAGTGAGGGAGGGCTGGACAAGCTACCAGCCTCACTGTCTCCTCCGGATTCTGTGCAGGACAGTGACTCACTCAGGGAGAACTAGCTTCCAGGGGAGGTCATCCCCCCTTCTCCTGTCGAAGGTGAGGCAAATCCACTTGTCCGCAGAGGCCGGAAGAGGTCCAGCCTCTAAAGCAGAGTCCTGGAATCTGAGAGCTGGAGAAGGACTGATTGATCAGCTAGCTCATCTCATTCACTTTACACAGGGGGCCCGAGAGGTGAAACTTAGCTATTCCTCATGCAATTGCTTTCCGTTTAGCCTCCTGTCACAAATGCATGTTGTCCCTGGCCGGCACTGTGAGAAAACTCTAAGGCTGCCTCCGAAAGAGCTAATGATTCTCCACCTGGATTGGGGAGAATCATTGGGAAACCCAGAAATAATTCCTTGATAATGAGCAAGAGACCAAGAAAATCTAGGATCCGAATTTTCCTTCCATGAACTTCATCAGTTCAGGAAATAGTTAATAAGTGCCCACTATGGGCAATCAATCAATCAGATTCTTACAAGTTCCTACTGTGTGCTACCAAGAAACAAGTGAAATTCTCTCTGCCATGAAGGAAGTTGGGTTCTATCCCAAGAGTCAAAGATGACACGTACATATGTGGGACTATAAAACTAGTCCGAAGGAAATACAAGTTGGTTGGAGAGGAGGGGGCTAGTCACTAGGGGAATTAGGAAAGACCTCAGGAATGATGCTTGAGCTAAGCTTCAGGCAAAACTAGGAAAGCGATGATGGGGAAAGTAGGGCGGGACCAGCCTATAAAGCAGGTGGTAAAGGGCATGGATGGTCGGGGGGCCATAGGGGGCCCATGGAGGTGATTGACTAGAGGAGCAGCACGGTAGCATCTTCACTTTCAGAAGTGGATGCTGGAAGGAGGATGGATGGGAGTGAAAAGAGCCTCAGGATAGAGGGAGTGAGGAGGCCAGTGCAATCATCCAGGGGAAGGCAAGTAGGGTGGAAACTAGGGCATTGGCCCTGGGAGTGGAGAGAGGAGGGGAAAAATGCTGTAGAGACAGCCTTGAAGGACTTCAGAATTCCCATCCACTGAAGGAGTGGCAATGACTCCATCAGACAACTGATGCTGAAGAAGGTCCTGACAGAGAAAGGGCACTTGCCGATGAATGGCATGAGTCCCTGTTTGTGGCCATGGCCAGGGAGGGAATTTGTTTACTGGACCACACGTCTTTGTCACATGGGTCTTTCTTTTTCTTCAGTAAGCTGGGAAAGAGACAGCCGATGTTTATTAATTGAAATGTTTTCATTTTACAAGAATTAAGATATTTTCTCTAAGTAAGAGGAGAAAGTGGAAAAGAGACTATCAATGCTTATCAATTCAAATGTTTTCTTTTACTAAAGTTAAGATACAAAAGAAAAGATAAGATTAACAAAAGATAAATTAAGAGATCGAATTAAAATATTTGGAAAGTGACTGGGTATGGGAAGTAAGGGAAAAGTCAAGGATGACACTGCAGTTGTAGGTGGTTGCTGGGATGGCCACGCCCTCTGATCCCATTTGGGTCAGAACTGATGGGACCGAGAAAGGATGGAGACTTTGTGACTACACAATTCCTAGAGAAGAGAGGACCCTTTTCCCTTCCAGAGCTTCAGGGATTACAGAGGCAAATTGGCCAGAGGAGGGAGTTACTAACCATCTACCTCCCTCAATTAATCTGACTTAATCTGGCCTCCTTGGCTGAAAGCCCAACTTTCCTTCACATCCTGCCAGTCATTGGCCCTTTTTACTCCTTCTCTAGCCCACTACCCACCATGATGTTGCTACTTCTGGCTTTGAACTAATTTCCTCCAGATTTGTTCCCTCCCACCTAGTGTCCTGTGTATCTTAAAAGTCAAAGGAAGAGAGCATACTCAATGGAGAGGTGAAAGGGGACAAAAATTCCTGGAGATCGGGGATTTCCATTTTTGTCTCTTACTCTCAGTGGTTAATACAATGCCCAGCATGATGAGAACATGCTTGCTGATTGGATAAAAGAAAAGATCTTTGGTTTTGGTGGCAAGGTCACTGGCAGCAAGTGTTGAAAGAAGGGCTTGGTGTAAAAGACCAGATTAAAGGAGGTTATGAAGAATTTCCTTGAGGAGGAAATGATGGCGTCATAAGTTCACAACTTTTTAAAGGTTTGGCCATGAAAGGGAGGGAGAGATGGGACCAGGTCACTCATCCTTCTGGAAAAGGTCCAGAGGGGAGGAGAACTCAAGGCTCAAAGGCCGACTCCTTAGTATCATGGCCGTTCCTCTCTGAATTAGCTCTTTTGGGTTAGGAAGTTGTTCTTGGCAAGGCAGGGATGAGGATTCTGAGTCACTGACACTCGACTGATCTCATTTCCAGAATCTAGGCCTTGATCTATCTGTGGTTTGTCGTGCATACATTCAAGCCCAAAGGAAATATTGACATAGTCAGGGAAAGGATCCAAGCATTCTAGTAGATACTGGCACCTTTCCATGGCTTTCAGAGCAGCCTCCATCTTCTGTCTGTTGATAAGGTCACCAAGAAAGAACTGTAACATTCTAGAAAAGGATCCTGAATATTCATTTCCCCGATGAAGCAGACCAAGGACAAAACCGAAGATCGTTGTCAAACGAGGGAAGTATGCCCGGTGAATGGGGTCAGCACAGAGACGGAAAACAAATAGATGGGAGATGAAAGGAAATTTTCCAGATGGCCATGTCAAGAAACCCACTGAACCAAACTCGCTGCTAGCTTCTCTCTTTGTAAAGGAAAAACAAGATGGAAAATGTTTAAAGATAGCAGTAAACATCACCAGCAAGGAAAATGTCAGAAGCAAAGAGAATCCTGTGGATGGATTATTCCATTGTATTCTCACTGCTCCCATCATTAGATATCCTACCCACACACAGATGGGATTTATTTTGTCATCAATGTGACTTCTTCATGAAAAAGGAAAGGATTAAGTAATAAAGGTTATTATTATTAGTTATAATAATAACAGAAAACATAGTGGCTCAATGGATAGAAGACTGGATTTGGAATCAGGAAGACCAGAGGACCCAATATTGTTCCTAGATGTATGACCCTGGCAATTCACTTAAGCCTCTGCCTGCCTCAGTTTCTTCATCTGTAAAATGGGGATCTTAACACCTACCTCCTAGGGCTATTGTGAGGATCAAATGAGGCAATGTTTGTAAAGCATTTTGTGGACTTTAAAACACTACATAAACGTACTTTATTATTATTAACCATTAAAACTGGTACCATTATGACCATTGCTATTTTTAGTATTATTAGTTAACAGAGCACTCCAAAGTTTGCAAAGCATTCTTGCACAGAGGTTCTCATTTGAACTTCACAACAACCTCGGGAAGCGAGAACTAGGTAAAAGTGGTTTTGTAATGCTGGAGAAACTGAGGCAAGACAGAGATTGCTTTTTAATATTTTAATTGTGGAGAGTTTAGACTAGCCGGTTGAATGGGACTCATGTTCAAAAATCATTCAACCCTGAGCAATTGCAATAGGGACCTTTTATAGGCTTTTTAGCTACACAAGATATATGGCAGATTAAGGCAGATAAAGAGGGGTGAGGACACTGGGTGAGTGGAAAAGCCATAGTTCCAGGAAAAGATTATAACTTAGTCCTGACAGGATAAAGGTCAAGATACGAAGGTCGAGGCAGGAGAGGGAGAGGAGAGGAGCAATACTCAAAGGGGAGTTATCTCAGCAAGGATCAATAATGCACCTGGATTTTTATGATGCAATGAAATGTAAAGTGGCCAGAACTTTGAGGTTTTAATTTTCTCAACCCTAATGGCAAGGGGAGGAGGAAGAGTGGCCATAATAATTTTGTTCAGGACAGTATGTTCTACCTCACTTTCCCTGGTGGCAACCCCACTTCCTGGCCATTAGGACTGAGATAATTAGGGCTGTGGAACTCTGGCCACTCTGGCATCCCCAAGAATCATAAAACTCCACATGGCTTATCTCAATGCTTGGGCATCCCTGGGCTCAGACTTCCTATCTCCTATCTCCTTCATCCCAACTTATCAGAATGTATGATTCTTCCTTCTTCACCCCAAATCTGTCAGAATTTTTAAAAAAATTATGCTCCTTCCTGGAGTTTCCACTCACCAGTGCTCTGCCCCTCCCCCCCTTTCCTTTGTTTCCCTAATCACTGGAGCCTTATAAAAGTCTCTGGAATTACTCACTCATTGCTAGATGCTTTGAGACAAGAGTCCCATCCAAGCCAACTGGTTAATGTGGCTTCGCCAGCCCAATTTTGCCCCTATTTAAATATAAAAAACCTCTAATCTCTGTCTTGCCTCAATTTCTCCAGCATTACAATTACAGTTTTCATGCCCATTGCACAGAGAATAAAACTGAGACCCCAAGAAATTCCATGACCCGTCCATGGTCAGGCAGCTGGTGTCCGAGGCAAGGTTCAGCTCCCACGCTTTGAGTAGATTCAGTCCACTCTACCACACTCCAGTCGTGACTGGCCTCTTGTACCAACATGGGAGTTTAATTGAAAATCACCTAAGAAGTTTTCAAAGGACCCTGGAAAAGACACTCGTGCTAAAATGTGGGCAGGAAGTGTCCTCCACTGAGAGGCAACCAATGAGGAAAATCTTCAGCAAATCATTTCTTAGTGTCTGCTTTTCCTACATGTCACGAGTGAGTTTCAAAGGCATCCGAAAGCTAAAATCACATTGGAAATGTCAGAGAGAACAGAGCAGCTAGCTTGATATCCACTCCAGAGGAGAAGAAAAAAGGGACAAGCATTTATTATTAATGGTACTATGTACCAGCCACTATGCAAAAAGCTCATTTGATCTTCACAGCAATCCAGAGATGTTGTCAGCCCCATTTTTTTTTTTTTTACAATTGAAGAAACTGAGGAAGACAGAAGTTAACTGATTTGCTCAAGGTCAGGCAGCTAGTAAATATCTAGCTACTCTAAATTAAAAAAAAAAAAAAACATGGAAATTAGATCTTTCAGAAAACACAGAGAGCAAGACTAACCTTATGAGATATGTCTAAGAATTGGTTTTTAATATGATAAAAATCATATTCATTTGGACCAGCTAAAGAGAGGGAGGAAATCAGCCTGATTATTATATAAATCTTAATAGTAGTTCACATTTATATAGATCTTGGAACCTCATCCACCATTTTACTCACTAACATCCATGTAAGAGAACTAACATTACTGCCCCCATTTTACAGATAGGACTGCTAAAGAGCAAGAAAGCAGTGGTCAGTTTGTGCTCTTATAGTTGGGCTGGGTCAGAATCAGAATTGGAACTCAGGTCTTCTTCAGCTTTTTCTAATCTGGCAACCCCTTTTCTCCTGAGAATGTTTACATGATTCCCAATATAGAGATACATAAAATAGACATACAAATAAAATATTTACTACTAAGGATTTATAATTTTGTGACCCTCACATTCAGTTATGACAGCCACAGTTTAAGGACTCTTCCCTTCTACTCCACATCATTTTCCAATTCATTGAGAGACTTCCGTGAACCCTAAACATTTTATTCGGCATTTGCCCTCCAGACCGAGAATAATTTGTAATTAGCATCTTAATTCTATGTAAACCACTTCTGCCTCCCTGGAGGGGTTGTTTCCAAATTAGCATAACAAGAAACCAGCTGAATAAAACAAGTTGCTCTCTTGGCAAAAGAAAACGGAAATAGGAAAGACTAGAATCTGTGATGGATGTACCAGTAGGTTAGTCATTCCCCCTGCAGCCTCATAGTTTCTCAGTTACGGGAAACCGATTGTCTCCTGTAGTACAAAGAGAAATCTTAGCCTCCGCTAGACTTCCGGATTAATTGGACCCAAATAAAAGATTTTATTGTTCCGAATGAACATTCAATTAAGGTTTTTTAGAGCTAACTGAGACACAGTCCTTAGGCTCTGCTGATGAACCGCCCTTTGCTCCTTCTCTCCCTCTCCACCCCAAAGATGTAGATAAGGAATCTGGAGGGCCCAGAATAGAACTTGGGAGGCTGTTGATCCGCCATGATCCCTGGAGTCAGAAAATGGGCGTCTTCCCCAGAAATCCTTCCAAACAGGAGGCCAAAGCTCTATCTTCTTTTGAGCAGGTTTCTATGGAGCTTTGCCCAGAGACAGTCCTAAAGGCAAGGAGATGGGTCTGGAGCTTCCTTGCAACTCTTTGAGTCAGGGGCTGATTGCCAGGACTCTGCCTTTAATAATAGTCTGACCAAAAGCTTGGGTCACTCTGTTGTAAGATCCTCCCAGAAGGGAGCTGGTCCACGCTCCCTGCACTCCTACCCCTGCCCATCCTTCAGTGCCATTGGCTGGGGTGCTCATTGCCCTTCACTGATGTTCTTCCAGGTGACCATCCCAGACCCTCTGTCTCTAGAACAGAATGTTCTCATTTAAGGAGAAAAGCTGCTCTCTCGGGTTCCTAGATACAGTAAGAAAGCCTCATCCAAGAAAAAAGCCAACACAAGCTTTTGTTACAGAGGAGAAAAAATATTTTAACTTCAGGCAGATGAAAAATGTTGGTCTGCACTTCACTGAAGACAGAATATTCTGCTGATCTTTGGTTGCCATGGGAACTATCCAATTAAGCTCTAAAAAAAATCCAATGGAAAAACAAGAGTGCAGCTCATACTTTCCTGGAATAAGGAACTAACTTTCCGAGCTCACAAAGCCTGCAACATCTCTGAGCGTTCTCTCCGATATTTTTGTCTCCCTGAATAATAGGAATCTCAGCTCTTGTCTAAATACCACAAAAGGTGTGTAAAGCAATTCATGGCATTAGCTACAATTGAGCTTTTTGTCACTCTGACAGCAAGACTCTGGCTTAGCCAATAGCAAAGGACCTGGGTTCAAACCCCATCTCAGGCATTAATTATCTGTGTGACCCAGGTCTAATTCCCTGACCTCCAACTTCAGTCTCCTTCACTGAAAAATAACAGGGCCATATTATAACAGTGGGGTTGGATTCAAATAAAAACAGCAGCCACCTAACTGTCCATGTATTAACCTGTGGGCCATGTATTGACTTAGAAAGCTACAAAGGAACATCATCCGTGTCCTATTGTTAATTCTGTTACAATAACAGAATAGACAGTAATTATTGTTATTCTGTTAGGTGTTCCCCAATTACATATAAATCTGGCTCAAGATGTGCTCAGGAGTGTTGTAAGCCTCTGGGGTGGGAGTGGGGACATGTTTTATAATACCAGAGAAACTGGGGCAAGTAGAGATTGTTTTTTTTTTTTTTTTTTTTTTTATGTGGAGAGTTTAAGCTAGCTGACCGAATGGAACTAAAGTCCAACGCGCTCGGTGCAGATAAACAGAGACGAGAGCTTATACAAGGTTTTCGCTAACTAGGGTTTGCAAACAGAATACATAACCTGAGTATACAATTTTATCCTAACACATTGCAGCTTTAGGGGAAACAAAGGCAGATAAGGAGGGGCAAGGATACTGGCAGGATGGACAAGCCATAATTCCAGGAAAGGATCACAACTTAAACCTGACAGGATAGGTGTAGAGAGCAGGAGATAGGGAGGGGAGGGACAGTACTCAAAAGGAGGGGGGATCATCCTAGCAAGGATCGAGATGATGCGCCTGGAGGTTTATCTAAAGGAGGGTCGAAGCTTCAGCGTTTTCCTAGGCTCTTTTCTAAACTCGATTTTCCCAGTCCTAATTGCAAGGAAGGTGAGGGAGACTATGGCTTATTATCCAGGGTTCAACAGTTTGAAACCTCTGGACCACATGACCTCAAGCTCTCAATCTATGGCCCTATGAATAGACCATGATGAAATCTAGTTATGTCTAACTTCCAAAACCGACCACCTGAAAATAGTCCGGGTTTTAGGGCAGTGAATAGATACATACGCCTGCATACATACATATATACATAAGGGGGTAGATATGGATGGCAACATAGGTATATACATGGAGAGGTAGTTAGCTACATAGCTAAGGAAATAGATACATAGGGAGGTAAATAGATACATGCAGACATCCATAGGTCGGTAGATCTAAAATATACGCAGAGGTAAATGCATCCATATATGCAGCAGTAAATAGATACATAGATAGGGAAAGAGATACATGCACACATCCAGAAATAGGTAAACATAGATGGAAGGATACATAAATACAAGGGCAGACAATTAGATACATACATACGTGTATAGATAAATAGCTACATAGGTAGATAGATACAGGCTAGGTAGGTAAATAAATACATGCATGCATATATACAGAGGTAGATAGATATGCAGGTAGTTACATAATACATAGCTAGGTTGATATGTGCATACATATATACATATGGAAATAGATACATACATATGGAGATAAGTAGGTAAATAGATGCATACAGACAGACTGAGATAGATAGATACTTGCATACATACACACTCATACACACACATACATAGGAAAGTAGAGATAAATAAATACATACATTGGCAAATAGATTCATAAGTAGTTAGAAACATGGATGCTACATACATAGACACATAGCTGAGTAGATAGAGATAGACACATATATACAGAAGTAGAGAGATACATACATAAGTAGGGAGATACATGCTTATATTATATATATGTGTGTACATACATATAGGGAGGTAGAAATAGATACATATGTACAGAAGTAGACAGATACAAAAGTATTTAGTATGTATATATACTATATATATGTAAAGACACATAACCACTGTGTCTCTATTCAGTGATTTACTAAATTATATCCATGCTCTCTATCTCTGTTTCTTTGTGGGTGTGTCTCTGTGTCTCTCTATATCTATGTCTGGCTCTGTGTGTGTGTGTGTGTGTATGTGTGTGTGTGTGTGTGTGTGTTTCTCTCTCTCAAATACACACACATAGATATACACATGAGCACACATACACACACAAATTATAGAGATTCAACTACAAAATGCTCCTTAAAGAAATAAATAAATGGAAGAATATTACCTTTGACAAGGTAATAAAAATGACAATACTGACAAAATTATTTTACATTTTAATGCTACATCAATCAGATTTTATCTAGGGATACTTTATAAAACTTTAATAAAATTAATTTGAAAATTTTAAATTTGAAAAAAAAAAAAAGCAAAAGATCTAGAATATTAAGGAAATAGAGCTAAAGGGGAATAACACATCTACACTTTAAACTATATATTGAAGCAGTAATCATCAAAGTCATCTAGTATTAATTAAAGCATAGAGAGATAGCTCAATGGAACATACTAAACAAGGGCAAATCAGAAACAATGAAACTCAATAATCTAGGCAGCAGGCCAGATGGGTGGGACTGGGAGTTTGGGAGGCAGGAGCAGGGTGGACTGGTATCAGCTCTTGGAGGCTCCCAAAAGCCACTGCTTTCATGTTCAGTGCAAGCATTTCTACTCTCAGAAAGAGGCAGACTACAGATCAAAAACTACAAGTCTATTGATTTCTAGGCTTTGGAAAGTGATGAGGGAAATGCAGATTAAACTTAAAAGTCTGCTAGTTTTTTGTTTTTGTTTTTGTTTTTTTCCAGAGAGCTGGTTGCTAGATATTTACCAAGACTTTGCTAGGGAGGTGCTACAATTATCCCCTGCCTCTTTACAGAAGAGAAAGCTCTCAGGCACAGACAGATTAATAAGCATTTGAGGCAGGAGTCCCAGCTCAGATAGTTCTGATGCCCTCCCACATCCCATTGTGCCATCCAACTTCCCCAATCTGATCTAGGCCGGAGAGAGTCAGGATACCAAAGGATCACAACAGCACAGGAGAACGGGTCCAATCTAATCCCATGAGACTGTATAGATGGAAAGTTCCTCATCAGTTTGGATAGCCATCTTCCCCAACACTGAGCAAGAGGGTCTTGGTTAGAGAGGAGGGATTCAGGACAGGAGGGAAGCACTTACAATGAGTCCCTGGTGTGACCCAGAGCAGCTACTGCTATCTAGAACTATGTTCAGAGATAGCAGGTCTGTCTGTTCCAAGAACTTCAATTCCTTTGAATTAGTTGCATAAAGCAACTAATGAGAGCCTAGGAACAATTAATCTATTTTTGAATTCCTTCCTCCTTCTAGAAAAAGACCATTGTCTCTGTCCCAAGCCTCTATGTTTCTTAGGACTGGACAGTCCTTCTACATTTTGTTTTTAATCCCATATGAGAATCTTCTATCCCCAAAACCTATTTTAGACAACTCTGCCAAGAATCCCCATTGGGGGAAGGGCAGAGTTGTCTTCCTGAGTCCACTCTTATACTCAAGACTCAAGACTCTGGGGACTGGCATGCAAGTTATTTGAATTTGGGGAGTTAAGCTTATGGCCACAGAGAAGAAATAAGCTAGTGTATTATTGTCCTTACTTAAAGAGATGGGGGACCATGTGTGGAGAATGTTGCATGTATTCTCACAAAAGGTCAGTTGGTTTGTTTTGATGACCTTTTCTTGGATCTCCATTGCAAATGAAAGCTCACTAGTTTGAGTAAAGGTATGTCCAAAATGATTGTGATGCAAAAGGAATCAATTAACAAATCTTAAAATTAAATTTATAAGGGAAAGCTATTGTCCTTCACTTTCTAGGGACACATTGCTGTCTCCCACCTGTGCAAATGTGGCCATCTCCAAAGCTGTGGGTCATCCCACACCAATAAAAAATCTTTCACTTCAGATGATGGCTTTCAGGGACATCTAAATTAAAATCAATGAAACAAAATAATCAGTGACTTTTCAAACATGATATAAAACAGAGATTCCTAGCCTAGGGGCCACAAATATGTTTAGGTTTTTTTGGGTTTTTTTAAGTATTCTGATAACTATATTTACCTATTTCTTTTGTCATCTTTTGTCTTCTTCTAAGTTGGGCTCTATAGGCTTTAGCAGATGGCCAAAGGAATCTTCTCCTCCCAAGTCTTTTATTGTTATTACCTTATTCAAAGGAGCTGACCAGCTTAGGACTGACATTACTTCACTGATTGATTGGTTGATCTCATCTTTCAGAGAAATCTGACTGTAGCATCTTGTCACTTAATTAAATGGGGTATTGATTGATTCCTTCATTCCTTCAAACTCAGCCATTATCCTGAACTATCTGAACTTCTGCCCTCAGGATCCTGAGCTGGTGCTGGGGTCTTAGCAGACCTGTGATGGAGAAGGATGTGTTTATTCTGGGAATTCTGTAGACACCCGCCCATGGGTCCCAGTTGCTGAAGCTGCTCTCCCTATTGTTGCAGGGACCATAGAAGTGCCCCTAAACCTCCCCTTCTTACCTCCCTCTCTCCTTCCTTCTCTCTTTGTTTCTGTGTGTTGCTCAGTCTTTTTCTGTCTCTGTCTCTCTCTTTCTCTCTCTTCACTTCAAAGCTTTACCCAATTTTTTTAATCTATCAATTTCCATTTTATAGGTGAATTAATTCCATTTGCATTCTAAGCTATCATTTCTTATAGTATATTTTTCTCCTTCCTATTTTTTCACTATCCTTCTCTCCCTATATTCCTTCTCATTCCTCTATTTTATTTCTATCCATTACTTTGTCCTTCTATTCTCTAACTTATTCCCTCTCCAAAAATCCCCCCCAACCCTATCTCCTTATCCTCTTGTTTCTTTCTGAATTTAGAAGACTTTTTTATAACCTTCTAAATATATAGTGTTTCCTCTTTACCCCATTCCTATTACTCTACATGCCCTTCTGTACCACCACCCCTGTCCTGTCCTCTCATCCTATTATTTTTTTATAAATTTAGAATACTTTTATACCCTTCTAGATATGAGTGTTGTTCCCTCTTTAACTCATTCCCAGTGAGAATAGGGAATAGAATTTACAACCCCAATTAGTCCTCTGTATCAGTTCTTCCTCTGGCACCTCATTTGTATGAAATAATACTCTTTTTACCTTTTTCTTTGACATTTTGCCTCTTAGAATCACATCATACTCAGATCTACCCCAATCTTTCTTTTGAACTACTTATTAATGACAGTCTTTGACATATGGTTTAGATTTCCACATAGAAAAAGTAAACAATTTGTCCTCATTGAGTTCCTTGAAATTGGTCTTTGATGTTTTCCTTATATTTCTCCTGGATCTTGCATGTCAAACGTTCTACTAAGTTTTTGTCTTTTAGCAGCAAAATCCAGAAAGTCTGTCAATTCATTGAATATTTGTTTTTTTTTTTCTTTTCATAATTATACTTAACTTTGTTGCGTATGATATTTTTGGCAGCAATTCTAGTTCTTTTATTCTTTAATATATAGTGTACCAAGACCTATGGTTTTTTAGTGTAACTGCTTCTAGGTCTTATGTAATTCTAATTGTGACTTCAAAGTATTTGAATTAGTTTTTGGTTTTGTGTTTGTTTGACTCATAATATTTCTCCTTGTGTTGGGGTTTCAGAATTTGACTGTGATATTCCTGTAAATTTTCATCCTATAATCTCTTTCATGTGATGATCAATGGATTTTTTTTCTATTTCTACTTTCCCCTTTTGTTCTAAAACTTCAGAGCAATTTTCTTTATTTCTTATATTATTGTATCGAGTCTTTTTTTGATCTCAGTTTTTAGGTAGTCTAATTATACTTAGGTTGTCTCTTCTTGATCTGTTCTCCAAATCAGTTTTTCTTATGAGATATTTCACATCTTTTTATGTTTTTTCATTCTTATTATTTTGTTTTATTATTTCTTGGTTTCTTATAATGTTGTTGGCTTCCCCTTGCCCAATTCTAGTTTTCAAGAAGTTGTTTTCTTCCTTAAGATTCTGGATCTCCTTTTCTAGTTGGTTGACTGTCTTTTCATAATTTTCTTGGCTTCCTTGGATTGTTCTTTTTTCCTTAGTTTTTCCTCGATCGTTCTTGTTGGTTTTTAAAGTCTTTTTTTTAATTCTTCTAAAAATTCTCTTTGGGCCAGGGACCATTTCACATTACTCTTTGGGATGAGAGGCTTTTTTTTGCTTTAGTATCCTCCTCTAAAGATGAACCCTAATCTTCTCTATTCCCATAGCAACTTTCTATGATTGAGCTCTTTTTCTTTTGCCTGCTCATTTCTTAATTTTTAGCAGCTTGTTATTATAATCACTATATATATAAAATCACTTATTATAATCTAATCCTGGGGGATGAGGGATGGTATCTCTAGCCCCAGGTGCGTTTTAAATTCTTCCTCTGGTCTGGAACCAAAACCAAGAACTCCACCCTCCTATAAGTGCCAGCAGCCAGCACTGCCTCCCTGCTTCTGCACTTAGCAGAGTGTGCTAGTTCCTTCTTGCCCAGGGCCATATCTGGGCCTAGCATTCATTGTCAGCAGAAGTTCCCTCAGTCATCCTTGACTCAGACACTCAATTCCTCACACTGTCTGAGAGCTGAAAGTTCTAGCGGCTAGAGCCAAAGCTACATCCCAATCCAGCTACTTTTCACTTGCTTACAAGGTACAGCCTGCTATTTCAACAGAGCTAGCCTGGAGATGTTTACACTTCACTTGGGTCAAACTTCCATCCTGATATCTTTCTTTGGATCTTTTCCTGTTGTCCCAGGTTGATTCTGGGACCGTTTTGCCCCAATTCTTGTTGATTTTTGCTAATCTATCTTCATCCTGAGGTGATATTTTGTCTGATTTGAGAAGATCTCGAGAGCATGCAATTTTCTGACCTCTAGCATCTTCCCAGAATCTTCCATCTTTTCCCAAATTGCTCTGAACCTCATCCTGCTTCACATTTCTCTCTAGAGATCACAAACTACATTTCCCAGGGGCCTCTATAGGGGGTCTACCTACAAATGTGTTCTTCATATTATGTTCTTCAAATTCAAATATATTCTTCAATTCACCCTCCACAGAAATAGAAACATGGAAGGAAGGGGACACTGAGGAGAGGAGGATGAGTTCTCTTTTGGACTTGATAAGTTTGAGGAACTTAGGGGACATTTGGGAGATGTCCCTCAGGCAACTCATCATATACAAGAGGTCAAAAAAGAAATGTGTGTTGTCATGGATGAAAAATGCATTGTTTTGTGGCCAACCTGGTGAGAGCCTCTTTACCCCATAAACATGATTTACTATTATTTGTGTACATTTTGAATCAGAATCTGTCAACCACCCTCCAACCGTACTACCATTTTTGGATTGTTGGAGGAAAGCATTCAAGTAAAACCTATTTGGGTAATGAGGGAGGGAAATGGCTTGAGTTCATTTTACTTCCTCACTATTAAAATCCTGATACTTTTCAAATAAATCCCTCTTTTGTGTGAAATCCACAGAATATCCTGGTGCCCCAACTATGTATATTTTTCATCACAGAAATATGAAAATTTCACAGTGGAAAATTCCAAACTTCTCATTGGCAAATGAAAGTATGGCCCCAAGGGATGCAGGGTAGACTTGGAATCTTGAAGGACCACGCTGTCTTGCACAGACACAAGTTTGAGAGATTGGCCTTCCCATAATTACATAGTGTGGATATATTAGGGACAGGGTGTGAACCAACCCTTCACACACACACAACCACCAACCTGCCCCTCTGAACGACGGACTGCCAAGTTTGGCCTGCCCCCACTGTCCTTGGTTCTCCTGAACCTGAGGGTTTTTTAACTTTTCCCTGGGATCCTAAGTCTCTTCAGAATATTTACTAACTTAGCTTGTCATCTACAATGTCAGAAAGACGCCAAAAGTGGGAGACAGGGACCCCAGTCCTCTCTCCCTGTCTTTCCCCTCATCACACACCTAAGTCAAATGGTGGTTGTTTCTTAGGAGACTATTTCCAAGTCATTCATAAAACACACTTACAAAAGTGCCAAAGGGCCACGGAAAACTCTGGGAAGGAGGCATTCTTGTTGAGACCTACACCATCTATATGAACGTTATGGAATATTATTGTTCTGTAAAAAATGACCAGCAGGATGAATACAGAGAGGACTAGCGAGACTTACATGAACTGATGCTAAGTGAAATGAGCAGAACCAGGAGATCATTATATCCTTCAACAGCCATACTGTTTGAGGATGTATTCTGATGGAAGTGGATCTCTTTGTTAAAGAGAGCTAATTCAGTTTCAATTGATCAAGGATGGACAGAAGCTGCTACACCCAAAGAAAGAACACTGGGAAATGAATATAAACTGTTTGCATTTTTGTTTTTCTTCCCGGGTTATTTATACCTTCTGAATCCAATTCTCCCTGTGCAACAAGAGAACTGTTCAGTTCTGCATACATATATTGTATCTAGGATATACTGTAACCTATTTAACATATATAAGACTGCTTGCCATCTGGGGGAGGGGGTAGAGGGAGGGAGGGGAAAAATCGGAACAGAAGCAAGTACAAGGGATAATGCTGTAAAAAATTACCCTGGCATGGGTTCTGTCAATAAAAAGTTATTTAAAAAAAGAGAGAGAGAGAGAGAGAGAGAGAGAGAGCAACCTACACCATTCCTGTCAGTTGCCCAGAATATCAAAGGTGCTGCTTCCAGACCAGAGCCTGAGCTCACCCTATAATAGACACCAAGGGCCCAGCTTACTGACAATCGGATTCTCCCATCTCATTGTGCCTATTCAGCACAGAGCCATAGTTCTCAGCAATACTTAAAGAGCTAAAGAGTTTGGGAAGACAGGAAAGAGAGAAGAAAGGAGAAGGAGAGAAAGGGAGGGGGAGGGGAGGGAGGAAGGAGAAGGAAAGGGAAGAGGAAGGGAGAAGAATGGAGGGGAGGAGAGGAGAAATATTGAATGTCCCAAAAGTAATTAGGTGGTTTAAGCTATGAAGGCTTAAGACATAGCTTATAACCACACTCAGATTTTGGGACACCCCATACGAGCCTCCTTCCCCATGAACCCATCTCCTCTCTGTCAGGAGACTGTGGAGGCTTTCTCATCCAACTCCTAGTCATTATCACGTTAATCAGAGATCCTAATTCTTTCTGATGTATTTGTAAGTATTGTTGGTCTTTTATAAATTGCTTCCTGATTCCAGGCACTTCCCTCTGGGATTCTCATCCATGTCTCCCCAGTTTCTCTGGAACCTCTCCTTGAATTTGCCTCAGAACAAAGCCATGTCCCATTCCATCCTTCCACAGTAGCTTGTCCAGCCCTTCCCCCAATGAGGCTCCCTCACTTTTCTTTTTTTTTATTTTAATTTTAATTTTTTAAATTATAATTCCCTCACTTTTCTAGTTTGCTTTCAACACCTTCTGGATGTCATCCAAAAATTGTTGGCCAGGCTTAAATTAGGTCCATGGCTTTGTAAAAGTCTTCAGTCATTCAGGGCTCCTTGCCCCAAGAAGTCCTGGACCTGGGGCCTGAGTTCCAATCCTGTCTCTGACATGGACCAGGTGCACAAATGTGGGTTAGAAATCTTCTGAACCTGAGTTTATTCTTCTGTAAAAAGGAGATGAACAATCTTGCAGTTGTTATAATAATCTTGACAGGTCAAGTCAAGGAGGCTCAAGTGAAGCCATATATAAATATATGCTGTGATTATTATCATTGTTATCATTATCAATTTTTTTTCATCTTTTTCCAGGGAGTTCAGACAAAAAACAAACAAACAGACAAACCTAGGACAAGTTATTGCCCTGATATTCATTCTCTCCTATTGAATGTTCTGCAACATTCAGTCTCAGGGTAATTTAAATCCCTGTCTTGAGCAATGTATCAGAAGGAACAAAGAACAAGGCCTGGGCCCCGAGCCTCGATATGACTTAGGAATATTAAAGTCCTCATAATTTCTGCTTTGTGCTCATAAGATGATCCTGTATCTCTAGACCTCTTGGAGAGATAGGAGGGAGTTTAGCAAAAAAGAAACAAAAAGTGAAATCTTCTCTGGGTCACCTGGTGAGTATGCAGGTGGGGCCCTCCACCAGGTGCGGCTGGAGTGCTGGCCAACGGCCGGTCTGGCCAACACTGGAGAGCTCTGCGCCACAGGGAGGGACCTGGGAGACCGCCCAGGCTCCTCACCAATGAGATTCTATGAGAACCAGAACATCACATTTGGAAGTTATTTTCCAACCATCTGTCCCTGCCCCTGCTCATGATCATCAAGGACGCGGAAGTAACTCAGGGTTAAGCTCTCAGAGTGTTTTTCTGTGACCATGTTAATTAAGCTCAAAGAAAATACAAATTTTCTCATGTTTATGATAAATTTTTTTCAATTTGCAAATTATTTCACTTTTCAGGGAGATGACGAGATCAACATTTTTGGGGAGGACATTATGGAAGGTAAGTTTCATTCAATGATAAAATATATTCATATGGCCTTTCATTATTAAGAATCTACACTGTGCAAGGCACTGGGTCAGGTGCTGGGTAGGGATACGGAGCTCAAAGTGAAGCTCTCCCATTCTGTTCTGGAGATTCCCCCCCCTCACCCCATAGACAAATAAAGAAGAGATGAGGGAGAGTCTCATTCAGTGTGGCTATTCCTGGATGGCTGCTGAGGTCCCTTCCAACATTCAATGGTGGGATTCCCCAGTAAGCTGCCCCAGCCAAGACCTGGAGGCCTGGTTCCCGGGGCAGGCAAGGGGAAAAAAGGGAACAACCTATGAACAGGAACAACTCAATCTGGGGGTGTCCAAGGCACGAGGCAGCACAAGGGTACTGCCAACCTCGTGAAGGGAGGATGGGGCCAGTGCAGCCAGGACAGTGTGGGAGAGATCCCTGCAAAATGGCGCCGGAAGCCTTCCCTATCCTGGCTCCTTGTCCCTCAGCATGACGATGAAGCCCTGCCTTCTATAGGAGCAGAAACAAACCACCCAACAGGTTTAGACTTCTAGATACCTTAGACGCTAAAAATCATGATCCCCAACGAGCCTTTCCAGCCAAATCATTTTCCAATGTTTTAATGTGACAGATCTTGCAGAAGACTTGAAGACGTCCAAGATCATTTTCGTGATTGGTGAGTACCACGTTCTAAAGCCTGGGCTTATCATATGTCACAAGCCGACTGGGCTTGAGCTTGGTTTTTAATATGATAGGGTCAAAACTCGTTTCTAAAATCTCAAGTTCTTGTGTTAAAGTCCCCCAAGTTTGGCGATGTTGTTGTCATCTGCAGTTGTACGTGTCTTTGTGACCCCATTTGGGGTCTTCTTGGCAGGTACTGGAGTGGTTTGCCATTTCCTTCTCCAGCTCATATTACAGATTAGGAAACTGAGGCAAATGGAGTGAAGTGACTTGCTAGGAAATGTTTTCTGGACTCTAAGCCTGCTGCTCTAGCCACTGCATCAATTCATCACTTACCAGGTCCTAGGACCCTTAGGGTCCTAGATTTAGAACCATCTACTCTGACCCCTCATGGTCCATTTGGAGAAACTGAGTAGAGAAGTGACTCCATGAATGACCCAAGGTCACCCAGGAGGGTGTGGCTCAGTCCCCACTCTCCTGCAGCACAACACGATGTTAGAGGCCCCAGGAATCTCCATAGGGTCATCCTCTGTGAGGGTTCCCCCTGCATCTCCCTGCCAGTATGGAGTGCGACTCTTAGAAGCCCCTCGTGCCGCCATCTTCAGTGTCAATGTATCTCCATAATGGAGGCCACAGACTCAGCAGCCTGGTGGTGCAGTGAGCAGAGCATGGACTCGGAATGTGATTTCCAGTCTGTCCTCAAAGCTTATTAGTTCCCGAGCAGGGGAAGCACTGCCTGCCTATGTTTCCTCATCTGTAAAATGGGGATCATAACAGCACCTCCCTTCCAGGGTTGTTGTGAGAGCAAATGAGATCAGTTTGTAAAAGCACTTGGCCCCAACAGCCACAAGGGGACGCTGTAGCCAGGAAATTTGGCACTGATGTCAGGAAAACCTTCCTAACAACTGGAGCTCTGTGTGTCCTAGGGACAGACGGCCTAAGGCTGCTGGACAGATAACAGCTCTTCAGGCGTTTTGGAGCAGGATGCTTCTTTCTGCCTGGACTGGACTGGGCTCCGACCCACTCTCTAGCATCAGGAAAGACTTAGAAAAGCAAAAAGTGCCCCCTGGGAATGGATGTGACCGAGAGAGGGGAGTGGAATTGTGGCGAGCTCTGCACCTTAGGCTGCAGATCTGGAAGGCTTGAGTGAGACTGCCAGGGTCAAAAAGTCTCAGGCAGCTCCTGTTCGTGTGGGAAAATGGCCAAGCCATAGGAATGGCAAATCTCAAAAGGGGAAACAGAGAGGGCTGATAATTAGTCAGAGGTGATAACCTTACTCATTATCAGAGGTGCAAATTAGGATAACCCTCATCAACAATTCTAGGGGCAGAACGCTAAGGACCAGTTTGTGGGGAGGCTGGCACACTCATTCATTGTCAGTGGAATTGCAAACTCACACCATCTTTCTGCAGTGCCTTGGAAAGTACTTAGTAAAAATTATTCTTAAAAAATAATCATGCCCTGGGGAAAATTATCAAGTTGCAATAAAAGTCAGAGCCCTAATTAAACCTAAAAGGGTGTGGGACAACACTCTAGAAGCTGATGGTCTTCCATCATGGACCAAGAAGCCATGAAAGAGTATTTTTTAATGCCACCTGTCAAAAGACATTTGGGGCGACATGACATCATAACTGAAAAAAGACAGCCAACCCTCCCTGGCCGAATGTGACAGTTGGGAATGGTTAAATACTGGATTGTAAATCTGAGCAATCTGCTATTATGTTAAGATCTGCAAGAATGAGTAATACAAAGAAATCTAAAAAGAGTTCAAGTAATGAAAAGTAAAAACAGCAGTTACCGGTACTGATGACTGTGCTAAAACTCGGCTCCACAAAGTTGGCTTTTTCAAAACCATTTCAGATCATCGATTTCCTTTGTAACCCAAGGCACTTATTCTATTCTTCTGAAAATGTCTTTCTACGAAGGGTCTATTACACGTGACACAGGACAGGAAAAGTGACCGTGAATGAGGGGAAGACAGTCCTAAAGGGGGCCCTGTGTGGGCAAAGTCATGAATTTCAGTGGGAATGGCTACAGAGTTCAGGTAGTAGCTGGGGAGCTCAGAGGATAGAGTTCAAATCTGACCTCAGACACTCATGAGTTCTGTGACCTGGGCAAGTCACAATCATCACCTGCCTGGGTTTCCTCAACTGTAAAATGGGGATAATAGTACCTGCTTCACAGGGTATTAGGAGGATTGAATGAGGTGATATTTGTAAAGTGGCTAAATGCCATACACTATGAAAATGTGCGCTCTTGTTATTGTTACTATCATCATTTGCCTATGAGCACACCTTAAGGAGACTAATATCTTTAAATAATGGCTTTTTATTTTCAAAATACGTGCAAAGAGAGTTTTCAACACCCATCCTTGCAAAACCTTGCCTCCCAAATTTCCCTCCCTCCTTCCCACCGCCTTCCACTAGACAGCAGGTAATCCACTATAGGCTAAATATGTGCAATTTCCACATTTATCACACTGCACCAAAAAAATCAGAACAAAAAGGAAAAAAGAGAAAGAAAAAAGCAAGCAAACAATTAACAAAAAAAGGTGAAAATCCTATGTTGCAGTCCACACTCAGTTCCCATAGTCCTTCTGGCTGCAGATGGCTCTCTCCATCACAAGTCTATTAGAATTAGCCTGAATAACATCATTGTTGAAAAGAGCCACTAAGGAAACGAATTTGGAAGGTGGACGGTAGGGACATGTAAAGGGCTAAAACTCTTGAGTTCATGAGGTCGGACAACCGAGCACTTAAGGCTAACTACCAATTGGACAATACTCTATTAGCATATGTGTGGAATACGGCCCTTCCCACTATTTTGTGCTGGCTTGATCTTTGGGTGTATACAGAGAATTAGAGAGGGGATTATAGGGTGGAGTAAGACAAGCCACAGTGACTTCTGGCCGGAAGACGAAGAGAAGTGTGGAGATTCCTGTGTCCATTCCTCTCACTTCGACCAAGAATAAAGACCAAGGACTTTTGCTTATCCTGACTCCAGCTGATTCTAAAGTATCCAGGGCACTAACTCGGTCCTCATACAGACTGTGGCTGAGCCTCTATGACCCCTAATTAAGACCCGACCTTCGATACCCAGCACAGCAGTAAAGTTAGAGAAAGTCTTCTTCTGTGCTGGGTTTTACAACCAAGGACAACTGAGGTCGTAACAATACCCGATGTGTATGAGAGTTGCATCCCAAAGTCCCCAAAGCTCCTTGAGATCAGGACCGTCCTTGCATCACTGGGTACAGCGCTGTGCCCATCGTCATGCTAAGGCTTGGGAACAAAAATGATTGGCTGTTGTCCTTCCTTCTCAAAGAAGCCCCAAAAGATGGCGTGGGGTTGGGATCAAGTTACCATGTGTCCAGCTGTGGCGGAGCTGACCCACGCAGCTTGGAGGCTCTTCCACAGGTCAGGCACAAATAGGCCCGAGACCACTTGGGGTGGATTGTGTGGCCTGGGGCATCTCATGGTTTTCCTGAGCCCCTTTGGTTCTGCTTTGTCCCAGAGCACGGCGCCTTCTCGGAGGAGGGTGCGTCATGCTGGGCGCTCCAGTGAACACTGGGTGAAGGCCTGCCCTATGTGAGTTTTCTGTAAAACCGTCCTTTAGGCAGACAAACACCTGACATTTGTGTGAGGATGGCAATCAGCTCTGATGGAATAACTGTTCATGGGAAGGAACTTTACAAAGGAGAAGGGAGCTCCCTCCAGTTAGGATCTGAGTGACATCATATCGGGGAGACCGTCTGCACACCGGAGCCCCGAAACCGCCCCCAGCTTTGGGCTGTCTAGACAAGGAATCTAGGCCCCCTATATTAGGGGGAGGGGTATCTCGCTGGAGGAATATAGGACACCCAGGTCTGAGCTGGTTGGACGGAGCAGTAAGAAGAATGTTAATGCCATCTCCCATCAGCCCTGGCTGCCCACGGTCAATAATTGGCTATTAATGCGAGAGGGAAACAATCATTTCTCTCAGGACCCAGGCTCCAAAAGCCAAAGTGTGATGAGAACAGGACGAGGTGCAAGTTGTCCGGCAATGTCCAGGAACGCTCCCATGAGCCCGCGGAGGAGGAGCTCCGGCCACCTCCTCCTTACCCAGCCACAAAGAGCAGACCTGGGACCCAGGGAACAGTGGTCCCCGCTGCCTCAGGGTCACTCGGGCTTGAACCCCATGGGAACGAGAAGGAGGAACTAAAGAAGGGGAAGAAAGAAGAGGAGCCTTCCCCGTCTGTCCGGGAGGCGCGGCAGCCCCCAGCCTCCTCCCTGTCTCTGAACGCCCGACAGCCGGATTTCGGGAGGCTGGGGGAGGCGGGGAGAAAGCCGCGGCAGACTCGGGGCGGCCCCCGGGGAACAAGCCCAACTGTAGCTTCTGTCCTTTCTCCCACAGCCTAGCACCCACCCCAGAGAGTGGGAGGGGACGGGGGAGCACCCACTCCAGAGAGTGGGAGGGGGGGGAAGCACCCACCCCAGAGAGTGGGAGGGGACGGGGGAGCACCCATCCCAGAGAGTGGGAGGGGACGGGGGGAGCACCCACCCCAGAGAGTGGGAGGGGACCAGGGGGGAGGGAGCACCCACCCCAGAGAGTGGGAGGGGACGGGGGGAGCACCCACCCCAGAGAGTGGGAGGGGATGGGGGGGAGCACCCACCCCAGAGAGTGGGAGGGGATGGAGGGAGGGAGCACCCACCCCAGAGAGTGGGAGGGGATGGAGGGAGGGAGCACCCACCCCAGAGAGTGGGAGGGGATGGGGGAGAAGCACCCACCCCAGAGAGTGGGAGGGGACGGGGGGAGCACCCACCCCAGAGAGTGGGAGGGGACGGGGGGAGCACCCACCCCAGAGAGTGGGAGGGGACGAGGGGGGAGGGAGCACCCACCCCAGAGAGTGGGAGGGGACGGGGGGGGGAGCACCCACCCCAGAGAGTGGGAGGGGACGGGGGGAGGGAGGGGGGATGCGGAGCTGGAAGAAAGCTCAGCGCGGGACCGAACGCGGAGGGAGGGCTGCGAGTTCCTGCTTCCAGCGCCCTCCGGCCTCAGGAAGGGAGGGAGGGCCCTCCCGGGAGGACAGGCTGCCCGGAGGCCCCCACCTCGCCCCGGGGTCCGCGCTGCACAGCCGTTGCCACGCGGCCCGGGCCTGCAGAAGGAGCTGAGCTTCCTACCCATCCGCCGGCCCTGGCGAAAACTGGCCTGGGGCGCCCTCTGGTGGTCAGCGGGCTCCTGCCAGCGAGCTCCGGGCGCGGGGGCGGCCGCTGCTTTGGGGAGGGGGCGGTAGGCGCGCGCCAAGGGAAGGGGGCAGACCGCCTGCGGCCGCCCCGTCCCAGCTCTCCCGGAGTCCGGCTTCCGAGGCCCAGGCGGTTCCTGGCGCCCCCCGCCCCAGGTTCTCGGGGCGATCCCCTCCACTGCCCCCCGCCCCGCTGTGCTGCCTCCCAGGGAGGGACCCTGAACGCCCGGCCAGGGCCACGAAGAGGCTAAAGCTGTAGGAGCCGTGACCAGCCCCGGCCAGGAAGAAATTCTTGGGGCGCAGGCGTCAGCCCCGGAGACTCCCTTCCTTTGCCCCGCGGGCCCCCGGCCTCCCCTCCAGCTTTCCAGTTCCCAAGGCCTCCCGAGGAGGGGTGAGCGCCCGCCCACAAGGAGCCCTGAGGTCGCCCTCGGCCGCACATCCTGGCCAAGTCCCTGGGCCGCTCTGGGGCTCGGTACCCCATCTGTCAGGTGAGGGGGCGGACCGGCCGCCCTCGAACAGTCCTCCTAGCTCCGACTCTCCAGGCCACTGCAGCAGAGAGCTCCCCCCGAGGGGAGGCTGCCCGTCAGACCGCCCAGCTTGCTTCCTCATCCATCGGGACTTCGAAGACATCAGCAACTTCCTCCCAAGGTTGCACCGGGACAGCCAGGTCCTTTTCACTGGCTCCTTCCAGCCGAGTAGCAATTCCTCTCGACACTTTTTCCGCCTTTTAAAGTTCTCTTTAAGGCAAATGGAGGCATCCTCGACTGCTTTATTTTAGTGGTGAATTCCAATAATCGGATGGCTCCCATCCCTCCTGATAGGGACTCGAACTCCTGTTCTCTCGGGGTCTGCCAAACGCTTTTCTCCCATAACCCAATGAAGTAAGGCAGGTATTGTCGTCCCCATCTTACAGATGATGAGACTGAGTTCTCCCATTTATCCGGGAGTTGGAGTCCCAACAAGTCCCCTGACGACCAATCCAGCGTTCCGGAGTATGGCGCCCCGCCCTTAGATACCCATCTTCTGATCAAGGACGTTTCACCCCCACCCGGACACATGACTTCCCTGCTCACCGAGGCAACAGAGAGAAAATGATTTCGGACTGGCTCATTCTTGTAAACAGGCCGGCCCTTTCGCTTCCGTTTGGTAGGAGGCTGGGTCACATTTCTAACTCCAGGGGTCCTCCCTCTTTCCACAGAGGTTTTCCCCGATTCCCACCTTATCTTGGCTTGTACTTCCTCAAATATCCAGACAGCGGTCACAGCCACACAGACAAGCGGAAAATTGGGGCAGCATTCCCCCGAGAAATAAAGATTTCTCTGCCTTTGCGAACTGTAGGTTTGAGGGAAAGTTCCTCCTTCCTTGTGCAGAGCAGGGAACTAGTAGACTTCAGAACACTTGAGAAATACCTCTGCAAGGTCGGAGCCAAGGGCAATGACTAGAGATCCGGAAAGGGAGGCTCTGCACCTGATTAGGAGTGCCCACATTCCAGGGGTGAGGCTGTGGGGAGGAATGAGTAGCCTCCCCTCCATTTTCTTTTTTTTAATTAAAGCTTTTTTTTATTTTCAAAACATATGCATGGAGAATCTTCAACATTGACCCTTGCAAAACTTGGTGATCCAAATTTTTTCCCTCCTTTATCCCTCCCCTAGATGTCAAATAATCCAATATATGTTAAACATATATTCTTCTATACATATTTCCATAATTATCATGCTGCACCAAGAAAAATCAGATAAAAAAAGGAAAAATGAGAAAGAAAGAGAAACAAAACAAACAACAACAAAAAGAGTGAAAATACTAGAGTGTGATGCCCACTCAGTCCCCACAGTCCTCTCTCTAGGGGCAGATGGCTCTCTTCATCACAAGATCATTGGAACTGGCCTGAATCTCCTGTTGAAAAGAGCCACGTCCATCAGAATTGATCATTGCATAATCTTGTGATTGCCATGTATGATTTCCTAGTTCTGCTCACTTTCCTCAGCATCAATTCATGTAAATCTTTCCAGACGCTCTAAAATCATCCGGCTGATCATTTCTTACAGAACAATAATATTCCAAAACATTCATAGACCACAACTGATTCAGCCATTCTCCAACAGTTCCTTGCCACTGCAAAAAGGGCTGCCACAAACATTTTTGCCCGTGTGAGTCCCTTCCTCTCCTTTATGATCTCTTTGGGTTATAAGCCCAGTAGAAACACTGCTGGATCAAAGGGGATGCACAGTTTGATAACTTTCTGAGCATAGTTCCAAATTGCTCTCCAGAATGGCTGGATCCGTTCACAATTCCACCAACAATGTATCAGTGTCCCACTTTTCCCACATCCCCTCCAACATTCAGCATTATCTTTTCCTGTCATCTTAACCCATCTGAGTAGTATGTCAGAGTTGCCTTAATTGCATTTCTTTGATCAATAGTGATCGAGAGCATTTTTCATATGACTAAAAATGGTTTTAATTTCTTCATCTGAAAATTGTGCATATCCTTTGACCATTTATTAGTTGGAAAATGGCTTGAATTCTTACAAATTTGAGTCAGTTTTCTCTATATTTTAGAAATGAGGCCTTTATCAAAATCCTTGAATGTAAAAATTTTTCCTTTCTAATCTAGTCTGCATTAGTTTTGACTTTTTAACTTAATATAATCAAAATGATCTATTTTGTGATCAATAATGACCTCGAGTTCTTCTTTGTTCACAGATTCCTTCCTTCTCCACAGATCTGAGAGGTAAACTACCTCTTGGTAGGGGAAACCTCCTGCCCTTTGTTCTTCTAATTTGCTTAGAATATCACTCTTCATGTCTAAATCATGAGTCCATTTCAACCTTATCTGGGTATACAGTGTTAAGTGCGGGTCAATACCTCGTTTCTGCCATACTAACTTCCAATGTTCCCTGCAATTTTTGTCAACTAGTGAATCCTTATCCCCAAAGCTGGGGTCTTTGGGTTTGACAAACACTAGATTATTAATGATTTTGTCCTGTGAACCTAACCTATTCCCCTGATCAACTGCTCTATTTCTTAGCCAGTACCAAATGGTTGTGCTGACCATGGTTTTATAATATAGTTTTCCCTCTGGTACAGCTAGATCATCTTCATTAGCATTTTTTTCATTAATTGCCCATAATTTTGTTCTTCCAGATGAACTTTGTGATTATTTTTCCTAGCTCTGTGAAGCGATTTCTTGCCTCTCCTCCATTTTCAATCAAACCTCAAATCCTCACATAGCACCTCAAAAGTGACCCGGAGAATCACAAAATCACCACCTTAGAAGGAACTTTGGGGGCCAGCCCTGAGTCCCCCTGCTTCATCCCCAGGAGGAGCCAGTCCTCCAGCCTTTGCTTGAAGACCTTCTGTGAGAATTCACTCTTTTCTGAGTTCTATTGCACCTGGACTCGAGTCCAGTTGGAAGTTCTTCTTTTTGCTCTTGTATTCATTTCTTCAACTGTCATTCTTTCCTCGGGAGGAAAACAAAGCAACTCTTCTCATTCTGTTCAGTGACTGTCCTTCCAGCCCCTGAAGACAGCTCTTTCGACTGAGCTTCCTTTTGCATTTCTTCAAACCATTTACCATCCGGATCACCTTCTTTGGAAGCATCTTTATCTTACCAGCTGCTTCCTCCAAGGATGTGCTGAGAAGTGTTTAACAAGCAGGACTCAGAGGAGCACTATTTGGGGAATCATTCTGGAACAACTTCAATCGTGCCCCCAAAGTTCCTCCTTCATTTTCGGCTCAGATGCCTCTGGGGTGGGTTTGCTCAGTTAGATATCTTGCCGAGTTTTCTTTTTGAAAACTTGGTTTTATTCTCTGCTGTATCTCTCTGTTTTATGAAATGTTCCTGCTCGCAATCACCCATCATCCTTCTATTCAGATTTACAGAATATCGTCCATTTTAATCCAGCTGTTAGACATCTCCCTTTGTGTGTCTGGCAAACAGGAAGGAGGTTAACGGTCAGCTTGTGATGCAGGGACTAGAACTCCGGAGCTGGAGTCAGGAAGGCCTGAGTTCAAATCCATCCTCAAACTCTTACCAGCTGTGCAACCTTCCCTGCTCCCTGGTCCTTTTCCTAACTTTAAAATGCAAAGAACCATAGCACCTCCCTCATAGCGTCGTTGTAAGAATCTGATGTAATATTTGCACGGTGCTTCAGAAACCTCCAAGAGCCATAAATCACGTGGGCTTTTGGCAGTCTCACTCCTGGAACTCGCTCTCCTTGGTAGGGCAGCTCATTGCACGGGGCAGACGTCTGCATACAGTTATCCTCATCAGCATCGCCCATTTCTCCAAGAAAGCAGATGCGGGGAAGGGAGCCCTTTGCTTCACTCCCTCTGCGGCGCGCCCCTCCCAGCACCGAGTTGTCCCCCCTCCACTCCGTCCACACTGGCCCGGGTTTCTGCAGCTCCCTCCATTGCCTCCACCACATTTTAAAAATCTGAGGTGATCAGTAAGTTCTCTGTGTATCCACAATGCTCAGCGACAACCAGAGCCTTCTCTGAGGGGACCTTTGTGGCTGAATGGAGAATGGGCTGAGTGGGGAGGTTCCGGCAGACCCCGCCCTCACCCTCAGGGGTCTGAGATGGGGAAGGCTGCACGAGCGTGGGAGCAGTGTCGGAAGGGGGGGGGGCTATACTGGGAGATGTTGCCCGGGTGAAATCTGGCAACAGGTTGGACTTGGGAGATTAAAGGTGGCTGGGAGCCTAAGGAAGTGGGAGGAGAGAGGGGATTCCCATAATGGGGAAGGTTTAGGGGAAAGGCGATGACTCCGTTTTGGACATGTCGGGTGCAAGATGTCCACTGGACATTGTTTGAGGTGTCTGAAAGGCAGTTGGGGAGAGAGAGATTGAAGGCCGGCTGAGAGACTGGCCCCGAAAAGGGAGGTCTGAGAACTAACGGCATAGGGATGGCTATTAAATCCATGGGAGCTGCTGAGATCACTAAGCGAGGCAGTACAAAGGGAGAAGAGAGGAGGGGACTGACCCCGAAGTTAAAGGGCAGGATCTGGAGGAGGGCCCCTGAGGAAAGGTTAGCCAGGCAGGAAGAAAACCACAAGAGCCGGCGTTCCCCAGAGCCTGGAGAGAAGAATCAGCCAGCAGAGGGTAGAGCCAGGTTGGCGGCTCAGAGACCCTCGTCCCTCGGCAGAGAGGGGTTTCAAAGGGTCAGAAGCTGGTTTGTAGGGGGTTAGAAAGAGAAGGGCAGGAGAGGAGTGGAGGCGCTGCCTGTTGGTGGAGTCGCCGGCCCGGAGACCCCCCCAAACTGTCCTGGCTCCCTCACAGGGGGAGAAGGCCGGGTTCTCGGCCCAGACGGAGCTAGGGGAGTTTAGCCACAAGCCCAAGACTTAGCTTGTAAACAGGAGAGGAGAAGGCAGTGTTCCCTCACCTCCCCGAGGAGTTACAAGGAACAAATCATCCCAAACTGATTTCATGTCCTCTTTGACAGGTGTCTAGACTGACAAATTGGATAGAACAGTTCTGAATTGGGCAAAGTACCAGACAGGACTTTTCATGAGGGCCCAATAGAGGAGATAAAAGGATGGGGGGAGAGGAAGACTGGGCTCCCTTCGGAACCGCAAACAAGGGCTTGGCGAGTGGGCCGGAGCGAGCATCGGGGACAGGAGGACAGTGGGGACCTCGGGGGCCGTTTGGGAGGTCTGTTTCAGCAGAGCTTCAAGGCCCGGGGAGCGGATGGCAGCAGGCGGGCTCCTTTCTCCACAGCTTTGAAATGCTAAGATTTCAGAGAGAAAAGGGTCTCGGTTCCTGGTTTTCTGCCAAGGAGAAGCTCTGGAAGCTTCTCTTTGTATTTGTGCATCCACACCTAGGAAGTAACATGCGGCCATGGGTAGCTCTGTAGCCACATATATGAAATTGGGTCTGAACTTACAACTTAGTGTAGGGAACTCCCGGGGGAAATTCCCTCTACTGGCCCCCGCAAGGCGACTCCTGTCCAAGAGTGGCCATGGACGGCTGAGAAGGTAAGGGAGCCGCCGGGCTAGGCCGTGGCCAGGGCAAGATGGACGTGCCGGCCTTTTCTGGTGCTCGCAAAATAAAATGGAGTAAACAAAAGCGTTCTCGGCCATGGAGTTCTCCGCCATCGCTCAAGAAGGAGAGCAATGTGCTTTTGGCCACTGAAGCTACTTCATGGCTTTTTTAGAAAAGAAAAAAATCCTTCCCTCTATTTTCATTTGGGGAAGGCAACTTTTTCTACTGTTAAAAAATGGGTTGTTGAGTTCTTTCTAGCTTGTTTTTAAATTTGAAAAAGCCGTCACTCAGAGAAAACTTTGCCTATGGGACGGGAAAACGGCCGGAGAGGGAATCTGAGAGGGCCCTGAGGAGACGTCGCGCTGCCCTTCCTCCCATCAGCCACCCCCGGCCGGGTATTGCCCACCCTCCCCGGCAGCTCCTTCCTCGTGGGGACCCTTCTGCCCCCTGCTCGCCCGTAGTTCTGCCCTCTGCCTACAGGGCGATCCCACAGTGGCTGGGGCAGCACAGGAGCCCGCCTTGGCTCATTTCCAAGGTCCCGTCTTAAGAAAAGCAACCACCTTCGGCTGCAGACTGGCAGAAAGTCTTCCTAGGCAAGATTCAAGGCAGTTCCAGCCAATGTTCATTTAGAAAGTATCACTGGGCACTGAATGCCAAGCCAAATGAACGGTCTCTCCTCTGGGAGAGACCTGTAGAATCAATATTGTGTACATTCCCCCAAATACACCCAAAATAAGGATGAAGAGGCTGTCTTGGGGGGGGGGGATGACCAATTAGTGAGGAGAGGCACCTGTACTGGGCCTGGCCAGAAGCTGGACTGCTTCCAAGGTGTGGGAGGGAGGAAGGATGCGCCACACTGGGAGGATGGAGACCAGGAGGAAGGAAATGGCCATGGTGACCCAGAGGGCCTGAACACCGGGGTCATTAGGAAATCCGGCGGGAGCCACCCTTGCCAAGGGCTCGAAGTGCCAAAAGAAAGGGGTCCTGGGATGCCTGTTTGGGTCCTTCCTCCCCCGGTCCTGCCCCAGGACACCTGCCTCGGTCCTGCCCGGGGACGCCTGCCTCGGTCCTGCCCGGGGACGCCTGCCTGGGTCCGGGCCAGGAAGCCTGACTCGGCCTCTCCTTCTCCTTCTTCCAGGTGGTCCCGGCTCTGGCAAAGCAACCCAGTGTGAGAAGCTAGTGCAGAAATACGGCTTCACGCGCATCTCCCCCGCGGAGCTGCTGAGGGACGAGCTGGCCTCGGGGTCGGAGAGAAGCCTGCTGATCGGGGAGCCCCTGGGGCGGGGGGAGCCGGCGCCCGCGGTAAGCAGCCTGCGCGGGACACCCGGGCGAGGCAGAGGGAGCCCACGCCGCGTGGGCTGAGTTGGAAGCGCCTGGTGCCCAATTCGCTTTAGGGCCCCCCCATTTCCCCCAGGAAATCAGGCCCCCATCATCCCCCAATGTGGGACCTAGCCCGGGCAAGGAGGGTACCCTACCCCGAACACCCATCTCCCCCAGAGACACCGGTCCCCCAGCAGCAGCCAGTGTGGGATCCCGTGGGGGGAAGCAGAGGGGACCCACGTGGCATGGGCTGAGCTGGAACCACTTGGAGCGCCCCCAGCCTCGAGGGCACCCCACCCCTGCCCTCCCCCCTCCAGAGGAATCAGCCCCCTCCGACAGCCCTTTTCAGACAATGGAAAGAGAACCAGTTCCAAGCATATTCCAGAAGATCCCCGGCAAGCCAGCGGGGGCTTCAGTAGACACTAAGGTGTAGACTGTCGCCTTTCCTGAAGACCAGTTTGGGGGGAACGGGGGGACTCCTGGCCAGCGGGTACACCCTGGGAGGAAGGGGGAGGGAAGGTGGGGGCTGTCACCCCTGGGGGAGCAAAGGCACCCATGCGATAGCACGGGCCCAGATGAAAGAATTCCGACTTTTGGTCTTGGGAGTGGCTTCCACAAAGCCCCCCCGCCCAGTTTGGACTTCCCTACCTGCCGGGACGGGGAGGGCATCCTTATGAAGAAGCTCCGGCCCAAGGGAGCTCTCCAAGGGGAGCCCTGCCTTCCCTCCTGACTGGCAGGGAACCAACCCTTTCCCAGGACTGGTCTCTCCTCCTCCAGAATAACTCACCAGGTCCCAGAAAATGCCCATCGCACGCCTGCTCCCAGTTCTGAGGTGGCTCCCCACTGCCTTCAGGGGAAAATAGAAGTGGTTCCACCTGGTGTTGGTTAGGAAGGGTCTAGAGACCCCTTGGGACCCTCCCTGACTCCGCCCCACACCTCAGAAGCGAGGACTTCTGGCATTTGTCACCTCCCCACTTCTCATAAAGGTAGTCTGTCCCGTCCCCCCAGCTGGGAGCCTTGTCCAGCTCCCGTCTTCAAGGCAGTAACGGTAAGAGGTCTTCGAGGGTGACAAGGGGCCTGTCACCTCCATCTCAAGGCAGAGGAAGCCGGGAGCCCGGGGAGGCCAAGGGAGCCGAGGCCTGGGGGAGTCAGGGGCTCGGGGAGGGCGAGGGAGCTGGGGGCCTGGAGAGGCCGGGGGAGCTGGGGGTCCGGGGAGGCAGGGGGAGTCAGGGGCCCGGGGAGGCCAGGGGAGCTGGGGGCCCGGGGAGGCCGGGGGAGTCAGGGGCTCGGGGAGGGCGAGGGAGCTGGGGGCCTGGAGAGGCCGGGGGAGCTGGGGGTCCGGGGAGGCAGGGGGAGCCGAGGCCCAGGGAGGCCGAGGGAGCCGGGGGCCCGGGGAGGTCGAGGGAGCCGAGGCCTGGGGGAGTCAGGGGCTCGGGGAGGGCGAGGGAGCCGGGGGCCCGGGGAGGCCAAGGGAGCCGAGGCCTGGGGGAGTCAGGGGCTCGGGGAGGGCGAGGGAGCCGGGGGCCCGGGGAGGCCGGGGGAGCTAGGGGTCCGGGGAGGCAGGGGGAGCCGAGGCCCGGGGGAGTCAGGGGCTCGGGGAGGGCGAGGGAGCCGGGGGCCTGGAGCCCGGGGAGGCTGGGGGAGTCAGGGGTTTGGGGAGGGCGAGTCGCCAGCCTTTACTTCCCTGGCCAGGGCAGGTTCCTCCACAAGATTTATGGAGCTTAGATGACCTGGAAACTGGTCCCTCAAACTAATTTCATGTTCTTTATTACAATCAATTTAATGGCTGCCCCCTTTTCCTGTGGGCGAGCCGAGGGAGCAGACCCCCTTAGAAGGCACAGCCCTGCCTTCCTGCATTTTCAAGGCTTTCTCTTTCCCGCAGGACGCTGTCCTGGAGCTCCTGAAGGAAGCCATGGCTGCCCACCTTGGAGGAGACGCGAAGAGTTTCCTGATCCAAGGCTACCCCCAGGAAGTGAAGCAGGGGGAAGAGTTTAAGCGCAGGGTGAGGTCCTGTGATTTGCAGTTTTAATTTTCTACTAACTCCTGAAGGATGGAGTGGCCCAGAAAGAATCGGGGAAGGTGACTTCTGCCTGCTTCTCCTCCTTCTGGAGGCCGAGGTCCCGAGTCCCTTCCTGGGGGCTGACTCTGGTCTGCCCCGACCCAAGTTCTAGGAATGACCAGTGTAGATCAGAGGACCCCTCCAGCAGAGTGGCTTGGAGCCCGAGAGCCCCCAGTGTGATCTGGACCCAGGATTCAGGGGCTGTGAACTCCAATAGCAAGGGTAGCAGTCGTGATTTCGGACAAGGTTCCAATATCCATTCTTATTTATTTGAGGGTGAAACCAGGAAAATGATGTTATGCTTGAAGGATCCATTAATGATGAGCCAGGATCAGTGCCTGATGATAAATATATTATAAATCCTTAAAGGGAGAGTCCATCAAACCGCAGGAAGAAATAGTGAAATAATCAAGTGGAGGCCCTCTGTGTAAACCTGTCAGGTCTAGACAAACCCAAGAAAAAACAAACAAGCCAAGAAGTCCCTGAAGAGAATTTCAGAAAGGAGAGCGATAACAGATATCTGGTAAATACTAAATGGGAATAGAGAGGAATGTGTGTATTTCTCAACTGGGCACGGCACCTGTATAAAAAACTTGGCTACGCATTGGGGCACAAAACTTCATAAACCAATGCAGAAAAATAGAATACTAACCACATCCTTTGCAGATCACAGCGTGACAAAAAATATTTTCTTTAAAGGCACTTTGAAGAAATAATATAATTGGAGATTCACTTGATCCTGAAGAATCAAAGAGCAAATCATAGACGCAATAGAAAATCTCATAAAAGAAAATTACACTGAAACATACTTAAAACTTCTAGTATTCGGCGAACATGCTCTTTAGGGGAAGTTCTGTATATCCAAGTGCTTTCATCCACAAAAATTCACGCCTAGTGGAAGATAGCATTTATTTCATACCCTCAAAAGATGCAAAAGTTTTGCCGGCTCTTGTGGTCAGACTAACTACCCAGAGCGTGAACGGGAGCTCGTAAACTACCCTTAGGAAGGAGCCGAGTCTGGGATTCCCAGATGATTGTATCCTATGCCTGGTGAAGGTCCCGCCTTCTGCAGGACCCCTCCCACTTTCACAGCCCTGCTCTAGAGACCAGCAAGTTTTGTAGCCCTGCCCCTCAGCTCCCTCTTCTCTCCAGCGGGTCTCTCTTCTCCACAGTATCCAACATAGCCCCTTCCTAAGGGGTTGACTTTTAAAGCAACCCTGTGACTAGCAAAACTACCAAGGCTCGGGGCTGATGGGCTTTGGACTGCCTTCCCATCATCCGTGCCCTGAGAAATAACTCAGCCAAAGGAAGGGAGAAGGGGCGTCCTGCATCCCTTGTTGTCTCATGGCTGCATTTCCTTAAGGACTTTCCTCCAGGTCTGTGGATCACCCAAACAACCCTCCATTCTTCCCAGGAGCCGTGTTCGTTAGGCCCCCGTTCTTCCATTCTTCCACAAACACGGGTCACTTTGGAACTTGAAGTAGCTCTTGGGGTCACCGGGAACACCTAAGAAATCTTTCTATGAGCAACAGAAGGATGGAGTCTGAGCGGGACTTTCTAGGCAATATCCCTTATTCCAACTAGGAACATGGGCCATAATGGCTCCTGTGAGGCTTAAGTGGCCAGTCCAGGCAGGCCCGTGTGCTTCTGTCCTGAGGCAGAGGCTTCTCCCACAAAGCAGTTCTAGGGGTCAGAGTACCCCACTTTGTAACTCCAAAGGATCCAGTGTCTCTTAGGCAACGAGTAGCTGGGAAAGTAGGCTCTCCTGCAGACTTTGAACGGGGGAAGTGTCTGCAACTGCCTTCTGAGGCTTTTCTTTCCTCCCAGTCTGAAAGGGGTACATCCCTCCCCCGAGAACGGTAGCCTTCTCTCTCTCGGAGACATGATCCAACCTGCCCTTCCTCTGATTGGAAGCCCGGCTTTTGCCATGCTGCTTGGTTAAAATAACGAGGGAGGAAGTAATTGCTTTTCAGAAGAAACTCCTGCTGTGAAGAGAGCTTTTGAAAACAAGTCTGGAGTGTTCCCATCGAGGTGCAAAAGCACCTCAGTGTGGCCCCCATAGAAACCCTCCTACTCACAGATGGGAAAACTTGGAAACAGAATTTTCCAACTGGTTGACAAATCTTCCAAATGGAGACTTCCGGCGGCTTTGGACCCGCATGTTAAAAACATCCAAGTGCATCATCACCCTACCCTGAATTTATAAGATCAGATTGACAAGAGGGGAAAGAGGCAATTTCAGCACAGATCTTTGCCTAACTTGGAGAAGGGCCTGAAAAAAGAATATTATGATTCAACACATTCTGACTGTTTTTGTGATTACCTTTTCCAGCTCTGACAGTTTTTAAAGAAAGTTTTCAACTTCTTATTTGAATTTGATTTAAACTTTTTAATTTCATTTTGAATAATTTTTTTAGATTTCTTACTTAAAATAAGGTTTTAGAAGCTTTGAACGAAATTGAATGTAAAACCAGACATTCGAATCACCATATACCAAAGTATGAAGAACATGATATTCAAAAATAATGAATCAATTACACTGCTCTCACTAAAACCATTACTTTTTTCTTTTTATGAGAATGAGTCAAGAACTGCCCGTGGTCCCCTCAGGGCATCCCCCCCAAAATGGCAGCCCTCTGTGGACATCTAATCTGATTGACACCTGGGGAAAGGGTCCGGCTCCCACTCACCTGATGGTTGGTCCTCCACTCCTCAGGGACCTCTTGGATCGCTCTGGGTGTGGGGCAGCTATTTCGATTTCCAGCCTGAATTTTACCCACAAGTCCTAGCTCTGCCCCCGGGGTCAAACTGGTTTCTGGCGAGGCCGCCTTTAAATCCTTGAAGACTGTCCTCATGGGTTAGAATTGGTTCTAATCTACGCTCAACCTCCCCCAAATCCTCAGTTTATCCTCCAGTGTCAGGGACCTAATGTGCCTCCCTTCCTGGCTGCCCCCTCTGGACACTTTCCATTGGAGCAACGATCTTTCTGTCTCATTTTCTAACTGGCCAGCCCTGGAGAGGGCAAGGCTGCCGAGGTTGGAGAGGACTCGCTTTTGTCTTCTAGTCTTGCGGCTGCATAATACAGTGCTTGGCACACAGCAGGTGCTTCATAGATGCTTCCTAGGTGAGGGACTGAACCTGGCACACAGCAGGTGCTTCATAGATGCTTCCTAGGTGAGGGACTGAACCTGGCACACAGCAGGTGCTTCATAGATGCTTCCTAGGTGAGAGACTGAACACAGACTGTTCTCACTGGGCTGGAACAGAATGGAGCCATCTCTCTCGCTCTAAACCGTGGAGACTACCAGGAAAACAAAAAAACAGTCCTGGTCCGCTCTGCCACACCCTGAGGCAGCTCTTCCTGGCCCCCCAGGGAGCTCTGGGACCCCCACTTAGACCATCAGCGGTCTCTCGGGAGGACTGTTGGGTGCAGGCGCCTCCCAGAGCTCAGCTGCTGGTGATCTGAAGTGGGGGAACACTCCCCCCCAAAAGGCGCTTCTGTTAACCTAGAGCTCCCCACAGGGGCCGAGGGGGAGGCGCCGTTCCCGGTATTTTTCACACCTCACTGTCCCCAGAACGAGGTCTCCCCACGCCAGGCCCAAGACCAAGCTCCGACCCCCGAGGCCGGCGTGAGCGGACGCCTATTTCCCAGAATCCTCCCAGTCCACACGTGGCTGGCGGTTCCAAGAACTACTGAGGCCCGGGAGAGCCTGAGGAAGAGGGGACAGACCGAGGGAGGAGTCTGCTGCACGCTCACCGAGAGCTCCCTCAGCTTGCCTCCTTTCTGTCCTTGGACTTGGGCCTGGGTTCAAAGCCGTGTCCATCAGCTCACATCTGCCCCGCTAAATTCTGAGGTCCTTATCCCCCCCGGGGGGCCCGGGCCCTTGCAGAGGTCTAGGAGCTCCCCCCAGAGGCTGTAGAACATTCTCCCTGAGCGGGGAGGGGAGGTGGGCGCGGGGGCTCCCCCGCGGAGAGCTGAGAGCCCCCCCTGTGTCCCCAGATTGGAGATCCCCACCTGGTGATCTGCCTGGAGTGCTCCGCGGACACGATGACCGCGCGCCTGCTGCAGCGGAGCCCCGAGACCGGCCCCGAGGCCGTCACCAGCCGCATCCGGACCTACTACCAGGCCTCCGCCGCCCTCATGGCCCTCTACGAGAAGGCACAATTACACAAGGTGAGTGGGAGCCTGCTCCCCGGGCGGCTGGCCGCCATGCGGGGGCGTGGTTGTCGCGGTCTGGGGCCAGAGACGGAGCTGGAGCGGACTCGGCACCAAAAGAAACGGCCCGGCGCTCGGCTGCTCCCCAAGCTCCCCTGCCCCTGTCAGCTCTAGAATTCCCAGAAACTGCCTAACAAAGGTGGGAGCCATTGGTTGGCCTTTGGGGCACTGAAGGACACACCCAGGGAACAAAGGCAGCTTCTTCCAGTGATGGGGGGGGGAGGGGGGAAGGGGAGCTCATTACCAGAAGGGAGGTACTTGCCAAGGGACAGTGGATGGAGACCAGAGGCAGGAAGTCCTGCATCCAAACCTGCATCCAAGGGCCCTCACCACTGAATGAAGAGGCCACCACGGCCCCTCAGCCTCCTGTATCAAAGTCCTTTGTCCCCCCCAAGAGGAAAGGCTGATCTCCCCAAGACCCCAGCAGCAGCTCTGACCTTCAAGGACCAGCTGGAGAGCAGGCGACTCATCGTGGGGTCCAGCACCGGGTGCCTTCAGGTGCCCCCATTGCTGCCGGGTGCCCCCATTGCTGCCGGCGTGTGCCACCAGACACCCCAAGTGCTGCTGGGAGCTCCGAGTGCCCCCAGGTGCCCCCAGTGCTGCCGGGAGCTCCGAGTGCTGCCGGGAGCTCCCAGTGCTGCCGGGAGCTCCCAGTGCCGCCAGACGCCCCACTGTGCTACCAGCCCTTGTGAATCCATGGATCTTGCTGAGAGAGAAGGCGGAGGGCCCTTGGGGCCCGGATCCCACCTCTGACACCATAAACAAGTCTTCCTCCCCTCCAGACGCAGCCTCCTTACAATCAGTAAGCCCCAAAGTCAAGGCTTAATGTTTAGTTATGTGACTCGGTGGGACTCTAGTGATGGAGAGGACTTTAGGAATGCAGAGAGCTGGCGTTCCCCATGGGCCAGAATCCGCCAGCTTAAACAGTCACTGGGGACCTCAGGAAGTGCTGGGTCGTGGACAAGTGACGAGTGAGCGGGGACTGACACACAGGTATCCAGCATCCCCCCCCCCACAATGGCCACCCTCTGGGGGCATCTAGTCTCACCCCAGGCTGGGCCTTTGGCCCCGAGCAGCCCGAATCAGTCTAGAGGAGCTTCCCAAATTAGCACAGGAATTGCAGGATGGGGAGAAGCCCTTGGAACTCTGGATGATGGGCTCCATGGTGCAGCATGTAATCGGGAATAATAAGTGACCTAGCGCTTTACACTTGACAAAGGATCTCCAAAACATTAACTCATCTTATCCTCCCAACAGCCCTACAAGATACGTACTGCTCTGATTCCCATTTGAAAGATGAGGAAACAGAGGCAGAGGTTAAGTGATTGCCCAGGATCGTGCCCAGTACGTGGGGCTGAATTTGAACGCGTCTGTTGGAAATGGCGTAGCTGGGACATAAGTGAGGGCCCTTGAAGCACTCCCCTTTGGGGCGCCAGGGAGCACTTATTCACTTTGCCACCCCATTGTCTTATACTTGGATCCCCAAACCTGGTCCAGCAAGAGAACAAAAATGTGGCCTTGACACACCTGAGCCCAAGCTTGCGGGCGCGGGGGGAGGCAGTGGCCCTGTTCCCTGCCGGGAGGGTCCTATTTAAAGTGCCACTCGCAGCCCCGCTTTGGGAGGAGGGCACGGCCAACCTGAAGCAAGGGACAAGCAAGATGGAGAAGGCTGTTTGGTGCTGAGGGGCCTGAGGAGGCTAGCCTACAAAAGGGAAGACTCGGAAGGGAAACGGCAGGCTTTCCTGGAGAAACGGCTTTTTTTCCCCAATAAAAAGGAGGGGGGAAATAACTACTTAATGATTTTTAAAGAAACTTACTTTAAAATTTTAGTTTTAATTTAATTAACAAAAAATATTAGAAGAAATCTTGGGAGACAGTATCTTCAAATAGAGGCTATGGGGGAAATCTGTTTTCAGGGGTGGGCTAGCCACTGGGATTGCTTTCCAGGCCAAAACGCCCTAGTTCTCCATAATGTCGTTATTCTGAAAATCTATCCTGTGTACCCAGGATGAAAAACTACTCGGATATTTAGTGCAGGAAACCCGGCAGGTGAGAGTCTGGAAGAGCCCTCAGAGGCTCGGAGCCCCAGCTACCCTTGCCTCCTAAAATTAGGAAAGGTCAGGGATGGAGGAACTGGTCTAACTGCCGGACTTTGCAGACGAGGAAGCTGACCCACAGAGGGGAAGCAATTTGTCCAGAATGAAAGCCAAAAATAAGTCGGGATCCAAACCCAGGATTTTTACTCCAAGTCCAAAGATCACTCATTCTTTCTTTCTTTCTTTCGTTCTTATCTATTTGTTTATTTATTTATTACCAATACTTTTTGTTTTGACGTGAGACATCCCAAACACAACGCCCCCAAAGGCAGTTCTCCAAAAGGCTTTCAATTCTACCTCGGATATGTCCGAAAGTTTCCAAAAATCAGACAAATAATTAACACTTGCCTGTAGAAAAATAACTCGGAAGGCGCACTGTCAGCGGGTACCAGAAGAGACAAAAAGAAGGCAGAGAGAAAGCCCTTGGACTAAGACCAAGGAGACTCGACCCCAGAAGAGCCACATGGAAGTCCACTGTGGCAGAAAACGGAAACGAGATAAAAAACAGAAGCAGAAGACTCGAGTGGGGAAGGGGTCACTTTGCCACAAATCATGGAAAATTAAATTTCCCTCAGAAATCAAACCAGGAAACAAATAGAAGGGAATTAACTAAAATTTCTAACTGGGACGTTTATCCATTGGCCACATGTTTTCTCCAAACAGTCTGCTTGCTCCAGGGATCTTGTGAATGTGAGGGGAGAGGACACCCTTACTTTGGGCGCTTGGTAACTAGCCTTCCTAATTGTTAACTGGCTGATAATCAAGGGGTGAGCGATGGGGGCTCAGGAGCTACAACACTAGAAATCTCCTTCATGCTCTAGGAATCCAGGCCATCAGTACAAGTGAAGATGGAGGAGGAGGAGTTCAGTCACCACATCGAAGTCTTACCTGGGCCCCACGCGCGCTTGTTCCTTTGCCTTCCCTCTGCCTGAGGAAGAACACGCGCCTTTTCTCCGTCTGCGGTTCCCTGTCGTGGGGCTGCTCGCTGTGTTAAATAGTGTGTGATTAAGAAACTTTAGGGTTCGGATGGGCAGGTGGTAAGACACACTTAGGAAGACAGTGTTTGGTGCATTTACAGAAAAGGCAAAGGCCGGCAATTTGCGGCCGCGGCAACAATAGCCAGCGGGCCCTGATTCGGATATAATTCTGGCAACACCAGCGCCGGTGGAAGAAGTAGTAGATTTGGCGGAGCTGTCGGGCTGGGAAAGTCCCCGGCCGAAAATCTGTTCCCTGGGTGAGATTGCGAGGCTAGTAAGGTGCGCTGAGGAGCCCCACCTCCAGGGATCCGTCAGGATTCCTCACTTGGCTCTGGCCCGGGGGCCCTTAACGGCCAACAGGTTACAGGAACTCGGCCGAGGGAGGACCCCCAATCCTTCCTGGCTTCCAGCCCGCGCCCCGGACTAATCGGACTAATCGGACTGGGGTTCAAGTGCTCCTTTAGAACTTCTAATCCGGACAAATAGCCTGGAAGGGGCGATAAAAAGGGGCGGTCCCAGGTAGGACATCCGGGGGGCGTGGTGATGGGTCCGGGCTAGTACAGACAGAATTCTATGCAGATGACGGTGCCCTGGAGCCAGGGCCTCTGGGAAGGCCCCAGTGCTCCAGGCTCGGCAGTCTTGGGGTTCTCGCTGAACTTCTGGAAGCTCTAGGAGAGGCGCGCTGGAATGCGTCGCTGGGACACGAGGGCCTTTCTGAGCGGCTCCCGGTGTTTTCCCCCAAACCCTATCACGGGGCCACAGTATCGGAGAACTGACGTAGCCCTTGTCGAGGCGCTTCACAAAGATTTCATCTGATCCCCACAACAAACGTGGCAGGGCTCCCCAGTGCACAGGCCAGGCAGGGAAGCAGGGGGGATTTCTCCCCACCCCCCTCACACCCCAAGTGACAGGTCACTTCTGCCACCGAGTTTTGGAACAAGACAATCAGTCATCCTCGGGGTGAACCCATCGGCTAATGACAAGCGTTTCCATCTCACATTAAGGTTCAACCAGAACTTCATACAAGTGGTTTGAGCCTCACAAATGAGAGGGGGGACCAAGATTCTCATCCCCATTTGTCAGAGGGGAAAATGGAGGCCGGGAGAGGCCGGGTTCACACCCGGCTCCGTGCACTCGGCCACAGAGCAGCCTCCTCACTTCCGAGCAAGTCAGTCCCAAGGATGTTGTCGCTGTAAGGGAATTCGGGCCCAAGGTCAGATGGGGAGCATGTGGGGTACCGGGCGTTTCTGAGGGGCCTCCTGGCCAGGGACCCAAGACCCTCCCATCGTCCCCTTTCTCCCACCCCACGCGGCTCTGAGGGCCTGTGGCAGACCGAGGTTTCCTCCAATTCCCAGGTGTTTCTGGGGCAGAGTAGGAGCAGCCGCTGTCCCTTAGGAGCGGGAAATCACTGGCTTTAACAACCCGACCTGGTCTGTTTTTTCCCCACATCGCAGATCAATGCGGAGGGGAGTCCCGAGGAAGTGTTTCTGCACGTCTGTACCGCCGTCGACTCCCTCTTCTGAAGGCCGCGAGGGACTGACGCGCCAGCGCAGCTCCAGGCTCCGTGTCCGGCCCAGAGCACGGCACATGTACAAAGCTCAGCCTCTCACTCCCACAAGCGAAGGGGAGCCGGGGTCAGCGTCTGCTGTACCCGACCCTGGCCAGTCTCCTCTTCGGTTCCCCCACAGACCACCCACCCCGTCTCTCCTTTCTCCGCGAGTTTCCAGGGCCCAGGGATCGGCGCGAGCTCAGGCGGGCGGGCAGAAGGGTTCCCCCGGCGCCGCCCGAGGCCGCGCTCCAAGAGGCTTCCCCCGTCGTCATCGTGGTCCCGAGTGTCGCTGCGGGCTGTGGAGGACCCTGCTCAGTAATCTTTTTCCTGTCATTCAGTGCCTTCACGTTCCCCTTCCCCTCTCCCTCTTCTCCCAAACGTGGAGCAGTCCAGCAGCCGGACAAGACCCGGTCACCGTGTCAACAGTAGAAAGGGAAAAGCTGCTGGCGGCCAGAGGCAGCTGTGGGCCGGAGTCGGTCCCAGAGGGGGCCGGCCCTCCCCAGGAGAAGTTGATGGGGTCACGGGTCCGGCCTCTTGCTAGAAATAGCCCCAGACTCGGGAACGTGGTGGGCGAGGATTTCCTTCCTTCCCAATGGCACCAAGATGGGCCCTCAGCGCCTGCCTTGGAAAGCCTGGCCCAGAGAGCTTCCGAAGGCCCGAATCTGTGGACCTCGAAGGCACGGCCCCAGGGAGGCGCCACACAGACGGCCTTCCATCAGTCCCCCCTGCCGCTGCTCAGCCCCTCACGTGCTCACTAGGAGAAAGGGCCTCCCCACGGAGGTTCTGGAGTAGGTGTGGCTCTTGGGGCCCCCCTGCACGCCCCCCAGGAAGACCCCGCCATGTCCTCTGTCCAGTGTCGGTCCCTGCCGGCCCGGAACCCCGGCTTGCATGCGCTCTCTCTGCTCGCTTCCTCCACCATTTCTGGTGGGGCAGATCTACATTTCTAAAGCCGCCTTTCTTGTAATGACCTGTGGCTGCCCAATAAAGTTAAATGGCAGACCTGAGAGTTGGGACTTCCTGGACATCATCGTGGCCGGGGCGGGAACTCTGAGGGAGGGTGGGAGGGCTCCTCACAAGGGCAGGGGGGAGAAGTCTCCAAGGGAGGGCCGGACAGCCCTGGGCTTCTTAGGAGAAGTTCTCAGAGCCCCTTCCTCCAACTCTGTCCCCTGCCCTTGGGGGCTTGGGACCAGTCCCTTGGGGTGCCTTCAGCACTAGAAGGATGGTGTTGGTAGGGGGAGGGGCTCGAACCACAACCTATGACCTGAGACCGCTGTGGCCCCGGGCCCAGAGTCTCACTGAACACTCCGGAGAGGGCCCCTCTTCCCCTTGGCTCTGATGAGCTACAGCCTTCCCTCACCCAACCCCGCTATCATGCCCCCGGAATTCCCACTTGGACGGCTTAGAGCTCCGGCCCCGATTTCCCATCCCGGCCCGAACTATTCCTCCTCTGCTCCCTGCCTCAATCAGGACCGATCTTCCCAGACTTGGTTTCCCTCAGCACCGAGGCGGGAAGTTCCATCTGATCACAACCTCAGCTAACACCTCGGTAAACGAGGCTCGTTAGGTCCCGTCCCACCCTGGATGGGACCGACATTTGACTCCCCAAACACTCCCGCAGCTGCGGCCCATTCCCCACACATGGGAGCTTTGTTCTGACAGCAGTTTAGGAGGAAAAAGCCCTGGACTGATGACTGTGGTTCACTGGGAAAGCCCCAGGCTCTGAATTCGAATCCCAGCTCCACCGAGCACAAGGAGTGGGGCTGCGAACGGTCGTTACAGAGCGGAAGGCGGGCCCTGCCTGGCGCAGGGAGCAGAAGCAGAATAGTTCGGGCCGGGCCGGGGGTGCCGGGACTACTCTTCCAAATCCGCTTCTACCAGAACAGGGAGCCCGCTCATTTCCAGGGCCCAGCTTGGGGAATTTGAATTCTCGGGGCCCATTAGCTAGTCTGTCCCGAAATTCTGGGGTGGGGAGAGACTCCCCCGCCACAGGGACAGCTGCCCAACCCCCGGCAAGTGTAACTCCGCCCCTTCAGGGATCCGAGACTTCCCTTGCCCCCAGCTCTAGGAGGATAAAGTGCGATGGACCCAGGGGATGCCATCAGGGAGGATCCCCACTCCCGGGGTTTGCCGGATGGAGTGACTGGCGTGTGCCAGAGGAGGTGGGAGGGGGCTGGGGGTCTCAGGAATCTCTCTTCCATTTACCTGGAGTCCCGCTGCAATAATCCGGCTCTGCAAATGGGCGGCACCGCTCAGGGAAGGGCTTAGAACTTGGCTGGAATCCGCTGGAGGCCCGGAGGGAGAGGAAGGGATGGGATCAGGACAGCGGAGAGCCTCCCTCCCCAGCCGGAAGCAGCAGCCTAATTCCGTTTGGCTCTGATTGTTGGGGGTAGGGGGAGGCCCCCGTTCCTCCAGTCCCACCTAAAAGCCGCTGTACCCCTCACAGTGACCTCATAGTCATTAGCTTATTAGGCCTAAAGTTCTGTCCCAAGAACCCACGAGTCACGGTCTCTGTTGCTCGGTCCACGGCCGAGCACGTTGTCCAGCAGGCCCAGAGCGCAGCCCTTGTCCCCCAAGGACTCCGAAAGGTGAGGGACCGACCCGGGGTTTCACAAGCAGCGTGTGTAGCTCCAGGTTCCCCTGCTTGGGCGGACTAGCAGCCAAAGCACCTCTGGAAGCAGAAGGGCCCACTAGGGCCAGGGCTCAGGCCAAAGAAAGGGCAAATTTCTGGTCCCATGAACAGGTGCTCCAAGTCACTGCTGCTCAGAGAAATTCAACTCACGGCGACTGAGACCCCGGCCGCACCTGTCCCACTGGCTTAGAGGCCAGGAAATGATAATAAAGAACATCGAATGCGGGGAAACTGGGCACTGATGCAGTTGGTGGAGCTGGGAACATATCCAGCCATTCTGGAGAGCGATTCTGAACTATGCCCAAAGAGTTACCAAAGCGCGCATCCCCTCGGACCCAGAGCGTTCCCGCCGGGCTTTTATCCCAGAGATCCTAAAGGAGGGGAAGGGACCCGCGCGGGCACAAATGTTTGTGGCGGCCCCTCACACGGAGAGTGGCTGAGTACGTTAGGGATACGAATGTTGCGGAATATTACTGTTCTGTAAGAAACGACCAGCAGGAGGGTTTCAGGGAGGCCGGAGCGACTTGCAGGAACCGATGCGGGAAATGAGCAGACCCAGAACATCATTATGCATTTCAACAAGAAGACGACACGACAGTGATTCTGATGGACGGGCGCTCTTCAGCAAGGCCGGTTCCAAGGACCTTGTGAGGGCGAGCCGCCGGCACTCAGAGAGGACTGTGGGAGCCCAGCGTGGACCGCGCCGGCACTTTCTCCTTTTTCCCTTCTTGATCTGATTTCCCTCGTGCAGCCTGATGCCTGTAGAAACATGTTTAGAAGCACTGCCCAGGTTTAACCTATACTAGATTTCTTGCTGTCCAAGGGAGAGGGTCGGGGGAGGGGAGGGAGAAAACTGGAACACAAGACTTTGCAAGGGTGAGTGCTGAAAACCACCTCTGCAGGGATTTTGAAAAATAAAAAGCCATTATTAAAAAACGACAACACAGGCAAGCAAGAATGCCCAAACTAAGGGGCGGCCGACAGGCAGTGGAGGGACCCAGACGCCCTCGAGAAAGGGAAGGCCCTCAGATAAAGAGGGACTAGGACAGGCTGGAGGAAGGGGGGTGCTAGCCAGCCCCACAGGCCCCACAGTTACCTTCTTTATACAAGGGATGGGATGGACAGAGAAACGCTGCATTTCTCACCCGAGGGGTCACGACCAGCTCAAAGATGAAGCCCCGTCACCCGAGCGTTCCCGATCGTCCACCCACCGGGGACCCCTTCCACTCTCCCCACGTCCGCTCATTCATACATGATAGGCCTGTGGCCAAGCCCCACCTTATACTGTAATCACACAACCCCTTCCCTCCGTGTGGGAGCAGCAAACTTAGAGAAGAGCCCGGGTTCCGCTAAGTACCAGTCGGGGAAGGGAAATGCCCTTGCCAAACTCGAGATTTTTAGCACAAAGGAATTGTTCCCAAGAAGGCGGCCAGATACGGAAAAACAATTCTCCCTGACTTCCACGTGGGTAGATAGGCTCCTTTACAATCGTGCATTACGGCCCACAGAGTCTTCTTTTCACATTCAGGACCAAGTTCTGGTTTCTCCCCCATCCCAGTCTCTCCATCTCCTCCTCTCACACACAACCTCCCCGTCTCCGTCTCTCACACGACCTCCCCGTCTCTCTCTCATACACAACCTCCCCGTCTCCGTCTCTCTCTCTCACGACCTCCCCGTCTCCGTCTCTCACACAACCTCCCCGTCTCCGTCTCTCTCTCTCACGACCTCCCCGTCTCCGTCTCTCACACAACCTCCCCGTCTCCGTCTCTCTCTCACACAACCTCCCCGTCTCCGTCTCTCTCTCACACACGACCTCCCCGTCTCCGTCTCTCTCACACGACCTCCCCGTCTCTCTCTCACACACAACCTCCCCGTCTCCGTCTCTCTCTCTCACGACCTCCCCGTCTCCGTCTCTCACACACGACCTCCCCGTCTCCATTTCTCTCTCACACACGATCTCCCCGTCTCCGTCTCTCACACAACCTCCCCGTCTCCGTCTCTCTCTCACACGATCTCCCCGTCTCCATCTCTCTCTCTCTCTCATGATCTCCCCATCTCCCGTCTCTCACACACGACCTCCCCGTCTCTCTCTCACACACGACCTCCCCGTCTCCGTCTCTCACACACGACCTCCCCGTCTCCGTCTCTCTCACACACGACCTCCCCGTCTCTCTCTCTCTCACGACCTCCCCGTCTCCGTCTCTCACACACGACCTCCCCGTCTCCGTCTCTCTCTCACACGATCTCCCCGTCTCCATCTCTCTCTCTCTCTCATGATCTCCCCATCTCCCGTCTCTCACACACGACCTCCCCGTCTCTCTCTCACACGATCTCCCCGTCTCCATCTCTCTCTCTCTCTCATGATCTCCCCATCTCCCGTCTCTCACACACGACCTCCCCGTCTCTCTCACACACGATCTCCCCGTCTCCGTCTCTCACACGACCTCCCCGTCTCCGTCTCTCTCTCACACGATCTCCCCGTCTCCATCTCTCTCTCTCTCTCATGATCTCCCCATCTCCCGTCTCTCACACACGACCTCCCCGTCTCTCTCTCACACACGACCTCCCCGTCTCCGTTTCTCTCTCACACACGATCTCCCCGTCTCCGTCTCTCACACGACCTCCCCGTCTCCGTCTCTCTCACACACAATCTCCCCGTCTCCGTCTCTTTCTCTCTCACGATCTCCCCGTCTCCGTCACTCTCACACACAATCTCCCCGTCTCCGTCTCTTTCTCTCTCACGATCTCCCCGTCTCCCGTCTCTCACACACGACCTCCCCGTCTCCGTCTCTCTCACACACAACCTCCCCGTCTCCCGTCTCTCACACACGACCTCCCCGTCTCAGTCTCTCACACACGACCTCCCCGTCTCCGTCTCTCTCTCTCATGATCTCCCCGTCTCCCGTCTCACACACGACCTCCCCGTCTCCGTTTCTCTCTCACACACGATCTCCCCGTCTCCGTCTCTCACACGACCTCCCCGTCTCCGTCTCTCACACGACCTCCCCGTCTCCGTCTCTCTCACACACAATCTCCCCGTCTCCGTCTCTTTCTCTCTCACGATCTCCCCGTCTCCCGTCTCTCACACACGACCTCCCCGTCTCCGTCTCTCTCTCACACGATCTCCCCGTCTCCATCTCTCTCTCTCTCTCATGATCTCCCCATCTCCCGTCTCTCACACACGACCTCCCCGTCTCTCTCTCACACACGACCTCCCCGTCTCCGTCTCTCACACACGACCTCCCCGTCTCCATTTCTCTCTCACACACGATCTCCCCGTCTCCGTCTCTCACACAACCTCCCCGTCTCCGTCTCTCTCTCACACGATCTCCCCGTCTCCATCTCTCTCTCTCTCTCATGATCTCCCCATCTCCCGTCTCTCACACACGACCTCCCCGTCTCTCTCTCACACACGACCTCCCCGTCTCCGTCTCTCACACACGACCTCCCCGTCTCCGTCTCTCTCACACACGACCTCCCCGTCTCTCTCTCTCTCACGACCTCCCCGTCTCCGTCTCTCACACACGACCTCCCCGTCTCCGTCTCTCTCTCACACGATCTCCCCGTCTCCATCTCTCTCTCTCTCTCATGATCTCCCCATCTCCCGTCTCTCACACACGACCTCCCCGTCTCTCTCTCACACGATCTCCCCGTCTCCATCTCTCTCTCTCTCTCATGATCTCCCCATCTCCCGTCTCTCACACACGACCTCCCCGTCTCTCTCACACACGATCTCCCCGTCTCCGTCTCTCACACGACCTCCCCGTCTCCGTCTCTCTCTCACACGATCTCCCCGTCTCCATCTCTCTCTCTCTCTCATGATCTCCCCATCTCCCGTCTCTCACACACGACCTCCCCGTCTCTCTCTCACACACGACCTCCCCGTCTCCGTTTCTCTCTCACACACGATCTCCCCGTCTCCGTCTCTCACACGACCTCCCCGTCTCCGTCTCTCTCACACACAATCTCCCCGTCTCCGTCTCTTTCTCTCTCACGATCTCCCCGTCTCCGTCACTCTCACACACAATCTCCCCGTCTCCGTCTCTTTCTCTCTCACGATCTCCCCGTCTCCCGTCTCTCACACACGACCTCCCCGTCTCCGTCTCTCTCACACACAACCTCCCCGTCTCCCGTCTCTCACACACGACCTCCCCGTCTCCGTCTCTCTCACACACGACCTCCCCGTCTCCGTCTCTCTCTCTCATGATCTCCCCGTCTCCCGTCTCACACACGACCTCCCCGTCTCCGTTTCTCTCTCACACACGATCTCCCCGTCTCCGTCTCTCACACGACCTCCCCGTCTCCGTCTCTCACACGACCTCCCCGTCTCCGTCTCTCTCACACACAATCTCCCCGTCTCCGTCTCTTTCTCTCTCACGATCTCCCCGTCTCCCGTCTCTCACACACGACCTCCCCGTCTCCGTCTCTCTCTCACACGATCTCCCCGTCTCCATCTCTCTCTCTCTCTCATGATCTCCCCATCTCCCGTCTCTCACACACGACCTCCCCGTCTCTCTCTCACACACGACCTCCCCGTCTCCGTCTCTCACACACGACCTCCCCGTCTCCGTTTCTCTCTCACACACGATCTCCCCGTCTCCGTCTCTCACACAACCTCCCCGTCTCCGTCTCTCTCTCACACAATCTCCCCGTCTCCATCTCTCTCTCTCTCTCTCATGATCTCCCCATCTCCCGTCTCTCACACACGACCTCCCCGTCTCAGTCTCTTACACACGACCTCCCCGTCTCCGTCTCTCTCACACACAATCTCCCCGTCTCCGTCTCTTTCTCTCTCACGATCTCCCCGTCTCCGTCTCTCTCTCACGACCTCCCCGTCTCCGTCTCTCTCTCTCATGATCTCCCCGTCTCCCGTCTCTCACACACAACCTCCCCGTCTCAGTCTCTCACACACGACCTCCCCGTCTCTGTCTCTCTCTCTCTCATGATCTCCCCGTCTCCCGTCTCACACACGATCTCCCCATCTCCCGTCTCTCATACATGACCTCCCCGTCTCCGTCTCTCACACACGACCTCCCCGTCTCCCGTCTCTCACACACGATCTCCCCGTCTCCGTCTCTCACACACGACCTCCCCGTCTCCCGTTTCTCACACACGATCTCCCCGTCTCCCGTCTCTCACACACGATCTCCCCATCTCCGTCTCTCTCCCACAATCTCCCCATCTCTCCCACAATCTCCCCATCTCTCCGTTTCTCTCTCTTCTCACCTCTCCTCCCACCCCAATCCTGCATTGTCAGAACCAGGAGACACCTTGCAAGTTTTCTAGCTCATCTCCTTCACTTGATCAGCAAGGCAGGTGAGGCTCAAAGGTGTTTGGACAATTCCTGCTCAGCTGGGATGTGGCTCCCATTTTAAAAATGGGGAACCAGAACAGAATTCCCTGCTGGAAAGTCAGCCCCGAAGCCAACTCGGCCCCACCTTCTTTCCTCAGCAACCCTCTCCCCTCCATACGGGACCTGCTGGGGAACTCTACACAAGTTGGCCCTGTTCCAAGCAGTGAAAGCCAGTCAGACAGAAGCCAATTCTGCGGCCTCTCGGGGGATCTCAAAGCCAGAGTATGGTGCTTCTCAAAGCGGATCTTTCTTGGGCTCTTTTCACATCAAGCAAGTGAGAAGTCATCCACCCTTTGTACCCCCACCCCAAAGGGAGAGTGATATGGCCGGCCGATGGACCCTAAATCATAGCTGTGTGCATCTGATCCGTGTTCCCCATTACTTTCAGTCCCCAACAACTAAACACCACGAGGCTGGGACGACGGCAGCCATTCATTCCTTGGGCATCACTGCTTACTGCCACGATACGAGTATATACTTTTAGGATACCCACCTAGGAACAAATGCCAAGAAACACCGAGATGATGGAGAAAATTCTGGACCCCTTCTCTTTTCTGTCAACAATACTGACTGAGAACAATTTTATTCCAAATATTAAACTCATTTCTGTGGAAGGGGGTTGCTATCAGAGCGCTCTCATGGTTGTACATTTAAGACCAGAAGTGGAATCTGGGGCAAATTCTCAGACCAGAAAACAGATGGAAAGTTCTGCTCACGTATTTCAGGCGATCAATGTTGGACTCAACTCACTTCTGCGTGGGTTATACTTTCAAGCAAATACGAGAACCTAGTTACGTATTCGTTATCTATGAGAAATGTTCTCATCCGAGCTGGAGTAAAACGATTCAGCCTGATCTTAACATAACTTCGGAAATCCAGCAGCACCAAATCTCACGTTTTCTTTGCGTCTCCAAGAAAGCGGTTCTCTGGGAAGACTCGCTCGAGTCTGTTTTGAGGAGCCGGCCCAAGGCAGCTCCAAGTTGCCGCCCCATCCCACCACCGTACGAACGCCGGCAATGCGCACAGAAGGAAGTCGCCACAGCCATTTCTACTATAAACAGACAGTATCCACATAGTTTATTTCTCACAGTTCTCTTGACAAATGACCATTATTTAAGAACAGACAGTATACACAGATAAGAAGAAACATACAAAATGTCTTAAATGACGCACAACAAAATCCGGCAATATAAAAGGGTGCAGGTGAGCCGGTGCTCCCTGCGCAGACGAGGTGGAATCACTTGTTTAAATAGTAATAAAAATACAATCTTTCATGGATCTGGGGCAGACTACAAAAGAGGGAGGTTATTACCATACAGATGATTCGCTTTCAGGCAGTTTTCTTTGCCGAGTCGCACGGAGAACTCCGAGCTGAGGCAGAGGCTGTGCACTTTCGAGGAGTTAATGTGGAGTATTAGAGACTGGACACAGTTACTACCACTGGCACTTTCACCATAGTTTGTACACATCACATGATCAATCTTATAGAACATGACATTTAAAAAATAGATCTGAGGGACGACCGGATCACACTCATACACCGCGACTGCGAGCCGGTCACAGAGGCGACGCGCGGGGGCCTCTGGTAGTGCTTCACTGTAGGGGGCGGGGGGGCAGTTCGAAGGGCCAGTCACTGTGATTATGGAAGCAGCGCCGACTGGATGGGGAGGGACACATCGGTGAGAAGGATCCTAGAAGCAAACACCATCATCGGTTAAAACTCTGTCCTCACGACAAAACTGCAGCCTAAAAACGGTCTTCCTATAAATACTCTGTCTTCTCGACACCATCGTCGAGACTTAGCTGTCTGAAGCCTTTGGGATGGGCTCTCCCTGATGGGGGCTCACCCCCCGGAGAAGACCCTCCCCCCGGGGCGACACGCCCAGAAGGTGCGGGCGCTTGGTCGGCGGGTGGGCTGCCGAGGACCCCGCCCAACAGGTGGCGAGACCCCTCGGGAGCGGTCATCGCAGAGCGTCCTTTCAAGGAAAGCTGAGACGACACCGGTCCCATGGCAAGGTGTGGAAGAGCAGCGTGGCCTGGGGTCTCTCCCATGTCATCTGTTGGCTGGAAAGTAGTTTGGGTCCAGATAACTGTAGCTGGTGCCCTGGGACACGCAGTAGTCTCTGTCTAAGAAAGTCTCTGCCCGGTAAATGGGCTCCAGCTGGTGGTCCTCCTTGTGGAAGTCTGTCTCATGAAGGCTGGAAAACACGCACACAAAACCTGGGGGTCACCACACACGGCCAAGGACTCGGCGGAGGACCTGGCGGTCTCATGGACACGCCCCAGACGCGCCTCCCACTCCCAACACTTTAGCCCTTTTCAATCTAAACATTGTTTCTTCCTGAGGCAACATGCCAGAAGCAGACCCTAAGTGGTTAATTTTTAAATGTTTTAGAATTTTTTTAAAGATCATTTTTATTTTATTTTAATAGCATATTATTTTTCCAATTACATGTAAAGATGTTTTTTAACCTTCATTTTTGTAAGATCTGGAGTTGCAAGTTTGTTTTTCCCTTTCCCTTCCTCACCTCTGTCCCCTCCCCATACCAGCAAACAATCTACTACATGTACGTTCATTTTGAACCTATTTCCATGAGAGTCAAGTTGGGAAAGAAAAACCAGAACCAGAGGGAAAACCATAGGAAAGAAAGATGAAGAGACTATAGCACTCTCCTCAAACAAACTGGGAGTCACAAGTTCTCTCCCTTCCACCCCTCTCCTGCCTATTGAGAAAACAAGCAACAGGACACAATTACACACGTGGGGTCATGCAAAATGACTTAAACATGAGTCAGGCCTTTAAATAAACTAAAGTAAATAAATGAGGGCCTTTTCCTGCCTTCATTTATTTACTTTAGTGTGTCCATTCTTTCTCCGCAGGGGGAGAACTTTTCTGCGTCACGTAACTGTAGTGAAAGTACATGTCAAGTGCTTTGCAAATCTTAAAGCACGATGGAAATGTGGCTGTAATTTTTATAATGAAAAGAGATGAACATTTAGTAAGCACCGGCTGTGTGCCAGGCACTGTGCTAAGTGTCTTTGCAAATACAACCTCACTGGATACTTGCAACAATGCCATTCTGATCCCCATTTAACAGATGAGTAAACCAATTTCATGAAACTGATGAGTGTCCGGGGCGGCACCTGAACTCGCCCCTGGCTGCCCCTTAGAGTAACCCTAAGAAAGCTATTTCACACAGAGAGCCCAACCCACTGGCTGGCACTCCATGCCCAGACACTGGCTGGCCCAGCCAGAGGGGATCCGGGGAAGAGGTACTCACCAGTCTGAGCAAGCGTCACAGAAATCTAGGGACATTTCCGGGGGGCAATCCTGGCAGTGCCACCGAATGCCCTGAATGGGCTCCATGCCGCAGTTGTCGCACTGTGAGGAGATCAGAGCAGCAAGGTCAGGGGACCCTCTCTTGGCGGGAGCCATAGGGTGGGAGGGGGCATTTGGAGTCGGGGCCCTCTGCGCCCCCCCCCTGGCCTGGGGGGGCCCGGTCCCCTACCTTGAAGCCAGCGTGCTGCACAAAGCCGCCCTCGGCCTGCATCTGCTGCAGCTTCCTCTTCTTCAGCTTCTTCAACTCCAGCAGCTCCTTGTACTCGGGTAGCTCCCGGCACGGAACAGGAATGCTCTCTTCATCCTGAGGGGAGCAGCCCAGATGCCCCTGTTGGTGCCTCCCTCTGAGTCCGGCCCACTGGACGGGCAGCTTATGGGGAGCCGAGCACAAGGCTCTGTGCGGGGCAGGGCACCCCAGAAGAACGGGGAGCGTAACGGAGCCCAGACAATAGGACGGGGGGGAGGGAAGGTGGCTGAGGAAGCGTCCCCAGACCGAAGCCCCTCTAAGGTTCTAGCACAGAGGGCAAGGATCAAAGGACTTCAAGTGTTGGGAGGGCGCAGGGGCTTTCCCCATTTGCCCACCTTCAAACAGAAGGAAACACTTATAAAGGAAAGAAAGGCAACTACTCCCAAAAAGGACACATCCAGGGAAGATGCACCAGCCCAATCCCTCATGCCCTGTGCCCACAAAACGCTGAAGACAAGAGGGGGCATTCAACCTTATGGGGGACAGCCCGCATCCTCCTTCTCAGACAAGAGGCAGAGCCCCAACAGCACAAATAATTCCCTCCAAGCAAGAGCTATGGTCCCGCCCACCTAAAACAAGGCTCCAGTCCCGGAGACCAGCCCAAGGCTCCTCTCAGGCCTGCAGCTGCTGCAGGCACCCTGGAATGGAGGAGGGCATGGTGGATGGCACTGCCCATCAGCAGGACCGGTCAGGACTTGGCAGTGAGTCAATGGAGTCATGGGGCCCGTGGGAAGCGTTTCTCCCTCTCTCCTCCCTCCCTGCCTCCACTCCCCTTCCTTTCTCCCAAGGGTCACAGCCATTTGCCTCCATCACGAGGGACTGGAAGGAGGCTTGTCTTCTCACCAATGCTACAAGCAAGAAAGCCCCAGCGGTCCTGCCCAAAGGGGAGAAGGAAGGGCCCCAAAAGGCTGGGAGGACCTACCGAGGCCTCATCAGCCGCGGGGTCCATGTGGCCATGGAAGCCGGCCCTGTCGTCGTCCTCATCCATGTACACTGGAGGTTCATGGGAGGTCATGAAAGTGGAGGGCTTGAAGAGATGCTTGTTGAGGGGGTGCTGCCGTCGGCTCGTTGAAGACTGCTTCAGGGAACGCAGGCAAAAGATGGGTCAGAAACCCCTGTTCAGTCACTGAGGTCACACAGTGGGTTGGGGCTCACTTTTCCAAAGGGGGTTCCCCCTGCGCTCACCCTGGGTCTGCCTATCCGACTAGGACCACAGGCCCCCCCTTGCCCTTCCCTCACAGCCAAGAGACGGCTAACCAGCACCCCAAAGATCTCCCAGGGTACGATGGACAGAACACACAAACCCCGGGCCTAGCTGTTGTGAGAATAGGAAAGCCAAAGCTGAAAGGAACAAGTGTGGACTGACAGGAAGGTTAAACCCCATCGCTCCCCACAATTCAGACATCTGAAGCCATCAAGAGACAGGGCTAGCAGGACCGACGTGGCCCTAGCTGTCAGTCACAGTATACAAAGCTTCTCAGAGGACCGGTGACATCACGGGGGGACACAGGACAACCAGTGGCGGCTCAGGATGCACCTCAGGACAATGGAAGTAACTGTTTTTGTCCACCCATTCTACCACTGGAAGTCCTCACTCTCCCCTAACTCCCCAGTGGATTTGAGGTCCGCCATTTATCAGCAGTCTGGCTTAAGCCCACCCCCTTTTTCTTTTTTCAGTAACATTTTCCCAGCATTCATTTTTGTAAAGCTGGGAAGACCAATTTTTTTCACTCCTTTCCTTGCTCCTCCTCTTCAAGACAAAAAGAAAAAAGGTGGAAATAATATGCTTTGATCCAAATTCATCGAGACAGTTTTCCTTAGAAAAGCATCTACGGCCAAATAGAATGCAACATAAAAGAGCCAAAAATGGTCAAAAGGATAAAAAAAAAAAAAAAAAAGGAACAGCATGTAAGCTGAGACATGATAAAAACGACAGACATATGAAACAGTGAAGAGAAAACAGTTGAGAACTGCCGGGCCATCTCAATGCCAGACCACTCAGAAATGAAGGGCCAAGAGATCTGTGAAGGATCCACCAGTCCCCATTGGCAGGGAACTTCCCAGGAACATCACAACCAAAATCCAGAGTTTTTAGGTCAAAGGAAAAACACTACAAGGAATAAAAGGAGTCAAGAAACCAGGAACCACAGAAAAGATCCCACAGGATTCAGCAGCCCAAGCTGAGAAGAAGCAAAGGTCGGAAAAGGACACGGCAAAGGACGTGGCTTTCCAGTCGGGAAAGAGCTACCCGGCAAGACAGAGGGCCAGGTGGGCTCAGCAAGAGCTTCCCGCCTTCCCTGATGAGAAGTCCAAGGAGAACTGGAGAGAAACCGGGAAGTTCAAACACAGAAACCAAGAAAAAAAGAAAAGCTGGACGAACAACTAAAACGGCTTTCATCCCGACACAGCAGGATGGTCCCTGTGCCCCCTGGGCCCTGTCATCACCAGGGGTCACAGGAGGAAGCAGATCCAGCCCAGGACGGGGAATCTTCTGGAGACCTTGGGAGAAAACCAGACAGAGAGGGGAGGAGGGGCCAGGAGAATGCAAAGGAAAATTAACTCGAGAGCAACCTCACCCTCACCTGCACCAGTCCAAAGTGCGCACACACACACACACACACACACACACACACACACGTAGAAGGGAGCACACATGGACACACACATGGGCACGGACAGCTGGGTAGAGAAGCAAGAAGAGGTGGCGGAACTGGAGGAAGAGCAGATCAAGGGAGGGATGAGTCCTGAGCAAAACAAACAAAACATGGGGAGCTCTTTTGGGGGGCCAAGAATGGGGAGGGGAGGGGGGCCCACAAAGTGGGTTGGACCAAGCCCTACACTTCAAGAGTAATGCAGGAGAGCGGACACAGTGAACATAAGAAGCCGGAAGCCGGCCCTCAGAAAGCTGGGGCTCCGCCAGGCCGGCTCCCAGAGGCCCGTGATCCCAGAGGCCCATGACCCTGGGCCAGGCGTAGACCCCCAAAGAGTTGCCAATTCCTGAGTCATGAGACCTTGAAGGACCGAGGACACTTGGCTCACTGGCCGGGCGACTTGTGGGGCTTCTTCGCCAGTCTGGCGGGGGGAGAAGGGCCCTAACGTCCCTTCGGGAATCTCCCACTGAGGGGTTCTGCCCTTCACGGGCTCGTGGGGAGGCTGAGGGAGCCGGAGGCGCGCAGTAAACACCATCAGCTGGGGGACCCATGACCACAAAACATCTCCTTTTTCTCCACCCCACCCCATACCTTTTCCGCCCAACAATTCCACCTGGGCTGGAATCGGGGGTAGCAGCGCCAGGGTCCCAGGAGCCGGCTCCAGAGAAGAGGACAGAGGGCAGCAGGGGCATGCCCAAAAGAGCCCCGAAAGGGGAAAGGGGCAGCCCCCAACCCCAAGACTGCTCCACGTTGTCCTACCCAAGCACAGCCCCCCCATGCCAACAATTCTTCCCTCTCCCTCGGGCCCCCCACCCACTGGGGCAGAGTGTGGCCTCGCCTGTGGGGGACAAGTCCGGGGACCCTCACGAAGGCTAAGAGCCCAGGAGGATGCCCCAAAGAGGCGGCTCCCTTGCTGGCGGGGGCCTCGGGGCCTTCCTCACCTTCTTGGAGTACATGTACAAGTTGGGCGTCCTGCCTGGCACCGGGATGCCGGCCTTCGTCAGCTTTATGAAATACTTCTGCACGCGGCTGGCGACCTGAGGGACACAGAAGGGGGCTTTAAAAGAGGGACATGGCATCCAGAGAGGGACAGTGCCGGGGAAAGACGACATTTGCCCACCCAAGAGAGCCGCGCTCTGACCTGGAAGGGCCGTCTCCACGCTCGGAGCCCACTGGCTCGCGGGGCTGGGCGGCCCTCTGCCTGGGCTACAACACAGACCTCTCAGGTGGCCCGATCCAACAGCCCCACCTTGAGTGGCCCCTCATGGAGAGGGGGATTGTCAGCTGGACTCTGGGACAGGACCAGGTGGCTCTGCCACCCAACACAGATATTTCCTACCTGGGTCCTCAACCCAGCAAAGGTGACAAGCCCGTCCTGCACGCTAGGAGAGAGCTGGCCCTGACCTTTGGAAGCCCAGGGGTCAAGCCCTCCGACACCTCCTGCAGACCCGGGCCTTCCCCCACCCCAGACGGTGGGCAGGTGTGGGTACAGAAGAGCCCCCCAGAAGGCAAAGGAAAGGTACTTGTTGGGGGTGACAGGCCACCCACAGGATGGGGCAGGGAGGAAAGAGGCAGGGGTGAGTGAGTGTGCTAAGGGGGGTGCACATGGAGGACTGCCAACATGGTGGAGCTGTGTAAGAATGTTTGGGAACAGAGTGCAAAGCTGCCCCTGTGGGCCAATGGGGATGACTCCCAGGCATGAAGCCAGGCCCAAGGAGAGCCCAGGACAGACGATGGGCACAGGAGGGCATGTGTGCCCACAGCCCCCGAGCACCCAGCAGCCCCACAGCCAGGTGACCCACACCCAGCGCTCCCGCGTTGCCGGTCCCGCTGCTCCCATCACCTGCTTGGCGGTCCTGTTGCCCAGCTCATCGGCGATCTTCTGCCAACGCCGAGACTCAACCTCCTCAGGGGGGTACTTCAGGAGGAGCTGCTCCAGCTTTTTCTAAAGAAAACACAGGCATGGCCGTGAGACCGAGGATGGGCGTTCTCCGCTGTGCCCTGACGCATCCGGGGGGAGGAGGGGGTGTTACCTGCTCCTCCACGGTCCAGAGCTGATTGAAGGTCTCCGGTTTGGTCTCGTCACACAGACGGCCTCTTATCATCTATTCAGAGAAAAAGGGGGTGGAAGGGCTCAGGCTGGTGGGCAAGGTCTTCGGGCCAGAGACCTTTAAGACTCGGAGCCTGTGCCCACCCAAAGGAACTACGCAGAACAGGGCTTCAGAAAAAGGTGGCAGGGTGGGAGATGGAGGGTATCAAGGAGCAGGAGGCGAAGGGCGCCCAGCCAATGGCTCTCAAAGACGCATCTCTCCTGGCTAGAGGAGCCACCATAGCCATGAAAAGGAAAGGCCTCCGTGCTGTGGCAGACATCCTGCCCTCTCCCTTACCTGGGGCCGGCTGCTAGAACCCTCTGGGCCATCGCTTAAAGGCAGCACAGAATAGGAAAAGGCGTCCCCGTCCTTCCTCGCATCCAAGGGGCTTTTGGGTCTGGCAGGTAAGCCGACTACAGAGGACACAAGACAGGATTAGTCAGCACGTTTCAAGAGACGTTCCGCTCCATTGGCGCGGACCCCACGCGCGACCTACCTTTATCAAAAACCAGCTTCACCCTCCTCGTATTGCGTTTGCGGTTTTTAAATTCCCGTTCAAAGTTTCCAAGGCTGTTAGTGTACTGGTCCCACGCGATCTCTGGTAATTGGACAACTCTCTGTGGAAATGGAAGCCCTATATCAGTCTGGAAAACAGAAAAACAAAATGAGAAAAACATTAATGGAAAGATATCTTCGACACGGCCAATGAGAGGGAGAGGGTCCCCAGAGGGGAAGGGAAGAGAACCAAAAGGGTCCCCCATGGCAGCCACGAAGAAGGCTCCGAAAAGCAGACGAGGGCCTGACCAGGCGGGGAAAGGAAGCATTAGGCACTGAATGATTTATTAAAACTAAAAGAAGGCATTTACTGAAGGGCATCCCTTACCCCAAGGCACCAATGTCCCAGTGGGACGGGGAGGGACACCCCCCATCACAAACATGCTGAGCCAGAGCCAGGGCCAGAGCGGAAGCCTGCTGCGGGGGCAGGGCCCGGGGGCCTCCTTCCCACCCACCCGACTACCTACAACCAACTCCCAAAGCCACCCAAGCAGAGAGCCCGAGGCCATGCGCTCCAACGCTACCCTGTGCACAGCCCTCACCCCCTTCCTAGCACGGGAGGGGGTTCACCCTCACGCTAAGCAGGCCACAGACCAGGAGTCAGCAAGGAAGTCTCCGCTCAGCCTTGGAGGCTCAGAGAGACCAGGCCTCCGAGGACCAATCGAGGGCTTTAGTTTAAAATAGAAATTCTTCTTGTTGTTGAATGGCTAAGTCCTACCGGACTCTGCCCAGCTCCATTTAGGGTTTTCTTTGCAAAGATTCCAGACAAGTTTGCCTTTTCCTTTTAAAGCCCATTTTACAGATAAGGAAACTGAGGCAAACAGGTTCACACAACTAGGAAGCACCTGAGGCCATATTTGAAATCGAAAGAGGGGTCCTTCCCGACTCCAAGCCCCTTCACTGCCCAGCAAACATGGCCTTCCCAGGAACAAAAATGTTCCATCATCTCTGGACACCCAAATTTTTGCATGGAAAAACCAAAACCCAGCCATCTCACAATCCACAGTTTAGAAGGAAGGAAGGTAGGAAGCGGTCGCTGAGAAGCTCATCTCATTCAAGCCAAGGGTTCCATTACGCAGGGGAAGAGCCTGAAGCCGTCCAGCCCCCCAACAACTCCTGCCTTTCCCGGCACCCCAAGAGAGACCCCCCCACCCCCGGTCCCTAGCCCAGAGACGCCAAGTGCTACTCTCCACGTTACATGCAACGGAGCAGCACGTGAACATTGGGAGCCTGCTAGAACCAAGCACCGCGTCTGCATCCGAGATCTGGGTACCGTCCCCACGTCCGGGGATCTCCTCCCTTCGCTAACAACCCGAGGGGGCACATGTGTAGAGGCGCAGAGGTTATGACCCTCTGATGAGGGAAAAACAGAGTCAGAAGGGTTCTGGCAGCTGCTCTCCCAACACTCGGATATGGGGAGATGCCACAGCCCCCCATAGGATAAGAAGAATAGGAAAAAAAAAGAATAACCATAAACATAGCATTCATCCAGCAGCTGCTAAGTACCAGGCCCTGTACTAAGCCCTTGGCAACACCACCACCCTGGGAAGTAAAGGTTATCATGATCTCCATGTGACAACTGAGGAAACTGAGGCAAGCAGGGGAAGGGTTCACCCAGAGTCACACCCTTGACTCTGGAGCCTCCCTCAAGGCCAAAATTCTATCCGGTCACACTGCCAGGCTTTCCCTTTTTTCAAAAAAGGGATGTAGAGATTAATTCATTTTCATTTCTTGCATAAATGCCGCAAGGACTTTAACAGGGCGCCCATTTTTATTAATAGGAAATTCTCTCTACAAAATGATCAGAGCCCCACATCTGAAGCCTTAAGGAGCCTTCAAGAAGGCCCTTCTCTGCCAGCCGGGGGGAGATCGTGAGTGCCAGAAGCCTTCTTCTCTGGCCTCATCAAGGGGGGAATCAGATGGACAAAGGCCCGGGAGGGCCTGGCCCCTGTGTGTTCCCTGTGGCCTAGGAGTAGGGAAAGGACGAGTAGAGAAAGCCGGTCCCAACGTACATGACCCCCACAAACCAGAACACACCAGATAACAGATCCCAAGAAAGCTTTAAAAACATCCACTCGGTACCTTCTTCTGGAGTTTTTCCACAAATCCAATGGGATCCCTCAGTGCTTCTCTCTGGTGTCTGCCTAAACTTTCGAGGTCTTGGACTGCTTGAGTACGTTGAGCCTCGAGTACGGCAATCGTCTGTAACAGTCTCTGATAACTACAGAGACAAAGGGAGACATCTCACCAAAGCGCACTGGTAACAAGGGAGAAAAACTGAGTGCAAACCGTGAGCGACCTGAAACAGGTTAGCAAACATTTTACTTGGGAGAAACGGGGCACCCTCAATTAGGGAAAGCAATCCCGGCGGAAATGGGAACCAGGAAGGAACTCTGCTTTCTGGGAGCTGAACAGGAAAATGCATCACTGAAATCGGGCCTTCGCCAGCTGGACCCCTTGGTCCAAGTCCTTCCAGCCAGGGACAGAGAGAAAAGCCCAAAAAGACTTCGCAGGAAGAGCCCATCATAGCCCCCCGAGCAGTATTAGCACTTCCTTGGCGGGGGCGAGGGGGACCATCGCATAGAAACCTTCCCACCCACAGCTGAGGCAGCAGGCAGGAGTCAGCAAGTCCTGAATGGAGGCCTCAAGCCACATTCCCCCAAATGGAAGGCAGAAGGTGCTTCCTTTTAAGAAAGGTCAGTGGACAGGAGCTTTATTACACTTCTCACCCAGATGGGTCACTCTGTGAAGTGTGTGTTGCGAGAGCCTTTCTGTGTGCACTCCTCCAGGAAAGGGGCTTTCTGGGTATCCTTAGAAACTAGCAAACTGCCCTGTGCTTCCTAGGGGCTAAAGAAATGCGAAACGAATTCAATTTTAATACAGGATAAGCACCCAAGACAGGAGAACAAGAGAGAACGGGGTGTTGGGTCAGACCCTGACAGAGGGTCTCCTAAAGGGACGCGCCCAAATTTGGGCATGGAGAACTGCGAGATGAAGTGGAGAAGCCCACATGCCTGAACCACTCTCCCCCCTATACACGCCATAACACAGCCAACCAGAAGATGGGAAAATGCAAAGTGGAGAACAAGCTGAGATCCAGTCACTGCAGGAGCAAAGGAAAATGAGATGGGACCCTGGATAGCCAGGGTGTCAAGGCCTAAGGAGACAGGAGTAGGGTCAAAGAACAAATCTTGCCCTTCTGAAGTCTGCAGTAGATAATCCTTAGAACTATGTAAAAATGCCAGGGGCCTGCTTGGAATTTTTTGTCATTACTTTTAAAACTGATGACTTTTCTTCTACAGCCTCACAAAGTTAACAACTATAAGTAGCCATTTATAGGCTGTAGTATGCCCATTTAACTTGCATTATATCTGACAGCTGAACTTAGCAGACATTTGATAGACATTTACTGTGGACTTCCCGAGGCCTTAGGGGAAACAGAAAACAGAGAAGCCGCTCCCACAAAGTTGAGGTGCCCCTGTGCTGATTCAGAACAGAATCTTAACATTTTTGGCAGAGATTAATTAGTTCAAAATTTTTTCCCACTGGCTATACTAATTTTTCATCAGAAAATCTATTCAGACCAGCAGGATGAATACAGAGAGGACTAGCAAGACTTACATGAACTGATGCTGAGTGAAATGAGCAGAACCAGGAGATCATTAAATACCTCAACAACGATACTGTTTGAGGATGTATTCTGATGGAAGTGGATCTCTTCGATAAAGAAAGCTAATTCAGTTTCAAATGATCAAAGATGGACAGAAGCAGCTGCACCCAAAGAAAGAACACTGGGAGATGAATATAAACTGCTTGCATTTTTGTTTTTCTTCCTGGATTATTTCTACCTTCTGAATTCAATCCTCCCTATGCAACAAGAAAACTGTTCGGTTCTGCACACATATATTGTATCTAGGATATACTGTAATCTATTCAACATGTAAAGGACTGCTTGCCATCTGGGGGAGGGGGTGGAGGGAGGGAGGGGAAAAATCGGAACAGAAGTGAATGCAAGGGATAACGTTGTAAAAAATTACCCTGGCATGGGTTCTATCAATAAAAAGTTATTAAAAAAAAAAAAAAGAAAGTCTATTCATTGTCTAATTAAAAAGCTGAGTACAAAAATTTGCAAAAGAGAAAACAATTTGACAAAATAAATCTCAACTTATCTTTTTTAAGAAGTGAAATAAAAATCAGTAGCTTTTACCTCTAGTAATTATAAAATCTTCAAATTATTTCTGACTGAAAAACTCAGAGCTTTTGAAGAAAGCTTCAATTTTCTGTCTTAAACCATTAGTCTCTAAACCTAATGTTTGCAGATTTTAGGGGATCTGTAATTTGGGTTAAAAAATATTTATTCTTACAAGATCCCAACTGAAATTTACATATTCTTCAATTATTAAAAAAAATATTACTCAAAATATTTTTCTGAGAAGAGGCCTGGAGGTTTCAAACTGCTGAAGGGACCCATGGCACAAAAGAAAGATTAAGGGTTAAGAATTCCTGATAAAAATATTTTATAAGATTCAGCAAAATTGGATCACCTCCTGAATTATTCATTCTATGAATAATCTTTTCTAAATCCTTATCCTAAAATGCCCAATGTCAGAAATTGTGAAATAAACACATCAATAAGAAAAGCACACTCCAGTCTGGTGTTAATGCAGCAACTATTACAGAAAGCCATCATGACCTCCCCAAAGCCTCTCTCCAAACCAGACGGCACTGTGGAGCTGATCTCTACCAAGAAAGCAGCAAATGCTGGCAGGTTCTGTTGATGTCCCAAATACTGTGTCTGTGCAGCAGTGGGGTATACAGGTGTTCAGGAGGACTAACGCCAGAGGTGAAGGCTGCTTTCCAACTCGCCCCTGTGGCTCTTCGTTCCAAGAAGGTGCTCAAGAGCAGTGGCCATCCCCTAAAAAAAACCACCTCAGCAGACGGCCTAACCCTGGCTGAGGATAACTAACAGGCCTCAAAAACCAGTCGCTGAGTCAGGCAGGTGTCCAGCCCAAGAACATGAAGATTTTCCCAACAGAAGGGGCAAAGGAGAACAAGTTCTCCCAATGGCCAAGATGGCGGCCACACCAGGCACCCCAAAGGACCAACGACGAGGTCGTCCACTGCATCCTGGGCCACTGTTGGTGGTTGTGACTTTATGCAAATTTCCTCACTTAAAATTCAGTTGTCCTACTAGAAGACATCAGTCCATGATGTCACTAGTCTTCTTTGTAAAATAAAGGACAAATAATTGTCCAGGTATTTGCTTTCTGAAAACTTGCCTGACTCAGTCTAAAGAAAAAGTCATCAAGAGCAATCAACAGACTACCCACAGAAATCTAAGAAACAAATGGGAAGGAGTCCAGTTCTGAGCATCAATAATGACATATCAGAAAAGAAAAGGGGGAAGAGGAAAGGAAAAAAATTATAGTTTTTAGACAATTTATAAATATTGACTTGCCTTAAAAATGCCCCAATCATGAGATTCTTGTCTCCCATGCTTACTACAGAAGGAACTCATCTTACGATCTTGCCATTACCCATAGAAGGCATAATCAAGTTGAAGGGCATGGAAGCATTAACTCATGGACTTTCCTAGGCTGGGCAACAAGAGAGGTGTTTTTATACTAGTTCTAAAGACAGCACAAAGCCTAATTCCATGAGACAACTCCTAACCAAACATGGACCCTCCCCCTCCCAAAAATTAATGAATTATATTTTACAGGAGACAAATTCATTACTGAGGCAGGAGTCATCACTAAATCAGTTATGAAGGCAGAAAACTGACTTCTTAGCACAAAGAGGAAAATGAATACAAACTTCAAAAAATAAAAATGGGGAAGATATCTGGTACACTATTAAAAACAAGTTTGACCTATTTAACAAGTTATAACAATGAAAAAAAAAATGGATGGAGGGGAAAACATCCACATAATCAATAACATCTTTCAGTTGACAAACACTAAGCAATCATCACGACACAAAGAGGAGGAAAAGAAAAAGAAGAAAAGGAAGGAAATCTATAAAGATTTTTATAACAAACTTTTCCACGTCAAGGGTAAGAGAAATCTCACAACATCACAGGTTTGCATTTCTATCTTGGGAAAGTAGAAAGGATACTGAAGTAAACAAAAATGAATTGAAAAAAGCATAAACAGGCTAGTGATTGAAAAAAATCATTTTTGAGAACTCTAAAGGATGAAAAGAGAAGAAAAAATCTCTGATCTTTCTTTTCTTTCTTTTTTTGAAATGGTACCTGAGAGACTACCACACACCTACATTCCCAACAGCATAAAGTCAAAAAACTAACCTTTATACCCATGTATTTGTGGGGTTATCTTTAATAAGCATCTTGGTAGGGAACAGGGAACCACATTTGTGCATTCACATTTGACAGTGATGAAAAGAATAGCATCAGCTGACAAAGTTTTAAAAGCATTCAATCTGAAACGGTGGCCCAACACCATAAAGACTCTCCAGCAGCATGTCTAAATCAAACAGGATTCACTGAAATATAAAATACAGTCATCCTTGTTTGATGACCCTATCACAATCATTAAGCAAGGATTAAAATTGGGAGACATGCTCTTCAAAGGCAAACTGATCTCCGCTGTCACAATGGAGATCACATTTAAACTGGAAGCATTTCCCAACCGGTGGCAAAGTTCTGCAGATACTCCTGGTGTAGATTACCTTGAGCTGATTTCATCACTTTCAGGGTTTGGCCCAACTGTCCACGCAGAAAAAACAAGGGCAAAAATCCTTTTTGTCCAGTCTAAGACCTACTATTGTTTTAGAAACATGGACACTTGGCTAGTTCTGTCCTATGACAGGGAATCTCACTATAATTGCATTATAATTTTCTTTTTTTATTTTTTTTTCCCCTGAGGCAATTGGGGTTGTGACTTTACTCAGAGTCACATAGCTAGGAAGTGTGAAATGTCACATTTGAACCTGATCACACTTGCCAAAATGTAGATTAACAACTGTCCGACAAGATGAACTGCAGTCCTTTTCACATTCTCTCAGTCTCCCGCCTCACTCATCTCGCCTCTGAGATCAAAGGGCTTATACTTTGAGCTCTCGATCAAGACGGCTGAACAGAGGGTTACCCAGAAAGATAATGGAGAGGCAGACAGTGGATGAGAGCAGACTACATCCACCATAAACAAGGAATTCCGCACGTGGCCGTGCAAACTATCACCCAAGAAATGGGCAGGACCCAAACACTGCCACTCACATGGCAAGAAGAGAAGGGAGGAGAATCCAGAGCCTCCACGGCAGGGAGGGAGGTCCCCAGCATCGTAGAGGGAGCCCCAAGAGGACAAGTGTCCCCCCAACCAGCAGATGCGAAGAGCTGCAATCCGCAGTGAGCAGAGAGCAGCCACCTCAGCACAAGCACCTCTGTATTGGTGTGGACTCCATCAGGGACACAACCAGCAAAAGAAAAAAATGACAATTTCCCTGTGTGTTTCTTTAAAGCTCATTTACACAAAAATCAAGTTGAATGTAAAACTAGGCCAAACAACAAAAGGAATTCAAAACTAGGTTATCAGCCTGACCCCGCTGGGTAGGAAAGAACTAAAAGCCAGCCTAAAAGACAGCCTTTTAAACTGTATGGACACAACCCTTACCCAATCATGAGATTCTTGTCTCCCATGCTTACAACACTTACCATGGCCCAGCTGGGTGCTAAAGGCTGGACACAGAAAGAAAGGCAAGCTAAACGAAGATTAAAAATTAACTAATCTAAAAAGCATTTCACATAGAACCCAGAATGGCCTAAAGAAAAGCCCCAAATCCGCTGCCTACTTCTGTGTCCACTTCGTTCCGGCCCCACCATCCACCTGTTCAGAGGTGAGAGGGAAACTGCCTCAACTATGCACCCAACCTTCTGCTGGTTTTTACTTCCTCCTCTGATTTGGTGCCAATTGTAGCTCTTCTTTAACAGGCTGAATCGAGCCAAGCCGATTCCCAAATCAGACCAGAATTCCCTTCCTTTCCGGTCTGTGACTCAGTGTGTGCGCCTCCAGAAGCTCCCAAGCCAAGGACCATCAAGGAGGGGCTGGCACTCCAGGAACATGATCCTCAGTAAGCCTGGACTCTTATGAGCTCACTTTTTACCTTTGCTTTCTCACACATATCACATCCTCCCCATAACCAAGTTTTTTTAAAGCCCCCCAAAGAAAGATTTGTTAAAGAGGAATAAAAAACAAAACCCAACACTCTGTAATTCTAATTATTGTCTTTGTCATCAAAGGAAATGTGAGAAAATCCATTTCCCCTTCCCTTCTTTAGAAAGGTTGGAGAATGAGTGTAGGGGAAATAGAGATCACGAATATAACAGATGAATTTGTTAGAACTGTCGAATGGCTTCCCCTCTCCATTCTTCAAGGTTATTCTTCCTTGTTATATTTGCATTTGATTTGTAAATAAAGGTGATATAAAAACAAAAGATAAAATTATATAAGGACATCCTGACTTCACTAGTCACTGTACAATTTCTCCATCTCTTTACCCATTCTTATACCTTTCCCTGCAACAGAGAGACCCTGGTGCATAAGGCCACTGTTTTCTTGGTTCTGGGTTTGAGAATCTTCTCCATTGTGAGAAACTCCTCACAAGAAACCAAATGTCCCATCAAAAGTTGCTTCCTTTCTCACCACCCCCTGAAGTATAATAAAAATTATCTCCCCCAATTTCCATCCCCCCAGGAGGACATCAGAACCACTTTAGCTATTTACAACTATAAGAGTCCAAAGAATCCATGTTCCCTATGCTTTCCCACAAAAAAATACAAACAAGAAAACAAAACAAGGCTTTTCATGACACACTAGGAACGAGACTGAAAAACGAGCAAAGGGAGTTCACCAGCTCTCCTAAGAGCTGGCCCGTTTTTCAAGAGTGGGTCCCCCAGTGAAACCAGCCAAACGATCCTGAAAAGAGAAAAGGGAATAAATGCAAAAGCTCCCCAACTTACAATCACAAGTACCACCGAGGCAGATGACAGTCATCCTGGGGCCTGAGGCCCAGAGCCACATCATTCCCTGACTTAGCAGTCTAACAGCCTGGGAACAAGGAAAGGGATTAGCCTGGAACGGGTCACTTTGGAGAAGTCCTCCCTGCTTACTCATGACTGAAATGACCAAGGCTCCAAGCAGGCTGCCTAAATTTCCGAAAACATGGGACACACGCTCCATCCACCACATCCATTCTCCACGAGCACATCTGCTCCTGTTTTTGGTACTTGAGGACATCATTTCTGCAGTCACAGTAAAAAAAAATTCACCGAGGACAGCGGGGTGCTCTGATAACACTGCTTGGCTTCTCTGGGAATGGAATTCCCTAGTGAGCTTTCTTCAGTTCCATCTTTTAAGTCCAAGGTCATTCCTCATGAAAAAACATAGGCTGCTCTCCACTGACCATGGGCAGCCTCCCAAGCAGCAGTCCTGGGCCTCTACTAGTCTACCTGTCCCCAACATGGCAATCAATCAACTGGGGAGAAGATGAATAAATGAAGAGGCCAAAGGCCATCTCTGGCTGTCCTTGGCTTTCCTGCTGGCATGGATACCCATCTGCCATGTCACTGATCGTCCAAGAGTTCCCTGAAGGAGTGGTGAGTATGGTGCCCAATTAATGACATTTAACAGATATGTCTGTAAACCACTACTAAATAGCCCTACATACACACACCAACTTGCCCCAGCAAAAAAAAAAGAAAAAGAGAAAGAAAAAAAAACCTCAGCTATCATTTTGAAACATTATAAATTTCTTATTATTCAATTTTAAAAGGCCATGTAAAAAACTTCTCTATTACTTCAAATATTTTAGCAAGATGAGTTTCAGCCCTTAGAAAGTCTAACTAAAGCTTTATTGTGCTTTATTTCTGGGTTCCTTCCTTTTCTTGTGTCACCATTATCATTACCAGGCTCCTCCTCCTCCTCCCAGGCCCAAGAGCCCGCTGGCCCAACTGTGGCAGGAAAGTTTGCCCAAGCATTTAGTGGGCCCCTTCCCCTGCCCGCCCCCTTTACCCTGCAATGTGCACCAGTTGCTGGCTGCCCCAGATGTCCTGGCTGGGCAGGGTTTTTCAGTAATGGCTGAGCTGCTGTTTGCAAATGCTACCATTTTCTTATCTTTCTCCAGATTTCCTTGGCTATAATATTGCCTCAGTAATTATAACCCCTTAATCACCAATTAGCAAGCTTAAGAAATGCTGGCAGCTGAAAGAGAAAACAATGCAAGTATGCAGTAGAAACTGGAGGGCTGAGTTACTCACCCTAGGCCCTCCCATCCTTGAGGGCTGCTGTTTGCCTTAATCTTCTCCAGAACCTCTCCCCATATTCTTTAGGTACTGAGTTGACAGAGACAATTTTCATATTCAAATCCCATCCATCTCCTTGGATTTGCACAAGGACAAGATGGAGAAAAGGATAAGATGAGTTTGGAGCCTTCGAGGATGGAACTCCATGACCTGGGGAAGATTGTACTTCCCAGCTCCTTCAGAACCTAATCACTTTAGATGATCAAAACTTAGGGGCAGGAAAGTCATCTTTAGGACGGCCCTAAGGATAACTTTGCTCATTTGTAGAGGATAATGGTTGACAGGTCCTGAGAGAGAGCAAATCTTCCTGATTCCAAGCCTGGGGCTTTAGGCCCTCTGGGCCACTGAGCTGTCCTATCAAAGCTGGGTGGATTCCAAGCCCATAGCCTGCCCTGAGCGGGGCTTCTCATAATCTTTCCCCAGAGTGCTTTCCTAGGCCTCTGCATACCTCCACCAAGGAGAGGCCTGGGTTGGGGCCCACTGTCTCTCTCTCATTCACTGGCCAAACCCAAATAAGAGATGCTCTTTCTGAGTCTGCTTTCATTGCTAACATCTTCAGACCTGGAAGACACGGTCTCTTTTGAGGAAAGAATACAACAGCAACAAACTTAAACTCAAACCAAACATTAAAACAAATGATTAGCTTGGGACTGGGGTATAGATTTGGTTCCCATTTCATATATCACGTCTCTCTGTCCATGTTCTCTTCTGTATTGGCACACAAGTTCCTGGAGAGAAGGGACTGTTTGCTTCTATGGCTCTTTCCAGCCAGTGCAGCACTGGATGTCGTGGTCTACCTAAGTGGCCTGGAGTAGATTTCTGTCTTATTTCTGACCTCTAAATGGGAGTGATTCCCAAGCTTCTCATTATTCTCTCCCTTTTGTGGAGAAGGAGTCTTTCAAAAAATACATATCTTCTTTCATTACAAACTTACCTACTTCAAACCTCAGTGCGCAGGAACATATTTTTAAAAACAATCACAAAAAGGAACCAACTCAAATGGTGTGATAAAAATTCTTTTTACTTCCATTTTTATTTAATAATATCTTCTGACATTTTTAAAAGAGCTATCATTTTGGCACAAAATATTGTATGGATGATTATCAATATCACTCATGAATTTAATGAATCTTGGGGGGAAAGTGCAAGTCCAATTAAATTACATCCAATTAAATACACCCAATCTTTGTCAGCATTTCTTCTCTTCCCAGCTAACACCTCGCAATTTGAAGAGCATGTTAATTTACTCTTATCTTCACAAACTTGTTCTTAAAATCCCTGAAGTCCTTCCTCAAAAAAAAAAAAAAAAAAAAGCTAAAATGAATGTACAATGAAATTTGACTCCACAATTTCAGCTTTCTTTTCCGAGTCTTAGGAAGTCCATTCCAACCCATTTCCTGGCTGCTCTTAAAACTAAGAGACTCTTTCAATTAAACCATCAATATCACTAACAAAATTAGTTTTTCAAAATACAAAATCCTTTTGACAACACTAGTTCTGCAGGAAGAAGACAGATCAACCTGAGAGAAATCAAGTGTAAAATTCTGCTTGGCTGCCATCTAACGGCTAGGAAATAAGAATCCTAAATGGAAAAGCAACAATGCCAAAACCCAGAGCACTTTTCGCTAAAGACTACAGTCAAATAAAAGAAAATAAATATTAAGACCAAAAGGTTGGTTTTTAAAAATGAATCGATGGAAATAAACTTCTAGCCTGTGAGTTCAGTTGATTTCCACTTTCTAACAGTATGCAGCACTCTTGGCTTAGTGCATTCAAACTATCTAAAGAGTTATTAGATGGTTCTTAATACATGTGTCATTAAAAATCATCCTATATGATTATTTCTTAATACTAGCAACCTATTCAAGTCATGGACTTGAAGGCTCTCTAGTCAAACCACCATGTTTTACAAATGAAGAAACTGAGACCCGGGGAGCTAGCAAGTTGACTTGCCCCAGATCCCATAAGTCTAAAGCCAGTCACCTAAGCTGGGCTCTGTTCTAGGGGCGTCAATGCTCTTTCCCCTGTAGCACAATTCCTCTCGCCATCTCTTCAGCCTATGGATGAGATCAGGGGAAAAAAAAATCAGAATCTACCCTGAGAAGAAGCCGAAATGCAATTGAAACCTACCCCCAGCCCTCCAGTCTCCGCTCCCCACATGCACTCCCTTCTTACTACACTAAATATAAAAGCAAAGATGTCAGTTCACAAAAATCTCCCACATTTTTGAGCCTTATATTCAAAACACTAATTCTACATATTTAAATTCAGGAAAATGACAGTTTAAACTTCCACTTTGCACATCATAATTTAGGGATCCGTATAAAAGTGATCTGGGACCCTTCATGTGTAAAAGTACAGCACAAATGAGTCTTAGAAAACCACACCTCTTATCTTTGATCAGCTGTATCACCCCATCAGCTCAAACAACAAGAAGGCCTCCCAACAATGGCTAGAACTGTTAGAATAGGAAAGAGATCCAAGTCACACCAGATTACTCCAATTACCAACATCTCTGAATTCCTCTCTCTTCAGAGAGAATATCCTGCCCCCCTAAGAGACTTAGCCAAATGGGCCCTGGACATTGCTCTAGGAGCCCAATCCAATCAAATATACCAGGTGACATGGCCAAAGGTGGGGCTTCCAGTCCCAGGGAGACCACTCAACTCCAGGATCTCGAAGTTCCCAACACAGAACCTTTATGAGAATCATTTTATCTGTGACAACCACAAAAAAGCATGGGAGTCACACTACCTCCCTCCTTCCCCCCCGCCCTCACCAGCCCAAGGAGAACAGAGCAGATTATCCACTGCTCCAAACAAAGCCAAAATTGTCCTTGTTGCCAGGTCATTTCAATCAAGTCCGGCTCTTCATGACCCCATTTTGGGTTTTCTTGGCAAAGACACTGGAATGTTTTGCCATTCACTCTCCTTTACTGGTGAGGAAACTGAGGCAAATAGAATTGCATGACTTGTCTGGGGTCACTCAGGAATTCTGAGGCCAGATTTGAATTCAAAAAGATGAGTCTTCTGGATTCTCAGCCTGGTGCTCCAACCACTGAGCCACCCACCTGCCCCAAACTTAGGTTATACAAAGTACAAAATTTAATCAATTAAATTTATAATTATGTAAATAATAATTTTTAAGGAGGGTGTGATAGTGCCATTAACTAAAATATTTGTTCTCATGATAGCCATGACTATTAAAAGGAACTATTTTTAAAATCCTGCCTGCACAGTTTTTGAAGAAGTAAAAGCCATCTAGTCATATGAAAAAATGATTTAAATCAATATGATCAGAGAAATGCAAATTAAAACAACTGATATCTATCACAATAACTAATATAGGAGAAAAAAAAAGCTGGATGTTGGGGAGGATGTGGGAAAACTGACACATTAATGCCCTGTTAGTGGACTTGTAAGTCATGCACCCATTCTGGAGAACAATCTGAAACTATGTCCAAAGGGCTATAAACGTCCTTTGATCCAGCAATATCACTCCTACGTCTATATCCCCAAAAGATTCTTAAAATGGAGGCAGGGGTAAGGAGGGAGAATGACAACTACTTATTTGTACAAAAATCATCATAGCAGCCCTTTTTGTGGTGTCCATGAATTAGAAATTGAGGGGGAGGCCCATCTGAGGAATGGCTGAATAAGCTGTGCATATGACTGTAATGGAATATTATTGTACTATAAGAACTGAGAAGCAGAACGAGCAGAAAAGGCTGGCAAGACTTACATAAAGGAATATAAAGTGAAGTAAATAAAAAGAGAAGTGGCAAGAACAAGTAATAGCAACATCATATAAGGATGAACTGAGAATGACTTAGCTCTGTTGAGCAATATAATGATCCGAGATAATTCTAAAGGGCTCCCGATGAAAAATACAACCACCTCCAGAGAAGAGAGTCTGAAGGCAGATCCAAGTATGCTATTTTTCTTTTATGCTGCTGCTGAGTTTTCTTGCAAAAAGTGCCTAAAATGGAAACGTTTTACATTATACGTGTTCAACCTGTATTAGATTGCTTACCATCTCAAAAAGGGGAAAGGGATGGAATTTGAGACTAAAAATGTAAGAGACAGAGACAAAATGTTAAAAATTGTTTTTACATGTAATTGGGGAAAAAAATTTTTAAACATAAAGTCTTGCCTGCAGAAGAAAACACATACTACAAGAATCCAAATGACTAAAATGGGGCCTGATTATTCACATCACTAAAGAATTATTTGCTTTATATGAAAACCATTTCATCCTTCAACACAACTTCTGGAAGTTGGCTGTTTAATAAAAAATACCATTTGATCTATGTTCCAAGCAACAACATGGGGTGGTGAACAAGTAAGCCTGAGGACTAAGACCACCTAAATCCAAGATCTGCTGCCTCTAACTCATGCAGACATTGGGTGAGAGTTTCTGTGCTTCTGCTGACCCAACCCATGTGTCTACCACCAAAGGGCCAAGAACTCCTCAAAGGCCCTTAACTTAACTAAGGTTCATTAGCTGCATTCACAGGGGTCCCCTGTAATCACGGTCAGACAGCCCACGGCGCTGCAGCAGTTTAAGTCCAAGTGATTAAAGGTCTTGTCCGAGTTCAAACGCAGATTCCAGGCAAAAGTCATCTTCCCCCAGTCTTTGCTTGATATTCTTTCCATGATACCATGGAGTCCTGGGTTTAAATGCTGGTGTGCATCAATGCAACAAGTTTCAGGAGATCTCGGGCAAGGTTTTCCTACACAATGAAATAACTGCCTTTGATCATAAAAACGTAGGTATTTACCTACCTTACTAAAGAGGTACATGAAAACATTCAGGAAAAAATATGAAAAGTTATAGGAATACAAAATGTAATTGAAAAAGCCTTTCTCTTTAAACCAGGTCATGAGAGTAAAATTTTTGTCCAAGAGAGCCAGGTCAGCACTCAGTCTATGTTAGGACACCGAGCAGAAGTTTTCCTTCCTCCCCCTTCATTTCTGTCACTTTGCTCTTCGCGCTTTAGCCCAAAGATCAAATCTCACACATTTTCTGGACTTTCAGAAAGATGGCACAGTTGTAAAAGGCATCATACTAGCGTTAAGAAATTTAATAAAATAATGTCACAGAACACTGGGGGAAAACCATAAATTTATAATGAATAAATAGTACAAGGAAACTGCAATATTCTAACTGCTTAAAATTCCATGCTCAGTTACTATCTTAACTATATATATGTAACATTCATCAAATCTAAAACCTGAGCCAATTACTGAATTACTGAAGCCAATGAGAAAAGTTTATAATAAAGCCTGCAACTGGCTAATGTTCGATGTTACCGTAATGAAGAAATGTATTTTGCTGCTTTTCTTCTTAAGCAAATGGACGAGATCTGGCTGTGTACATGAGTGCATCCCTCCAGAGAATTTAGTTAGAAGATTAGAGGCTTGCAACATAAAGCCATTATTCAAAACATTTGGGCAATTACTTTTTAAGGTCATTTATAATCCACAGAAGCCTATAATTACTCAGCTTGTACAGCACCAGACTCATATTTGGCTCCCAACGTCTATGGGCCGGTTAGAAACTTGTCAAGGTGGTACCTTCTCTGTGGGCACGAAGACAGACAGACAGACAGACACACACACAAATTTTAATTACAAAAACCTATCAGAATGGTGAAAACAATAAAAGGGAAATAACAAACATTGGTGACATGGGAAAGATTCTCCAACCGTTTTATTTTTGGAGAGCCATCGGGGATTATGGACAAAAAGTTAGAAAGCTAAGCGTACCCTTTGTCCCACTTATTAGGTCTGCTTCCCAACATGATCGGAGAAACAGGAAAAGAACCTCTATGTTCTAAGATATTTATACAGCAGCTCTCTTTGTGGCGGCCACAAATTGGAAACCGAGGGGATACCTATCAACTGGGGAATGCCCGAACAAGTTGTCCAATCGTGACAGAATTCTGCTGTGCTCAAAGAAACAAGCAGCAGGTCAATTTTAGAAAAACAAGGAAACAAGCAGAATCAAGAAAACACTGGACACGATCACAGCAATCACAACTGGACAACTAAGCTGTTCTCGATATTTACAATATTCAAATAAACTCCAAGAGACCTTGGGGGGAAGCCATATGCCTCCAGAGAAAGAACTCACCAACGGAAACACGCAGAGCACAGCTTTGTGTGCGCCTAAACACATGCATGTTTGTGCTTAAGTGCGTCGCACACCTGCACACACACCTTCTCTAGTTGGGGCTGGGGAAGGAGCAGGGGAAATGGCCTGGAATGTAAAATGCAGCAAAAAAAAGAGTTAATTGTTTTAAAGGGTTTTTTGAGGAGGCAATTTTTCTTTGAAAGATCCCTCTGCCTACGCTTACTTGTGTAATCCATTAATAGGCCAACCCAATAAATATGTCTGAGCTTTGTATGGGAGAAACCACTAGTCACTTGCTCAAATTTGTAATTCTGAAGTGAAAGACTCTCAAAACCCACACAAAAGCCACAGAACCAGGGTCAGAAATTGCCAGACCAACAACTTCACTTTCAGGCTCCCTTGAACAAAGTGCTCATCTCTTCTTTAGAAGAGAGCACAAAGCAGAAGGATCAGCCTTTCACTTCCAAAGTCTCCAAGACAAAAGTTGAAGGACCAGCTTTTATTGTTCAAAGTACTAAAATCTCTCACCCCGACCCTACCAATATACTGAACATCGCTGAAATTACCCTTTAATCAACTGCCTACTCACATTTTCGAGAACAAACAAGTATTTAAAGAACATACTATGTAATCACACAGCATGTGATATGGAGATCTTTTAAATATAATGTAACAGCTATTAATACAAATTCCAATTCACCCAACATCATTACGATAAATGAAAGCAGCTGGTGTTCTTGGAAACCCCAGCATGAATCAAAAACTGATGATATAAAGAACTTCAGCTAATTAAAGCCCATCAATGCTGTAGTGTGCTCTGCTTTAAAGTTTACGGAGGAAGAAGGGAGTTGGAAACTTAAATTTCAAGTTGATTTGAAAAAGAGTTGACAGTTTTCAACAATTGTTTCAAAGGCCAGATTTTTCTCTTGTAAAACTAATCAAAGAAATTACCTGACACTCCTCAAAATATTTAACTATGGAATTAAAGTGTCCTCCCATGCCATTTTCGAGAATGTACAGTGGCATATGAAGCAAAGAGAGTCTAATACATTGTTGGTAAAGTTGCGAACTGATCCAACCATTCTGGAGAGCAATATGGAACCATGCCCAAAGGGCTACCAAACTGTGCCTCCCCTTTGACAATTCCCTGTTTTTTGCTTTTAAGTTTTTTAAATTGTTATGGGGCAGGTCAATTCTCCAAGACCTCCACAGCTGGGGATCACAGCATCTTCTGAAGGAGTTGTAGGCAGCCTTTCCTGACACAGGGGTTGCGAACTGGGAGTGAGATAAATTGGAGGCAGAGGGAGGAGGAGAGAAGTCACACAACACAACAGCCTCTCAGGAGAGAGGTGAGAGAACAGCAACTGCCTCTCAGTCTCCTTGTATCGTCCTCTCACAAGAGGAGATCCACTCTGGGTTGGATCTCCAGCAGCCACTGGCAGGTGGTTCCCCTGTATTCTAACAGCTCCTGTGTATTCCAACAATGATCAATTTTGTTGGATGTGACTCTCTTCAACAAAGAGATGATTCAGGCCAGTTCCAATGATCTTTTAATGGAGAGAGCCATCTACACCCAGAGGGGACTGTGGGAACTGAGTGGGAATCACAGCATGACATTCTCACCTTTTTTTGTTGTTGTGCGCTTGCACTTTCTTTCTTTCTTGACCTGATTTTTCTTACGCAGCGCGATAAATGTGGAAATATGTTTAGAATTGCATGTTGAACCTATATTGCTGTCTAGGGGAAAGAGGAGATGGTGAGGGAAGGGAAGAAATTTGGAGCACAAGGTTTTACAAGGGTGAATTGTTGAAAACTCTTTTTGCAAATATTTTGAAAAATAAAAAGCTATTATTATGAAAGAAAAAGTCAGTCTTGCTCCATGAGATCTCCAGTTATCAGCCGTTAGCACAGGTCCAGACCTAATGCCATCCTCAAAGGACCTGAAAATCTGGAAGGGACCCAACAGCCCCTGACACTAAGATATTAGGAAGAAGACTGGCCCCAAATCTCCCAGCAGGCCACCAAGCAGGGCAAAAGGAAAACCAAGTAGGGTTTCCTGATACTCACACAATACATGCTCTCCTCTGTACTGGCAATTATTTCAGAAATAATTCATTGTTCCCCTAGTGTTACCCAGAGGCAAGGCACCGAAAGCAGACCCAACACATGCAGAAGATACATCTTGTCTCATCTTTTATCATTCAGCCTCTCCACAAGCAAGTCTTCCTACATCTTCTCCACTCTGACCCTTCTGTCTCCTAAAGGTTGAATCTCCTTCCCTTTTGAGGAGAGGCCCCTGACCCTGGTGACTGCTCCCAGCTTTTCAGCTTGCAGTATGGCTTGGCTCACCTTCAGGTTGCGCATCCTAGTGCCTGGAACACAACAGATACTTCATAAATGCTTTCTGGCTCCTGACTGAATAGATGCAAGGCTGTTAAGGGCCATGCCTGGGTCAAGGGGCAGGCCAATTCTCCGAGAGCCTCCACAACTGTGGATCATAAACCTTGAAGGAGTTGCAAAGCAGCCTTTACTAATGCAGATGTTCCTTGTGGATTGGGAATGAAAGAAATTGGAGGCAGAGGGAAGAGGAAAAAGGTCAGAAAATGCTACGGCCTCTCAGTGGGGAGGTCAGAGAACAGCAACTGCCTCTCAGTCTCCTTGTATCACCATCATTATCCTCTCACATGGAAGAGATCCATTCTCCAGCCTGAGTTAGACTCCAGCAGCCACTGGCAGGTGGCTCCCGCATCACAACACAAGGTATTCTTCAAAAGGCAGCTTAGGAGGGGACTGGAAAAGCCTTTAAAGGAAGAAGTCCTGAGAAAAACTAAAGCTAATTTACGAAGAGGCAGCCTATGGAAAATCGCCATGGAGGCCAAGGGCTGGACCACAAGAGTAGGGAGATTCGAGAAGCACTCAGGCAGGAAAGGGCCCTCGAGGCCTTTCTATCCATCTCAGAGTCAAAAAGGAGACACTGGGACTGTTGGAAAGAACATGTGACTGGGGTGGAGGGTGGAGTGGAGGGGGGCACAAGGGACCCAAGATAGGAAGATCCATTAGGGAACTTCCCCAACAATCCAGGTGAAAGATCAGAAGGGTCTGAACTGTGATGGTGGCAATGACAGAGAGGGAAGCTGCTGAGATAGACCAGGAACAAGGGGAGGGGGCTGAGATAGACCAAAGTGATCCAGCCCTTCACCACCTCAGTGTTCTTCTCTATTTAAAGGACCTGACCCTGTATTTTCCCCAAATACGAGGAACTCTTGGAAAAGGAAAGCCCCTTCGGGCTCCCTTCTCTTCCATCTTGAATGCCACAGCCAGCATGGGTCAAGGAAGGACTCGGATAACCGTGAGCCTCCCCAGCTTCAAAGGCAACCCTCTGTCCACTAGGACCCAGTTACAGGAGTAACCGTGCTGGTCTACTGACCCGGCACAATGCTGCCAGAAGATAAATGACAGAATGATCATCATCATGTCTACCCAGCTCCCACCAGGTGCCAGACACACTGCCCGGTGCTTTACAATCGTTACCCCATTTGATCCTCATATACCACTCAGAAGGTGCCATTCTTGTGCCCAATTTACAGATGAGGAAACTGTCTTACTCAGGTTATGTATGTGAGGCTACATCTGAAGGCAGAGCCTCCTATCTCCAGGCCTGGCACCCTACCCCGTGCCACCCGGCTGCCCTTACACAGAATCAGGCCATTCATTGCTAAGACCAGAACTTTATCCAAACTCCAGAGTAACTGGGGTTCTTTCTGCGGGAGACTTCCCTGCCTCCGGCTTCCCAGCTGACTGGGAAAGGAGAAAGCACCAGGACGTGGGAAAGTTCCGTTCCATTCCCCAAACCTTCCTTTGTCAGGAGCTTCTCCAATCAAGGCCTCCCTGAGTGAAGAAGTAGACACCAGGAAGCAGAGACAGAGGGAAGCTGACCCTTGTGGGGGGTGTGGGAGGCGGGGTGCACCTGAGCTAACAGCTCAGGAAGCTCCAGAGCGCACTGTCCACGCAGGAAATATCACCAGGTGGTTGGGGAGTGAGGAGAGAGCCCGCTTTCCCCCTTCTACAACATCCCGTTCCCTGTTTTCCTGACACTCGCGCTGTATCACGGGGCCCAGGAGGTGCTGCGTAAGGAGAAGGTGGGGCAGATGCCCCTTGGCAGTTCCCCAGGTGGGCTCACTCTGGGCAAGGCGCTGGGCTTTTGTTTACTCACATTACTAAGCTGGCAACCTTCAGAGAAAAGGGAAATAAACCCCAGAAATTCTGTCTGGACAAAGAGCTGGAACCCGCAAACAAGCCTCTGGCAAGGGCTTACTCACAATGGGAACACAGAGAAAAAAGGTCTCCCACCAAAGGGGGCCCTCGAGCCCTCAGCCAGGGCTAGGGGCTGAGGATGGGGTGAAGGAGCAGGGAGCATTTGTGGCTCCAGATCACCTGATCAGAGAGAGCTCGGTGAGGGCCTAAACCTGCCCGAGGACTCTGGGCTGAGAACAAAGCTGGACAGAGGACATGTGGGGAAGCCCTGGAGGGGAAGGAACTTGGGAGAAGGATGAGGAGCTAGAGTTGCCCCCACAGCCTCTCTGGGGAAGACCCATGGCCAAAAACCAAAAGGCAGCGACATCTCCCTCTCCTCATTACAACACACAATCTGTGCAGGAAAATGACTCCAATAAACCATCGCAATTTTAAATTTTGTCTAAAATGCTTTTTCCTCAGGCAGGAAAGGATTTATCATTTTAGAGCTATTTTGCTCAAAGCGATCAGAAACATCTTGGACTTTGACGCCTTACCGTTGGTCACCCCTCGCCTTCCCTGAGGGCACGGGACCCGCCACCCCCGACATCAGCCCCCTGAAGCCGGCATCCCCACTCCACACTCCAAAAAGCTCTCTGGAGCCAAGGCCGGCTCTGGGCCCGTCAGTTCCCACACCAGCCCATCCTCAGTCTGTCACTTCAAGCTTGCCTCCACTGTAGTACGTCTTATTACAGAGCACCGAGCTGGAGGACTTCTCCAGGAGCTGGTAGCGGCAACTGCATACCTGAGAAGACATCCTTAGCACCCATCCCTAGCCATCTCAAAAACTGGAGTTTGGGGCACCGTGTCAGGAAGAATGAGCACTAGGAAAGAACCCACAGGTATTACCCAGGCGAGGGCTGCGAGCTGGAGGACCGGGGTTCAAAATCCAGCTGCCTTGGGAAGGCTACGTTAAATCTCTTTCTTCCTCTTCTTCCCAAGAAAGGGGGAAGGGAAGGTGTTCTATCAGCAACTCCACGGCCATTCACTCTAAGAGCAATCTGGCCCTCGCCAGCTGCTGGCCCACCAGGCGCCCCCGCCCACACAGCCTCAGCGCAGGGGTTCCACCCCTAGGAGTCCTCATTCTCCCCCACTCCTACCACCCCCACCCTCTCAAGGTGACACTCCAGGCCTAGTCACTGCCAAACTGCTCCTACCTCAGCTGCCTCCCTCCTTCAGCCCTCTACCATCAGGTGTGTGCCCTCAATGCTCCACAGAACTTCTTCCCCTCAGACACCACGTGGCAGCTCTGCACTGAAAGCCGAGTCTATCCTGATCCCTCAGATTACTGTCCTCCAGGGCCCCCTCCACTCCGTCCCCATCACATACAAGCAAAAACACCTTCTTCTCCAAACTCTCTTCTTGAAGAGACCAGCCACTCACAGTTTCAACCATCATTTCTATACAGGTGGTTCTCAAAAGTACCTCCAGTCCTGCCTTTCTGAACCTTCCTGCCAATTTCCCTTTGTCTCAGTAATTATCACAACTACCAGGCCTGCGCCCCAAAAACAAAAAAGGGAAAAAGACCTATGCTTACGAACACAGCCCAGCAGTTCTTTCTGTAGTAGCAAGGATCAATCATGGTCCATCATGCCTTAAGAAACAAGAACAGGGCATTGAAGTGGAACCCGGGAAGACTTGCAGGAGCCATGCAGCGAGCAGAAGAAGGAGAGCAGCAGCAGCACCGCTCTGCAAGACCCAAGAACCGTCGCCAGCTCCGTAAGCCGCCAGGCTCAGGCCCGCCCATGAAGCGCACTGCCCGCCTCCTAGCAGGCAGCCGCCAGACTTCATGCACAGAGGAAGAGTACTCTGCTGAACACGGCTATTGCAGCAATCACTCACAATGGACCATCCTTATTGGTTAAAAGGGGGTTGTTTTTCTTTAGTTTCCTCTCCCCACCCCCAATGGGGGGGAAAGGAGAGAAGAAATGGGGGAAGGAAGAAAAGCAATTTCTAATCATTAAAAATGCTTTAATTCCTTAAAAAATAAAATGCTTTTATGGATTTCAATTGACTTGATCAAAAATATCCAGTTAATTTTTTTTAATTATTTCTGAAACCTCCAAATTAACTTTTTGCTCTCAGTATCCAAAATGGGGAAGAGGGTACTGGAGAGAGGGGGAAAACTGCTTATGAAACGAACCAAAAAAACCATAAAAGGTAAAACAAGTATCAAGTACTATCTATTCTATCTCTACAGAATTGGGCTCGTCTCCATTCCTGCCACAACCATCCAGTCAGATCCTTCGGCTGGCAGCATCCACTCACCCTTTCTGTTCCCCTCTCCCTCCCTCCAGTCCAGCTCACACACAACTACCAGACTGATCACCCTAACACACAAGGACAATATTAAGAGAGCCCAGACTCCTCAGGCAGGTATTCAACCCAGTTCATTTTTCCTCCTATGTGGGCTATACTATTGCTGTAACATCCCTGTTCTCATGCTCTGCCCCCAAGACTGGATGATCTCTCGCAATTCTTATGACCAAGATTCACGTTAGAACTACCACTGCCATCACTACTGGCTTGCATTTACAAAAAGCTTCATATGTACTGATTTCATGTTATTGATTTGATGCCATTTTACAAATGAGGAACTCAGAGGCTTTCCCAGGATCACAGAGCCCTGCTGTCTACCTACTGAACCCTTCGTTTTAGGTCCAAAGAGCTACAAAACTGTGCGCACCCTCTAATCCAGCAATCCCACTGCCAGGTGTCGCGAAGACAGCCCCGAAGAGGGAAAAGGACCTGTTTCCATACAAAAATATTCCCAGGAGTTCTTTTGTGGTGGCTAAGAATTGGAAACCAAAGGAACACCCATCAATGAGGGAATGGCTGAACAAGATGCAGCAGATGATTCTGATGGAATTATTACTGTGCCATAAGAAACGATCAGCCTGGAAAGACTTAATGAATTTATCCAAAGCGAAGTAACCAGAATCAGCAAGCTAGCTAACAGCCACACTGCATAAGACAGAAGTGGGAAGAACTCAGCTCTTCTCAGCAATGCGACCATATGAGCTGACCCCAAAGAAGCCAGGATGAAACATGATGTCCTCCTCCAGAGAAGGAACTGCAACTGAATACAGATTGAGGGGAGTGATTTTTCACTTTCTTTCGAGACTTTTTGTACAAAATGACCAACATGGAAACATTTTCTACAATTGCACATATATAACCTATATCTGATTGCTTCTGATCTCAAGGAGGAGGAACTCAAAACTTTAAACAAATGTGTTAAAAAAATTTATATACAAGGAGGAGGAACTCAAAAGTTTAAACAAAAAAAAAAAAAAAACTTTAAACAAATGTGTTAAAAAAAATTTTATATACATATATATGAATAAAATCTTTAAAACCCTTGTTTTCCTTAAACTACTTGTCATCCTCCTCTGATCAAGGGGGTGCTAGCTTTGGTGTAATGGGCCCACATTCAAACCCCCATTTGTACTCCCTGCTACTTGGGTGGGCTAGACAAGTCATTAACCCCAAGGCTCAGACTTCTCATCTGTAAAATGGCCCCTGCAGTGCTTTATAGCTCTAGATCTGTGGCTCCCTCCCCTTAAGAGCTGGGCTTTTTTCTAAACTGTTGACTATTGGTGTGCAACCAAGCATAACCTGAATAGTGGGAAGGATAATCTTACCGAGAAAACCAAGCAGCAAGACCACCTAGGGCACAACTTCCCAAGTGTCCCTTTTACCTGTGCATTCACTAGTGATCCCTTCAACCACCACCCAGGCTCTTCCTAACTGCAAGCCTAGTACTCTGGTACCCTCCAGCACTCTCTAGGTACGGATGAGACCAGTGACTTCCTGAAAGCTGGGGAAGACATAATACTCTCCATTTTACAGAGCAATAAACTGAGGTACAGGACAGCAAACTAACTTGCCAAGACTGAAGAAAAGAGCTCAGGGAATTCAGAATGGGTTGCCAAGAAATGGGAAAAAAAAAAAAATGGAAAAAAAAAATGAACAAAGATATAAGAAGGGGAGAGCATCCAGGGAGGATCTGACAGTGAGTCCTGGCCGTGCAGAGGCAAGGGATCTCTCTCGCCAGTCAGCCGACCAACCAAGGGGGCCATGGGATCTGCTCTACTACAGCACAACAGGCTGGGTGTTCCTTTAAACTAGAAACCTTTTTCATAACCCTGAGGGCAGGTCTTTCGTCCTGCATTCAGTGGCATCCACCAAAGCTTTGCACAATCCTTGGTCCAAGAAGAGGCTTTTTAAAGGCTCCAGATCCTGATGAACTAGGCTACATAACAAGGTGCTCATGGAAGAAGCAAGGCTCTAGAGATGCCCAAAGAAAATACACAAAATCTCAACACAAAATAATGAAACTAAAATGTTGTTTCCCCTCCTTCTGGCTTGACTTTTTAAAAGGAAAGTACTCACCCCTGCCTCTGGAAGAAAAACCCAGAACAACCGTCTTAGGCCAGAAACAAAGCAGGGGGTCAAAGAATGAGCGCACAAGTTGGAAGAAACAACCTTCCCCAGTACCAGAGCTCACAGGGCGGCCCCAACCAAGCAGGGACTAATATTCTGACCTAGACAGAGGAAAGGGGTGGGGAAGGAAAGCTGCTACCCTCGCCAGGGATTTCTTGTCCTGCTTGGTCTATCCCCTTCCAGAATGACCGTCAGGGCTGTCAAAGTGTGTGCAGACCCCCAAGCCCCTAAGACTGCACTACCCACCCCTCCACCATTCTGTAGGAGATGGCCACGGCCTGATACTAAGGAGGGGCTTCGAATCCAAGGCTCCTGCCACTCCTGAGACCGCGCTGTAATTGGGGAGTTTATCGCAGTGATTCTGGACCAGGTACTATGCACAAAAATGCCACTTCCGAATGGTCTGCCCCTCGGACATCAGTAACTTCTGCTCTGCAGTCTCACTCCAAAAATGCCTCCGGGGGCGATGGCCCAGCAAGAACAAAACTGGTTTTTGGAGCTTCCATCGCACCCAGATTAGCTAATGGACATAATTTCCCCCTTCCACTAAACTCGATGACTTCGGTTCACTCTTCTTTAATTTTTCATTAAACAGAGTATATCTTTTTCAAATCTCCAAAATGCATACATTTCTACATTTTCTCTTTCTGAATGAACATTACCCCAAGTGTTTTCTCTCTCCTACCCGTACTAGGTAAGTGAGCATAATTATTAACCAAAATTTAATGGAAAGATCCTTTTTAAAATGTAGTTAATTCAGTAAGGTATTAATATATTAATTAATTTGGGGAAAAACTGACCATACAAATTATTTAAAAGAAAATAAATTTCATCAAAAGGATATCAGTGAAAGCATAGACTCAGCAGAAAATCATTTTATTCTTCTTTCATAGGTCTACCCAAGAAATTTGTGACTATCTGACAATGACTAGTCCAATTATGATTCTTAATATAAAATCTTCACATTTTGGAATAATAGCAATAATGTTAAAAATAAGGCCTTAATTACCATCACACAGAAAAATAATGCTGAAAATACTATGAAAATGAGGTCAATAAAAACAGAAGTACTGAAATTCCTCATAAGCATGCTATAGATTTTGGCTTGTAATGTCTGACAAGATGGGTGTGAAGTTAAGATATAAGAAAGATTGTTTAATCTGGCATACTGATAATCCCAGCAAACCTCCCATTGCAAAGATTCTAAGCTCGACCTGGGAATCTTCTCAGTCGAAAGAATTAAAAAAGCCCATCTGCAAAAGTTTTATTGTGATGCCATAAATATTAACTCCAGAAGCTAGAACGTACAAATTCTGTCACACTAAAGAGAATTTGCACATTTTATCTCATCCTGAGGGGAAAATTATCTATGACAACTTGTGGATGCCAAAATTCTTTCCATCCCATAATTACAACATCTATTTACACAGAGCAAGTCCAGATCATCTGCACAGATGCCTAAAATAGTTCTGTAAAAGGACAAAATTTATGGAAACTCAGGAGCTTAAATATGCAGGATCGTTATTTCAAAGACATCCCAGGCAGTGTCGTTCTGATAGATTGGTAAGGCAAATAAGATTAGGCTCTTATGAAAATTGTGAGAACTTCTCAAAATACTAAGATGTGTATTTTACAAAGCTGTAATTACATTAATAATTAAAACCACCGTTATCAAGAAAGAGAAGAGATTATGCAAAAACTGTTTAGAAGTTACAACTGAGTTGAGAACTAAATTGGGAAATTAAGAGAGGCTTTCTACAATAGTCTGATGCTAAAGGCCACAGAGCCCGCTAACCTTTCTAGAGAATGTCAGTCAGGCAAAAACAATTATGTGGGCACTTGAATAACTGAAGGAAGATCAGTGGTTTTTTAATGGGTTTAAGTATCTTATCTTCAAACACAAATAAAACCAGGGTTGGAACATTCTTTCTTCCTTCAGAGGCCCATTACACACCAGCCCGCATGCTACAGGGATACAGGGGAGTGGCAGGATCACTAAGATAAGGCTCTGGGCCTAGCTCTACTGGAAGCCCTCTAGCCTAAGTGGAAGTGGGAGATGACAAAGCAAGCAGAATTCACAGTTACCATGGTTACACATACTCTTTGTTGTGTTTCAATGCCACATGATCTGACTCAAAGTAATACACGTCAGGTTCGTCCTCGTCCTCCTCTGGGGCTCGCGGGGCAGCACTCTCTTTGGCGGGCGCCACATACCCAGGAGGGAGGCTGGCCTCCGGGGTTGGCGATGCAGGGTCGCAGCTCGTCCCCTTTTCACTCTGCGGTGGTTCCTCAGAAGCTGTGGGAGAACCACTGACGTTAACACCAAGAGAGAGATTCTTTTCTGCCGGACTAAGGTGGTTCTCCTCCATTTGTCCATTTTCTCTACAAGGAGAGTTATTTTTGGTGGGACTCCCTTTGCTTGGGGCAGCCCGTCGAGGTGACGTGCGCAATGTGTAGCGGTGCTCTTGGGGTTCGGACAAAGAGGTCATCGGGGTGGAGACACAGTCTGAGACAGAAGCAGGGGCGGACTCCGCTGCGGGGGGAACTGGAGCAGGACTGGCCCCACCAGGGCTGCTGGTGTTCTCATGACCTGGCTGCGCACGGGAAGCACTGTCTCCTACCACATCTACCTCCTCCTCAGAATCCCTTACAGACGGCTGAATTTCAAGCAAGGATGCCGGCACCGGCTCGGGAGGCAGCTCCTCCGCGGGCTCCTCACGCAGGCGGGCAGCTCCTAGTCTGTGGTCCTCCAATTTGACCTGCACTTGTGAAGTTGTGCAAGGCACATTATGGTCTACGAGACTCTCTTCTTTCCTACTCTCAAGCAAATAGGAGGAATGGGCACCTGAATCCCCATTTTCAGCTACCAACTGTTCCTGCAGCATACAGGAAGCAGGACTGTTCTGTTTGGGGTTGCCGTCAAGCTGACAGTCATCACAGTGGAGAACAGCAGAGTCCCTGTCATCAACCCCATTAAAAGCTCGATAGCCTGTGATTTCTGCGATGGCAGCAGAGCTCGGGGACTCTTCCCCACTGGCATTCACCTTTTTAATTTCCCTTTTCTCACAATCATCCAGTAGAAGGCATCGACAAGCTCGTTTAGCCCCTTGGGAATCAGCACCATTGTCCACTGCGGAGCGACTCCGCTCCGGCGAGCTCTCCTTGTCGGCTTTCGTAGGGGACTCTTCCTCTGAGCTGCTCAGGGCCTCTGAGCGGAGGCAGCGCTTCAAACGCTTGAAGATGGGGGAGGCCGCATCGCTGGGCCTCCTCTCACAGTTTTCTGGAGCGTGTTTCTCAGCATTATCCTTTTCTGATGAAGAAAGTCCTCTTTTCCTCGGGCTTACCCACAGCTCTCGAGTACCCGGCTGCCTCAGATCAGCGGCCCGTCCGCTGTTAGCCCCCTTCTGAGTTTGCACAGACTCTGGTCTCTTCTTTGGTGATCTGGAGCGGACTTGACAATGGGGAGATCCTTCTTCAGGGTGAGCAATGCTACGATTCCTTAAAGTTCTACCACAAAAAGTTTCATCCAAGCCGTTTAACCCCACTGTAGATCTTGTGACACGAGTAGATCGAGAAGCAGCCATACTATGGCAAATCCCTAAATTACGGTCATCATGATCCACTCATTGGGAAACCTTCAAAAATGTAAACAAAATAATGAGAAACAGGTCATAGTTAATATAGCCACAAAGATTATATTTAAAGTTTAAATTTTTTAAATGGAAGTTCAACTAACATTAAATTATCAGGTTACATTTTTTTAAAAAAATCACTTATTAATATTTCCAAGTAGATCTACAAAGGCAATGAGTTGATAGTGTTCCCCAAAAGTTGTGTGTGTGTGTGGGGGAGGTTTAGTGATAAAATTAGACATTATTCCAGACTCATTTTACCATCATCTTGAATTTATACGATAAATTACAATTATCGTTCTAAAATGTTCTAAACCAGTTTTTTATCTGTCTTTATAATATCTGTCAGAGAGGGATTTTCTTGCACTTTTCAATTCTCCCTTATTAAAAATGAGTTACAAGTCGAATCTCATTACAATGAACTCCCATGCAGCATCTAAAAAAATTTCTTTCCTATTCCAGTGGAATTTTATTGCAGTTAGGTGGTTAGAAATCACATTCCTGGCCTGCAGTGGTTAGAAACAAAATTGCAAGTTCCATATCTGCAAACCGGACAGATAATTAGAAAGTAAAGAGAAGCCCTCCAAAGACAGAACCTGTCTCTGAAGCCGACAGTCATCCAATTTCAAGATACAATAAAACATCCACTATCTGTCCCTTGAATTTCTAAAGTTCCTTAATCTTTTGCCATTGTGGTTCTCGTTTGGGCCAGTGTTGGGTAGGAGGGGCACCAGGAAAAGCCAGTTCCTGGAGGATCCATTTCAAACCCCTGTTCTGTACAACTGCAAAACTTGCTTAGGGACATCTCCCATTCTTCTGTATGATTTTTCTGTGGTGCACTGAAGCTTTCCATCCCTCACTAGGAGACAGAAAGAGGGAGAGACAGAGGTCTCTTTTTATCCTACAAAGTTTCCAAGTACTTGAGAGTAACTTTAAACCACTGAAAATAAGAACTGCATCTATACACTCCCTCTTCCTCCCAAGACCAAACTAACTGCAGAAAACCCAAGTATCAATCAACACATATTAAGCACTTCCAACATGCCAGGCACTGTACAAAGTGCTGGTACCGTGTTGTTATAGGATGCAAATGGGAACCTTGTTAGGAAACAGAGAAAAGCCCTGAAAAAGACATGCACACAAATTTTGCAAACTTTTTGTGTGAAATATGGTATAGATTTTTTCACTAAAATTTGGTTTGGAGAATGTTAAAAGCCTCAACAAAAGTACTATTGGAATTACAGTCACAGCAGTTACTCCCCCATACAAATTGTAGTACTTTTTTTTTTTTTTAATATGAATTCCACTGTTAACAAATCCATAGTGCACTATTATCTTAAGCATGGCATGGAAAGATATTCCATATAGTATCCTGTATTGCTATTTATTATAATGTGATCCAACCTGTAATTCCTTTTTGTTTAATGTTTGGATCGATAGCATCAAAATTATGATAAATATCAATTTCATGAAAAAAGAAATAATGGTAAACTGGAAATTTCAAAGAAGGGGGGGATGGAGGAAAGGGGGAAAAAATCAAAATAACAAATTTTCTTCATAAGGCCATATATGAAACTCTTTAACCTAAAGGTAATAGATGTTAGAAAATATTAAAAGCAAAAAGATACAAAGTAAATAGAGCATTAAACTTAAGCTTCAATTACAAAACCAAAGGCAAATATTCACAAATAACACTGACAATACTACATTGGCTAAAATTCTACAAATTCATAGAAAAGTATCTAGTTATCTCATTAATTATATTTTAAGATAATGCTAATACATGTTAACTATCCAAATAATCCTATCCTTCAAATTACAGATTTCAACAAATGGCTGCCTTGCCAACCATCTGAACCCGAAAGAAATTCTATGTTTACACTGCCTCAAAGATACAGTATTTCAGATGAGAAAATAAGATCATTACTATTCCAAACACAGGATTCCAGATTCTCAAAAATCTGATTATTCTCTGCCATAAATTCTCTGAGGTAAAGCATTTTTATTTCTCAACCAATCCAGATTCAGAAGCATATTTAAATATTTGATAAAATAATTTCTATGTAACATCTCTTTTCGGTCATTATTTACTAACACTGACTCAAAGACTTAAAAAAAAAGATTTTACACTAAATACTATCTTCTAAATGTTTAAAAGCATCTCTATTCTCAAAATTCTGTGACAGATTGTGCTTCAAATAAAAACAATATCATCATTCTGTTTGGTACAGTCAACACAATGCATTCTGCTCTATATTCTCTTGCCTTATTACAAAGCTTTAGTGTGATCACTTAACTTTAAATCTAGATTTCATCCTAATTTCATATGAAAATCAATTATTTATTGCTATTAGCAAAAAGATTACAATAAAGTTGGAATCTGACAAGCTAAAAAAACTTAAAACGAATGTGCCCATCAGGGCCAGAAGAGGTTTCCATTAAATGCATATGCTAATTACATGTAAATTACATACAAAATAGCTAAAAGCTTTTTTTTTTTTAAGTTAACAATCTCCCTCTTATTCTTCTTTCATTTTCACTCTCTAGATCCTCACCAAAAAAAAAAAAAAAAACATGGATAAGGAATATAAGGTTACATTTATGATGTCAAAGACTAAGGTCAAACATCTCAGACCTAAGGTGTAAGATTCATCCTCAACCACTAAGAACTGCTATATACTGACTTCCAAGTCCAACAGACTGGGCAGGGAGCTCTCTCATTATCCACTGGGTAGAATAGCTGGGGTGACTGAAGGAATTACAGAGAAACAGCAGGCATTAAGGAACATCATTGGTCAAGCTCAAACAAGTTGAACTGGCCACATTTTAGCCCAACTTCCAAGAATTAGGAAGGAGCACTGTGGCAGAAGGCTGCCCATGCTCCTGCAGGAAGATATCACTATGGCACTTTCTAGAAACACTGCCCAGCACTAGGCCACAGAGGACCATTATCTGGCAAAGGAAACAAGGATGGCACTCAATATGGAACCAGATTCAGACTAAAACTCTTTATTGACAAGACTAAGGGAAGCATACCTGACATAAACAGAGAAACAATTCCCCAAAATTCCAGCTTGTTGCGAAACATATCAGAGTTAGTCTGTAAAACCTGGGCTGGCTCTCAGCTATTTGAAACTGTTTCTTACTTTGTTATTTTTAATTGTTCAATAACTCTCCATAAAGGTGTGTTCTATTTTTGCTTTTCTCTGATCTAAAAACAGAATTCCAAAACTTTCAGGAAGTATTCCTCACTATCTCCATCTGTTTCTAATTCCAACTCCCCCTATGATTGCCACTCTAGCCCAAAAAGGTAAATTCCCAAATGAAATGGAAACGTGTTGATTCCAGCTCTCATAACCAGTACTAAGATTATCATCAGATGGAAGCAGGAAGAACATGGTAAAAAATTTGTCAAAATAGGGAACTGTTGCCAAAAATCACAAACTGTAAGGCAAATTATTAAAAAAAAAAAAAAAAAAAAAGGCTTAGACACTCCTCCTGGTATAAACTTTGAAACAGGCTATGAAAGCTCAAGAAACAGATGGTGAGTAAAAACTAAAAGATAACACTTAGTTGTTTTACCTCCAACTCCAAGATCATTCAAAGTGATACTGATTATTAATTGTGATTTGGGAGGAAGCTATACATGCTGAATTGTATCAAGTGAACAATAGTCAGTGATGCAGTTTAGGAAACCTGCTTTCATACTTGTGAAGACAGTAAAGTGGAAAAGAAGAAGGATCTGGAGAAGGGTTCCAAGACCATTTTTCCACTAGAAAAACAAATTCAAAACTTAGAGAACATGTAGATTCTCTTGTACCATTCTTTAAAGAAAAAATTATTCAGGCTGAAACACGTGATCACCTACTACATTATCTGCAAGAAATAACTGAAAAGTTATTTTTCTAAGTGCCCACCTCTGCAATACAGAAGTGAATTCCATCTACCAACAAGTATGAACATTTGGTTTTATTTCAAGAATCACTCCCATGCTCTCAACTAAAGATCAAAAGCAGAATATAGTAGCCCCAGCAATGGATTTGACTAGGATTAGAAGCTCCCTATTATCAGAAAAAGAAATAATTCCTAAACATTAACTCGTCATTTGTACATTTTTAATAGACAAAGTGTTAAATAATCATAAACTTACATTTCTACAATCAAATTGTCATTTTCTATTTAACAGAGAACTGAGAAGCCATATATGCTAATATGACGTTCTTTAGTAATTCAAAAGGTGTAGATACTATCTGTGGCCTTCTACAAAAAGGCATATCGGTAACTTACTGGTACAACCAAAGAGCTATCACTTGAGGAAAAATCATCTTTTTAGAAAAGCTATTTTGCTATGCTGAAGGATTCGGATCCATAACAGAATAAAATTCAGGCTTCAGTGACTGAAACTTTTCATTTCAGCCAAAAGGCAATTAGAACCTCTCAAATTCTCTTATTAAAAAAAAAGAAATCAATTTTGAAACACGTCAACTAATGCCCTTGCTAAGGGCATTGCTTAAGGGGTAAGAGAAAACTGTCCACAAGATAAGCTCTTCAGAAAATTTCCCAAAGTGTACACATGATTTCAAAGACAAAATCACTATTACTATAAAGAATACTAAATGACAGATTATACCATCATTTATTCAGAAACCACTAATTCCTAAACAAAGTTAGACATGTAAGATCACCTTGCAACAGCTTTCTATGTGAATCTGAGGTCACTTTCAGTCAAAATCACTATTCCAAGATAAAAATGTACCAGGGCACTCAGGTCACTTAGAGGCAATTAACAGCTATTCTAAGATCCAAAGGTACTTTCTTCCTAGAAATTGCCATGAAAGTAACAATTTTTAATATTTTAAAATGAGGACTGTCCATCACAAGATAAACACGGACAGGAAAATTCAATTAGGCAGGTTCAGAACTGAATAGAACGCAACAGAAAACACATCCACAAATGCAGTGACGGATGCTCCAGAATCATGATTAGAATCCAAAGACTTGGATTTAAGCACTAATTTGGTCACTAATGAACGTGACTTTTAACTGCTAGGCCTCTTGTTTTACCCTGTAAAAAGAGGGCTATGATCTCTTCCTGTTCTAGGAGGATAATCCTGTGGTACTCCCTTAAGAGATTGTGGTGGTAAAAGGGCTATCCTCCTTGGCTTGTACCTTCTATCATTTTTATCACTTTCAAATTTACAGATGTCCTGAAGCTGGGAAGGAGAGTGAAGACGCCAAGTGACAGAAGCTTAAATCGTTAATCATGATAACCCTTGGCTCAAGTTTGACAAGATAAAATTTAATACAGATAAACATAAAAATCCTGTATTGGCTTTCAAAACCAACTGCACATACCTGGAAAGAGAGAAGCTGTGGCTAGAAAGACATGGGATGTTTGGGGGGCTGCAAATTCCAAGGCTTCTTATGAAACTCCCTGAGAGTCAACAAGATGAGTATTTGGCCAAGTCTCGTAATTTTGCTGGGGAAAAACCTTACACCAATGGATGTCAATAAGTGTTGAATGACTTAAAAGTTTTAACAATTGTCTAAGATTAAGTTGATTTCCCTAAGTCAATCCCTACATGACAGAGATGAGAGCTGGCCTCGGGATCATGCTGTTGTCAAGGATGGTGTTCCATTATACCAACTCTACGCCGAGAGTATGATATGGTATATAATACAATGCAGTATCAAGATGCAGAAAAAAATATATTGTCCAGAACCTGGGGAGGAGAGACTCTTGCTACAGCCTTCCCCGCCTCCCCCCAACTGTACCACATCACCAGTAACCAAGGTGGAGCTTGGAGTCAGGGAGACCTGATTTGTAATTAACCCACTGGACACTTACTAGCTAATTGGACAAATCATTTAAGCTGTCTGCCTCAGTTTTCTCAAGTACCAAACAGAGATAACAGCAGCACCCGGCTCTCAAGAGTTGTTGCAAGGATAAGATGGGCTTATCAGTTGGTAAAAGTGCTGAGCACAGTTCTGGCACATAGTAGGCCTTATATAAATGTTTCTTCCTTTCCCTTTCCTTGCTTCCCATCACACGATGAAGCATCCAAAATCAACGCATAAAAGAACAGGGTAAGAAACAGAAACATTAAGCCCAGAAAAAAGACAACATGGCCATGAGTATAGCATTAAATATTGGAAGAGGAAGACTGTCTGCGCAGAAGTGAAATTAAGACTCCAACTCCTTAGCCTTAGCAGACACAAGGTAGAGGAAGGCAGATCTGTAGTCAACACAGAACTATACTCACAACTAGAGCGTTCAAAAATGAAAGAGATAGCCGCTCCACGGCCTGCCTCCAACTCCAGGGCCAGATCAGACACAGGCTCATTTCACATATCTTAGCCTCTCACTCCCCTTGCAAAATGTACACCTGGCAAGGTCATCATGACTTCAAGGCGAGTAAGATCTCCATTAAGAACGTTGTCTACATTTCATTTTCAAGACAAGCAAATTAACAAGACATGCTAATATCAGAGAAAATTTTAAAACTTTCTCAAGTCTGCCAAAGCACAAATTGTCAGGGACAATCTAGGAGTGTTACTTAATAAACAAGTGTTTTACTTTACCAGTATTGCCTCTTTCTAAGGTAAGGAAGAAAGACATTTTAGAAAGATTTTCAAAAAACATAAGAATTAAGAGGTTATTTTTCCTGAGTTATTTAAGCATAAATGTCAAATAATGGGGGAGGAAGACAAGGGGAACTGGGTTGATCAGAGTTGAAATTTATGATTTCTTTGGCTGTCAATCATTTCAGAGGTAGAATTCTAATATATGACCCTAAAGGAGAGAAGAATCAATAGTCGACCATGAGACCTTAGGGAAACATCTAGAATTAATTAAAGTTATTATTTTTAAAAGTTGGTCAAGAGAATTACCACTTCCCTTATCATAAAAGTGAATACTGCTTGAATTTTAAAAATTGGTTCATTTTAAGGTTAGAGCTCAAAATGTATACCTGATAAACCAATGTGCTGCTATTAGAACTAAGGAGAAAAGAATTAGGACTCAAGACTTGCCCCATAAAACGGCCCCAAAGCCACCTAGAAATTCTCACCAAGAAAAGTCTCAGGTAGGTTAACTGTCTAGCTATAAAAACTATAATGGTATTTAAGCTAAATTAATATTTGAGGGGAAAAAAAAGAATAAAAGATCCAAATGCATGGGCAAGGGTAAGAGGAAAGAGGTGTTATTCCATTTCACAGATGGAGAAGAAAGGACTCAGTATTTTCCAGTGTCTCTCTCAGGACAAAACAACCACAGGAGAACCTTAAGTCTTAGTCCTAGCATGCAATTCTAGAACTTAATGACCCTGCCTCATTTCAACAATGTACTCAGCCAAGAAATGGCCTCCACATATATATTCATTACACACAGTCTATCTTGTAATTTTCAATTAATCATTTCTACAAATGAAACCCAGAAAGTATTAAAAGTCCTATTTTTCTTACCTTTGGACAAGTGCTTCACTTAGAACATGATTCCCAGACTTCTGGATTTATCTGTATCATCATTGTTAATGTCCTTGTTATCATATTGAAATTTCAGATTCTTATTTACGGGGTTATAATTTCTGTGAAGAAAAATCACAATAAAATTACTCATTACTAAAATTACTAAAAAATGTTATTTTATAATGATATATGGAGAAAATAATCATGGTGCTTAACATTTACATAGCACGCTATCTTTGACAAAATTTACAAATAGGATTTTTTTTGCAGCTGCCTACAAAATAGATATTGTTTTCCTATTGGGGCTGAATGGAAATAAAGCGAATTTAAAAAGTACTAAAAGACCTCTTGTTATAAACACACAGGCATAAATTTTTGTAGCTCAAATGTGGGGGAGAAAATATTTTTAAAATATTTTTTAAAATATTTTTAATTTGAAACACAAGGTTTTGCAAGGGCAAATGCTGAAAACCACCTATGCAAATATTTTTAAAATATGAAGCTAAAAATACATGTAGTTTCATATAAATTATACACATACATACACACTTAAATTCCAAATTCTCCTTTCTGACCTCTAATACAGTCTTCTGGGTTTTGGGTTTTTTTTGGTAGTTTATTACCACGGGCCAACTGTGCCTAGGGGTGACAATAAACCAAGCCCCTGCACTCAGGAAGGTTTCAGTCTATTGGGAAGACAACGTGCAAACAATAACACAAACAAGATCTACATGGGCTAAACCAGGGAAACTCCTCCCATAATGAGTTTAAATCATAGTGAGATTTCAAGAAGGCATAAGTGAAGAGAAAGAACCCTATAAAGAATTATCAGAGTAAAATAATTTATGTTTTATGCAAGAAATCTTATGAACCTATACTACCTTTTCAAAAGTTTATTAAAAATGGATTGTGTAGATGCTTTGGATTATGTGTAGAGAGAAACAGGGCTAACTACTACCACATAGTCACTTGAAAGTTATCTTTTTTAAGTTCTATGGAGAAGAACATTATGCACAATGCATAATGACAATGCCAGGAAAACCTTGGGTTCAAGTCCAGTCTCTGGCTCAAATGATTATGACTTGACCTGAGTTACAAAATCTCTCAATACCCTAGTTTCGCCTCCAAAATCATAAACTGCAAAAGAAATATGGCATTTGCTCAACATGAAATCACAAAACTAGAAACTACCTTCTCAGCTCACCCCAACCCCTAGAACAGAAAACTACTGATTTTTATATTTCTTTTAAAGTACAGAAGAATGACTTTCTAAAACATTGATGAATTTCTAAGTGATTTTGTCTTTCCCAATGGACTATATCTTCAAAATTATTTACAGAGAATGGCAAGGAACTGGAAATTGAGTGCATTCCCATCATTTGGGGAGTGGATGAATATTTTATGGCCTATGAATGTAAAGGAATATTCTTGTTCCATAAGAAATGATGAACAAACAGGCTTACTTCATTAAGACCTGGAGAAACACATACAAATTGATGCTAAATGAAGTGAATAGAACCAAGAGAACATTGTGCACAGCAACAAGATTATGTGATGATCAATTCTGACAAACTCAGTTCTTTTCAAGAATGAGGTGATTCAAGGCAATTCCAATAGACTTGTGATGGAGATCCAGAAAGAAGACTGTGGGGAACGAGTATGGATCACAACATAATATTTTCATCTTTTGTGGTGGTGGTAGTGTTTGTTTGCTTCTATGTTTTGCTTTCTCATGTTTTTTATTTCCCCCTTTGATCAAATTTTTCTTGTACATCATGACAAATTTGAAAATCTATTTAAAATAATTGCACAGGTTTAACCTGTAGTGGATTGCTTGATGTCTGGGTGAGGAGTAAGAGGAAAATGGGGGGAGAAAAAATTGGAATACGAGGTTTTGCAAAGGTGAATTTTCAAAACTATCTTTCATGTGTTTGGGGAGGAAAAAAAAAACTACTGAAAAAAATTTTGAATATATAATTTACAAAGATAAATGGAGAATAAAATTGCTTTGCAGTTTGAAAAATACTTGAATACATAGAATTTGAGATCTCAAGATAATCTATTCCAAACCAATTTTCAATTGAGGCAACTGAGGTTCAAAAGAAACTGACTCATCCAGGGTCACTTGGGTAAGAAAAGAAGAGCTGGGAGGTCAAAGCTTGGCCTCCTAATACAGCACAATGCTCTTAATTGATTAACTCAATTTTACTTCTCTATTCATTAAGAGGTCATGTAAAGTGAGTGCACACCAACGAGCTAAGATTCACATATAAAAAATACTAGGAACATAAAAGTCATGCAACTATATCCAAATCTCACACAACAAATCCCCAATCTTAGACATTTGTTCACCTTATTAACCAATCTAATTTTTATTGGTAGAGATGAGAATGGGAAGTAAAGTTTATTTTATACTTGCTTTGGGAACATCCAATAGAACATCAGCTCCTTTCAAGCAGATACTGTTCCATTTTTATGCATATGTCCCCAGAACTACATTAAGCATTTTGCTCACTAATTGACTTGAGAGAAGTCTCCCTGGAGAATTACTGATTTTCCCAGTCTTTCCATACAAACAAATGGAATTAAAACTATTCAGTAACCACTAATTAAAAGCCAGTGATATGTTTCAAACCCAACTGTTCTGTCCGTATTACTCATGGCCCCATTTCGGATTTCCTTGGCAAAGATACTGAAATGGTTTGCCATTTTCTTCTACACTCCTTTTATGGATTAAAAAACAGAGGCAAACAGGGTAAAGTGACTTGTCCAAGATCATACAACTACTAAGTGTCTTTGAGGCCACATGTCAACCAAGGTCATCCTGACTCCAGCTGTGGCGCTCTACTACACTCCCTTAGCTACAGTCTTAAACCCTATATAGAGTCTTAAGATTTCATGTATTTAGAGTTTACAACAACAACAATAACAATAATCTTGAAGCTTATTTCTAAATCTAGGTACTCTTGAGTTCCTCTTATTAAGTTCCCATAGTTCCTAGAATTAGCAGGGAAGCTGAACCAGCTCAAACATTTATTATGCATTTCCAATATAAGTGTGCATTCCAAATGCTATATACAGACATGCCAGAGCAGGTCCAAAAAACGTTAATATTGTTGTTAACATTTCACTTCAGTCTAAAAAAACAGTTACCTATACTTAATGAATCCTTACAAATGACTTTTCTAGAAACGTACCAAAAAAGCAAGCCGTCCAAATCCCATCCCTCATAGCTTCCTTGTTTGTTCCTTCCCACAGAGCTCTGCTTGTTTCCATGGACTAATAAAATTCACTTGGTATTCAAACATTCCTAAAGCCAATCCAAGAACCATTCTTCCCCGCAAAGAATTACTTTTCTTAATACTGTGTTTCTAACACTGGTACTTCTGTGCTAAACTAAGAGCTCAGATTTGTGTTAGCATGATACATAAAAGACCGTCTCCAAGGAAGTCAGGAAATGGAATAAAAAGTTACAAGTAATGCAAAAAAAAAATTTATGGAGAAATAAAATTATGAAAATCATTCCTAAGAGTTGTCACATGAAACTTGAATATTTAACAATTACCACAGTACCTGTAACAACTGAAGAATTTAAAGGAAAATTGCATAATTATAAAGAATCTTTAAGACCTAAAGGCCTTTTTTTTTTTTAATATAACTTTTTATTGACAGAACCCATGTCAGGGTAATTTTTTTACAACATTATCCCTTGCACTCACTTCTGTTCCGACTTTTCCCCTTCCTCCTTCCACCCCCTCCCCTAGATGGCAAGCAGTCCTATACATGTTAAATATGTCACAGTATATCCTAGATACAATATATGTTAGCAGAACTGAACAGTTCTCTTGCTGCACAGGAAGAAATGGATTCAGAAAGTAAAAGTAACCAGGAAAGAAAAACAAAAATGCAAACAGTTTACATTCATTTCCCAGTGTTCTTTCTTTGGGTGTAGCTGCTTCTGTCCATCCTTGATCAATTGAAACTGAATTAGATCTTCTCTTTGTCAAAGAAATCCACTTCCATCAGAATACATCCTCATACAGTATCGTTGTTGAAATATATAATGATCTCCTGGTTCTACTCATTTCACTTAGCATCAGTGCATGTAAGTCTCTCTAAGAAAGAAGCCTTTCTGTATTCACCCTGCTGGTCATTTCTTACAGAACAATAATATTCTATAACATTCTTATAAATTAGAGTCAATTCTCTATATATTTTGGAAATGATGCCCTAAAGTCCTATTTTAAAAAAAAAAAAATCCATGTTGATGGTTAAGCAGCAATAACAACACAAGGCCAGTATGGAAACAGGCACCTTAAGTAGGAAATAATGAAAGGAGAAAAAAAATGTTTAATTTTGCTTTTAAGAACCTAACTGGAATCAGCTACAAAGAGCTTCTCTGAGACCCTCACAATGCTCGCTAAGAAACAGATACACAGTATAACTAAATACTTCTTGAAAAACATTGCTGAATTTGGACTTTGAATTTGGGTTTGAATTCTAGTTTTGTAGCTTATTAGGGGAACAGGCCTGGGAGTCAAGAGGATCTGAGTTCAAATGTGGGTCTCAAATACATACGAACAGTGTGGTCCTGGACAAGTCACCCCATTTTATTTCCCTTAGTTTCCTCATCTGTAAAATGAGCTAGGAAAGAAAATGGCAAATCACTGCACTCCAAGAAAACCTCCAATGGGGTCACAAAGAGTCAGACACAGCTGAACTAGTGGGAAAAGACTGGCCCACTCCATTCCATCTGCTGCCAGGGCTCACTCACTGCCCCTTAATCAATATCCTTTCTCCAGTGGAAGGGAGGAGCCCGACCTCTTGCAGAAGCTCCATCTTTTCATGTCTTAAACTCTAGACTTCTCCGTCTCATCTGCAATTCTGTGCTTTCTCCCATGCCACCGTTTTTCCTGCTTCCCTATATACATATGGAATGTTCCCATTAAATCCCAAGCTCCTTAAGGCTTGGGAGCAACTTTTTCCTGCCATCTTGTCATCAGCATTTAATGCAGTGCCTGGCACACAGGACCTTAATGTCTACTGACTGACTGATTACCTCATATTCCAACCTTGCTTTTAAAAAAATCAATAAGGATAATAATAGCTGGCACCTACAATGTGCCAGACGTTATCTGATCCTCACAACCACCCTGGGAGGTAGCCACTATTAATGTCTTCATTCTACAATTAAAGAACCGGAGGCAAGCAGAAATTAAGTAACTTGTCCAAGATTACAGAACTACTAAGTGTGGGGGACTGATTCCAGGCTCAGTGCTTTGGCCATTATCTGCTCCCAAAAAAGTAATGGTAGATGAATGTGACAGAATATTACTGTTTATTAAAAAAATGATGAGCAGGGCGATTTCAGAAAAGCCTGCAAAGACTTACATGAACTGATGCTGAGTGAAGTGAGCAGAAGCAGGAGAATATCATACACAATAACAGCAAGATTATGTGATGATCAACTGTCAAAGATTTAGCTATTCACAGCAACAGTGATCCAAGACAATTTCTATAGGCTCTGGATCGAAAATGCCATGTACATTCAGAGAGAAATTTATGGAGCGTGAATGTGAATCAAAAGATACTATTTTTACTTTTTTAAATTTGCTTTTTCTCTCTTGTATTTTTCTATTTTGTTCTGATTTTGCTTTCCTAACATGACTTATATGGAACTATGTTTCAAATAGTTGTTCGTGTATAACTTATACCAGATTGTTTGCTGTCTTGGGAAGAGGGGAGAAAGAAGGAAGAGAGGGAGGAAAAAATTTGGAACTTAAAATCTTACAAAAATGGATGCTGAAAACTATCTTTACATGTCATTTGAAAAATAAAATTTTGAGAGAAAAAAAAAGAACTACACATTTTAATTTCTATCAGATTGCTTGCTCTCTTGGGGTGAGGGGAAGGAGGGAAAAAGGGAGAAAAATTCAGAATATAGTTTTGTAAACTGATTATACATGAATAATCTTAAAAAAAAATAGATAATAGAGTTGATGAAATCCCCAAATGAGAACATAGGAAGCAATTGTGAAGAGGATCCAGAACAAAGCTTTAGAAGGACCCCTGAGTGACTGGTTATGATATGAAAGACAGCAAGAAACCCCAAGAGAAAAGTAGAGTTCTATCCAGGAGCCTATCTAGGAGAGCTAGCAGTGGCAGAGGTGGCAGAGCCACCAAGAATCAGATTTAGCAACTGGAAAGATCACAGTTAACTTGCAGAGAGCATTCAGATAGAAGTGCCCAACTCTGGGGCGTACCATTCTTGAGCGAGAGGAACGGAACTCAAGTAATGATGTTCTTATGAGGTTCTCAGCTAAGTCGATATGCATGGTTTCTCTTTGGAGTTTAAAAAAAAAAAAAAGATAGATTTTTTTTCAAGTAGTTTAGCCATGAAGGGAGGAGGATGTGTTACACAAGGTAAAACTTTCCAGGATAACAGAGAATAATTATTTAAATCATATCTTTATGGGCAAGGTGCTGAACAAAACTGCCTCTGATTTCTATTCTTCAAAGCTTTTCACCTCTATAGAATATGACAGACTAAGTCTTCATTTGGATGCAGATAAAAAAAGATAGTAACCTAGGAAGTGCTTAAAGGTATTACAGAAATGAAATGTATGCACTCAGGAAAGGGGAAGGAAGATATCCTTAAGAAGCACCTTGGAGTCACGAACACTAAAGTCTCTCAACTCCAGCTAGCTGATCTTCTCAAAACATTGTTAGTTTACCTTAAGAACTCTTGTGACATCCCCCTAAAACCCTGGACCAGCAACTCTGGGGAACCCCAGCCCCAAGAAAAAGCCTCCTCTGTACAGGGAGGGGCTGTGCCTGAATGGCAAAGGCCTTCTACGTGGGATCCCTTAAATCTGATCAAAGCCCCCCAAGTGTTGCCAAGACAAACCTGTGCAAAGCTGACTCCTTGCTCTCTACTACGCACCACCACTGAAGGGAAGGCAGACCCCAAAGGAGGCACTTTTCTGGCAAACTTTAAAACTTTCCCTTCTTCTAGAGAACATACCATTCCATGTACATGATCTCACAAATCATGAAAGAAAAAAAACTGTCTTTATTCAAAGCATTTGGAAACTCTGGGAATTTTGGTTGTCCATCAACTTAATTTTATATAGATCAAAAACCATTCTGCAAATAAACCAGCTCTCTCAGCGGCATCTACCTACTGAATAATAATAGCAGCAAAAAGCTTCCATTAGCCAAAGTTCTCTGCTCTCTTCTCTCTGGAGTTCTGAAGCTTCCTTTCTGGTTAATGATGTCATCTCTTTTCAACATGAAAAAACTGGGTAGCAGTTCTTTTTGTGATGACAAAGAATCAGATATTAAGTAGATGCCCCTCAGTTGGGGAATGGCTGAATATGTTATGTATACAAAAGTAATGGAATATTATTGTTCTAAAAGAAATGAACAGGCTGATTTCAGAAATTCCCAGAGACTTATGCACTGATGCTGAGTTGAAGAAAGCAGAACCAAGAACACTATATATGGCAAGAACAAAATTGCGTGATGATCAACTGTGATGGAGCAATTCAATGAGCCAAAGCAACTCTAAAAAACTTTGGATGGACCACACCATCCACATCCAGAGAGAAAACTACAAAAAAATGAATGTGGATTGAAGCATAATATTTTTACCTTTTTTCCCCCCTTGTTTTTTTCCTCATGGTTTTTCCCTTTATCTGATTTTTCTCTCCCCACCATGACTTATATGGAAATATGTAAAAAAATTAATGTACATGTATTATCTTAAAAAAAGTTAAAAAGAATAAAAAAGCATGAAGGAACTGAATCAGAGCAGTCTCTGAGCCATATAGGGTAGGAGCTCTTTGCTGCCAAAGCCTGAAGAATCTGGTGGTGCTCCAGCACTCACACCAATCTTGTCCAGTTTTTATTCAGGTTTTCTCTATTCCATATGTCAAGCAACAGACCTAACTCACAGTCGACAATACTGAGTAAAAACAGCCATATCAACAAGAACTTGCATTTTCTATCCCAAATCCAAAGAAACCGAAGTCACTATGCCTATCTTTCTCACAACACAAACCCACCAGACCCAAAAGGAGGAGGTGAGTAGGTGGAGTCCTGAATAATCCATATCTCAGAGCATCAAACCCCTCAAGCTCCTAACCCTTCTTTACCCATAATAACAATTCTCCAAATAAAGTGTAAATTGCTTTTCAAACCTTACAGCATCATAGAAATATTAGCTGCTGCTATTATTAAACAGTTCAAATCCAGTTACAGCACATCCTTATTAGGTCTATGTCACTTTCTCATCTGTAAAATGGGTATCATTGTAGCCCCTACCTCCCAGGGTTGTTGTGAGGATCAAAGGAGGTAAGATTTGTAAAACAGTATCATATTGTCTCTAGAATGATGGAACTGTCTAAGCTTCTTACACATTAGCTGATTTTATTTTCAGGTAGCTATTATGTTCTTGGGATAGGCCCCAGTTTTTAGGATAAGAACTCACTATTTGACAAAAATTTCTGGGAAAATTGGAAACTAGTATGGCAGAAAGTAGGCATAGACCCAAACCTAACACCATATACTCAAACCTAACACCATATACCAAGAGAAGGTCAAAATGGATTCATGATCTAGGCATAAAGAATGATATTATAAACGAATTAGAAGAACATAGGATAGTTTACATCTCAGATTTGTGGGAAAGGAAGGAATTTGTAATCAAAGAAGAACTAGAGATCATTATTGATCACAAAATAGATAATTTTGATTATTTAAGTTAAAAGTTTTTTTTTTTTTTAAGTACAAAAGTTTGTACAAACAAATCTAATGCAGACAAGATTAGAAGGGAAGCAATAAACTGGGAAAACATTTTTACATCCAAAGGATCTGATAAAATATAGAGATAGTTGACTCAAATTTATAATAGTTCAAGCCATTCTCCAACTGATAAATGGTCAAAGAATATGAATAGACAATTTTCAGATGAAGAAATTGAAACTATTTCTAGCCATATGAAAGGGTGTGCCAAATCACTATTGATCAGCGAAATGCAAATTAAGACAACTCTGAGATACCACTACACACCTGTTAGATTGGCTAAGATGACAGGAAAAGATAATGACAAATGTTGGAGGGGATGTGGGAAAACTGGGACATTGATGCATTGTTGATGGAGTTGTGAATAGATCCAACAATTGTGGAGAACAATTTGGAACTATGCTTTAAAAGTTATCAAACTGTGCATACTCTTTGATCTAGCAGTGTTACTACTGGGCTTATATCCCACAGAGATCTTAAAGAAGGGAAAGGGACCTGTATGTGCCAAAATGTTTGTGGCAGCTCTGTTTGTAGTGACTAGAAGCTGAAAAATGAATTGATGGCCATGAATTAGAGAATGGCTGGGTAAATTGTGGTATATGAATGTTATGAAATATTATTGTTCTGTAAGAAATGACCAGCAGGATGAATAGAGAGAGGCTTGGAGAGACTTACATGAACTGATGCTGAGTGAAATGAGCAGAACCAGGAGATCATTATATACTTCAACAACAATACTGCATGAGGATGAAGGAAGTGGATATCTTCAACAATGAGAAGATCCAACTCAGTTCCAATTGATCAATGATGAACTAGCTACACCCAGAGAAAGAACACTGGAAAATGAATGTGGACTACTTGCATTTTTATTTTTCTTCCCAGGTTATTTTTACCTTTCTGAATCTGATTTTTCTTGTGCAACAAGAGAATTGTATGAATGTGTACACATATATTATATTTAAGATATACTTTAACAGGTATGAGACTGCCTGCCATCTAGGGAAGGAGGTGGAGGAAGGGAAGGGAAAAGTTGGAACAGAAGTGACTGTAAGAAACAACGTTGATCTCCCTGTGCAGTGGGAGAACTGTTCGGTTCTGCAAATATGTATTGTATCTAGGATATACTGCTACATATTTAACATATATAGGACTGCTTGCCATCTTGGGGGGGGGGGAGGGGGAGGAGGGAGGGAGGGGAAAAAACGAAACATAAGTGATTGCAAGGGATAATGCTGTGTAAAAATTATCCTGGCATGGATTCTGTCAATACAAAGTTATTATTAAATAAAAAAAAAGAAAAAGAAAAAAAAGAAACAACGTTGAAAAATTACCCATGCAAATGTTCTGTCAATAAAAAGCTATAATAAAAATTAAAAAAAAAAAAGAGAGAGGGAGAGAGAGAGAGAGAGAGAGAGAGAGAGAGAGAGAGAAGGTAGGAAGGATGGTAGGAGATAAGGTAGTAGGTAGGGTAGATGAAAAAAACACTAGTAAAAGAAAGGGTAGGGGTGACAGATAAGGTGGTGAGTGGGGTGGGTAGAAAAAAAAAAGCACATGACTAAGGACAGGGTGGAAAGAGAACAAAAGTATAAACAGGAGAGAAAATAGGATAGAAGGAAATACAGATCTAATAATCATAACTGTGAATGTGAATAGGATGAACTCTCCCATAAAACAGAAACAAGTAGTACAGTGGATTAAAAAAGATTATTCTACCAAAAAAAAATTATTCATCTCTGATATAAATAAATCTATTAGGTTTAGACTTTGAAAAGCAAAAAAAAAAAAAAAAAAAAAGATACCATGGGTCTGGCCCACTTGCAGAATCACGGTGCCCGGGGCCCTTCACAGATACAAAGGACCTGATTAAGAGTGCCCCAACAATGGTAGGGAGAAATTGCTCCAGTCCTTCAGTGAAGATGCCCAATGAAGGAGGATCCTCACCTCACTTCAACTGTTAGAAAGCTTTTCAAGAGCAATCATGACTCCCCTCCCTTCTAGGCCCTAGCTCTGTCCTTTGTAACCAAGCAGGGGGAGTTTCAAGGTCCTTCAAACACATGAAAACAGCTTTCGTAGATGACCACTCTATGTCACCCTGTTGACTCCCCCATCTTTCCAGGGCTAACTGTGACCCAGTATCTCCTCTTCTTCTCTACACATATGTCTTTATTTTCAGAGCCCACAAACACTGACAAGTCTCTTCCAACATTATTCATCCTTCACCATCAACTGCCCTCCTCTCTCTGAGCTTTTGTGTGTGTGTGTGTATGTGTGTGTGTGTGTGTAGGCTATACAGCCATGAACACCCAAGCCCCTTCTCAAACCTCTGCAAGTCAATTTCCACATAATAATTCAAATGAAACTGTCTGCCCTTTCCCAAGTTACCCAGGATCTCTTAATCCTCGTCCTCTGAAATCTAACTGCTGGCCACACTCTCTCCTCCAGAACAAGTGCTCGACTCCCTGGCTTCCAGGATGCTGCTGTCTCTTGGTCCCTTCCAGGCAGCTGCTCTTCCTCTTCCTTTGCTGTTCCACCCAACACCTATGTCACACTCATTCCCCATTCAGGAGTCAAAGCCCCACAATTCTGTCCTGTGCCTCTCTTTAGTGACCTCATTAGCTACTTCGGGTTTAATTTTCATCTCTATGCCCCAGTCTCTCTTCTGCCAGCTTCCCTATTTCTCAAGAACCTGCTCCAGTCATCTAGATCCACTCTCCTTGTTTTGTCCTCAACTCCTTGCTGTTTGTTGTTCCTCTAGACAATACAGGGATTGGACATTTCCCTCTCTGGTTCATTCTACAGATGAGGAAACTGAAGCAAACAGGGTAAAATGACTTTTCCATAGTCACCCGGCTACAAAGTGTCTGAGGCCCAAGTTTTTCTGACTCTCTCCATTGAGCCATCCAGCCACCCTTTACTCCCAGATGATTTGCCAATCTTGCCTTTGTGATTTCAGTCTTCTATCACATGCTGTCTACTCCCATGGCCACTATCCCCACCTGAGACCCGCTTCAGTCTCCCTACTTCTAGCTCTCTCCTTTCTAATCCATCTGTACTTCACAGAGCCATCAAAAAGATTTTCCTAAAATCCTAACCAGGTCACTCCTTATTCACCACTCAAAAAATCTCTAGAATCAATTATAAACTCCAATCTTTGACATTTAAAGTCCTTCAAAATCTGACTTAAATCTACATCAGCCTTCCTGTCCTGCAATCTAGCCAATTTGGGCTTCTAACTCTTTCTGAGATTACTCTAGACCCTGTTTCCTCACCTTGCCCCAATATCCTCCATTCCTGAAATGGGTTCCCTTAGCCTGGTTTCCTTCAAGCAACACTTTCTACATGACAGCCTAGCACAGCACCTTGCCCAGGAAAGGATACTTTTAAAAAACTCTCTTTGACTTGTTTTGCGGTGTGTTTCTGTGGACACTGGCTCCTCCCCAGAACTAAAGCTCCTTCCTTGAGCCTGCTGACACCATCAGCTCACAACATGCCCCAAACCTATTACCTGTTGCAAACAAACCATTAGCTCTCTCCCTTTCAACCAACTCTAGGAGCATGTGAGGGGCTGGCCCAAGGACAGCTGGGAGTCTGGGGACAAAGGAAGGTTCCATTCCAACCCCACATCTGAGTCACAAGAGCCGTGTCCGGAAACCCACAAAAGAGAGAATAGGAAAGTGGGGGGTTTTGATACTCTGCAGCCACATCTGTCTGACTCAGAGATTTTCCCTCATACTCCACATCTGGAGCCTCTAGACATTGCCCCTGTTCATATTTTCTAGGGATCTACAATCTCCCAGAGCTTGTCTGCAAAGTCACATCTGCGCTAAGCACTGCCTTTTAACCCCCAGCATGAATATTCCTTAAAAAATCAGCCAGGCAAAACAAATTTCAAGTATTTCCCATTGGATATTCCTAGGAAAAAATCGACGACTCTAAATCACTTGTTCACAAGTCCTTGTCAACAGCATTATCCCAGATTATTTTAACATTGGACTGTTCCAAACTACAAGCTGGGGGCTTCTGCTCAAAGGTTCCACCTCCCACCCACCCCCACACCACCCTAGAGCTGCTGCTCAATCACTTGTCAGGAATGTGAGAGGGGGTGACCTTTCCTCCACCTCAGGGATGCTGTGAGGCTCTGAATCCCTCAGTGAACCTCTATTCTAGGGGGAGGGTCAAGTTTGCCAAAATCAGCAGTTGGCTACTGTTTAAAAGGAGGCATGCAGGTGAGAAAACAATGGCTTGCATTGATCCAGTATCTTGAGGTTTTCGAGGTCCTTTACCCATGATCACCTTTTGCCTTTACTACAGCCTTGGCAGGAAGTACTATTATTATTTTCATTTTTGCAGATGGAGAAAATGAGTCCGAGGTGAAATGACTGACCCAAAGTCATGCAGCCAAAGTGCCAGAGACCTGTCTGAACTTGCAATGACTTCACACTGAAGCATCATACTCCAAGTGTTTTCTCTATTCAAAGAGCCTTAAAACAAATGTCCAAAAGACATTTCATGATTTGTATATGTAACATGGTCCTTGCTGCTTTGGGTGGGCATTGCAAAGGAGAGGGGGAAAAACCTGAAAGTCATAAAATACGAAATGATTCCTCCCATTGGAGGAGAAATCAACTCATCTAGTTCTATTGAGGAACTGTCCTGAAACAAGCTTCTATTGACTTTTTCCTTGCCAATTTAAAAACTAAGCGTTACTAACTTAGCCAGATGCAATATAAAACATGACCTATTCTCACACCATTATTAAGGCAGGCTAGTTGAGAAAACGTATCTCTGATCCTCAAAGAAAGTCCAGTTCATGATAAACACCATCCAACATTCTGTAAGTACAAAGTTCAGCGATCTGAAGCTATGTTTTCTGAAAGTTCCAGTTCCCCTTTTATATTTAAAAGTGGATTCTAGAACAAAGTAAAGTTGACTGGAGAACTTCTTCTCTAATTCCTTATGAAATATGATTTTTGACATTTTAATATGCTAACGAAGGACAATGTCTTTATTTACCTCAGCCATTTACTTCACTGGTCTATAATAAACTAGATTATCTCATAGAAAATTAGTTTTAACAACTTGCAAGTAAACTACAATTGAATCTGATCCCTTTCTCCAAATAAATATTTTTCTTTTTTCTCTCTGAGTCTCAATCTGGGAATAACATCAAAAGATGGTGGGTTACTTGGAGCAGAAATCTCCACAAGGTAAAAGGGACTCCAAGCTGCTCAGAATACCAACAATACTAACTTCTAGAACAGCCCTTTTAGCAGTGGGATGACAAAATGCAGAAACAGGCCCTACAGCTGAGAAGATGCACAGATACCTCTGCCAAATGCACTTTCTATTTTGTGTTTGATCAGCAGGGGCTCTAGAGAGGAGAGGAGTCCATGTCAAAGAAATATCAAGGAAAGCAATCACTTGGGACTGGCAAGAAAGCAAATTCACTTGGAGATACAGAAGACCCAGGGTCTCAAGACAAAAAAAGGGAGAGAACAAAAAGGAAACAGCAAATCCAAATTTCCAACTACATTATAAAGCAGTGAACCAACTGTTACTAGTTAAAGAAATTAAACACAACAAGGTGAAACTCAATAACCCAATAGTCAATAAATCTGCTAAATATGCATTACCTAGGAAAGAATTCCTAATCTGAAAGTGGGAAAAACTGGAAAGCAGTCTTGAGGAAATTTAGGTAAAACCAATATCTTCCACCATATTTCACAAAAAATTCAAAATGGATGTAAAACGAATATTTCAGATCACATCTTTTAAAAACTTTGTGTATTTTCATTGCTATGAGTCAGGAATAAATTCCTACCTAAAAAAGAGATAGAGACAATCACAAAAGAATATAACATAACAGATAAAAGCTTTTTTAACAACCAAATTAACTAATCCCTTCCTCCAAGGTTACTAAAAGTCTTTTGATTACTAAATGCAGGATCATGACCTTTCTGCAACCAGCCCCCTATTAAATGTCCTCACAATCAACCACATGGAAGAATGCTCCAAATCATGAATATTAACAAAAAGGCTAATTCAATGCATGCTTAAGTTTCACTTCACATCCTGCAAACTGGCCAAAATGAGAAAAAAAGAGAATGTTCACCTGCCTGGCTGGTTCTCAAGCACAGCCTGCTGCTTCAGCCTGGAAACACCTGAGCTCAATCTTCAGCCCACTTCTCATATCAAGGGGTTCTGAACTCACAAAATCTTGATAACTGCATTTCATTATAAACTACATTAGATTTATGCCCCATACCCCTGATTGGAATGAATAAAGAGCTGATTTAAGGAATTCACCTCCTGGGGTTCATCATCATCAGAAACTTATCATTCTGCAAGATGACCCTGCCCTGTAAGTTAGCCTTGCTCAGTTTCTCCTGCCTCCCTGACTGAAGGGATCTCAAGCCTTAAATTTCTTCTTCTGCATTTGTATTCTCACCACCACCACCCTCCCCTCAACAGCTGTGCACATGAAACTTGTTTCCTTTTCCAACAGGTACTAGATTGGGAGGGAAAAGTAGTCGTGTCCTTAGAAATGTTGACTATATTTAAGCCCAGCTTTTGAAAAGTCCTTCATCCTACACTCACAGAAAATATGAAAAGAGGTTGGGGACCATCGGCCTATGGGCCCACAAAGTCATTTGCCAAGGCAACCTCGGGCAATGATGGGTACCTCCCATTGCTTGAGTTCTAGAAATTGATCATTTTGTATAACCTGGGAATGTTATAAATATCCAAATGGCTCTTGACAGAAAAAAAGTTCCCTCCAAGTCTCCTACACCCCACCATTCTTCAAAAATCTGCCCTTGTCATGAACAACATTTTACTACTGACTTGGATGAAGGTAGAAATCACGTTTAATGAATTTGCAGAAAACTCAAAGCTGCTTGTGTTTTGAGATGATGCAACCAAGTTCCAAAAAGGTCCTGACAGGCTGGAACATAAGACCCAATCTAATCAAATGAAATGAAAATGAAGTTGGATTACAAAAACAAGCCTGTGAAGTAAAAGCTGGGAGCAGCACAGATGCAAAAACACGTGAGGGTCTATGGCCTCCCTGCAAGATCATTTAGGTTCCGAGAACGTGGCAGCCCCAGCACGGAGGCAGCATCCAAGTCAAGTCTGCACTACGTGCTGGTGAGATCTCTGGAGGAGAGCTCATCTCTAAGCACGTCTCAGGAAAGAGGTTTCTTAGTTGAAGCCTGGCCTAGAACGGGGAAAGGCCTCAAGATCACACCCAGGGAAGGCTGCAGGAAGGGAGATGCTCAGCTCCAAGGGCCACCTCAGCCTCAGAATCTTCTCTGGAGCCAGCGCTGTCAAGAGCCATGCTGAGCCAGGAGCTGAATAGGAAGGAGAGGGAAGGCCAAAGGGCACAGCTCCAACAGAACCCTCAGCTTCTAAAAGCGCGCTATCATGCAACAGATCAAGTCCACTAGGGCCGCCTCAGACAACAGCAGCAGAGTGTGACCCACTACAAACTGCGGAGCGGACACTAACATGGGACAGGAGGGAGCTTTTCTCCAAACACCAATCCTCACGGGGATCTCGTGAGGTGCGTCATCTCCAGGGAACTGCACAACTGTAGCCTTAGAACTGAGAGGGATCAATCACCAAGGTCACAGACAGAGTGCCAGCAGGGATGGGAAGTCACAGATGCAGAAATAAAAATCTCAAGCAGACATGGCAGAGCCTGCAGGATTTGAATCCAATTCCATGACTTTGAATCTTGCATTCTCTCCACTGAATAAGGAATTGCAGGTCACTCGGAAGGCAATGAAGAAATAGGAGAAGGGTTAGTGAAAGAGGGAACAACCCAAGCTCATCGCTCTAACCCTAACCCTAATGACAGGAAAAGAAGGTAGACTTGTTCCAAAAATCACAAAGTGCCCACCCTAAAGTTAAGAGACCCAGAATTAGGTCAGAATCCCTGAGAAGACAGAAAGCCAGGATGACAAAAGAACGCAATGGAAGCATCCAAGGATCTCAGCCTCAGAGCAGGGGTGTCAAATGGCCCAGCAACCCCAAGGAGTAGAAGACGGTCTCCAGGGAAGACCAAACTCACTCTCAAGCCAGGAAAAGAAACTTTTCTGGGGTCTCATCTGGGTCTGCCTGTTTACAACTTCCAGCCATTGGTCCAGGATTTAGCACCTAATAAATGCTTTCCCTTCCTGCCTCCAAGCAGAATTCAAGGTAAAGGAGACCTGACAGAGAGTCAATTCTCACTCATTAATGTGTATTCACGTACCAGGAGCCGAGCCAAGAAAGGCAAATGGCAGGCCCTGCTCTCACGGGGAACATGCAAACAAACAACTGAGTGCCGACAAGTCAGTCAACAGAGAGAAGACGCCGGCTTTGGAAGGATGGAGAAAAGCTCAGCTGGAGGAGGTGTGATTTTAGCCGGGATGAAGCGAGGGCGATGGGGAGGGACAGCACATCGCGCATGGCGGAGAGTCAGAAAGACTTTGGTCATCACTGGATCACAAAATTTGGGTAGCAAGTCTGAGTGGGGGTTCAGATTCTAAAGGGCTTTGAATGCCAAAACAAGAGTTCTGTGTGGGGCACCAATGAAGTTTACTACAGAGGGAGTGTCACAGCCAACCCAGCAGTTATACATTATCACCTGCCAACTTCCAAAAAAGGAAATGACTTTCCCTCCCTTTTTAATTTTAGCGTTGAATTTAAGGAAAAGAATGAGGCTTAGATTTACAGGAAATCAGCCAAGAACTATGTACAAAAACCCAAATCAACTTGGGATACCCCCAGCCTCATATGCCCCTCATCCACCCCAGTCACAGGATTCCTTCCCCACCCTCCCCTCCTCCTCCAGCCAGGGGCACTCTCAACACCTCAATGCCTGCTTTCTCCTCATCATCTTCACACCAGAACTTCAGACTCTGCTGAGAGGGGAGCTTTCTTCCACCCTGTGGGCATCAGCCCCTTGCCAGAGCCCTGGCACAGTCTGAATTTGAATCCCAAGTTGACAGTGATAAATCTTGCATTCATTACTTAGGGTCAAAAATTAAATGGATTTAAGGAAGACCTACCTGAGTACAGAGGAAGCAGGGACATGAAACAGAAAAGCTGCCTAAAGCAAGGTGGCTTCTCTCTGCTCTTCTCCCTCCCTCACCTCCAGCTACCGTGATATCCCATCTGGTCTGACCTCCCACTGGCTGCCTATCCCATAGTTCTAAATGTCATTCCCCTCTCAAGGCGCTTCCAGATTGCTCTGGAGAGGGAGAAGGGAGAAGGGAATCAGCACTTATACAGCACCTACCAGGTGCCAGGGATTGGGCTAAGCATTTTCTACAAATATGATCTCACTGGCTAGCTCCTAGAAGTTCATCAAGTCCAGCAGTGTGAATACCGGGCTTATATCCCAAAGAGATCTTAACGAAGGGAAAGAACCCCTATGTGCAAAAATGTTTGACACAGCCCTTTTTGTAGTGGCTAGAAATTGGAAAATGAATGGATGCCCATCAACTGGAGAATGGCTGAATAAATTGTAGTATATGAATGTTATAGAATATTATTGTTCTGTAAGAAATGATCAGCAGGAGGATTTCAGAAAGGCCTGGAGAGACTTACAGGAACTGATGCTGAGTAAAATGAGCAGGACCAGGAGATCATTATACACTTCAACAACAATACCATATGATGATCAATTCTGATGGACATGGCTCTCTTTAATAATGAGATGAACCAAATAGTTCCATTTGTTCAATAATGAAGAGAACCAGCTACACCCAGCTAAAGAACTCTGGGAAAGGAATGTGAACCACAACATAGCATTTCCAATCCCTCTGGTTTTGTCAGTTTGCGTTTTTGATTTCCTTTTCAGGTTAATTTTACATTATTTCAAAGTCCAATTCTTCTTGTGCAGCAAAGTAACTGGATATGTATACATATATTGTATTTAACATATACTTTAACATATTTAACATATATTGATCTCCCTGCCATCTGGGGGAGGGAGTGGAGGGAAGGAGGAGAAAAGTTGGAACAGAAGATTTTGCAACTGTCAATACTGAAAAATTACCCATGCATATATCTTGTAAATAAAAAGCTATAATGGGAAAAAAAATTAAAAAGAAAAAAAAAAAGAAATTTGCATATACTATGTTGACTGTGAGAGGGAAAAAATAGACTTTTGCCTCATAGTCTTCTGGAAAAAAAAAAAAAAAGTTCACCAAGTATCCCTTCCCTACCTTCTGCTTCTGGCTTCTGCTTATACTTTTTTTCTTCCAGTCCAAGTGAGTGCCATTCCCTAAACCTGACATTCCCTCCTGCCTTCTTACCTTTGGCCAGTTCATCACACAGGTCTCTTCATTCATTTCCACCTTTTGGAATCCCTGGCTTCCTTCCAGGCCAAACTCAAGCAGCCCTTCCTTCCAGAGGACTTTGCTGAAATCCCCAAGTAGCACTCTCTTAATACCAAGAAATTATGTATCTGGGTATACTTCATTTTCCCTCAGCAGAATACATACAAAAGAGAGAGAAAAAAAAAGCTCTTCAAAGAACTGATGGGATTCTCAAACCAAAACAGGATTACTAGAAACTGGGTTTGAATCCAGAAAGGAAGAGATGGAAGGAAGAGGTAGATTTAGAAGAAAATCTTACTAAAATCAAGTGGTAGGATCACCAGCTATTAAAAGGGTCTCTTGAGGTAAGAGGAATTCTTGTACAAAGGAGGAGGGAGAAAGAGAAGAATCTGAGACACTAAAATCTCAAATGTTGCATTGTCTCATTTATTCTGTGTATGACCAAGCACAGGTAAATAGAATAAAACCAAGATTTTTCCACTTTTCAGTTATATCTTATTTCTCTGGTGTCTGTGATTTGACAAAAATGAATTTTCCAGATGATTTTGGAAAGTTCTCCTAGAACAGTAGAAACTAATATTTTTTCCTTTAATGATGATGCTTTAAAATGTTATTGCTCCCCAGATTTAAAAAAAAAAAAAAAACCTCCTGAAAATAGCCTATTTTTAATTCTGGGTTATGATGACCATAATACAGTAGAGAGAGCTTAGCTTTTAGCTAGTCCAATAAACAGGGATGAGCAAACTGTGATTGCTAGACTAAATGATTAATCAAATTATTTACAGATCAAATGTTGTATTAAGCTATAAGGCCAAGGTATGTCCTGACTACTGGTCTTTTATAAATTCATGTATCTACTCAAAAAAAAAAAAAAAGTACATGGCACTGAAGGTAAAAGCAAAAAAATAAAAATAAGTCCTATAATGTCCTAGAGAAGTTGAAAGCCAAGGTTCTTCAACCTTGAAGTCAGAGCCAGTTTACTCATAAAGCATTTTGCTACCCATAAGTTTGTTGTTTAGTCACAAGTACTACCAAAGCCATGGGTGAGATGATGAGCCATGATAGTCTGAAACACAAGCACCCGTGGTGAGGTTGCACTTTAAAAGGTGGATACTTGTCTCCAGTCTTGTTCATTTTAAGTTTTCCCTATTCTACTGGGGGAAAGAGGTCCCCAGAAATGTGACGACAACTGGGAAGAAGGAGGTAAATGCCATCTCTGACACAGAGATCTCTCCTTCCGGAAAGCCCAGAGGATTCCCTCTTGACAATGTTCTCCCCCCACACCTAGATTTACTTCCACAAGGAGGGGAAAAGGCACAAACACTTATAATATGCCAATAATATATTGCACACTGCAACATGCCAAGCATGTGTCAAGTACTTTGCAGATGGGATTTCATCTGGCCCTCACAACACATGGGAGGTGTGTGCTTTTTAGTATCCTCATTTTACGGAGGAAGAAACTAAGGGAGGCAGAGATGAAGGGGTCATATCTGAACTCAGCTCTTCCTGATGCCTTAAGACCGTCCCTTCCAAGCACACGCCTGACCAGGGCACCGTCTCTCCCCCCAAAATCAAAGACAACCCCTCCGAACTTCTATGACCCACACCTGGAACTTAGCAGCTACTATCCCGTCCTCCTCCTCCACGTCTCCTGCGCCTCTTCTCTGAGAGGATCTCCAGCTTAGAGTGTGTGAGAGAGAAAACCTCTCAGCCTGGAAAGGAAAGAAGGGCAGAGTCCCGTCCGTCGGCTGTTTTTGTGTCCAAAAGGTTTAAAAGTTCTCTCAGAAATGTCAGAGAGAGAGCTGAAAGGGAGCACGGCCTCCCACAGCTGCGCCCAATCACCTCCAACAGGACCGCCACCAGCCTGTACGCCCCGAGGGCCCCCTCGGCTGGGTTTCCCGCACTACACTTTTTAAGTCCAATCTGCTCAAAGCAGCCGGGCTTCTCAAGGAAAGGAGCGCATCCCTTTCACCAGTTCAGACACCGCACGAAACGCCCACCTGGGTCAGAAGAGGCCTAAGGTTCAAAGGGGCCCCAAAAGCAAACCTTCAGAGAGTTCCAAACCCTGACACCTCCAGCGCTCTCAAGGTTCGGCTTAATCGCAAACGCTAATGTAAGGAGGAGGGACACAAAGACAGGAAAGGTAGGAAGGCGGGAGAGACCCCAGGACACCCTCCCGGGGACACCCTCACCTCCCTCGGGGAGCCTGGGCAGACCGCCTCCGGCCCACCCGCACCTTTCCGGAGCTTTACTCGCGGTTATGAAGGCTCGGGAAAGTCTCCAGCCGGGGACGAGAGAGGCAGGTCCGCACTGGGCCTGTCAGGATCGGTGAGGGGCCCGGTCCTTTCCCAACCACTCCAAATAATCCAAGCTTCTAGGGACCCTCCAGCACTGTTGCTCAAGCCCCCAGGGGGACCCTGAAAGGGGAGCTCTCCTTTTTAGAGAGGACCTGTAGAAACCCCTCCGCCCCTGGGGATGGGGGGCACCAGCTGCCAGGAACCTCCAAAATGATGACTGATTCTGGACACACTCACTTGGGGGCTCTCGCCGCCTGACACCCCCTCCCACGACGAGGGTCCCGTGGCTGCTACCTGAGCACAGTTGGTTCTCAAGCATTTGAGAGGGGCCCCCGCCGGGCCACTCCCGGGTAAGGCGCCCCCCCTTTCCACGAGGGCTGCCTCAGTTTCCCCATCCAGAGGCAGTGACAACATTCGGAAATGACACGCGAGGCACGTGGCAGCTCCAGCCTCGGACGCTCGCCCGCCCCCTAGGCAACCAGCAGGCGCCACATAGGTGCACGTTGTCCCTCGACCCCGAGTCTGTGGGCGCTCCCCGCCCCGCCGGGCACGTGGGAGGGGCCGCGGGAGGGAGGAAAGATGTGCTGCGGGGGCGGGAATGAGAAGGGGGCGCCAAACCCGAAGAGACGCCCGCCGCCGCCTCACCGGGGGCTGGTCCCACGCCCCCGTCACTTGCCTGCTCCGGAGACTTGTGGGCTCCCCAGGCCCAGGGAAGCCCGACAGCGCTGCCGTCCAGGGCCCCGGTTTCGGGCAGCCCCCTCCCGCGAGAGCCGGGCTGTCTCGCGAGGCCGCCTAGTCCCTCAAAATCTCGCGAGGCCGGGCCGAAGCCAACATGGCGGCCGGAGCGCGACTTCCGAATGGGATCAGCCTGTCACGGGGGGGAGGCAGCGGCAGGGGCTCAATTCCAAGGAGACACGACAAGCGCTGGGTCGCAGGGTCCTCAGGGTTCTGTCCCGAGAAGGATAGTAAGGGGAGGCGGGGGGAGAGCAGAATATGCGCCACACACCGGCGCAGCGGCTTTTAAGAACTTCAGCACCCAAGTTTCACGTCAACCCAGCTGGGCTCCCGACGTATCACGTGGCCGTCAGCGGCCCGCGAGCTCATCACGTGGGTCTTGGCCCAGCGAGCGCCGAGCGCGCTCCCAGCACCCCGCCCCCAAGCGTGGCGGCGGCGCAAGTTTGTGCGCGCGCATCCCGCCCCACGTGGGGACATCGCCACTCAGACCCGTCTCCCTCCCTCCCTTCCTCTCCCGTCTTCTCCCCTCCCGGGATTCTACGCGCCGCAGAATCCGGGTCCCGCGGCCCCTCCCCCTCCCTCCAACGCGTTCCCTCACCCGCCACGTGCCCCCAGCGGCTCCCCCTTCTCACCTCGGGCTCTGCGGAGCTGACGGGAGACAGCGGCCGGCGGGCGGCCCGTGGCCCTGGCGGTGGCCGAGAGGGAGGCCGCCCCCGGAAGCTCGGCCGGCCGCCGCACCGCGGCCCCTGCGCGCCAGCCCGCCCGCCCGGCGGCGCTTCCAGGTGGGCCCGCCTCCCGCTCCTGCCACTTCCCGCGGTCTCCCCCGCGCCTCCTTCCGGCCCCTCCTTTGTTCCCTCCTCCCTACCCTCTCCCCTTTCCCCGGCTCGGGTCCGCGGGTTCGAATCCGAGAGTCCCCAGCAGCCGCGCCCAATTACTAATGGAGGCTTTAGTAGTCTCTAAGAACGATACCGAGAGGAAGCAGCTGCCACCGTGGGTCCGGCCCATTCGGGCTGGGTAAGTTCCCTCTGTGGCCGACTCTGGGAATCCGGTTATAGACCCGGTCCTTTCCACAGACTCAGAGACTGAAGCCCCGGGCTTCCCCAAACCAGGAAAGGCCCTGCCCTCGAGAAGCTTACAGGAGGGCGCCACTAAGCTCGAAAGGCCCGGGGTTCCAGGGCAGCGCCCCTACCCCCCGCCCGCCCAATTTCCTCCTCGGGGGAATGGGGGTGATCGCGGCCCCAATCGCTAAGATCATTTTCGTGCGGCGCCCGGCGGCAGTCACTGAGCAATCTCCGCGGGCCTGGGGAAGTTCTCGGGACACTGGTACAACGTAACCCCTCCCTTGGAGGCGCCTGCCCCAGGGACTGCTCCCTTCCCGTCGGCCCCCCGCCTGCACCGCCTCCCTAGGACCCAGAAGAGCCTCCAAATAAATGGGGCTGCTTATCAGGGGGCCCCAGCCCGCAGAAGTCCGCGCTGGAACATCTGCAAGGCCGGGGGGACCCCCGCCTCCGCCCCGACCTCCAGGCGTGCAGAGGGGCAGGGGCGGAGCTGGGAGCTGACAGCCCACTGAAACCCCTGGTCCTCTCTTGGGAACAACCCTAAATGCACAAAACGCAGCACGGGGTTATAAAAGAAACAGTCACGGGAGAATAGACTTAGCAAGGCTTTTTCAAAAACATTTATGTCTCCCGAGTTGAGAACTCCTTCCCTAAAGTCTAGGGTCGCTGGCCTACACTGGCACAAACCCCAAGATTAACATCTGGGCTCCCATAGAGCCAACCAGTGTCTCTGATCTGTATTTGATGGTTGGCAAAGGCTTTTTCAGGCGTGTTGCTACGGGGAGATGTAGGCAGGTGTCTTTAATACTACTGAAAAATACTGCTGCCAACTTGAAATGCTTTCTCATAGTGTACTTTGTTGAGTGGACTGTTGGGGTTTTTTTTAAAGCTCTCTATTCAGCAAAATTGGAAAAACTGGAAACACTGAGGTTAGGGGGAAAATTTTTATCCAAAGGAGGGAGAGAAGCCATCAAAAAAAAAGAAAAAAGATTGTGAATTTGTGGTCCATAAAATTAAAAAGCTTATACCAACCAACAAAATCACTGCAGCTAGACTTAATAACGGTCTAGTGGGGGAAATTGGGGGTGGTGGGGTTGGTTAAATCAAACATCTTTAGTAACGGTCTCCTAATCGAGATGCAGGTAGGAGTTGACAGTGGTCAGTAATGCTTAGAACCCGAAGAGCTTTGAATGTACCAAGCACTGCTAGAAATCCAAAGAGCTTACATTCTATCCCCCAGGTCCTCCGTCATCTGGCTCCAGGCTGCCATTCCAGATGAATTACACAATTCTTCCATTATTGCTGCTTCCTGTCGGTGCCTAACTCTCGGCCTCTGTGCACGTGACACTCTCCTTGAGGACAGGGACCATCTTCTGCCCCTTTTTGAATGCAGGTGCATGGCCACTCCCGCTGCTTCATGATTGCTTATTGGCTGGCTGGTTTACTCTCCCGTCTGGGATGGTCCCTGTTCCCATTTCCACTTCTTGCTCCAGTGCGGCTTCAAACACAGACCTTGAATGATTCTTTCCCAAGTGTTAGTGCTCTCTGTAGCATGTGCGCCCCTACCTCCCAGCAGAGGCATTTCCAGTGTATGTGTTGGACATGTACTCATCTGGGTATGGAGAGTTTTCTCCAGCAGAAAGCATGCTTCTTGACAAAAGGTACAGACCTACCCTAGGGCCTTAGGTGGGATCAATGAATCTGGAATTGAATTCCTAAGTCAATACATGATCCAAAGAGATGGGAAATGCTACAAATTACTGGTAATAAGAAGCTGCAACGTTAACAACTCTAAATGGTCACTTTATACCAATCCTGGTGAGAAAAATGAAAATCCACAATGTTGAAGATTCACAATCCAAGAAAACTAATCAGCTGGTTCAAGCAGTCTAGAGAAAAGTAATAAAACTTAATAATGTCTGACCCACCATTCCCCATGCCCCAGGAAAGTAGGTGATAAAAATAAAGGATCTAATCTATGGAAATATACATAGAGGAATTACACATGTTCCACATACATTAGATCACTTGCCCGCTGGGGGAAGAGTGGGGGAAGGGAAGGGAAAAAATTAGAACACGGTTTTGTAAGGGTAAATGGCAAAAATGATCCATGTATATATTTTGAAAATAAAAAGCTTTAATTAAAAATAAATAAAATAAATTTTAAAAGAAAGAAAGGATCTACAGACACCCAAATAGTCATAATATGCTCATTAATAGTATTAAGGCATTGGAAAGAGAGAGTGCCAGTTGGCTGGGGGAAAATAATAATGATGACAATAGCTAATATGTAGCACCTACTATACCAAGCACTGCAGTAAGCATTTTATGATTATCTCATGTGAGATATCCTCACAACCACCCTGGAAAGTGGATGCTATTACAATTTCCATTTTATAGAGGAGGATACTGAGGCACACAGAGATCAAATGACTTGACCAAGATCAACCAGTTTGTAAATATCTGAGACTGGATTTGAACTCGGGTATCTGGATTCAGACTCTATTGCTCCATCTACATACTTCCAATAAATGGATGATGTTATATTAATGTAATACTCACTGTGAGAAATTATGGATATGAGGAACTTGGACAAGCATCCATGAGAAAAATTCTATGAAATCCAAGTTAATAAAGCAGGAGGTGGACTACCATATGATTGCAGTGACTATAAGTGACTGCAGGAATATAAGTGAAAGCAACAGTATCAGGATTCAGGTTAACTATAGCATTTGCTATTGACCTGAAAACTGCTGGAGCTTAGTCCCCAATGTGGTTGTCACCTTCAGTGTGGAAACAGTGAAACTTGTAACCCTGCTATCCTACCTCTGGAAATGTGGTTGATAAGGATCAACTGTATTCTGATGCATCCTCTTAGCTAAAGTAGCAAAGTTTGTATTAATAGTTACTGGATAATTTAATACTTTTGCTCCTTTATACATTGGATTCGATTTTCAACTATAAAATGTAACTCTTTCCTTTAACTCCTTTTGCTACACAAAAATCTGATTTGGCCCTATCCAGTCTCATATTTTAAAAACTTGTGGCTGTCTAAAGAAGGTTTGGGGGCGGGGAGAAAGAAAAATTTGAAACAAAGTTTTGCAAGGATGAATGCTGAAAATTATCTTTGCATGTATTTTGAAAAAGAAAAAGTTATTAAAAATTATAGAAGCCTGAAACTCTGAAAAGGTATATTTGAATCTGAGACAGCAGAGCACTTAAGGCTAATTACCCATTCAATGTGAGATAATGGTTCTGCATACATATATTTAAATGAGATGATGATGTGTTGACTCTCCTCACCATTGGTGCTTGCTGAATGTGTGGGGTTGAGAGTAATTGTAGGCAAGGATTGGAGGGCTAAGGGAGAGAGGTCAGGGCAAATACTAGGAAAAGAGTCTCCTCCACCCCAACCCCGAGGGAATAAAGGTTAATAAAGAGGCAAGGTTTGCTTGTAACTTGGGAGCAGATTGGTGGACTCTTGGAAACATTAGAATACAAATTCCCTTGGTTCTTCAAGAAAGAAGAAATAGAGGCAGATAATTGAAAATTAGTAGGAGATCAACTATGTGAATTTTACAATGATAATGGTCCTGATTCAATTTCTAAGGAAACATTCTATATATACAACATAATACAATTGGCCTTAAAGAAGCCCACAATTTCAAAAAAAAAAAAAAAAAAAGTAAAAGTTTTAAGGAGAACAAGACAAGGAAGTGTGAGGAGAAAGAAGAGGAGGAAGGGGGTAGTACTGATAAAATAGACCAAAGGCATGGGGAGTTGAGTGAACATGAAGGGCGTGATGATTCTCCCTCTGACAGCCCAGCTTCAACTCTGTCTACACCTGAGCAGATTCTTGACCATCCCCCATCAATTTCACCTTCCTGGGTGGAGGGAGGAAGAGGAGGAACAGTGATACCACCAGCACCGTTCCCCCAGCAAACCTCCCCTACCCCCCCATCATGACTCAATTACAAAATGCATTACTTAAAGCCAAAGAGGAAGGGCAGGATACAGCTGATTTGAGAATAGAAAGTTATCCTGTGATTGAACAGCTTAACTCTTCAGGTGAAGAAAGGAGAAGATATACTCCTTTTAATCTAGAAATTATCAAAGATCTGAAAAAAGGCTTGCACTCCTTATGGGTCTACATCATCTTATGTTAAGATGTTATTAGAGAATTTGGCTTTTTTAGTTTTAACCCTAATGAATAGAAATTTATAGCAAGGGCATGTTTAGAACCTAGACAAAACTTGTGCCTTTTTGAATATAGTGAATTCTGTAGGATACAAGCCCAACGAAATAGGCAACCTGGAGTTAATATGCCAATCATCTGTAACCAACTAACAGATGTAGGTTCTTATACAGACACTTTAGCACAGATTAATTACCTATAACAGCATATGAGCAAATTGGTGCTGCTATCAAAGCATGGGGAGCCCCTCCCAGGAAGGCAAGATAGAAGGGAAGCCTTCACAAAAATAGCACAAAGTCCAAATCAACCCTTTGTTGATTTTGTGGGACGTCTGCAGACAGCTGTCATAAGAACTATTGGTAAAAATGCAGTTACAGAAATTATAAGGCAACTTGCTAAAGAAAATGCTAATGAGGTTTGTAGAAAAATTATACTAGGACTACAGAAGGAAGCTCCTTTAGAGGAGATCATAAGATGCTGTGCCACAGTGGGCACAAATACCTTTTATACCCAGGCTAAGATGCAGACTTTCCAAGATCTGAACATGGAAGACATGGTCTCTTTTGGCAAGGGACTTCCAGAGAGACTTGTCAATGCTTTCAGTGTGATAAAGTAGAGCATCTTTCAGCTCAATGTTGGCATAGAGACAGAGTGAGAAAACAAAATGGGAGAACAAGACCCCAAACCCCATGTCCAGAATGCAACAGAGGCTTCCATTGGGCATCAGAATGTAGATTCAGGGAAATTATTTTGTCCAGCCCCAGGGCCCCAGGCAAAAAAACACTTGGGGGATGATGGCAGCCAATGGTACACCCAGAGAGTCTCTAGAAGTTCAGTACTCAGACATGACCAATCAGCCAAGAAGCAATCAGAGAGGGAAAAGGGATTGCAATTAAGTTGTTGCAGCAGGGATTACTGAGATATCCTCTGAAAAGGCGAAATCTGTTCCTCTCTAGCCTATGGATCCCTTGCCTCCAGACACAGTAGACTTAATCATTTCACCTCCTGAAAGTACTTACAAAACTGTGTTAATCCATACACTGATGTGGGAACCTGGGGAATGTGTAGATAACATTCCATTCACTAATACATGTAGACAACATGTGACTTATCAACCAAGAGAAATAGTAGCATCAGATTTACTGATATAGACTCCTAATGGGCAATCTGGTGATAGTTGGCCAGATTTTGGCTACAAGCAGCAGAATCCAGGAATATTCTGGACTGCAGCTGTTACAACTGACCATCCTATGCTCACTGTGTAAATGGCATACCATTAAAAGGGTTGGTGCACATCATGCACCATGTTAGAAGCATGTCTACAAAAGACACAGGTGCAAATCATGCAGTCATTAGAGGTGACCCAGTCATTGGCCAAAGAATAAGGCAAATACCCATATGTCTTGCATAGCAGGATCAATAGCAACTGAAGTTTGTGCTACCCCTTTGAGATTTGAAGGTGAAACAAGAGTTTTTACTCCTTTTATAGTTGAAAAAAATCCCCATCAATCTGTGGGGAAAAGACATCTTAAAAGAGTTAGTATTACAACTGAGTACTTGGTTTTTTAGGCAGGGCTGCTGTTGAAGCCCTGCCTGCACTTTCACTTGTTCCCATTCAATGGAAAACTGATACACCAGCATGGGTAGAACAGTGGCCCTTAGCTAATGAAAAAATTCAAGCCTTATTAGATATAATGCAGGAGCAACTTGACCAAGGACACTTACAACTTTCTCTAAGTCCTTGGAATTCCCCTGTATTTGTTGAAAGAAAGAAATCTGGAAAATGAAGGATGTTGATTGATTTAACAAAAGTAAATGAACAGATGGAAACCATGGGAACTCTTTAGCCTGGACTTCCATCTCCTACTCCAACTGCCTTTGGATTATAGACATTAAGGATTGTTTCTATTCTATCCTTCTGGGTAAGGAGGATATGAAAAGATTTGCCTAATCAGTGCCCAGTGTTAATTTAGCTGAGCCTTTTAAAAGATATGAATGGATAGTTTTTTTATAGGGAATGAAAAATAGCCCTACTATGTGTCAAGTGTATGTTGCAGCTGCTCTTACTCCAGTAAGAAAAGCATTTCCAAAAGTTATGTTGTTACATTACATGGATGATATATTGGGGTGTGCAACTGAGGACAAATGTTAGAAGCATGTCTACAAAAGACCATAGAAACACTAAGGAATTACAAATTGAATATAGTTCTAGAAAAAATTAAAAGACATATTCCTTTTCAATATTTAATATATGAAGTATATCCTAAGATGCTTTCAGTACAAAAACTTTCTTTAAGAACAGAGAAGTCAAACAAATTAAATGACTTTCAGAAATTGACAGGAGATATCCAATGGTTACATCTAGTGTTATGCTTAATCAATTGCAACCATAATATGACATTTTAAGGGGAGACAGTGCTTTAAACTCACCAGACCAGCTTAGAAACGCAGCTCAAGAGGCTTTGAGAGAAGTTGAATTGGTTTTATCCAACATACTTGAAGTAGTCACTTAGAAACCCTTGGAAATATCAGTTTTTGCTACAGAAGAGGCACCCACAGCAGTTCTTCATCAAGGAGGCAGTGTGATAGAGGGGGTGAACCTCCCAGCACAACCTGAACAAAGCCTTACTCCTTAACCAGTGTTTGTGGCTAGAATTTTATTAAAGGCCATTAAGTGAGCAGTACAATTATCTGGGATAAGACCTGACCAGATATACACCTATTATACTAATACCGTGTTTCCCCGATAATAAGACACTGTCTTATTATTTTTTTGGACAGAAAATCACCAGATGGCTTATTTTCAGGGGAGGGCTTATTTTAATGAACATTGACAGCAATTTTAATAAACAGGTAAATATGAACAAAAAAAAGTACCTTTATTCAATAATGATTATGTCATCTTCTTCAACAACATCATCATAAGTGTCCATACCCTGAATTCCGTCCTGGATGTCTTGCGCCTCTATTTCCTTCAGAAGAAGTGGACCCAATCTGTCATGTCCATCAATATAGCTCTCTTTAAATGAACATGTCTTGTCCAGGTAACCTGCTCGTAGTGCCTTGGCGACACAGCTATCAGTAATTTTATCCCATGACTTCTTCACCCAAGTCATGACTTCTTGCAGACAGGGCTTCACAAAGTTTCCACGCTGATTTCTTTTCATTCTATTTTCAATGTAGTCATTGACTTCCATGCGCAAATGGTCCTTGAATGGCTTGTTTATTGCAATATCAAGGGTCTGGAGATAGACAGTCATTCCTGCAGGAATCATAACTTCATCTATTCTTCTCTCTGCAAGGAAGTTCTTCATTTCTTTAGCGCGGTGAGTGCTGGCTGAGTTCTTCTTTTATCCTCCATGATGCCCCCTGAGTTCTTCTTTTATCCTCCATCATGCCCCCTGAGTTCTTCTTTTATCCTCCCTCATGCCCCTTTTATCTTCCATCATGCCCCCTCACTCCCGCTTACATACCGGGTTTTTATGTTGTCCTGCCTCAGCTCTCCTCCACAGCACTGCTCTCAATGGCGCCAGCAAGCAAATCACTGGGGAAGAACAGGATGACACGCTCACTGCTGCAGGTCTGATTGGATGCAGTTCAGAGCGCAGCATGCGTTTCCCGGGGGAAGCGGTGCCTACAGAGGGTACCGTAATGTAGTGTGTAGTGCAGGGGATCACCTTCACTACAGTAGCAATCTCAATAGGGCTCATTTTCGGGGGAGGGCTTATTTTCAGGATAGGTCTTATTATTGGGGAAACACAGTACACAAATTAATGTGTGCTGTGAGACTATCCCAGAGTGGTAAATTTTATTTGCCACGGCTCCAAATTTTACACACAGGTCTCCATTAAAGATAACCTGACTATTACATAATTGGTGATGGATTCTTGAAGAAAACCTCTTAAAAGACCAACTATCTTTACAAATGCATCCAAACATTACATTTGTGCTGTATACTCTTGTAACTTAACTATAAAGAAAGTAGTCAGAACTCCCTTTCAATTCACTCAGCGGAATGAAGTGTATGCAATCATTCTAGCTCTTATTACCCAGGAGATATAAATAGAATATCTGATTCGGCCTATTCAGTAGGTGTGGTACAAAGAATTGCCACAGCCCAAATAAAATTTGTAGCTTCTAATACATATCAGCTCTTTAAGGAACTTTAAGAGCAAGTGAGAAAGCATCCAGGTAAGATTTATATCTTGCATGTCCACTCTCATAGTGGACTTCCAGATCCTATTTTTGATGGTAATTCAAAGGCAGATAGCCTTCTAACCATGTTGGCCAATGCTCCTTTGTTTCAAAAAGCCCAAGAATCTCATTTTAAATATCATCAGGCTACTTGAGCTTTACGTTTACAATTTGGAATAACAAGAGAGGAAACTAGGAGCATAGTAAAAGCCTGTACAGCTTGCCTTCCTTTCCACACTCCTACACTCCCTCCAGGGAAGAACCCTCATGGTTTGAGACCCATTGAAATTTGGCAAATGGATGTGACCCATTATAAATCTTTTGGTTGTCTGTCTTTTATCCATATTGTGGTAGACACTTTTTCAGGATTCACTTTTGCAATACCAGCACCAAAAGAGACAGTCCAAGTGGTCACTGAATTCCTTATATAAGCTTTTGCAATCATGCGTATGCCACAAGCAATAAAGACAGACAATGGACCTGCATATAATTCTAAACATTTTGTATACTTTTGTGCACAGTATAAGATTTTACACACCACTGGCATACCCTTTAATCCTCAAGGACAGGCAATAGTAGAGAGGAGAAACAGAGACATCAAGATGCTCCTCCAAAAACAAAAGAAAGGGGGAACCACAGGTAACCCTAGAGAACTTCTAAATCTAGCTCTCTATACTGTTAACTTCTTGATTTTTGACAAAGATGCACTGGCTCTGGCAGACAGGTTTTATAACCCACTAGAAGGACAGTGTCCAGTGTGAGCAGCTCCATTATCTTTAGATAATTGCCAGGTGATGTGGAGAGATCCAAAAAGTGGTGAATGGAAGGGATAGATTGTGTCTCTACAGATGGAAAAGGAATCAAATAGGTGCCAACGAGCCATATTCACCTTATCCATTGAGAGACGACCCAAGAAGGAGAAGACCCAAGAAACATCAGATAGTTCCATCGCTGACTGTGCCCACCACTGAAAGAGCATGGCAGTTATGGCAATTGACTCATGGACATCAAAAATTGTTAATGCGACTGATGCAAAACTTCATAACCTGCAGGAATCATTGGAATCCCGGAGACATGATAATTCTGTTGTAGGATTTGAAAACCCTCAGGAATCATTGGATCCTGCCTCTTTCCTTCACTTCTCCCCAAAAAAACAAGGACTTTGACTAATCCTGACTCTGACTGATCCTGAGGCCCTCCAGAGAACTAGCCTGGACATTATAAAAAAATGAAATAAAGCATTTCCAATTCCTCAAAAAAGAAATGTGAAAGCAAAGATATAAATGAGTTTTTTCCTTTAAAAGATAAGAAACATCTACCTAAACTCAAGCAAATTACTTGTAACAGGAATAAGCTAAAAGCCTTCCCATTAAAAACAAGAATGAAACAATAGCATTAAGAAGGAAAAAGAACAAAAGAAATCCTGAACTCAGTCGAATTCACTCAGACAGTGGCAAGATTTGCACTGAAAGTCACCAATCACCACAGAAAGCAAAAAATGGGGTACTCTACCTCCACTTTTCTCCCAGGGACAGACAATATGATGATATGCTTGGAAAATTTTAGAGATTCAACTAAAAAGTTAGTTGAAATGATTTTTGCAAAGTTGCAGGATATAAAATCAACTCATAAATCATCAGCATTTTTATATATCACCAAAAAAAAAAAAAAAAACCTACAAAAAAGAGATAGTAAGAGACATCCTATTTAAAATAAACAAAGATAGCATAAATTATCCAAAAGTATACCTGCCAAGGAATAACAACTTAATTTTAAAATGCTTGTTATATAAATAAAGTCAGCTTTAAATAATTGGAGTAATATCCATTATTCATCAATGGACATAGCCAACATAATAAAAATGACAATTCTATCTAATCTGGTCAATGTCTTTTTGCTTAAATTATTAAAAATTTATTTTATTGAACTAGACAAGACAACATTCATTGGGAATAACAAAAAGTCAAGAATCAAATGAATGGCAGAGGCAGGGAGGAATAAAGAAAAAGGTCTAGCACTATCAGATCTTTAACTGTTTTATAAGGTGGTAATTATCAAAACTATCTGGTACTGACAAAGAAATAGAAAGTTATATGAGTGGAACAGAGTACAATACATAGTAGTAATTGATTATAGTAACATTGTACTTGCTCAATGTAAAGATTTAAGCTTTGGGGATAAGAATTCACACTATCTGGAAAAAAAATTGTTGGGAAAACTGGAAAGCATTCTGACATAAACTACGTATAGACCAATATCTTATATCATTTACCAAGATAAGGTTAAAATGGATGCATAATCTAAACATAAAGGGAGATATAAGAAAATTAGAACATGGAATATATTATCTATAAAATTTATGGATAGAATTTATAAGGAAACAAGAGACAGAGAGCATTATAATATGTTTTAAAAAAAAAAAAGATAATTGTATTAAAGCCAATGTAGCCAAGATTAAAAGGAAAGTAGAAAAATTAGATGAGGTATTTTATGGAAGTTTCTCAAAAGTCTCATTCCTAAAAAAATAAAGAACTTTCTCAAATTTTTCAGAATATGAGTCATTTCCCAATTGGCAAATGATCAAAAGATATGAACAATCAGTTTTTGGATGAAAAGTCAAAACATAGTCATAAAAATATTTTTTTAACTTTAAAAAATTATTTTTCTTTTCTTTATTCATTTTTAAGTTAAATACACAAAGACAAAAAAAGAGCATTTCCACGCACACAGTACAACATTTTAAAAAAAATAGAATTCAATTTAAGCCATGAATTTCCATATATGTTTTCCGGATACAGATAGCGTTTTCCTTCATAGGTCCTTGATAGTTGATTTGAGTATTCAGAACACTCAGAATTACTTAGTTATTTAAAGTTCTTCAAACAATATTGCAGTTCTTTTCCTTTTTCTTTGATCAGCTTGGGAAACAGAACTACTAAGGTATTGCTGGATCAAAGGGCATAGGAAGTTTAATAATTCTTCAGACATAATTCCAGATTGCTCTCTAAAATAATTGAATATCAACTAATAGTCTGGCAATGGTGAATTAATGTCCAGTTTTTCTATATACTCTCCAACATTTGTCATTTTCCCCTTCCATCAATTTAGGAAATCTGATAGGTATAAAATGATATCTCAAAGTTGCTTTAATCTGCATTTCTCTAATCATTAGTAATTTAGAGCATTTTTCATATAACTATGTACTTTTAATTTTTTTCAATAAAAAACTGTGGAATGACTCATATTCTTATAAATTTGACAAGAGCTTTTATGTATTTGAGATATGAGACTTTTATCTGAGAATCTGTCTATAAACATTTCCCCCAATTTTCTGTTTTTCTTCTAATCTTGACTACCTTGCTTTTAGTTGTACAAAAACTTTTTGGTTAGTTGTCCTTCATTCTTGAAGAGAACCAAAATGGCATTACTATGGTAAAGTCAAGTTACAGCATGTCCAACTGCAGCTGATCAGACCATTACAATCTGTGGATGTTCTACCATAGATTGGACACAAATAGCCCATGGGAATATGTGGGGTGTATTCTCTATTCACATCTTTTATGAGTGACTTCAATTTAGCTTTGCTTTTCCAGCACAGCCCCTTCTCTGATGAGGGTATGCCGGGACAAGCAGTCCTGTGCCAGTGTCTCCCACAACCTACAAGCAATGCTACAGTTCTTTAAAGAGACCTTGAGAGTGTCCTTGCCTGGCTTTTGTTGACCACCTTGGGAGAGCTTGCCCTGTGGGAGATCCCCACAAAGCAGCCTTTTTGGCAAGAATTTAGCATTCCAACAACATGGCTAGCCCAGTGGAGTTGGGCTCTCCACAGTAGCGCTGGAACACTGGGCAATTTAGTTCCTGGTATCTGACCCTGCCAGGGGGTTTTCAGGATCTCTCTAAGACAATTCAAATGGAAGTGATCCCATTTCCTGGCCTGGCGCTGGTACCGTCCGGGTTTCTCAGGCGTACAGTAATGAGATCAGCACAGTCTCTGTAGACCTTCAGCTTGGTAGTCTCTCCTCTCCCATGTTTTCCCTCAGAGCCTCCCCAACACTGAGCCAGCTGTGAATGTGTATGTCAGCTCCATAATCGATGTGGACATCCCTGAAAAGTATCCTGCCGAAGTGAGTGAACTTGTCCACAGCATTCAGACTTCTCCTTTTGCTTTTATGATGTCCTAAGGCTATTTATCTCATCTCAACTACTTAGTGCTGATGCAGCAACACTGATTAGTGCTTTCCACGTATGGATGGTGCGATGCTAGCTGGAGGAGGAACAATATTTTCTCGGCATTGTTTGGCAAAAAATTCACACAGCCAGCAGAGAATCAGTCCACACTTTGTTGCATCTCGGCTTCAGAGGCTACACTGAGTGCACAACCACCTGCAAACAAACAAAAAAAATCCGGTCCTGACCCTCCTGTCCCCTCACTCTGGGCTTGTGACCTTTTCAAGATGAAGAATTTGTTATCAGTGCAATCACTGACCTTGATGACTCGTTTGTCCTCATCGAAGGCGTTTGAAAACACGGGAAAACATCATACTTAAAAAAAAAAAAAAAAGCATAAAACATGGGAGCAAGCACACAGCCTTGTCTTGCTCCACTGGTGACTGGGAAAGCCTGAGAGCTTTGTCCAGAACTGTGGGGAGCACACCATCATGAAAACAAGGTACTCCACAACTTAACTCCTCCAAACAATCGTCCCTTAATGTAATTTTCCAGGAGCCCTCAGAACTAAGAGTATCAAAGGCCTTGGTCAGATCAACAAATGTTTGAGACTTCTGTTCTTTTGCCATTTCTCCTGGAGTTACCAGGTAACAAACACCGTACTGACTTTCTGCGGCCTTTTCTGAAGGCACATTGACTCTCAGATAGATGATCGTATTCTGGGAGAAGAATCAGTCTGTTAAGGAGGAGTCTGAAAGCCCTTGCATCCACTCCCCTCCTATGATTGTCACAGGATAATCCAGTCTCTTTTTCTTTTAGAGATGGATAATGGAAGTATCTGTGAAATTCTGAGAGACAACCTCTTAGCATATTATCTGGAAAACTTCATTCAGCTTTAGTGTGAGCACTGGACCACCCCACCCCCCACCTTATAAATCTCAACTGGAATAGAATTGGTACCAGATGCTTTACCATATGAAAGGAACTCACAATTCAGTTGTGTTATGGGCCAGAACTTGAAACAAGGTACTAAGTCAGTGGAATTTTTAGATATAATGGTTATCTAATTTAGCGTAATTCAGTATGATTGCTCTGGTCCTACAAGGAGATGTTATGGGTCAGAACTTGAAACAAAGTACTAAGTGGAATTGAGGAGACAATGGTTAAATCTAGTTTAGCATTGATTTAATCCCACAACAAATAATGGTTTCCTAGTGATATAAGGATTGGTCTATACTCAGCGTGGAGGAGCTTTCAGGGCCAGAAAGGACAAGTTCACTAGAAGCTCTCGGAGGCTAAGACAGATTCATTCCATCTTCCACCTTTGTTGTGGCTTAGAGGCTGAAGCACAAACCCTTGGAAGTCAGGGATAGTCAGAAGCCAGAGAAGAAAGGTGGGAGCTCTTGGAACCAAGACTGCAGAAGGCCTCTAAGAAAGCTAACCAGGCCACAGGAAAGGAGACAAGACTTGTGTAGTGACCGCGTATTTAAAGTCAGCCGGAGTCAGGAATTCAGGTTAAGGGGAAAATCTTCAATATTTATTGAAGCGAAGAGGTGAATAAAGATTGCTATAGCAAATATAGGCAAGAAAGATTGCGATAGCAAATATAGGCAGTTGCGACAGGAAGCCAGCTAAGAGAGAACGACGCGAGCCGAGGCAACCATGGAGGCAACTGTGTCGGCAACTGTGGCAATGGCCGTCCCAAAGGTCTCTCCTCCCCTTCCTTCTCCACTCCCCTGCCTCCACCCACCAAAATCGTCATTTCCTATACAACACATCAGGACTTGCACAAAGAGTGGGTGGGGGCCATTCTCTCTCCAAGCTTATCTATTAATAGAGTATGGTCCAATTACTATTTAGCCTCATGTGCTTGGGACCTTAGTGCATCAACTCAAGCCTCAGCCCATTACAGACTTGGAAAGAGACAATAAAGGATTTGGAGTTTAACTTCTGGCTGCCCTTGTGGTGATTACTGAACTGAAACTAAAGCCGCCTCCAGAGACCCCAAGGAAACCCCAATAAGAGAAGATTACATTTTAGAGAAGAATATTACAAGTTGGAACATCAGCTGAGTAAAGTTTAACTTCTCTCTGAGGAAAACAGTCCATGGCTTCAGCAGTTCTCGATGAAAGTTTGTTGAGAACAGGATGCAAGTGCTCAACCATCTCTCTAGAAACAAGTCCTTATCACTAATCAGTGTTGCTCTATCAGCACTAAGTAGTTGAGATGCATCTTCTTTGGTCCATAAATAGCCTTAGGGAATCATAAAAGCACTTTGGGTTGTTGCAATCAGCATAAAACTGAATTGTATCTCCCTTCTTACTGAGCCTACTTACTGAGCTTACTTTGCAGCTCTCAAAGCTTCACTTGCACTTTGCTTTTGATGGAATTAAGGGATGCCTTCTAAGAAACAGATGAACTATTTCTGGTTCTCATTTTGCATTTAGCAGTGTATGAATTTCCCATCATTTTCATCAAACCAGGCCTGATGCTGCAAATGTCCTGACCCAGATGAGCAAATGCAGTGCTGTATACCAAATCTCTGAAAGTTGCTCAGACCTTTTCTGCTCACTGTTGCCAACCATTTGTTAGCTCAACTTTCCCTTCAAGTTAGGCAAAAACTGTTCCCACACAGAGAAGCGCTCTAATCTGTGCATGTCAATTCTTCTGCTAGTCTTTTTTGCCTTGGAGCTGCTGCTTTTGTTTAATTCAGATATTTAGCTTGGAGAGGATAAATCTATGATCAGTCCAGCATTGTGGTCCCCACATTATCTTCATCACCCTCATATCCTGTCTGTCCCTTTACACTCACGTAATCTATTGTGATGGGAAGTGTCATCTCATCCAGAGAGAGAACTATGGAAACTGAATGTAGATCAAAGCCTAGTATTTTCACCTTTTTTTTTTTAAGTTGTTATTGTTTGTTTGCTTATTTTTTTCTTTCTTTCTTGTGTTTTTCTCCTTGGATCTGATTTTTCTTGCACAGCATGACAAATATGGAAATGTGTTTAGAAGAACTGCACATTTGATCTACATAGGATTGCTTGCTGTCTTGGGGAGGAAGGAGAATGGGGGCAGGTGTGGTGAGCTTTTTCTTCTCAAAACACAGCCAGGTGATAAGAGTTCTGATCTTTTATTATCTCCAATATAGCCCGGTTAGCTTAGAGGCCTATCTCTCTGCTTGGTTCCAAGAGCTCCCTCTGAATGTCGCCAAATCCAAAGGTTCTGTCCTTCAGCCTCTACCTCTGCTTTCTTCAGCCTCCAGCCAGCTCCACTCTTCATGTCATTCCGGTGAAATCTCCCAAAGTGCTCTGTGTCTGCACCAGAGTGCTCCTCTCCAATGCAGCTGAACTCTCTTCTGCGACCAGCCAGCCAAGTGGAATATATTCTGTCTTGCCTTGCCTTGGAGAGAGGGCCTCTGGTGTAATTCCGCTGAAATCTGACTGAGAGCCTCTGTCTCTTTTATACAAGAGGGAGGAATTGTGGGATATGAGAGAGAGGGATTATGGGTTTTCTCCTTCTCTGGCCCAAAGAGCTTCAAGGGAGGTGTGAACTCACAAAGGTACAAAGTTTACTTTGTGAAGCTGGCATACTTGTGAACTCCAATGAGTAAAGGTGTAAACACAAGCATTGTACTAATTAGTTCTACTTAGTACCTTGTTTCAGGGTCTGCCCAAAACATCTTCTTGTAAGATTAGATCAACTCTAATTAGTTAGCAGTTTGTAAGGATTCCAATAGGCGGGGAATTGAAACACAAGGTTTTGCAAAGGTGAATATTGAAAACTATCTTTGCATGTTCTTGGAAAAAGAAAATGCTATTTTAAAAGGGGGGATCACAGTCTCTAAAAAGCCAATGTTTGCTGGAAGAGTGCATCCATGAGATTTTTTTTTTTTTTTGCTTGAGGTAAATGGAACACAGTGTTGGTGATGAGGTCATGAGATGCACAACTCTTCAGAACTAAGGGACCATTGCTATTGCTGTTTCCTACTCCATTCCTCTTCGCCCTAGCTAGGAGTCTGAGCTTACTCTATACATTTGTCCTCTTTGGGCACATCAATGATAAAGGTCTCCAGGTCTTCATAAGATTTTTCTTTGACCTCTTCAGGATTTATCATGGTGGGAGCACAGGTGCTGGTGGATGGTGGTATGGCATTTTCTTGCAGGTGGCAACTACATCAGCCCAAGCCTGTTATTGGCTCCTTTTTGTAGGTATTGATTACACAAAATTAAAAAAAAAAATTCGCAATCTCTAAGAAAAACAACAATGCAACCAAAATTAAAAGGAAAAAGACAACTGAGGGAAACCTTTATGGAAAAATTTCACTGATAAAAGTTCCACTTCCAAGATATGCAAGGAATATATTCAAACTTAGAAGAATGAGAACCATTCTTTAACTGATAAGTGGTCAAAGAATGTGAACTGGCATGTTTCCAGGGAAGAAATCCAAACTATCAATAACAATATCTTTTTAAAAAATACTCATCCTCTACTAATAATTAGAGAAAAATAAAATTAAAATGACTAATACCCATCAGTTTAACAGAAGTAATAAAAATGAAAATGAGAAACGTTGGAGAGACTATCTGGAAATAACCATATTGACACACTGTTGGTAAAGTTGTGGATTGGTGCAGCCATTTTGGAAAACAATTTGGAACTGTGCCCGAAAAGTCACCAAAACCCATATCCTTTGCCTAAATGATAGTATTACTAGGCTGTTATGAGTTCAAATGTTGGAGTTCTTGTTCTTCTCAAAACACAGCCGGTTTAGCTTAGAGCCCTCCGGATGTCTCCAAATTCAAAGGTTCTGTCCTTCAGCCTCTGCCTCTGCTTTCTTCAGCCTCCGACCAACACAGAGATGGAATGAATCTCTTGTCTCCTTCACTTGGGGCTCGGCTAGCTTTCTGGTGAGTCTTTCAGACCAGCTTGGTCTCAGTGGGGGGCGTGCAGGAGCCCAGCCACCAGCTACAGTGGTGTGAGATGAAGATGAATCTGGTTGTCCACTGAACTCTCCACTCGTAGCTTTATCCTCTGAAAACTCTTCGTCTGCCACCTGCCAGCCAAGTGGAATATATTCTGCTTTGCCTCGGAGAGAGGGCTTCTGGAGTAATTCCACTGAAATCCGTCAAAGTGCTCTCTGCACCAGAGTCGCTCCTCTCGAGTCCAGCTGAACTCTCCTCTGCGACCAGCCAGCCAAGAGGAAAAAATGTATTCTGGAATGGCTCTCTTGCCTTGTATGTGAATCTTCTGAGAGAATGGGATTATGGGTTTTCTCCCATAGTGCTCTCTGGCCCAAAGAGCTTTAAGAGAGGTGTGAACTCCCTTGAAGTTAGAAAGTTTGCTTTGTGAAGCTGGCATACTTGTGAACTCCAATGAGTAAAGGTGTGAACACAAGCCTTGTATTAATTAGTTCTACTTAGTACCTTGTTTCAGGTTCTGGCCAAAATCTTCTTGTAAGATTAGATCAACTCTAATTAGTTAGCAGTTAGTAAGGATTCCAACACTAGGCCAAAATCCATACCACCACTACCATCACCAAGAAATCAAAGAGTTCAAGGACAAATACCTATATTGATATAAATATAGCAGTTCTTTTCTATAGTAAATAACAATCGGCTAAACAAATTATGGTACATGAATTAAGGGGTAATGCTGTAATGGACTGAAGCTTGAGTTGATGCACTGAGGTCCCAAGCACAAGAGGCTAATTAGCAATTGGATGATACTCTATTGATATATGCTTGAAGAAAGAATGGCTCCCACCCACTCTCTGTGCAAGTTTTGATGTGTTGTATAGGAAATGACATAGAAATGATTTTGGTGGGTGGAGAGAGAGAGGCAGAGAGACTGCTGGTCGGGTTCATGTCGCAACTGCTCTCACTTCCTATTGCCATCCTCCTTCGCCTCCTCAAAGAATAAAGATCAAGGATTTTCCCTTAACCTGAATCAGCCCAATCCGGCTGATTTTAAAATATGCGGTTATCACATTACGCTTATAAGGCATAGAAACTGGGGAAGATTTAAGTGAACCAATATGTATATATATTTTTTAAGTTCCAAGTATTTTTTAAAATAACTTTTTATTGATAGAATGCATGCCACGGTAATTTTTTACAACATTATCCCTTGCACTCACTTCTGTTCCAACTTTTCCCCTCCCTCCCTTCACCCTCTCCCCCAGATGGCAAGCAGTCCTATACATGTTAAATAGGTTACAGTATATCCTAGATACAATATATGTGTGCAGAACCAAACAGTTCTCTTGTTGTACAGGAAGAATTGGATTCAGAAGGTAAAAATAACCTGGGAAGAAAAACAAAAATGCAAACAGTTAACATTCATTTCTCAGTGTTCTTTCTTTGGGTGTAGCTGCTTCTGTAAATCCTTGATCAATTGAAACCGAGTTAGATCTCTTTGTCAAGGAAATCCACTTCCATCAGAATACATCTTCAAACAGTATCATTGTTGAGGAAAATAATGATCTCCTGGTTCTGCTCATTTCACTTAGCATCAGTTCTCGTAAATCTCTCTGTATTCATCCTGCTGGTCATTCCTTACAGAACAATAATATTCCATAACATTCATATACCACAATTTACCCAGCCATTCTCCCATTGATGGGCATCCATTCATTTTCCAGTTTCTAGCCACTACAAACAGGGCTGCCACAAACATTTTGGCACATACAGGTCCCTTTCCTTTCTTTAGTATCTCTTTGGGGTATAAGCCCAGTAGAAACACTGCTGGATCAAAGGATATGCACAGTTTGATACCTTTTTGAGCATAGTTCCAAATTGCTCTCCAGAATGGTTGGATATATTCGCAATTCCACCAACAATGTATCAGTGTCCCTGTTTTCCCACATCCCCTCCAACATTCCGCATTATCTTTCCCTGTCATTCTAGCCAATCTGACAGGTGTGTAGTGGTGTCTCAGAGTTGTCTTAATTTGCATTTCTCTGATTAATAATGAGTTGGAGCATATTTTCATATGTCTATAAATAGTTTCAATTTCTTCGTCTGAGAATTGTCTGTTAATATCCTTTGACCATTTATCAATTGGAGAATGGCTTGATTTCATATAAATTAGAGTCAATTCTCTATATATTTTGGAAATGAGGCCTTTATCAGAACCTTTGACTATAAAAATGTTTTCCCAGTTTATTGTTTCCCTTCTAATCTTGTCTGCATTTGTTTTGTTTGTACAAAATCTTTTCAATTTGATATAATCAAAATTTTCTATTTTGTGGTCAATAGTGACCTCTAGTTCTTCTTTGGTCATAAATTCCTCCCTCTTCCACAGGTCTGAGAGGTAAACTATCCTATGCTCTCCCAATTTATTTATAATCTCATTCTTTATGCTTAGGTCATGAACCCATTTTGACCTTATCTTGGTGTATGGTGTTAAGTGTGGGTCAATGCCTAGTTTCTGCCAGACTAATTTCCAATTTTCCCAGCAATTTTTGTCAAATAATGAGTTCTTGTCCCAAAAACTGGGGTCTTTGGGTTTGTCAAACACTAGATTATTAAAGTTATTGGCTGTTTTGTCCTTTGAACCTAACCTATTCCATTGATCAACTAGTCTATTTCTTAGCCAATACCAAATGGTTTTAGTAACCACTATTTTATAATATAATTTCTAGGCCACCTTCATTTAATTTTTTTTTCATTAATTCCCTTGAAATTTTTGGCCTTTTGTTTTTCCATATGAACTTTATTGTTATTTTTTTCGAGGTCATTAAAATAGTTTTTGGGCAGTCTGATTGGTATAGCGCTAAATAAATAAATTAGTTTAGGTAGTATTGTCATCTTTATTATATTTGCTCGCCCAATCCAAGAGCATTTAATACTTTTCCAGTTGGTTAGATCAGACTTAATTTGTGTGGAAAGTGTTTTGTAGCTTTGCTCATAAAGTTTCTGATTTTCCCTTGGCAGATAGAATCCTAAATATTTTATACAATCAGTAGTTACTTTAAATGGAATTTCTCTTTGTAACTCTAACTGTTGGGTTTTGTTAGTGATATATAAGAATGCTGATGACTTATGTAGGTTTATTTTGTATCCTGCATAAGTGAACCAATATTAAGAGAAATGGACAGAACCAGAAAATCATTTGGACAAAAAACCCATTGTAAAGACCAATAACTTTGAAATAATTGAAAACTTGAGCAGCAAAATGACAAATAATGATTAGAGAGGATTGGTGGCAAAAACATACTATCCTACCAGAGAAGATTCAAACTGAAAAATGAGACTTGTTTTTAGATAGTCAATGTGGGAATTTGCTTTATTTTATTATGTATATTTGTTATAAATGTTTCCTTGGAGGTGTTTTTCCCCTCCAAGGGGACAGTTGAATAAGTTGGAAAAGAACTTGCAATTTGAAAAAATATCAATAATAATGATGGTGATGAGAGAAAGGAAATTCTGAAGACAAAAGAAATGATCCCATCGAAGATTAAAAAGGAGTGATCCAGAAAACAATCTTGATGTGCAGGGAATTTGATAGCTAATTTCAATTTTTGAAAGGCAGAAGGTATAAGACTCTATTAAAAGCAGGCTTGACATCATTATTCTGATATTTCAGATTTTATTTCAGATGAAATGAAGCACTGGTAAATCCTCAAACAGTCAATAGAAGGAGATTTAATTACATTAGTCACAGGAAGGACAGGCAATGAGGATTCAGTAGCATTTATCTTCTGTAGAAGGGGCCTCCTTCATTTCCTTATGGAAATGGCCAGCAAGGCAAAATACAGTGACTTGTGTTATTTTCTGACTTCTGAGTTCCATGACCAATAGGATATTGCACTATTCTTAATGATTCATGCTAGATTCATGCTAGAAACAAACCAATTTCAGCTGTCTCCACATTCTAAAAGGCCAAAAATCACAATGAAGTAACAAATGAACTAATAGTACAAAAGTTGAATCCTTAATCCCATTCTCAATAACCACTCCTGTAATGTCCTGGTTAGTTTTCTGGAGGCCTTTGGACCAGCCTTCGTTTCAGCAGAGTCATCACCAGGAGAATAGCCAGGGATAAATTCTTTATTGTCTCCTTCACATCTGTCTCGTTGCCTGGGGTCCGGGCCGGCTTTCTGGAGGCCCTTCAGATGGGCCTTGGTCTCAGTGGGGGAAGCAGGAGGACAGGCCGGCCTCCACAATGGTGGGAGATGGAACGAATGTCTCTCATCCAGTCCTTGTTGGTTCTTATATACTCTATTATAATTATATCATCGTAGGTGTGAATCTTGTGGAACTATATTAAGTACTAAGTACATGTACTTAACTAGAGAACTATGAATCACCATGCTAAACTAGGTAACCATTGTATTATCCATTCTTCTGAGTTAGCTCCTTGTTTCACGTATGCTTCTCCAGAGTTTTGGCTCTCTACACACTCCCTCACTAGTCCCCAAGTGTGACAAGTCTTCACAAGGGTTCTGTTACATTTGAAAATTAAGATAAATTGAGAAACAGTGGTCTGAACATGATTAACTTAGTTAGGCTAACAGTAACCAATAAACTGGGACACTAACCCTAACCTAAAGACTCCTGAGTTAGGGTTCACCAGCCTTCATATACTATAGACCTGGATGGGTAGAGAAGACAATGTGATTGGTTACAAAGAGTGGAGACAACATGACTGCTTTCACTGAGGAAAGTGGGCTAGCGCCCAAGTGGATCTAGGAACCACCCCTTGTGTCATGGAAGAATACTAGATTGGTGTGTGGGACTTATTGCATATATTATAGACCTCATTAGTGGACCTGCGTTAGGCTCTCAGGGCCCTGAAAAGGTTTGTTAGGGAGATAAACCTTTCTTGAATACAGTTTAGAGACAATATTTTTCCCCCTGAGGCAATTGAGGTTAAGTGACTTGCCCAGGGTCCAACAGCTAGGAAGCATTAAGTGTCTGAGACCAGATTTGAACTAGATCCTCCTGACTTCAGGGCTGATGCTCTCTTCACTGTACCACCTAGCTGCCCTTGACAATAAATCTTTTAGAGCTAGTTTCATGACTTGAAGATAACACCAAATGTCTAAGTATTTTTCCAGGAGTTGAAGGTATGGTAGATAACAGTTTTCCCATTAATTAAAACTTTATGTTAAATTATAACTTTTCCATTAATTATAATTAAGTTCTCTATCTCAAAAGGAAAGTTAAATTCCTGAGCTCAAGTCAAGGACATAGAAAGGTGACTTTAGACAGATGCAAACTCAATTGTTTTTATAAAACAAAATCAATGCAGCATAAAATCAGTCATATTGTAGAATCATTACAATAAAAATTCAAGGTAATATTAACTTTGATCTTTTCACTTGACAACTCAATTTTGTCTCTACCTCCTCCCCCATACTACATAAAACTAAAAGGCACTTAGGATTTTAGCTTGTTTGCTAGAAGTGCAGAGTTTTGCACTGCACCAGTATTCACAGAGGGGTGTGAAACAGAGGAAACTGAGGCAAGGTGCCAGCATGTGTGTGGATCCATCATCAAAGGTGACTGGCATCTAGCTGGGGTCAATTCTGTCTCCAGAGAAGTTATTTGGGGCAGCATGTGAGATTTGAAGAAGCTATGGCAGATTTGAAGCTCAGCCTTCCTGGAAAACCACCACCAAAATGGAAGCAATGAATTGTTCTGGATCAGGGGCTGGGTCAACAGCAATACTGTTTGATGAAGAATTATGAATGATTTTTAAGGCCAAGACAATCCCAAAAGACTCATGAGGAAGCCTTCTATCCGCCTCCAGAAAAAGAACTGATATTGTCTGACGACACACGGAAGCACGCTATTTTCCATTTTCTTTTCTTTTCCTCCTCTCTTTCCTCCTTCAGGTCTTCTTTTGTAAAATGAAAAATGTGGAAATCTTTTGCATGCTTGCACACTTAAGTTAAATCAAATTGTTTGTGGTTTCAGGGTTCAGAGAGAAAAAGAGGAAAGAAAAGATAGAATTTGGAATTCAAAACTTTAAAAATGTTTAAAATTGGCTTTGACATGTAATTGGAGAAAAATAATATTAAATGGAAAATAGAAAAAAATGAGAAAGTGAGCATTAGGGGAGTGTAAAAAAAAAAAAAGACTAAAATCAACAAAAATTTCAGGAGGAAGAAAACTCAATTAAAGACCTTGAACACAAGTAGATGAACCAATAGGGAAGATATTATTAACATCAACTTTAAATGAGTTGAAATATCTATGAATAAATATTGCAAGGCAAAAAAAGGACCCCACAGATTCTTGAAAGAACATAGAATTCCAGCAGGATGTTCTTGAAAGATATAAGAGAGAAACAAGAATAGTGAAAACAGAATTTATGGGTGGCATTGCAGAAATAATCAGTGGAACAGAAAACCTAAATCCATCATAGTAAACGGCACCACAACAAACAAACAAAGAGGGAAGAACTGATTGGGAATATACCAAATGAATATACAGTGCTTAAGAGGTATAGTTTACAAACACATAGCAAATATATATATGCACAATATATACAATACAACAAAAATGAATGTATATAATATACATAATAATATTAAAAAATGAAAGACCATCTGAAAGAGAAGCAAAAATAATAACATTCAAAGAAAACACATCAGTTTGTAAGTAGATATGCTGATCTCCATGGCAGGATACAGTGACAATTTTAGGATTGTGAGCTTTCCAGAACACAACGAATCAAAAATTCTGAAGGTCTCAATGCAAGAAATAATACCCCACTCCCCCCAAAAAAACCTACCAAGAACTTCTAGACACAGAAAATAAAATGAAAATTGAAGGAATCCACAGATCAGTTCCAGACAAAATCTGATGCTGAAAATTCTAGCACAGAGCAGTTAAATTAAATATCTCCAAAGACGAACCAGAAACTTGCAAGCAACCAGGAGAAAGACTTTTAAAAATAAAGGAAAGGAAATTGGAATAAAACTCTTTCACATCCATGAGAAATCCCAGGAAGGGTTAGGCTCTCTACTTTCTGCCTCCTTAAGGGAAAGTTGTGAGTAAAACTTGCGACTAAAGACAGAGGGGCTCGGGGAGTTGGGAACTGAAGCTGGGGTCTCTTGGAGAAGGAAAAAGGGGAGGAGGTTGACCCAGTAGTATGAATTATTAATTAATTATTATTAATTAAGAAATTCAAAATTTCGATTTTCAAATGGAGCTCATGAGTTCAAAATCCGATCTTTATCCCCCAGATTTAGAGGCCAAAGGTTTAGGCTTTCACTCTTAATTAAAGAGAAGCCTTAAGCTAGAATTTAGAAGTATAATTCTCTCATAAAACATTGGCTCTGTGAGAATCATCTCAGCAACACCCCCGGCAAATCACTTCTGCCCAGGCACACCGACCAAATTCAGTCTCCAAAATCTCATAGCATTTGTGTGTAATCTTTGAGAAGTGGACTAGCCACCCTTGTCCCGACTTTAGCGTCATCCTTGCCAACTCAAGGGGTGATCTTATTGAGTCCTCAGGCTCCGTGAGCCCACATCCCTGGTGCTCTAGCGATGACCCCAGGAGGCATCTCAGGCTCATAAATTCCCCAAAGCATTGCTTAGGGATAGAGGGAGTGGTCCTAAGCCCATGTACCAGCCCCTTTCCTTATTATAACTAACCATGGTCCCTCATCTCAGAAGCTGCCAGAATTATAATCAATAGCATAATCTCCTTAACCCACTTACCTGCTGGTCTTTTTTCTGTGCTTATAAAAAGGCAGCTTCAATCCTTGGTCTTTAGCTGAAAACCGAGGTAGCCGTTGTCCCTTTTATTAATTGGTATGGTAGCCTATTAAAAAAAAACAAAACTGCCATCTTGCTTGATGAAGAATGCCTTGATTTACCTTTTTGTTTAATTTCACTCCGGACAAAATAATAGGCAAGTTAAACAAGGCAAGTAAAACCAATTAGGGAAGCAGATCGGAGGTCAATCTGAAAAGGGAAAGGATTTGTGGTTTGGTTTTCAAATTGCTGTTGAGACTAAGAAGGAAGCTGGGGTGGCTGGCAGGTTCCCAAGAAGTGCGAGAGGGCTGGAAAGGTCAGAAGGAGGTGCTGAAGAGGTGTAGTTTACATACAGAGCCCAAAACAGCCAGGATGAGAATCTGACTCGGCATGGAAGAGCCGGCAACATTCTGCAGAGATTCGCCTCAACAGTGTGCTCTTGGCGGACCGCTACGTCCAAGGGACTTTTCTGGAAGGGCCGAGTGCTCTGGGAGCAGAAAGTGATGGAGCCCGAGGAAAGCTGCTGCTGCTACTGCCTGAAGGGGCCAGGAAGTGCTCCCCAAAGGCATGGGAGGAGGGCTCCAATGGGAGTCAAGGGGAGGGAGCCGAAAAGTTTGATACTCGTCAGAAAGCGGAGAGTAGAAAGATGTGCACAAAAGAAGGGCAGGAAAAACAATACCATGTACGCGGAGTTAAAAGAACATAATATTTGAGCTTCTCCCTACAGAGCTAGCTAGTCTAGGTTTGAAGCAGCGACTTGTCCTCCAAGGAGTGAGCCTCCAAGGAATAGCTGCAGAAACCACCAAGCAAGAAATCCGCTCATAAGGACAGAGGAGAAGGATGGTGGTGGCTAACTCTCTGCTAAGAGACACTGAGACAGCTCCATGATAACAGCTGTAGGGAAGTCCATTGTTCTCTTGGGATATGAATGAGCAAATGAATAAAAGAGACATAACTGAGAGCCTCCTCGGGCTTATCTCACGGCTGCCCACCTCTGGCAATTTGTCAGGGACACTGCGGAACGATTCTGCTAAAAAGCACCTCAAAAGGCTGCCAAAGACTGTAAGGTCTGGGACCACAAGTTCGACATCAGCAGGGCCCGCACTGTCTCCTCATTGGAAAGGAAGAGATACCAAGCAACCGTCAGAGGTGGAGAGATCACGGATCCTTAATGGGATGTGTGGGAAAATGGGACCTGGGCTTCGGAAATATAAGCACGAGGGACTCCTGGTCAGGATCGGAGGGTCCCCGAGCCAGGCCAGCAAGGATGTCTTTGGCTGTACTTGCAAATACAATCAAAAGAGCTTCAAAGTCAAGAGAAGCGTGACCCATCTTCTGTACCAGATTGCTCCCACTCCCACCTTCTCCTGGATCTTGCTCCCCCATCTACTGGCCACTTTGCTCCTGCCTACAGAATGTGTCCCCCATGCTTTAAAAAAAGGCTCCCTTGGTCCTACAACGCCTGCTGGCTCATCCTGGGTCCTTAGGACTCTTTCCTTTCACAGATAACAGCCCTTAAGAAAGGTATTCAAGATGGATCACATAGAAGTAATATGATTTTGTGGTCCCCTGATTTTTTTTTTGGGGGGGGGGGCTTCTGTTCTGGCAGTAAGCCAGCGATTCTAGATCTGCTGGCTTTGGAGTCCGCCTCAGGAAACTCCCCCACCCAATCTGATTCTGACCTCTCTTTAGGCAGACAGCCTCAGAATAGTACCCAGATCAAACTCCTGAGACAATAGACCCCTCCTCAGTTCATTGCTGACTGATAATCCCCTCAGTAATAATCTGGTCAAGGAGAACCAGGTTCTGGAGCCTGCTCCTTTCTCCCTGTGAGCCAGAGAATGATACAAAGTGGAGAAAGGCTCTCCTTGCTGCTGTTTCGCTGCTGAATTCTCTGAGAATTCCAGCCTGCTTTGTAACGGCGTTGCTTACAATAATCTTTGCCCCTTGACTAGGAGATGGGTTCAAGCCTGCAAATTCTTTTGAGACACCTTGTTTGTGACACAGTCTGTGACCCCCAAACTTTTGGGGTCCCTTTCCCAACCTCAACAATGATGTTGTTGTTGTTATTTTTTTAAATTTGGCCAAAGAAGAAATTTGTCTTGCTTGTATATCATTTACTGTTACCTTTCCTCTCTCTCCCAGGATTCTCCAGTATCCTTAAGGAGTTTAGGGACAAAATAGTTTGTGCCTTTGGAATAAAGCCTGCCACTTTTGCTTCTTTCTGCAAAGATCAAACCCATGCTTGTCGGCTTCCTATCATGGGCACAAGGGCCAGCGTGTGTCTCTGGGCTATCCCCAAGCCAGCCCCTCCTGGTTCTCTGTCCAGCCCTCTCACCTCTTCTTCCACTCCCCCAGAACCCCGAGGAACATCCCTGATCAGAGGGGCTGATCTTTAGGAGGACCCAGCAGAGGAGAAAGAGGGGCGGTCCAGAGGAAGGGGGGATGTTGGAATCCTTACTAACTGCTAACTAATTAGAGTTGATCTAATCTTACAAGAAGATTTTGGGCAGAACCTGAAACAAGGTACTAAGTAGAACTAATTAATACAAGGCTTGTGTTCACACCCACAAGTCCACAAGTATGCCAGCTTCACAAAGCACACTTTCTAACTTCAAGGGAGTCCACACCTCCCTTAAAGCTCGTTGGGCCAGAGAGCACTATGGGAGAAAACCCATAATCCCATTCTCTCAGAAGAGTCAGATAAAAGGCCAGCGATGAGGGCTCTATGGCAGAATACATTTTTTCCTCTTGGCTGGCTGGTCGCAGAAGAAAGTTCAGCTGGACTTGAGAGGAGCGACTCTGGTGGCAGACGAAGGGTTTTCAGAGGGTACAGCTATGAGTGGAGAGTTCAGTGGACAACCAGATTCATCTTCATCTCACACCACTGTAGTTGGTGGCTGGGCTCCCCAGAAGGAGACAAGAGAGACATTCCATCTCTGTGTTGTTTGGAGGCTGAAGAAAGCAGAGGCAGAGGCTGAAGGACAGAACCTTTGGATTTGGAGACATCCGAAGGGCTCTAAGCCTCTAAACCGGCTGTGCTTTGAGAAGAACAAGAACTCCAACATTTGAACTCATAACAGGGGGATCCAGGACAGAAGGGTGTCTCTATAACCTAGAGAGCAGAGATGACCAAGGAAGGATCAATGACAAACCGAGAGGTCAAGGGAAACGAGAGCTGGAACCGACCCTTAGAGATCTTGAGTAATTTTGGAGAGCAATTTCAGCGGACTGATAACGTTCGAAACCAGGTTACAGGGGGTTAAGAAGAGACTGAGAGAAAATGAAAGAAATTGTAGATGAAATGCTAAAAGGGGCAGAATAAATACTTTTATTTTTCATTTAATAACACTGAGCAGTCTCTCCTTCCCAGCCCCACTCCCCATTAAGATGTAATCGGCTTGGTGCGCATAGAGTCTCTCCCCAGAGGAGGAGGCGGTGAGCCGGTGAAGGACCAACACTGGGCGAGCCTGCGGGAGGGCGAAGAGCAGGCTCCTGGATCGGCTTCCGAGCGTCAGCCGCTTGTTCCTCTGCCGATCTGCTTCGTCAGGGAAGGCAAGAGCTTCCGTCCTCGTGCTGCATTTGTGGCTCTTTCCTATTCTGGGTATCTGGGGTCTGCTTGGGAGTGGCTGAAGGGCGGGACCACAAGAAGCAGGACCGAATGAAAAATCCCCGGGCAGAAGAGACCACGTCAGGGTGACTCGGGGGCCAAATCAGGTCTATGTGACTCCTAGAGAAGCCCCAGAGAGCAAGAAGACTGGAGCTTAAAAAAGAAAAAGGTGATAGCTCCCACAGCAGCCTCGGCTCGTCCTGCAGGTGAGCCCCAAGGAACACATACAAATGAATCGATTGAACATCATCCCTGCCTCAGACATCAATGCGCGTCAGCGCCAGCTCCGCACTCTCAGGACTGTGCAAGGACTCAGAAGGAGGAGGCGAAGAGGAGGATCTCCCAGAAGATGGAACAAAGGACTTCATCAAGAAAGATGTGACGCCCAGAGAGAGAACCCTGGGAAATGAGCGAGGGCCACAACAGGGCGCGTCCATCTTTTTGTGGTTGTTTGCTTGCATGTTGTTTTCGTTCTCATGTTTTCCTTATTGATCTGATTGCTCTTGTGCAGCTCGATACCTGTAGAAATATGTATAGAAAAATTGCTTATATGCTTAACATATATTGGATTATCTTCCAGCTAGGGGAGGGGGCGGGGAAAGGGAAGGAAAAAATTGTAACATGAGGTTTGGGAAAAGTGAATGTTGAAAGTTATCTACATATATATGTATATATATTGAAAATAAAAAGCTTTAACAAAAACTAAAAATAAAATCAAGAAGACTCAACAAAAAAGGTGGGAGAAGAAAAGAGGGTTCTTTCTCAGAGGAAGACTGAAGAATGACACCTTGAAAAGTCAGGAGAAGATGAAGAAAGGCCTCCAGACCGTTGAGGGACCTGCCTGGAGCAAGAGTCTCTCACAAGACAAATGGACACTGATGGGAGAACCCCCCTCCCCCACCCCCACAGATAAGGGGACAACTCATCCATTTGAGTATCTGCCAAAACAATGAAAGAAATTTAAGTGAATTTTGTTGCTCTCCTTTGTTTTAGTCATCACCTATCTTTCCAATGGATCCCTTGCTTCTTTTTGGAGAATCCTGCCTTAAATGAAGAATTTTTTTTGAAAGACTTAGCCAAACTAAACGAGGATTGAAAAAGTCTAGTGACTTCCCCACCCATAGTCCCCCAACCCAGCAAAGAAATGGAGAAAGGGTGTCTTCTTGGGGTCATCACCATTTCGCAGCTCTCGCGGTGACTGTCTTGGTGGGTTTTTCCATCCCCATGGCTGTGATCACTACATCATTTTCCTGCTTACTTCGTTACTTTCACTAATTCACCCAAGTGTCCCCTCCTCTGGCTCCATTTTGTTCGTTTCCTACGGGCCTGAGATCCATTCTGAGGTCCCAGGACTGTCCCACCCTCCCTCCACTGAAGTCAAAAATGGAGGAATGGAGGAGAGTCACAGAGAACCCAGTTTGTTGGAAGGCACAAGCAAATCTGGAACGGGATGAATCCCTCGGAGTCCTGGAGATCCCGCTCCCCAGCCCCCAGGGGCAGGAGGGACCAGCTCTGCTCTTCCATCCCAAGGTCCCTTTGCGTCTCTGGCAAGTCGCTTACTTAAGGAGGGGGTAAGAAAAATGGGAACCCCACAGTTTCTTAAAGGAACCTTTAAAGATATCTTTGCCCGTCATGGGGAAAAGGAGCTGTTCTCTTTAAGAGGTGACCCTCCTCCGGCTACCGCTCAGCCCCCCACGGGCGGCGCTGCGCTGAGGGCGGCCCTGCTGGACGCGCGCTCACGGGGAAGCGACATCCGCCTCAGGAGGTGGCCCAGGACTCGGCTCCCAGCCGCCTCCAGTGTCAAATGCGCGCTCTCCTCCTGGCGAGAGAAACAGGAGCAGGAGGGAATCCTGGGAAGGGAGGCTGGCGACGAAGGGTGTCAGGAGGAGCGAGTTCAGCCTCCGACACCGGCCAGTGGGGAGGGCTCTACCTCGGCCTGTTCCCCTCGGACGGAAATGATCCCAGGGGCTCCCATCTCCCCGGCTCCTGGGAGCTCCGCAAAGCTCAAAGCCACGCATGCGGCAGCCGGGGGAGATCCGGATTGCATAGATCCGCTCCCGGAGCCCTGGGAAGAGGGGAGACCCCACTGTCCTTGGCGGCCAGGAGACCCGGACGGGGAGGGGGGGACCCGGCTGTCCTCAGGGCCTGAGAGTGCGCAAGGATATTTGGGAAACCAGAGAAACGACGTGAAAAGAGATGGAGCCGAGCCCCGCGTCCTGCGTCCTCGGAAAAACCGAGAGCGAGCCGGTCTCCGGGGTCCGGAGAAGAAGCGGGCAGCCCTGAAGAAATGGAGGAGCTTCTCCCACCGGGGAGGGCAGAGCACGGACGGGGTCGTCAGGAGCGGGGCTTCTGCCCGGGGCGTGGGCAGGGCTTGGAGGGCAAAGAAAGGAAAGAAAGGGGCCGTGGCCCAGGCCAGCGCAGGGGGAAGCCTTCGCCAAACACTCCACGCGCTCCCAGATGGCAACGTGCCATGAGATGGACTCTGACCCAGCTTCAAGGCGGCGGGGAGGCGGTGGGCAGAGAGGGCCAGTGTGGAAGGCTCGGGCATGTTACCCGGGGGGTGCTGGGCGTGTTACCCAGGAGGGCGCTGGGTATGTTACCCAGGAGGTGCTGGGCGTGTTACCCAGGAGGGCGCTGGGCGTGTTACCCAGGGGGCGCTGGGCGTGTTACCCAGGGGGTGCTGGGCGTGTTACCCAGGAGGGCGCTGGGTATGTTACCCAGGGGGCGCTGGGCACGTTACCCAGGAGGGCGCTGGGCATGTTACCTGAGGGCACTGGGCATGTTACCTGGGGGCCGCTGGGCACGTTACCCCGGGGGCACTGGGCATGTTACCCGGGGGCGCTGGGCATGTTACCTGAGGGCACTGGGCACACCCTCTGCCCATCTCCTGGGAGGGAGATCCAGCAGCAGACCTCACCGGCCCCTATCAAACTGATGCTCAGGAGGGACAAAAGTCAAAGCCGGCGGAGAACGGCTCCCCCCAAGGGGCAGATCTGATCTGGACAGCGTCCCATCCCCGTCCCATCCCCGGGGGCTGTTTGCCTTCCTCGGTGCTCTCTTTAGGAACCGCCTACTCAGGAAGGGCGCTACCAGCGACAGCGAAGAGCCTCCCCTCTGCGAACCTCTCGGGAAGACTTGGGCGCAAGAACAGTCCTCCTCCTTGGGGGCCCTCCTCCTGCCCCTCCTAGGGAGGGGCCCTTTGGGGCTCGCACCCCTGCCCTCCTCGCCCTTCCGGGCGCCGCGACCCCCACGAGCCTCCCGCAGGAAACCGACCCGTCTCCTTCCCCGAGGGCCCCCAGAGACCTTCCGAAGACGACGACTGTTTTTAAAAATCGCTTTATTGAGCTGGTTCGGAACGTCACTGGAGCTGTAGCGGTACAAGTGGTCCCTCTCCCAACAACCCCGACCGGCCCGTTCCCAAAGGGGTCCCCGGCGCCGCGATCCCCCCGTCGCCCCAGCTTTGGCGCCACGTGACCGTGCGCGAGGGGGCAGGAGGCTGTTCGGGAGGGCCGTCGACGCGCTAACCCAAGCTTCTCCAGGCGCTCTTCAGGGCGGCAGGTGCACATCACGTACGGCATGCTCTCAAAAGAAAATTACCCTAAAACTTGCTAGCGACTGACAGGCGCCGACGCAGGCGTGACGTTCTTCGGGCTCGCCAGGATCGACACGCTGACGCTGACAAGTCCAGGCAATAAGTTACGTCTGCGGACGAGTCCGTCCACAGGAGCAGGCGTGGCCGGGGCGCCGCGGCGCCGAGTCAGCTTGCCCGAGTCTGGGCCGTGCGACCCCGGGACCGCCGTGAAGGCCCCCAGGGTCCCTCTCAGACGGGCGCCCCCGGTGGAGCTCCACGGGGCTCAGAAGCGTGGGACAAGGGTTCGAGAAACATTCGAAAAGCCATTTTATTTTACAAGTCTACAAAGGACACTATGGGTTTCCACGTGGTACAAAAAGATCAATGACCTACTGTCCGCTGATTGAACAACCTCGAGCTCCGGAGCTTGTCCCTTTCCAAACGCGACATTTGAAAGATTTCACAGTAAATTATTTAGCATTAAAAGCATCACCTAGAGAGACGCCAAGCTGCGACACGCGTCCACGACTGTAGTGCCCAGTGAGGGGGTGGGGGCGGGGGAGAAAAGCGAGAAAAGAACCATGCTTCCGAACGGCGTGCGAGTGGAACGGCCTTCCCTGGACGGCGCTCGGCCTCCTGCCGCTCAGAGCGCCCGCGTCTCCACCTCGATCTTCTCCTCCGTCTGCAGCGCGTCGGGGTCGACGGGGGCCACGGGCGGGCGCAGGATGACCTCAGGGCCCCCGCCGTAGATGGACTGCAGGAAGTGCCACGTCTCTTCGGAAATCTGCCCCGAGTCGGCCCCTGGGGAGGAGCACACAGGGAGGATTCTCTAGGGGGGACCTTCGAAGTCGGGCCCCGCTGGCCCAAAAAACCAGGAAGTCTCCAATGGCTGCTCCCCCTTGTGAGAAAAAAGGGAGCGGGGGAGGGGGCAGGGCTGTCCAACCAATCTGAAGGCCTCGACTGCTCAGAAGGGGAAAGTCGCACAGAAGCTTCTGCTCTCCGCCCCCACCCCCCACTTTCCTGTCTGACCCCCCAGAGTGACCCTGAGATCGCTCTGCGGACAGCTGAGCTTCTGTCCCTCCTCAGTCTACCTTGAAGAAAGACTAGGGCAGAGGTGAGCCCGGCCCCTGAGCCAAATGACGATGTCTGCTCACCTGTCCAGCCACCTGTCTACACGTCTATCCATCCTTCCGTCCACCCATCTATCTGTCCGTCCTTCCATCCATTCGTCCGTCCGTCTGTCTCATCCATCCCGTCCATCCGTCCCTCCGCCCCTCTTATCCACATAACCACCCATCCCACAGAGCAGAGCCTGGGAGCAGCCCAGTGGGGGGGGGGCTCCCTTCGAGCCCCCCACGTCCCTGAAGCGGGGGCTTCCCAGCCGCCCGGGCTCACCTTGTTTGAGGAGGATGCTCCCGCCCTTGATGACGGCGATCTTCATGTTATCGATGGGCCCGGGGGGGTCTGCGGCAGGGGAGGGAGAAGGTCAGCTCTCAGACACGGCCCCTGCACTAAGCGGCTCGAGCCCGGGCTCCCTAAATGCTCTCCAGCCAGCTTCCAGAGGCAAGATGCCTGAAAACCAGCCTCCGGAGGAGGGGCCGGACGTGCCGTTGAGGGCACCTGATCGTTTCTGGAGGAGCGGGTTCCCTCTGCAGGGGGGCTCCCCTCGGGACTAAGGGCCATCAGCAATGGCGGCTCCCAAGCTCACCCCGGGAGGGGCGGTGGGTTTCCAGCCCCTCCTCGAGACCACCCATTCCTGAATCCCTACTGGGCAGCCCCTCCCCTGCCCGTTCTGAGCCCTGTACAGTCGGTCCGGTTGGGTCACTGGCCAGAACTTGGCCCGGACACCCCCTTCGGGGCCCCGGGCCTTTGGGCAGAGCCCCTCGGGCTGGAAACGAGCTCACCTCCGTCCTTCCCCTTGACGAAGCCTTCCCACTCTCGGAACCACTGCATGCTGATGCAGAAGAAGGCGGCTGGGGACTCCTCCTCTTGGAAGGCCCGGTTCAGCTGGGGGGGAAGGGGGGGCCGACACTGCCGCTGCAGGGGCCGCCCCACCCCCACTCACAGGGCTGGGGGGGCCCCAAGCCCTGCCATCCCAGCATCCTCCATGGCCGGCAGCCCCTTCCCCTCTCCACCCCCCAGCGTCCTCCCCTCCCTCCTCTGGCCCCCAGATTGACCCTCAGCCCTTCCAGCATGGTCCCTCTGCAGACAAACCCCGGCTCCGGCCGCCCCCACGTCCCAGCCGCGGCCAAAGGCGGCCACTCCGGCCTTCCCGTGACTCCCCGGAGCCCCCCCCGACTTTACCCGGATGAACATCTCCAGCTCCATCTTTCTCCTCTTTTCCACTTTCTCCGCTTCGATCTGGCAGGTGTGGCACACGTACAGGTGGTTGACGGCCGGGCCTCCCCCGTACCTGAGCGAGGGGCGGCCCCTGAGCGTGGGAAACGGCGCCCCCCGACGCCCCACGGGGACACCGGCCCCAGCTGCCCTGTGCTCCCCCAGCCCTCCGGGGGGCGCCGGGTGACGTCAGGCGGGCAACCTCGGCCGGCCCCGTTTTAACTCTGCGTGAGGGCGCCGAGGAGAGCGCCTAAAACCCGAGGCCCGAGGAAACGAACCCAAACTGAGGCAGGGAAGAGGGGGCTGGGCCCCCCGACCGCTCCCCAGCCCCCCTTTCAGACGCAGAGGAGGGAGACTACCTGCTGTACAAATTGTCCCAGATGTTCTGAGGGAGCATCACCACCAGGTCCTCGATGTAGCCGGCTTTGCGCGGGGGGACTCCTGAGAAGAAGGGACCATCAGGGGCTGCCCTGGGAGCCCCTGGGGAGGGGAGGCCTTGGTGCCCGGGGCCCCCCGCTTCTCACCCCCGTGGACGCAGAGGAAGTCCTGGTTGGAGATGGGGCCGGGCTCGGCGAAGGTCTTGAACTTGTTCAGCCACTGCCGGGAGACGTAGAACTGCAGGAGGCTCGGCTCCATGATGTTCAACAGGTTGGAGACGCGCCGGCGCTCCTTCTGGGCCTCCTCGCTGCTCTTCCTGGCCGAGACAGACCCTTCGCTGAGGGGACGGGCCCGCCCCCCCCCCTCCCCCAGTGGCCGCCTCAGCGCCTGCCCCCCCCCGCCCCTAATGAGGGCCCCCGGGCGGGCAAGGAGACCAGGAACCCCCGGCAAGGCTGAGGCACGGATCCAAGTCCAGGCGTCGATGGGAAGCGGCTGCTTTGCAGCGGCTCCGCCCCCACTCGAGCATGTGAGGGCGTGATGGGCACAGGTGTGCCCATGGGCATTGTGCCCACGTATGAGCATGTGAGCGCGGAACTCTCGGCGCTTTGTGCACACACACACCGGCACGCTTGTACACGTGCATCTGCAGGCTCACGCACACAGCATGTGCACACACGTATTCACGCATTTTACACTTTTGCACACATATACACGGTTTACCACACTTGCTCACACACACACTCATGCACACCCAGACCACACTTGCACATAAACACATACAAGTGCATGTGAACACCAGCACATCTCTCACACTCACACAGACTGCACCCTTGCACACAAGTGTGCGTGCACAGCATACTCTCATATGCACCCATGCATTTTTGCACACACATTGTACACACTTGCAGTTTTACACGTGTGCACATGTACTCACACACCTAGTTTTGCACAGTACACCCATGCTCCTGTAAACACGTGCATTCTTACATGTGTGTGCACACATACTTATGCACACACATTTTAACACACTGGCCCACACACTACACTTGTGCACACATACTCTCATGCACAATGCATTTTTGCACCCTTGCGTGCATACACATGTACTCATGCATACACCCAGACCACACTTGCACATACACACGTACAAGTATGTATGCACAGCACATCTAGCACACTCATACACACGTATTCGGATTTTACTCTTGCACATGTGTGTATGCACACATGCACATTCACACTTGTGCAATCACATGCATACACATTTGCAAGTACATGTGCACAATGCACTTTCATGGTCACACTCGCATTTCTGCACACCACTCATGCACACATTGACACACTTGTGCACACACATGCATTTCTGCACACTACTCACGCACTTTGACACACTTATGCACAGTGTCCTTGTGCACACACATGCATTTGGGCACATGTATTCATGCACACATTGACACACTTGTGCACACACATGCATTTCTGCACACTACTCACGCACTTTGACACACTTGTGCACACACATGCATTTGGGCACATGTATTCATGCACATTTACACACTTGCAAACATGCATTGTACACACCCTCGTGGGCGCACCTGCATGTGCACACATGTACTCGCACACCCCCATGCACCCTGTAGCCTTTTGCCCCTCTCCCCATCCTGGGGGAGGTCACTTGTATCGGGCATCAGCAGCCCCCCTCTTGTCCCCGACACTGCCGGGCCCTGGACCTCTTGTGGCCGTTCCCAGATGAAGGAGAGGTGAGCCTTGTGGGACCTGAGGAGCACCCCCTCCCCCCCAGGGATGCTGAGGAAAAGGCAGGTCTTTGACGCCCAGGAAGCATTTCCGCAGCCCCGCGGAGCCTGAAGCCAGGAAGCCCCGAGTTTGAATCCTGCCTTGGACACTGAGTCCCGACGAGGCCCTTGTCTGCTGCTCGCCTCGTTGTCACCCTTGTAAAAGGGAGCCGAGCCAGCACCTTCCCCCGGGTGACCAGGAGGCCGCCAGGCACTTAGCTCGGGGCCCGGCACACAGCAGGTGTTTAATGTACGCTCGCTCCTCCTTCCTAGGCAGCGTCTCCCGCGTGGATGGGTCTCTGCTGGGGCCGGGGACTGCTACAGCCCCCGACCTGCTGCTCGCCCGCCACAGGCCCAGCCCGTGAGCGCGGCCAGCTGGGCTCGCGCCGGCCGTTTCCCTCTCCTGACCAGCCCGGGGCAGCCCTCCAGGTATGTCCGGCACAGAAGAGGCTTCCTGGGGCCCGAGCGGCCGGTGCCCGCCACAGCTGGCGCCCAAGCTTCCCCACGGAAGCCCGCGCCCTCTCCCGACCGCCCGCCGCGGCGCTCTCGAGGCGCCGCCCCCTCACCTGTAGAAAAGCACGTAGGCCTCTGCGTTCTGCACGGTCACCTCCGAGACCTCGGTCACGCTCTGGTCATCGAACTCGTACCACAGGTTATTGAGATTGTTGCGGCAGTAGGCGATGTAGTGTCCGCCTGAAAGGGGAGGGGGCCGGCGTGGGGGCGTGTCCCGGGACGCGGCTGTCACACGTCTGGGGGCAAACCTCTCGCCCAGTCGTCTCCCAGCCCCGGGAAAAGCCACTTCTGGCCCCGCGGTCCTTCCTGCGTAGCCCCCCCGGAGCAGAGGAGGATCGCCAATGCCCCCAAAGGGCAGGGGGAGATGGGGGGGCGCCCACCCATGCCCAGCCAGGACCTCCCATCTAGTGCTCGGGCTGTGAAGACGCCCCTTGCGTGCTCCAGGTGCTGATCTCGGGGGTCCCTGGGGGCTTCTAGTGGGAGGCTCTCAGCTCTCACCCAAGAGGAGCCCAAGAGGGACAGGTGCCCTGGCCCAGGCTCCGGCCCAGGAAATCAGGCGCACGGCCGGCCCCAAGCTCGGCCGAGGAGGGGAAAGCGTCTCCTCGGCCCCAAGCGAATAAAACAGCGCAGCTCGGAGGACTTCTCTGGGGGCAGCGGCGAGCACAGCCAGAAGCCCCGCCTCCGTGCGCCGGGCCACATTTCTGGGGGCGACCAGATGCACACAAACGCGCTCGAGTGCGCCCGGCATGGCTCTGTGTAAACCCGAGACGGCGGCCGGAGCACGAAAGCCCCGAGGCCGTGTCTCCTGGGAGCAGAGTCTAGCAGTTCCTCAAGACGGCACGGGCCAACCCGGACTAACACAGGGCAGCAGGGGCTAGCACAGGGCAGCAGGGGCTAGCACAGGGCAGCAGGGGCTAACACAGGGCAGCAGGGGCTAGCACAGGGCAGCAGGGGCTAACACAGGGCAGCAGGGGCTAGCACAGGGCAGCAGGGGCTAGCACAGGGCAGCAGGGGCTAACACAGGGCAGCAGGGGCTAGCACAGGGCAGCAGGGGCTAACACAGGGCAGCAGGGGCTAGCACAGGGCAGCAGGGGCTAGCACAGGGCAGCAGGGGCTAGCACAGGGCAGCAGGGGCTAGCACAGGGCCAACCCGGACTAACACAGGGCAGCAGGGGCTAGCACAGGGCCAACCCGGACTAACACAGGGCAGCAGGGGCTAGCACAGGGCAGCAGGGGCTAGCACAGGGCAGCAGGGGCTAACACAGGGCAGCAGGGGCTAGCACAGGGCAGCAGGGGCTAACACAGGGCAGCAGGGGCTAGCACAGGGCAGCAGGGGCTAGCACAGGGCAGCAGGGGCTAGCACAGGGCAGCAGGGGCTAGCACAGGGCCAACCCGGACTAACACAGGGCAGCAGGGGCTAGCACAGGGCCAACCCGGACTAACACAGGGCAGCAGGGGCTAGCACAGGGCAGCAGGGGCTAGCACAGGGCAGCAGGGGCTAACACAGGGCAGCAGGGGCTAGCACAGGGCAGCAGGGGCTAACACAGGGCAGCAGGGGCTAGCACAGGGCAGCAGGGGCTAGCACAGGGCAGCAGGGGCTAGCACAGGGCAGCAGGGGCTAGCACAGGGCCAACCCGGACTAACACAGGGCAGCAGGGGCTAGCACAGGGCAGCAGGGGCTAGCACAGGGCCAACCCGGACTAACACAGGGCAGCAGGGGCTAGCACAGGGCCAACACGGACTAACACAGGGTAGCAGGGGCTAGCACAGGGCAGCAGGGACTAACACAGGGCAGCAGGGGCTAGCACAGGGCAGCAGGGACTAGCACAGGGCAGCAGGGGCTAGCACAGGGCAGCAGGGGCTAGCACAGGGCCAACCCGGACTAACACAGGGCAGCAGGGGCTAGCACAGGGCAGCAGGGGCTAGCACAGGGCTGACACAGGCCCACACGGATGCTCTTGCGTGCCTCAGCTCACACCTCAGCCACAGAGACTCTGGGGAGCCCATCCCCCCCGTGGCCGTGACGCCACCGTACTCACTGCTTGCGGTGCCGTGGTGACAGATGACTGACAGCAGGTCGTAGGTCACAATCTGGGCCGGGCTGTCCTTGGCGAGGAAGGGCTGGAGATCCAGGCCCTCGAGAGGGAAGGACACGTGGGTGCTGATCTTGGTGGAGAACATGAGCTCATGCCTGAACCTCTTCAGGTGGATGCACAAGATCTGCAGCGAGAGCCCGGCTGTTACTGGGCGGGGAGAAGGCCCTCCCCCACCCCCAGAGGGACAGGCTGCTCACTGCCCAGGGACCTGGGTTCGAAATGCGCCACCTACCTCGGGGAACTTCTGCACCTTACAGAACTTTACTCCATTTCTCAGCCTAAAGAAAGGGGGAAATCAGCTTAGGAAAGGCCAGGAGAGGGGCGAGCCACCCGGCAGCCTGTCCGTGGCGGGCCAGAGTCGGGGTGTCCCCCGACCACACTACCCCGGCTAAGTTACAGAGAGCTACCAGTGGGGTCGGGGGGGGTTGTGGAATGAGTCAGACCTCCTGGGGCCCCGCTTTAGACACATGGCACCCCGCGCCTCCTGGCCCACTCCCTGCCTTCGGCCCCCGGACCCCCGTGCCCACAAGCTCGTGCCAAAGCCATGTCCAAAGTCCTCCCCTGGGAATGCCTCAACAGCCAGAGGCTTGGCGCACCCACCCACCTCTGGAACTGGCAACTCAGCACCCACTGGCCCATGAATCGGGGACTTGGCGCCCACCTGCTTGCCGCTAAAGCTGGGAACTCGGAGCCCACCCACCTCCCCAGGGCCAGGCACCCCTGCAGACTCGCGCTCCCCCACTTACTTTTTGCACCGTTCACAGCTGTACATGTTGTCACCTGCAGACAGAAAACGTCAGATTCACTCCCTCTGTGACCCAGGCGGCAGCAGGTCGCTCGAGCGCCTCCAAAGCCCCTCTTGACCCAGCCCATGCCGCCCCTGAGATGGGGCAGGGGAAGCCTGGGGGGACGGCCGCAAACCCAAAACCGCCCAGCTTCAGTCTGAGGGCCGGGCCTAAGGGCGGGCCAGAGACCGCTTCCGCCTAGGGGCCTGGAGGACCAGAGAAGGAGGCGCCCCTCGGGTCGGACGACCAGGACCCGTATCAACCAAATGCCACAAACCAGTGGCCATGCTGACCCGACAACCCGAAGGGACAGCAGTGATGGGGGCGGGCGCTGGGTCTGCACGCAGGGTTGGGGAGAGGGCAGGGACTCCCCCTCCTGCTTCTTGGGTCAAGGGTGATGTGGCTGTGAGCTGGTGTTCCAGGGAGCCCGGGGGGAACTTAGACCGGCCCAATGGAGAGCAAGCCTCGGCTGGGCAGCAGAACCCGTCGGATTATGCAAGTCCACGATGGATCAGCTCCGAGGTTCTGGTGGGGGGCTCCTGCTCCTTTGCGGGTCAGCCCCACAAGTGGGGATAGAGGACAGACTACCCGAAACAGGGGGGAAGGGCAGAGAAACTAAGTAGAAACCCCCAAGGGAAGGGGGGGGTCACTCGTTTAGGGCAGATTCAAGAAAATGGGGCACCAATCAGAAGGGAGGGGTCGAGGAAAGGGGCCGAGAATGAGGGATGAGAGACCCAAGTCAGAGCTAGAGTTCTGGTGCCAAGAGGGGCTGAAGAAGGCCCCCGGCTGCTTCCCTGAGGAGAGCCCACTGCACGTTCTCAGCGACAGACCCCCCAGAGCACCAGAAGCACCCCCCGTCTGCCAGGAAAGGCACAGAACGCCCTCGATCAGAGGCCGGAGCGACAGTGATGGCCGATGGCTTCTTTGATTTCATGGGACCAGCAGTAAAGCCAGATGAGCAAACAGTGAGAGCGCGGAAGCCCCGCGCCGTCCCTCCACCAACGGGCGCCCGGGAATGTCCGCGGCCCAAGAGAGGTCCGCTCTGCCCCCGGACCAAGGCTCCCCAGGCTGACTTCCCAACGCTTCGCAAGCTCCGAGGCGGTTTAAGTGAAAAGGTGAGAGAGTCGCCTTACCTTTGAGCTCGTCTCTGGCGAAAAAGGCAGCGAGACAATCTTGCAAGGTCACTACTGGACCCCAAAACCAGCTAGGGACACAGGAGACAACAAACCTGGAAAGTCATTGACAGAAAAAGAAGGGCCAGCAAGGGGGATGCTGGTTAAGCAGAAGCTTCAAGGGCCCTGACCAAGCCTGCCACTGAGGAGGGGCCACCTACCTGCGCAGGTACTCCACCAGGAGAGCGATCCAGCCCTGGGGTGCGTACGCCTCCCCGCAGGAGCCCGCCTTCACCATGGCGGTGGGGTGGCTTGCCGAGTGCAGCCGGGCCAGGTCCTCCTTGCCGGGGATGGGCAGGGACAGGTCCTGGAAGGTCTCCAGAGTCACCGACACCTGCAGAGGCAAAATGCGGCACTCAGGTACCCACTCTCCTGGGGCCTCGGGGGGCCATCAGGGAGCCCTGATGACTTCCACGTGGCAATGCTTCCTTGGGGCCAGGCCTTGGGCCCAGTGCCGGACCCCTTAGGACCCTTAGGACACATCCCTACCAAAGGCCCAGCACTCGACCGGAAGCCGAGTCCCAGAGGGTTCTGACCCTGGGCCGCAGAGCACTGAGGAGGGAGCCCCAGCTCCGAGCCAAGGGCAAGCTCACTGAAGGCCAGCAGAGGCTCTCCTGCACCGAGCAGCCCTGCACGGAAGGGATCGTGTCCTGGCCCGGTGACCGGCCGAGGCTCTGCAACCCCTCTGACGCTGACTCATGGGACAAGCCTGGCCGGGTCACTCAGCCACAGGGGGACACAAGTCTGGGGAGCGGGCAGGGGGCCCAAATTGGACCTTAGCCTGCTAAGGAGGCATCAGACCTGAGTGCAAGAGCCGCACCCTACTACCCAAACAGAGCAGCCTCTCACCAATAGGGCCAACGGTAATGCCGAAAGCCTACATTCCTGCTTTCCTTCCCCAAAGGCTGTCCCCCTCCCCGAGTCTGGGGCTCAGAAACCTTCGCCTACACATTGTCAGGGCTCATCCCAGCAACCTTGCTGCGCCATCTCCTTGCTCTGGCCCAGGAGGCCTTGGGCGGCTTTAACTGACCCAGCATGTGCTGCTAAAAATACGTCCTTTTCCCCAATATTAAACGATCCTCCAGGATCTAAAACAAGGGCAATTTTCGCTAACCCTTCCCCATCTTTCTATGACTGGCTCCGGCTTTTCTTCCTCTGCTTATCCTTACCTGGTTTTGAGACAAGGACTCAGTTTTCCAAAGAAAAATGAACAGAATGGAAGCTTCCTTGTTGCCATTAGGTTAACATCCATTTTAGCAATTTAGCTGCTGTGCCCCTGGATGCCCGTGCCCACGCACCCACACACCATAGTTGGCGGATCCTTTGAGTACAATATAACTCCAAGAACGACCCTCAACACTTTTAGTCTAAGGTGATTTCTGATTTCTAGTCTATATAAGTACGGTAACTTAGAGCCTAACTTTTTGCTTTAAGGTGTTTTGTCTCAGTCTCACAAATGTTGGACTGAGTTTTTTAATGCACTCAATGTTACTCTCTCTGGTTATAGGGGAATTCAATGTACTTCTTTTTTTGGGGTGAAGGTTTTCCTACAAAAATCAGAGACAAGAAGAGTTGAAAAACTTGGACAATTCTGTATGTGCGTCCAGTTCCTCTTCCATCTCCTGCTCATGACCAATAGTATGGCCAATAGGAAAAGGCCCAGTGCTAGTCACTTAACAGGAAATGTCCCTGGCCACAATGGGGGGAGTGGGGGACCACGCTTTGGCTCTCCCCTGATCTCGATGGGACTGTGTGAAAGGACCACCTCCTGGAGCCTCGGGTGCCTTGTCTACAAAAACAAGCATACGGCCTCGAAGTCATTTGTGACTCCTGGGTACACTCTGGTTTCCAAGCCCAGCATGTTCACTGTTTACTCTCCATGGAGAAAGCTCGTCAGCTTGTGGCCGTTTGGTCCCTTTTTCCTTTGCGCTCTTAGCAATCTGAGTTCTTCTGCCATTGACGTTACTCAGGTGCCGAACAAACCTTTCCCTTGCCAGCGTCTCAAGTTGTGCCGGTAGGACGAAGAAGTGAAGCTCTTTGGTCCTGGTAATAACGAGCCATTTCCAGCAGCAGCAAATGTCGGTTACTGTTACCATTAGGCTGCATGGTTTTTAAGGACTCGGTTCAAGAGCCCAAACAAGTTCAATCGTGAGGAAGTCCAGCACTGTCTGTCTCGGCTCAGAAAGGGAACTTCCAGTAAAACCCCAACGTCTGACTAAAATGCCCTGGCAGGGGCTCTCCATGGAGCTAAGATCCAAACTCCTGTGGGGAGAGGAAGCTGGCCCTGCGGGGATGTGTCCCCTCCTCCCCCCAGCGCGCTGCTCGCACTCACCCGGTCACAAGTCAGACACTGCACGGAGCTCACGATCGTCCCATCAAAGATGTCCGAAATGACGCTCCGGTACCGCTTTTGCTGTTTCTTCCTCTTGGGAGACGAGGCTGGCAGCGCTAGGGCACAGAGAGGAGCGGCGACTGTAACCATCAATGCCTCAGACACAGCCTCCTCCAGCCAAGAGCCTTGGGCACAAAGCAGGTGCACCCAAGATGGGGGAGATAGCAGACCCACCCCCAAAGGAGTCAAGATCCACGGGCTTCCATCTCCCCAGGGACCAACTGACCTTCCCCACTCACTAGCTGCGAGGCCTCTGGCAAGACCCTTCCCTGTTGCCTGCCTCAATTTCCCCATCTGTAAAAGGGGTGGTTCTCAGAGTTTGTAGGGTGCACTCTAGAAATATCAGCCCTATGAATGAGCAGGATAACCTTGGACACCCCCCTTCATTCAGCCTTCTGGGTGCGAGTTCCACAGCTTCTGGAATGTCCTGAGCCAGACTGATGGCTGCTAAGGTCCCTGCAGCCTCCCCACCCATCCTCACAACAGCCCCATTTTACAGATGAGAGCACTGAGGCAGGCAGAGTTTACATGACCTGAGGACGCACAGCAGAGATTTGGACCCACGGGTCTCCTGACTCCAAGCCTGGCACTCTGTGTCCTCAGTGCCCCCAGGGCCGACGTGACGTGCCATTTACCTCTTTTGTGGCCGGACGTGGTTCCTGACCACAAGGAGCTTGACTTGGGAGGGCTGGTGGACAAGCGTGGGGCTCCTTCACTCAATGACAGATGGTCATTGGAATGAATATCGGGCGTGTGTTCTGGAAATAGCAAACATCTGCGTCAGAAGCAAATCAGCAAATGTGACAAGGAGTCTGGCTTCAGAGGCTCGTCCAGGGAAGACCCAGCTTGGAAAGGGCTCCCCTTGAAAGCCTGGGCAAACCTTTGAAAGATTGTCCACAAAGAGGCAGGACTGGCCAGTGTCTCGCTGGCCCACGGGCCGGATGTGTTCTGCATCCCCCTTCATGAGAGGTAGTGGGAAGGGGGGCGGGGAATAAGGGAGGCAAGCTGGGGCCCAAAGGAGAAAGGAGGAAGGAGAGAGCAGGAGGAGGAAGAAAGGGATGGAGGGGAGAGGGAAGGAGGAAAAGGTGGAGGACAGGAGGGAGGGAAAGAACAAAAGGTGGAAAGAGGGAGCGAGAGGAGGAGGAAGGGAGAGGAAAGTGAAGGGATGGAGAAGTAGAAGGAGGAAAAGTAGAGGAGGTGGAGAAAGGGAGGGAGGAATCAGGCAGAAAAGGCTCGAAGGAGGGCTCCACCCAAGAATCACCACCCCCAGGTTGAGCACCCACTGTCAGTATGGCTGCCCAGCCCGTTCCCTTTCCATAATGGAATCACTCCAAGATCACTGGGAAGGGGAATGTGACGTGAGTTGGGTCCCTGAGGGCCTTTGTATCATGCGCTCACGCTGGGCCCAGGGAGCTCAGCACCCAAGGGGGCACCACGGCACACACACCTCCGGACGCCAGCCATTTCCTTTGGCCAAGACCGTGGGTCGACCCACTAAAGCCCAGTCCCTATTCCTCACTGCTCCCAGAGGAGTCCCTGAGGCTGAACACAGGCGGGGGCAAGGCCGGAGCTTTCTCCGGCACCTAAGGGCCTTGGTTGGCACCAGGACGGGACCCCTTGGGGGCAGGCACAGCCAAAGCTTCCTGGGGCCCCGAGGCCACCTTGGCTATCTCTTAACCACAATGTGGTCCCCCTCCCGGTTCCCATTCCCTCCCTCGCCCCTCTTGCCACATTCACACGAGGTGGTGACTCCGTGGAAGGGTTCTCCCGGCGGGCCACCTGTGCCCTGCCAGGCTCGCAGCACCCCGGTCCTGACCCTAACTGCTCCCCTGACCCCTGCAGGCTCACCTGCGAGCCGGCTGTGTATTTGGACTTTGACAGTCTCCTGGCTGTTTAGAATGTCCACCATCTCCGACAAGGTGTCCACGTCTTTCTCCATGTCTTCCTCGGGACTCTTGGGATTCACCTTGTGACCCAGAGCTTTCTCCTTCACTATCCCGGGGCTGGGATTGTTCTCATCCTCCTGAATTAACATGGCGGTCTCCATGTGGTCCTCCATCAGGCTGCGGGGGCCCGTCTCGTTGTCAGCCTTGTCGCTGCTCCCACACGATTCACACGACTGGAAGTCCATCTCCGAGGGGCTTTTCTCGTCCTCCATGGCCTCATCAGCTGGCCCGGGAGGGGCCCCATCCTCAGTCTCCATGACCTGCTCTTTGAGTTCCTCATGAAGCAGGTCCATTAAACACCGGAGGAATTCCTGGGCATCCTGGACAGAGACAGAGAGAGAGAAAGCCTGGTGGAGCACACGCAGTATCAGGCTTTTCCACTCTAAATCATTCTAATCTTCTGCCTCAGTTTCCTCATCTGTAAAATAGAAAACCACAGCAGTTGACAGTGCCCCTCCCCCAACCCTGTCTGTGGGAGGGGGCTCACCGAGAGCTTCCAGCTCTGCAGTTTCTATTATAATCTTTAAGCCAGACCCAGACTCCCAGGAAGCCCCTCTCCCTCCTCATGATGGACCAGAGGGGAAGCGGGGCTCCTTAGGGTGAATTCAGCCGCCTGCCTTGGGGTAAAGGGTACTCCCAGGCTGGCCCCAGAAAGCAGTGACTGATGTAAGATAAGAAATAGCCATAGTCTGACCCTGCTGAGGAGGCAGCTGGCACAGAGTAGGTGCTTAATAAATGCTGGCTGAGACACCCACTTCTGCAATAATAAAACCAGAACTTCACTGCAAACAGAGGAGAGCTTCTTGGGGCATCTGGGAGATTCCCCCTCCCCCCACTCCCCCAACTTGGTCCAGGTATCGCCTGGGTCTCTGTCCTGTTGTTCCAAAGGGAGGAGAGAGCGCTCCTGGAACAACAGAACAAGGGTGGGATGGAAAAACTGACAGGTGTGCGCCCGCCCAGCCACGAGGTCCCGTGACCCCTCCAAACTCCTACTGCCGCAGCTTCAACACTGACTTAGGAAAGACCTCCAGCTGCTTCCTGAGCGCCCGCCCACATGAAGCCTCGAGCCGTTTCTGCTTCGGGACCAAACCTCAGTAAACTGAACCAAATGTCTCAGTGACCTCGAAAAGCAAAGGCCGAATGCAGAGACTGACCGCTGGGAGCCTTCCCAGGAGAACCGCCAACAATAACGTTCTCAGAGGAGTCTCTGGATCAGCCCACGAATCTCGCCCCCAGATGCCATTAGGGCAGCCCACTTACCTGCTGGGAATAACCTCGAAATGTTGGGTTCACAGTTTTAATTCCTTGAAATAAATTGGTCGGGACAACAGATCCAGGCCTGGGAAGGAATAGAAAAAAAACATGACATGGGTCCCGGGGGAGGGAGGGCCTGTGTGGGCCCCATCTCAGCAACGCAAAACCGCCAGGTGAGGAAAGCGATTTGCGCCTTCTACATCCTCCAGGGAGGCACCAACTCCCGCCTGGAATCTAGACCAGGGCCCGAGTTCTCCCTAGGACAACGGAGGGAAATTTCTTCCGCCTTCAAAGTGGTGGTCAGTATTAGAGGTTGCGGGGGGATCGACAACTTTCTCTCTCCCGAAAAAGACTCCTGTGGCCCAGGGCAAGAAGGGCCAGGGTCTCACTGCCCAAGCTTCTTTTTCCTCAGACCTAAAATCACACTGACCACCAGCGAGGATCACGCCCAAGGTCACAGTGACCACCAGCGAGGGTTACCCCCAAGGTCACAGTGACCACCAGCGAGGGTCACGCCCAAGGTCACAGTGACCACCAGCGAGGGTCATGCCCAAGGTCACAGTGACCACCAGTGAGGGTTACATGCCCAAGGTCACAGTGACCACCAGCGAGGGTTACCCCCAAGGTCATAGTGATCACCAGCGAGGGTCATGCCCAAGGTCACAGTGACCACCAGCGAGGGTCAGCCCAAGGTCACAGTGACCACCAGCGAGGGTCACGCCCAAGGTCACAGTGACCACCAGCGAGGGTTACCCCCAAGGTCACAGTGACCACCAGCGAGGGTCATGCCCAAGGTCACACTGACCACCAGCGAGGGTTACCCCCAAGGTCACAGTGACCACCAGCGAGGGTCATGCCCAAGGTCACACTGACCACCAGCGAGGGTTACCCCCAAGGTCATAGTGATCACCAGCGAGGTTAACGCCCAAGGTCACACTGACCACCAGCAAGGGTTACATGCCCAAGGTCACAGTGACCACCAGCGAGAGTCAGCCCAAGGTCACAGTGACCACCAGCGAGGGTCACGCCCAAGGTCACAGTGACCACCAGCGAGGGTTACCCCCAAGGTCACAGTGACCACCAGCGAGGGTCATGCCCAAGGTCACAGTGACCACCAGCGAGGGTCACGCCCAAGGTCACAGTGACCACCAATGAGGGTCAGCCCAAGGTCATAGTGACCACCAGTGAGGGTCAGCCCAAGGTCACAGTGACCACCAGCGAGGGTCACGCCCAAGGTCACAGTGACCACCAGCAAGGGTTACATGCCCAAGGTCACAGTGACCACCAGTGAGGGTCAGCCCAAGGTCACAGTGACCACCAGCGAGGGTCAGCCCAAGGTCACAGTGACCACCAGCGAGGGTCACGCCCAAGGTCACACGGACCACAAGGGAGTCACACTGACCAGTGAGTTACCTGACTGTGGGCCACCGTCCACGTGACCTCCCAGGATTAGAGACCCAGCCTGAGAAGCGCCCCCCTCCAGCCGTGACCCAGCTGCCTGGGACGTACCTGCTCTTATGCCAGAGCTCTGTCATCAGCTTGAGATAGCTCTTGCAGATGGCCGGTTTCTTGTCCGTGCGGGCCAGTCCTCCACAATCAAGGAAGAACTGGGTCAAAGGCGGACTGATTTAAAGGAAAACAAAGGGGAGAGGGCGGAAGAACAGTGAGACCCTGGCCTCTTGGACACTGCCCGCCTCCCCGGTCGAGCAGGCGGCCCCACCACCGCTTGGCACGCCGCTGCCCCCCATCTCTCTCTGGGTTTCCAGCACTGGGAGCAAGGCTGGCCCTCACCGGGCGGAACAGCCCCGCCACAATACAAGTCAGAGGGACCCGCCAGGGGCCACGACGCCAAAGGCAGGCTTTTCAAATCGTGCCCCCCGTGATACCACAGGCAACCTGCTCACGGCTTTGTACCTGGGACCGTGGGAGCAAAGGGTCAGAGGGGATGGGGGGGGGGGCAAACAACTGTGTGCTATAGGAAGCACACAGGAAGAGGTGGGTCTGGGGGAGAAGAGACCCCCAAGGCTGCCTCATTCATCTTCATGCCACACAACAGACTACAGAAGATAAAGGGGGCTGGGGAGAGGACTCCCGCCTGTCACAGGCAGGGTGAGTGTGAGTGAGTGTGTGTGTGGGGGGGAGGGGGGGTGCTATTTGCCTGGGCCGCTGCTGCTGCTGGGGGATCCGAGGATCACAGTTGCCCTAGAGCAGCCGCAAGGGGACGATGGTGGGAGACGTGCTGGAGTGAACGGCAATCGGGGAAGGGGGTCTGACCCCTGTTCTGGCTCATGGGGGCCGGACAAGGTAGTGCTGGCCTCTCGTGGCTGGGGGGGGGGGGGGCGGGCCACAGAGTCTCTACAGGGCTAGGTTATTCCTCCCCACCCCCATTGCCGATCCAAGCAGAATGGTCTGGCACCCTGCTGGGCAGAAGGCAGCCCAGGTGCGAGGGAGACGCCTTCCTAGCAGACGCTGCGAGGGGCTGCTGCTCCCAACCGCCCAGAAGCCCGAGCTCGGGTCTCTGCCAGACCCCTCGTGGCCCTGACCTTGTTCGCTATCTCTAAGACCCACCCCGAGTTCTATGACAGCACCCCTCATCCTGACCCAGGGCCTCCTCCTCTCTAAGCAGGCCACTTGTCTCAGGCCCCAGACCTGATTCCTTGAGCCACAGGGGCTCCTTTCCTTCTGGGGTGCAGGAAGGGACTGAGGGGCAGCCCCACGCTCGGGCCACAGAGTCACTCACCAATTAGAAAGAGCCTGCAGAGCCGCATTCATGTAACAAGTGTTGCCGATGTTTTTCAAGCCCGTGAGACCTGTCGAGAAAAAGGAAGCATCCCAAATCCCCAAAATGAGACGAGGATGTCCTGCGGGACCGGCCTGGACATGGACGGCCCACAAGTCATGTTGGCTCCGGGGTATCCGAGCAGGAAGAGGCGGCCCCTTGGAGCCTCCTGCTTCTGCCAACCTCCGCCCCCCCCCATCTCCCAAGTCTTCCCTTGAGTCTTCTATGCCCCCCTCCTCCTCCCCTTACTGTCTATACCTATACCATCTGTCTCTACTCCCTCTCCCCAAGTCACCAAAGCCAGCATCCTCCTGTCTTGTGCCCTTTGCCTTCTCCCAAGCTGAATGGACACCCCTCCCTAGGCCTGAGACACACAATCTTCTCAATCTCTGCTGCCTCAGGCTCCTGCCCTATGAGATGGGAAGAATGTCACCCCAAGCCCTTTGAGACAATATTTGGGAGGCCACACTCCACAAGCACACCCGCCTCCTCCTCCAGTGGCCTCCTTCTTCCCCTCAGAACCTGCGGATGCTTCAGGACTCTGCTCTGGGGGCCCCTACCTCAGCCTCCCGATCCTTCTTTCCAGCCACAAGCTGTTCGAGCTCCGGCCCAAACAGATTAGGCCAAAATTGGCCAACAGAACAAAACGACGAAGAATACAGCACGGAGCTGACACTGGGCATCCCAGCTCCATCTCCAGCCCTGGGTCTGACTCGGCGTCTACAGAACTTTCTCAAAGCTGCCCTCCTCCCTGGGCCTCGGCATACTCCCCCACACCGATTCCCCCCCCCTCCCCCCCACCTGGCTTCCGTCCGAGGAGATGAGGAACGGGAGAATGCGGCCAGCGAAGAGAGCCACAAAGGTCTCTCCCTCTCCTCCACTGGCCAGGGAAGCTGGAGCGGCGCCCCGAACCACCCTCTGGCAGCACGGGCTGAGGGGACACAATGAGGAGCTGCACCCAAGCCGGCCTTGAGAAGAAGGCAGAGGGAGACGAGCCCCTGGGGCGGCCGGAGGTGAAGAACAGAACCAGCTGAGGAAGGACACGGGACGCCACGCTCACCGGGGTCTGCACTGAGCAGGCACCTTCCGGGAACAGAGAGGGGCCACTTGGCGGCTCCCTGATGCCGCATCTGAGAGGGAGCCGGGCCAGCGAGGCCACGAGGGCCCCAGGGCCTTTGGGCTCAGATAGACAGAAATCTATCCCAAAAATTCTGTAGCCACTGGAGAGAGAGCTCACAGGGAAGACGCAGAAAGAACACCCCCAAAGGCCCGGGCTCGGGGGGGACGTCGGCCAGGAGGGGGAGGGTCCCCAAGGCCCACAGAGGCCAGAGCCAGACCAGAGGGCAGCATGTTGGCACCACACGCCAGAGGATCAGTCTCAGGGTACTGTGTCCACTGGGCTTCACTTTCCCGCTAAGGAAAATGACCCTTGGACTCCTAGAAAGGAAAGACTATAAATGAAAAGACCCAAAGCTCTACCTTTTGCATAGACAGGGAAACTGAGGAAGGATCATGTAGCTAGTAAGGGTCCCTCAGACTCATTGGTCTGATGCACTCTCTGGGCACCCAGGAGTCGCAGGGAACATGAGGAAAGGAAGGGCACAGTCAATGGCTGCTACTCAGCAGGAGCAAGAGTCCTCACAGCCAAAGACAAGCGCTCTCTCCCCGAAACTCCTTAGATGAAGCTGCTCAAGCAGACCCTCGGCACGCTCCAGACGCAGACAGCTGAGCGAGCGCTTTGTGCCCTCGAGGCCAAGGCCCAGAGCTCCGGCGGAAGGCGGGGCGCTCAGCACAAGGAAGCCAATGAACACGCAGCCACCCAGGCAAGACAACGAGCGACCTGAGCGGCGCCCGAGCGGGCCAACGCAGCGCCCTGCAGCCCCACTCCTCCACAAATGGCTCCGCCCGGCAAGACCTCACCAGGGTCAAGCCCCCAGTGGCCGGCTGTGCCAAGTCCGGCCGCACCGTCAGGGCACAGAGGCCAGAGAATGCCCAACATGTCGGCGGGGAGCCTTCTGGGCCAGAGCCTGGGCTGACAGCCCTCAGGAGGCCGCTGGGGCTGCTCCCCGCTACATTGTCGCTGCATCGTGGCTGTGTCCTGGCTACATTGTTGCAGAGGAGATGCCTCGGTCACATGGAGACACAGGCAACAGACACAAAGTAACCCAAGGCAGCCCACAGCCCCTCCCTTCTCTCTACCCTGAGGGAGAAAGCCTTGGGACTCGCTCAGTGCCGGAAATGAGGTCACAGACAGGTCCCGGCTCTTCCCTGCCTCCCATTCCCGCCTGTCAGGGTGCAGGAAATGCCCGGAGCACCGCCCCTTCTCCTGCCCACCCACAGCTGCCCTCAGCGCCGCAAGCACCCTCTTGCTTTGTCTTTTATTTCTGGGGCCCGGCCTCTTGCCCCCCAGCTCTGTTATTTCTGGGACGCGGCCCCCGTCTCCGTTATTTCTGTGGCGCGGCCTCTTGCCCCCCGTCTCCGTTATTTCTGGGGCGCGGCCTCTTGTCCCCCGTCTCCGTTATTTCTGGGACGTGGCCCCCGTCTCCGTTATTTCTGGGGCGCAGCCTCTTGCCCCCCCGTCTCCGTTATTTCTGGGGCGCGGCCTCTTGTCCCCCGTCTCTGTTATTTCTGGGACACGGCCCCCATCTCCGTTATTTCTGGGGCGCAGCCTCTTGCCCCCCGTCTCCGTTATTTCTGGGGCGCGGCCTCTTGCCCCCCGTCTCCGTTATTTCTGGGACGCGGCCCCCATCTCCGTTATTTCTGGGGCGCAGCCTCTTGCCCCCCGTCTCCGTTATTTCTGGGACGCGGCCCCCATCTCCGTTATTTCTGGGGCGCAGCCTCTTGCCCCCCGTCTCCGTTATTTCTGGGGCGCGGCCTCTTGCCCCCCGTCTCCGTTATTTCTGGGACGCGGCCCCCATCTCCGTTATTTCTGGGGCGCAGCCTCTTGCCCCCTGTCTCCGTTATTTCTGGGGCGCGGCCTCTTGCCCCCCCGTCTCCGTTATTTCTGGGGTGCAGCCTCTTGCCCCCCGTCTCCGTTATTTCTGGGGTGCAGCCTCTTGCCCCCCGTCTCCGTTATTTCTGAGGCGCGGCCTCTTGCCCCCCGTCTCCGTTATTTCTGAGGCGCGGCCTCTTGTCCCCCGTCTCCGTTATTTCTGGGGCGCAGCCTCTTGCCCCCCCCGTCTCCGTTATTTCTGGGGTGCAGCCTCTTGCCCCCCGTCTCCGTTATTTCTGAGGCGCGGCCTCTTGTCCCCCGTCTCCGTTATTTCTGGGGCGCGGCCTCTTGCCCCCCCCGTCTCCGTTATTTCTGAGGTGCAGCCTCTTGCCCCCTGTCTCCGTTATTTCTGAGGTGCGGCCTCTTGTCCCCCGTCTCCGTTATTTCTGGGATGCGGCCCCCATCTCCGTTATTTCTGGGGCGCGGCCTCTTGTCCCCCGTCTCCGTTATTTCTGGGGCGCAGCCCCCATCTCCGTTATTTCTGAGGCGCGGCCTCTTGTCCCCCGTCTCCGTTATTTCTGGGGCGCGGCCTCTTGTCCCCCGTCTCCGTTATTTCTGGGGCGCGGCCTCTTGCCCCCCCCGTCTCCGTTATTTCTGGGGTGCAGCCTCTTGCCCCCTGTCTCCGTTATTTCTGAGGTGCGGCCTCTTGTCCCCCGTCTCCGTTATTTCTGGGATGCGGCCCCCATCTCCGTTATTTCTGGGGCGCGGCCTCTTGTCCCCCGTCTCCGTTATTTCTGGGACGCAGCCCCCATCTCCGTTATTTCTGAGGCGCGGCCTCTTGTCCCCCGTCTCCGTTATTTCTGGGGCGCGGCCTCTTGCCCCCCGTCTCCGTTATTTCTGGGACGCGGCAGTCTCCCATCCACACAGACACCGCCACAGATCCAGCTGCCAGCCCCTTCTTTTCTCTTCCTTTCATCTCCACCAGCGCCTGGAAGGCAGCTGCTTTCATGGGGCCTTGCTCCCTTCCCCCTCACCACCACCATGGGTATGTGACCATCTCTTCTCTCTCTTCAAATTCTCAGAGAACACCCCCATCCTTAACACCTCAGCATTTCTCGTCCCCTCCGGAGACAACAAGGCTCGTGCAGGACATTTGTCCCCTCCATTGGACAGCCAGCATCTGACCACCTTGGAACTCTTCTAATTGCTCAGACGAGCCTAAACACTCAAACCCTTCAGGGTTTCCTTCGCCTCTCGTGTCCTCGTTGGCAATGTCTGAAAGGTCCTTCCTTCCATTAAGGATCCATGTCCCCGCTGGCCCCGACTTCTGCGCCTTTGTACGCCCACTACTTTGGAGACCATTCCGAGATCTCCTCTCTCAGATCGCCGAAGCTGCTGAGTCTGGCGTGATCCTGACTGCAGCTCCCCAGTGCTCCAGCTGATTTCTGGACACTTTCTTTCCTAGGTCCCAGAACTTCCATTCTGGGGCTCCCCTTAGATGATCAGTGAGTTCCCTTGATCTTTACAAAAGAGGGAAAACCCTCTGCCCCTAAATGCTCTGAAGAGTTCACTTATTTTGAAGAAGGTCACGCTCAGGTTTTTTACCTCAGCATGGATTTCAGGGACTCCGATCATTCTCAGATTATCTCCTTTTTGGACCGTTGTCAGTTGTGTGGGGGCGTTTTTAAATCGGCTTAGATTTTCCTCTATTTTGCCCATCTTTTGGTTTTGCTCTAACATTTCTTGCTGCTTCGTGGGGTGATTTCTATGGGGTACAGTCTAGCATTAGTTCTGAAGGCTCTTCTTTGGGGAAGGTTTGTCTTTCTCTTCTGATCCTTTTCTCAAGAGTTTTTATTTCACTTTCATTCCTCTAGGGATTCATGGACTCTTCATGGAAAACCTACTGTTTCTTCTCCATTTCTGTTGGCAAATGTTATGGAGTCAATTGAGCCTTTCAAGAGTGACATCATATAGAGACCACTGGGCATCTTCTTTGGTCCCAAATGGGGCTCTGTCTCCCTGGCTCCCGTGGAGGGAGAGGATCAGCTCTCCCCAGAGTCTGCAGACAGTGTCGGGCTCCCGAGCTCCAAAGCCTGATGGGGCAGGATCGGAGATCTTCTAGGCCCTGCAGGTTCCTGAAGCTTCCCCACTCCCCACCCCAGGGCTCTTGGGAGCAGCTCAGCTCCGTCAGCTTAGAGGGGCAAAGCTATCTTGCCGCCTGGGGACTTTGCAGTAGTTCTTTCTGCAGTTCTGAGAAGAAATCACTGAGGTTTTTTGCCCCCGCGGGCCGCACAGACAGCTACTGCAGCCCGCCAATGCAAGGGCTCCAAGTCCTAGGAAACAAGGGCCTAGAAAACCCCATGCTGACACCGCCCAGGCACTAGTATATTTTTATTTATTCTGTTAACTCATTTCCATCAGGTTCCATGTCTGCCTCCCTTTTCCCCAGCCATGATACGACCATGACCACAGGGCACTCCCTGAGAGACTGGAGAGAGACGGTGACAGAGCCCTCTGAATTACCTCTTGCCTTCAGCTCGTCCTCTTCATCCACATCTCTGTCCAGATCATCGAAGACCGCGGCCAGAGGAGTCTTGAGGGTTGGATGCGGCACCTTGAAGTCCTTGCTCCAAGAAAAGATGCTGGTTACATTTTACCCAAGCTCAGCAGCCTTGGCCCTCCCGCCAGCGCCTCAAATGCCACCCAGGCCCGGGGAGCCCCCCGATCTCACCCTGATGGGGACGGGGCCAAAGGGGATGGAGCAGCTGTATGACTGCTGCCCAACATTCCCAAGGGGCTGCCAGGCTCGGCTCCAAACAGGAGCACTGGGGGACAGAAGTGTCACACCAACAAACACCCAGCCCTGAGGTGCAAATCAGGTTGCAGCAGGAAAGAGACTGAGACAAAAACCTTAGTTCTAAGAAGAATAAGGGAAGGAGCCTCAAAAAGCTGTTCAGAAAAGGCAGCAGGGGCTCCAGGATACCTCAGAGGGACCCCAACTGACAGAGCCTCTGCCAAGGTGGCTGGGCCTTGGTAGGGGGCCAACCTTGCTAAGAAAAGACGAAATGCCTCCTAAAATAGTGTCTAAAAAGTGGGTGGTGGGTGCCCTCCATCACTGGACAGAAGCACTGCCCATACACTGGGCACAGTGCCCTCCAGGAGGGGGCACAAAAAGCAGCTGACACTTTGGACAGGTGCTGGTCACTGGGCTGCTCTGGGACTGTTTCCTCACAGGTAAAATGGAGGTATTCTCAATAGGACTGCCTCAGTGAGGAAAGCCAAAGGCTCGTTCAGCCCGGCGCGGACTCCTCCCGAGGCCAGGGGCCATCAACAACAACAACAGGGGAGACAGAGGCACTTCAGACAGGAGCCTGTCGCCACATCTGACCAGAAGCCCCAAAACTCTGAGACTGGCCCCCTTTGCCATCTGCCATAAGGGAGCAGAAAGACCGAGCTCATCAACCAAAGGACTAGAAGAGCCCGCGTCATTTGGGCAGCTCTTACTGTGTGCGGCCCCCGGCACCAGATACAAGTAGGATCGAGTCTCCCTCAAATGCCCAGAAAACCATCTCCTGCCTTTCTGAGGGCAGGCACCCGACAGGATGCAGGAGAAGCTGAAAGCGGCTGCTGTTCGAGGCCCACCTGGACGCTTTCCGGGCCTGCGCACGGCGGTCTCGTGGTCTGCGGCAGGGAAGCGGGCGCCCCGAACTTCCTCTCCAGGAAGACTTCTTTGGTGCAGGCGTAACACCAGACCCGGAGAGTGGTGAGGTTCACGGTGAGATAGTGCTTTGTCTCCTGCACAATTTGGGGGCAGAAACATGCCAAAAAGAGATGCTCGTTACATACCGGGAGCGCAAAGGTGGGCCTTAGGAGCCACGGGACCCAACAGCTGCTCAGGGAACCTCTGGGGAGGCCTCCTGGGGGGCACTCCCAGCTGGAGCGAGTCCAGAGGCAGAGAGCTCCAGGCAGGGACGAGGAGGACGTGGACAGCGGCCCTTCTACACCCAACAGGCAAGGCAGCCGGCCGGCTCAGTGGATGGAGCACCGGGTCTGGAGTCGGGGAGGCCCAAGTTCAAAGCCAAGCTCAGACTCTGATTAGCTGAGTAACCTCCCCACTGTAAAAAATAGCCTGTAATGAGCATCAAAAGAGATATTGCAAAACAGGCTTTGCCCAGTGCCTGGCACAGAGCAGGTACCATACGAATGGGCCTTTGTGCCCCTTCCCCAGAACATGCCACCCCCGTGAGCTCCCACCCCCCAGAGCCTCCCAAATGCCTCTCTGATTATCCTGAGCAAGAGTGGGCCTGTAGAGGGCAGTGCTTCCCATGCTGAGAAAAGATGCAGGATCCTCATGCCCGCTTTACGGAGGACCTTGGGCAAGCATCCCAGCATGCCCTGTGGGACGGGGGTCTTTTGTGGCGCCACACTGAGGGACTGGGCCGCCAGAATCAAACCAGAATCTCTCTGTGGGCGCCGAGAGCTCTTCTCAGTCTGCCCCCCCCCCCCCCGGGCACACACATGCAACCCATCTGCCGTTCCTTGTGGCCATCTTGGCACAGCCTGCCCCTAAATTCACACCCATGCATGCACACACCCCCCCATGTGCACACGCACCAGTGTGCACACCCACACTAGCGTGAACACACACATATAAGCATGCACAAACACACATGCGACCCACCCACCCATGTATACATGCACACACCCCCTTGCACAGTGCACCCGTGTGCACACAAGCACGCACACCCGCACCAGCGTGCACATCCACATGCATCCACACCCACGTGCACATGCACCCGTGTGCACACACCCGCCAGCAAGCACATACACACCAGAGTGAGCACACCCACCCACTCATGTATACATGCACACACCCCCTTGCACAGTGCACCCGTGTGCACACAAGCACGCACACCCGCACCAGCGTGCACATCCACATGCATCCACACCCATGTGCACACGCACCCGTGTGCACACACCCACTAGCAAGCACATACACACCAGAGTGAGCACACCCACCCACTCATGTGCACATGTACACACATCCCAGTGTGTGTACACACCCTCCCCCCCAGCTCTCTCTGCAGGACCAGAAACTCACCCCACCCACTCCCAGCCTCTGTAAGCTGCTTTGGGGCCCCCTGCATAAAGCCCGTGCTGGCCCCCCAGAGCCAGGGCCTCCTGGCTGCAGGCTTGGACCATCCTGTCTGCACTGAGCTCAGTGCGAGGTGGGGAGCCCCAGCCTAAGCAGGGCCCGGGCTGCAAAGAGCAGGCTAACCCTCCCGGGCCAATCCGTGCTGGGGGAAAGAGGAGGGAGGAATTGGGGACAACCCTAACCCATCATCCCCAAGATGCCTGATCCAGGGAATGAAGGCAAAGGGGAAGGAACCAGGTGGCTTGGGCGGGGTGAGGGGGAGAGGGAGGGAGTGGGACTTTCCGGGTTCTATCCCTTCCCTATTGCCCAAGTCTAGGGGGCCGGGGCTATGCTGAGGCCTGTCCTGGTTGTGCTCTTAGGTCTCATACTAGGAGCTTCTGGTTAAGTCATCCAAACTCCCCTTAAAACAAACAACAAAAAGAGCCCCAAATTCCACTCTCAGCATGGACCGTGATGCAGATTAACCAAAGTCTGCAGGAAAACGGAGCTCTTTATGGGAGGTTTAGGAAAACGTCCTTGCCATCAACAGCTTCTGCTGCAAACGTGGAGCCCAAACACCCCCATGGGAAATCCAAATCCGGGAGCTCTTTGGCTCCCACTGGCCCCCCCAACAAAGCCCTTCTCTGGAGCCTCATGGGAAGTGCCCGATCACTTAAGCTCTTTGAGGGGTGAGAAAGCACTTCCTAAAGGTCTTCTGCAATGTCCTGGGCCTGGGTCTGTGACCCCAAACAATCCCTGAAAAAGCAGCCAGCAATCAGTTCTGGCCCTGCTGGCCACAAGCCTGAAGGGAGATCGGAGGCACCGGGCACAGAACTTGCCCCACATGAAAGCTCTCAGAGAAGAGTCACCCCAATAAGGAGGCACAGAGTGTCTGAGGTCAATGACTGGTATTTGCCCTCAAAGAAGGCGTCAGAATAGAAATATGGTCACCTCTCAGTGCCCAGTGTGAAGACAGACATGGAAGGACACAAGAGCAGCCCGCCTGAGCAGGACAAGGGAGGATGGAGGCAGGGGTCTCAGCGACTGTCTGACTCTCAGCACTGGCCTCCAAGGCCAGAGACCCCAGCCCAGTTCTATTCTGCGGAGCCCCAGACGAGGGGCCCATTCTGGTATAAAGAAAGGCTCTCCCAAGCCAAACAGGGCCCATCCCATGAAGGAGCCTCAGGACTCTGGGTACGCACCCAAGCAATCCTTTCCCTCTGAATCTTATTTTGCTCCCTCCCAATCCAGCTGTTTCCAAAGTTAATGGGACTAAAAGCCAGCCGCCGCCCTTCACTCAGGGGAGAAGCAGCGAGTCACACTGGGCCAAGGACGACTCCTCGGTGAAGGAGCAGAGTGCACGTACCTGAGAGTGAATAGTACTGTGGTCTACGTAGGACTCGCCACAGCCAACATACGTACATCGGTTCTGTGGAGAAACACAAAGCGGACAAGCCGTTTTACAGCCCCCGCCGGGCCCCCACAGCTCTTCCCTGAAATGTGCTCCTTGATTTAGGAAAACAATGCCAGAGGTGTAGCTAGAAGTCAGGAGAGCACACTGGCAAGGGATCTACTATCAGGACAAACACACAAAACCCAGCATTCGGCCACAGTTATTCAAAACTCTTTCTATATGGGGCTACGTATATATATGTTTAAATGACTGCACTTTACCCCGACCTTTTAAATGAATTTGCCTTCACAAACGCATTTGGGGAACTATAATCATTTTTATAAAATAAATCCATCCACAACATTTTCGATCAGCATATAAACACTTGAACCACTTGGTTAATCTACTCAGGGAGACTCTTGGACCACGGGCCCCACGTACCTCTAGGCAGGCCCAGAGATTTGGTCCTCGGACTTTACAGTCCTGACAAGTGCCCTGTGAACAGAGACAGCCGTTTTAGCAAACATTTCACAGCCACATACCTGCCAAACAAAATTCACCACAAACGAATGGAGCCGGTTAAGCCCAAATGAACCAGGAAGAGGAGGTGGAATGGGAGCTCCAGCTGGGTCTGAGCCTTCCTCGGGCCTGCGGGGATATTAGGAGGCACCCCCTTTGCCGGAGCTCACACTGAGCAAGAGCGCTGAGCCCTGGGCTAGGCTCAACAACAATCCTTTGCGCTCCCCCTCTGGACGATCCCATCCTCTGGTAGAATCCCATAATTACTGTATTACTCTGACAGCCCAATGGGTCTCTGAAGTCGGACGAGCCATCTCCCTTCCCCTGCCCTTTTTAAACCGTGTGCCTCTGTGTGCACTACAACTGAGGGTCCTGTGAAAAATTATCTGTGTCGGGGTGCCAAGGGCTATGCCAGGAGTTTGCTCATCTGAACTCTGGCTCCATGAGGACTGACCACCGTGGTGTCTGAGGGCCCCTGCCAGGGACAGCTTCCACCGCTGCCAAAGTTGCGGGCATGGACTCCTGGGTCATGGGAAGAAGGCCCCCGCTCCTGAGAAGACAGCAGCACTCGGGGGCCAGATGAGACAGCTAACCAAGGTTCTGGTCTAGGGCCAGGCATACCATCCTAGTTTTTTTCCTGCTCTTTCCTGTTATGTGCCCAACCACCTGGGACCTGATTCAAATGAGCTGGCATTTTCTCCCTCCACGTTCTCGCCCCCCTCCTCCCTTTCTGCTTGCAATGGCAATGACAACTGGGACCTACTTTCCTGACACTTCCCTTAAGGAACCCCAACTGCCCTCGTAGGGCAACCTGGCTCATACCTGGCTTCCCTATATCAGCCAGAAGGTGAGAGATTCTTTCAGACCCCTCCCTTTGGCCAAAAGGGGGGAGACACCCTGTTTTCCAGAGCTAGAGCCCAGCAGGCCTGGCGTGACAATTCTTGGCCCTCATCCTCTGGATGATCTCACCCTCTGCAAAAGCACATCATTATCATCTTACTTCGCTCTGGCCAGGTGATGTCTGGGCTCCTGCTGTACCCACGTTCTAGTCATGAAGTTCTGCCACGAATCAAACCTGTTTCCTTGCTGCTGCTACCCCTCAGTGTCAAGGCAGGTGGCCTAAGGACTGAGCCCCCCTCCCTCCCCACTGCCTTGGGCTAGGCCCACGTGTCTATTCTGCCTTCTTCTTGCAAGCCCTTTCCCTCACTTTGAAACCCAACTTCTGCTTGATTCCCAACTCTATGCTCTCTAACCTGCTCCATTCGGCTCCAGCCAGCCACGGGGTACAGGCTGGTTCGGTCCAGTTGACAGGCCCCAGTTCTCTCATTTACAAAATAAAAGCACCGATTAAGCCATAAGAGGAGTAAAGGGCGCTACATTTGAAGTTAGAGGACGAGAGTGAAAATTCTGCCCTTTTTTATCTTTCAATGGCGGGGAGGGAGCTGAATTAAATGACCCCTGCTACAAATGTGTTCTCTTGTGATTACATAATTTCTGAAGCCCTTTCAGACCTAACACTTTACAATGCTTGGTCACATCCCTGAAGCTAGGTTTTGGCTTAAAATGGGGGTGTTTGGTAATTTTCACCTTTCTTGTGGCTGAGGAGCCCCACCCTGATTCTCCTCCCAGTGACACAACGGTACACTCTGTAGCAAATCTGATGTTATGGAAAGGGGATCCTCTAACTCTACGATGAGACCATGGCCACGTGTCTCTGACTCTTCTCTAAGACCCCTTCAGAGCAAATTCTCCAAGTGTAGCCACGGGAAAAATCAGGGCCCTTCCTCAGGCTGTCTTCCCATTTTTAGCACCGGCTGGAGTGACCAGCGCCCCATGCTCATGATCCACTTTTTTTAACCTACCTTTTCTGGGACTCTGCAATGGAACAGACAGCAGCATCATGTTAAATAATCGCCTGCACTTACTAAGCACCTACTGTGTGCCAGACACTGCTAAGCTCTTTATAACTCTCTCATTCCATCCCACAATCATGCTGGGAGGGAGAAGCTATGAAGATCCCCAGTGTGCAGCAGAAAAAACCATGCCCCTCTACTCCTATGATGTCCCACCAGGCTTTCCTTCCAACACTCTCTGGACTCAGCTCCCATTTAATACATGAGGACCCGTCACTGAGAAATGGTTTGGAGGGTCTGGGTATCAGAGCAAGGCCAGTGACAGGTCCCTGGGTCTGGGGACCACAAGTAGAGAGGTCCTGAGGCCTTCTGGTTCCTGAACCCATCCTACCAATCCCCCCTCCCTCGCTAGACTCATGGGCCCCCATGCTCTAAGAGTACCCCGAAGCCCCTCAAAGGTGCCCCCAGAGCCTCTTTGTGGGGAGGTATACTCCAAAAACATTGAAACTATCTTTCTCTGTTCCCCTCCTCCTTATCTTCCTCTTGACCCCTATTGTGACCCTTTGGAAGGACAGAATGACCATCTGCCTCTCTACAACCTCCCCCCCCCCCCCCCACCACCACCCTGAGGTCTGGGTCCCCATGGCTTTTGTGTGGATCAGATCTCCTCCTAAGGAAGCTCACTCACAAAGGTAGGCTCCTGTGAGCCATCCCCCATACATCTCACTTCCTGGTTCCCATGAGGGCCAGGGACCTGCACATACATGGGCTTCTGCCCCCTTCCCCCCAGCCTTTATAATAATGTTAGTGAATCAGGCTGGTTTCCACACACACATGCACACACCAGTGTACACAAGATCCATTTTTCTCTTATTTATCAATTATAATTCCATAATTGAAGCGAATTCTCTTTCCGAGACAGGCCGATCCCCAGGCAACATCATTCACTCTGGACCAGCCCCCCACCATCGCACCACACAAGCATCAGACACGTTTTAAACCACAGAGTTAGGATAAAGCAAAAGCACAGATCCCCACACTGAAGGAAAATGGCAAAAATCACCTTACTTTATTCCCATCCTGCTAAAAGCAGGGTTTTTCCCAAGCAGGATTTTGAGGCTTGGCTTTTCTTGAAACTTTTCTTAATAGTCACTTCCAAGACTCATTTGATTACAGATTCATATACATATGGCTCTCTCTTGGAAGACTATCAATGAAAAAATAATTCAATTACCATGTACATGGTCAAGTTGCATCTACACACTTGGTCATTAACCACAAACCTAAAGCAAAATGATTTTAGGCAAATATTGAAGTCACCAAAAACATAGCTTACGAGAGATTTCTGTATCAAATTTTCTTTTGTTATTTCACCCACTGACTCCAAATGTGGACAGTCACTGCTGAGTGCCGGCATTTCAACGGAAGGCATTTCTTTAAATCCCGGAACTTTCAGGGCAAGATAATATCTATTTGATAGAATAAAAAAAAAATTAGTGAGCAGTCTCATGACCATAGCAGGTAACAGTACAAATAAAGTAAACCAAAGCTGGCAAAGCCAATGAAAACTCATTAAGATGCATGCTGCATTTAACTTTGGTGCAAACATGGTATTATGAGCTATCTGAACCCAAAAGCCCTTCCAAAATGTCAGTTCACTCCTTTATCATCGCTAGACAGGGACCCGGCCCATCCTCTTCCTCTCCTTCCTCTCTTCCAGCCTCTCTGCTTTTCAGAGATTGGCAAATGAAATTGAAGATGACACTCATCTTCACCTCTTGAAAGGAAGAAACATGGATCTGTCTTCAAAAACGCAGCTTGTGTGGAACTGCGTGCTGACACACTCATGGATGGGCCTGCTCAGTGACCCCAGTTGCCAACTTGCATTAGAGAATGTTTTGGTTTTGTTTTTTCCCAGACTGGTCTATGACAAAAATCAGTTAAAAAGATGATGATGAAAGGTGAAGAGTGAAAATAATGAAAAGTAAAGGTGAGAGACCGATTCTGGCCTGGAGCTCTTGGAGCCCTGGATTCAGGGGAAGAAAGGCCAAGAGGAGGGCTCTTCCACCTTTGCCACAATTCTCTAGGTTCTGTTCATTTTCTACAATCTTCCCAGGGTTCTCTGAAATCAGACTTTTCAGCCCTTTTAGGGGTTCATCAACTCTCAAGAACCTCCGTTTTTTGCCACCACTAAGAGCAGCTGTATTTCTTTGCAGTCAAAAAGGATGCACAATTCAGAAACTTTCTGGACAGTTTCAAATTGACCAAAAATAACATTAATATACCTGTTTTTAGGTACATTTCAGGGGTGGTAGTTAAAGCAATGGGCCTGGAATCAAGAAGACCTATGTTCAAATCCTGCCTCAGATTCCTACTAGCCATTTCTGAACAAGTCACTTGATGGCTTTCTACCTCAGTTTCCCCAATTGTAAAATGGGGATAGTAATAGCACTGTCCCAGAGTTGTTATGAGGATCAAACGAGATAATATATGTAAAGTGCTTAGTACAATATCTGACTCATAATAGATGCTTAATTAAGGTGGGAGATGGAACCTCAAAGTCACTCTTATTTTTAGTTTTTTTAGTTATTAGTGATTTGAAGCTTCCCCTGCCCCCCACAAGGTTATTGCTGCTTGGATTTCTTCTTTTGAAAAACTCCCTGTTCATACCTTTTGATCATTTCTCTAATGAGGAATGGCTCTTATTCTTATAAGTCTGGATCCATTTTTTATATATGCTGGATGAGACTTTTATCAATGAAGCTTACCACAAAGACTTTCCCCAATTACTTTCTTCCATTCTAATTTTAACTGCATTTGGTTTCTTTGCATAAAAGCCTTCTAATTTCATGTAAATCATAATTTTCCATTTTGAATTCTGTGATAACCTCTGTCCAAACTACTTGAATTAAAAAGAAACACAAAAAGGATGGATGGGCAAGTAAGCCATCAACCAAGAAACATTAAGATTCTCTACATGTGGCAGGCATTAGAAAGATGTAGAGAAGAAACAAAAGAAGCTTGCTTTGATGATTTCAGAAAGGCCTGAAGAGATTTACATGAACTGATGCTAAGTGAAGTGAGTAGAACCAGGAGATCATTGTACCCCATAACAACAAGAGTATACGATGATCACCTCTGATTATCATGGCTCTCTTCAACAATGAGGTGGTTCAGGCCAGTTCCAATGGTCTTGTGATGGAGAGAGCCATCTGCATCCAGAAGAAGGACTGTGGGGACTGAGTGTGAACCATGACATAGTATTTTCACCTTTTTGTTATTTGCTTGCTTTTTCCCCCTCTCATTTTTTTCCTTTTTGATCTGATTTTTTTGTATGTAGCACTTAACAAATGTGGAAATATGTTTAGAAGAACTGCACATGTTTAACATAGATTACTTGCTGTCTAGGGGAGGGGTGAGGGAAGGGAGGGAGAAATACATTTGGAACACAAGATTTTGCAAAAGTGAATATTGAAAACTATCTTTGCATATATAAACAGATAAAAACAAAACAAAACAAAAAGGTACCTCCAAGGCTAGCTCAGCAGAAAAAACAAGTGGGGAGCCCTGTGGTTAGCTAGGTTCTAAGGTGGACTCAGCCAGGACTACAGGAAGTTTTACCTGCCAGGCAGCGAAGGGAATCTGGAGTCTCAATCCAGAAAGCTGATAAGGAAGCCAGGCCCAGCTGCCCTGCAGAGACCAGGCCCTGAGCGAGGAGTACAGATACAGTGGGGCAAGGAAAATGCTGGCTATGGACAATACAGGAAGGTTTGGGCTTTCAGGTCAGAGGGGAGAACTGAAGGGAAGCCAGAGACACCATCATCCTCACACCCGAGGTTTAGAGGGAATTATGAAGTGGGAAGGAAGGTACCAGGAATGATAATATGAAATAGATCTAGGAGAGCATAACTGTAAAAGAATATTATAAAAATAGCACAATAGAGATTTGGTTCACAGCATAAAGAATTTTTATTATAATTTATGTAAAATTATATAAAATTTATATAAAAGAAATGTAACCATCACAGGTTTTAAAGATTTGCCATTTTATTTAAGTGAAATAGTTTCACAGGCTCAAATGTGACTAGGCAAAGCAGTCATACCGAATGAACAACTTGCTTTGGGGAAAGCCGATTTTTAATCTCAAAGAAACAGAAGCAGAAAATAGGTAGGAAGGGGAGGAACCAAGGAAGGGTAAAGGAGGAGCTGGGTGGAAGCCACCTGGCAGATCAGGTCCAGAATTGTCTAAAGCTATGCTAATGAAGCCAGTCTCAGAAAAGATGAGAGGATTAAGAGTTTCAGTCTTATCACTGAAACAAAGGAGCAAGATGAGCTTTTAGAAATTCTTAAAAATAAATTAATTACATTAATAAATTATCATTTAAAAAAATAAGAAAAAGAAACTTACTATGAGAATAGGGAAGACTTCAGTGTCTTCTGAAGATGAATCTAACTAACCCTACATAGAAACATTATTGCCAAATTTCAAAACCCCTAGATCAAAGAAAAATTTAATGAAAACAAACCAACCAAAAACCAATTCCAATATGATGGAGCTACAATTGGAATGGTACAGGATTTATCAGAAGCTATAATAAAAGACCACAGGTCTTAAAATATTACATATCAATAATCAAAAGAACTAAGCCTGTGGCCAAAAATATATCCAGCAAAATTAATTTTAATATTGAACAAAAAAAAGTAGACATTCAATGAACTCTCAGATTTTCAGGATCTTGTCTCAAAGAAATCTGAACTCAAGAGAAAATTTAACATATAAGAGCCAACATAAAAGACTAATTTTAAGGGACTCACTAAGGACAAACTGTTTATGTTCTATACATGGAAATGTAAATCATGTCTTAAGACTGACATCAGTAATTGGGGTAGTCCAAAAGAAAGATTGGGGCAGAGATGAATATGATCTGACTCTAAAAATCAAAACATAGGAAAAGGTAAAAATAATCATTATGTTATACAAATGAGGTGCAAAGGAAAAACCAAAACGGAAGAATTAAACAGGGGAAGAGGGCTGATAGTTCTGAAAATCTATATACCAAGAAGGATACAGCAACCTTCAAATTTTATGAAGAAATAAGGGGGGAAGAATAGAATAAGATGGTTTAGATTAGAGTTTAGATTAATGGGAGAGGGACAAAGTGTGTAGATTAATGAGAAAGAGATAAAGGGAAAGGTAGGGAGAGAAGATAAGGAAGGAATCCATGGGGGGAGGGAGAGGAGGTTAAGTAACAGCAAAGCAAATTAAGGAATAAAGAAATAAAGCAGAAAAGTTAGCAGGGAAAGAAAATAAAGAGATATGCACAAACATAATAGTAATGATCAGAAATAGAATTTATTAGGAAAAAAGTAGGGGTAATAATCATTGATCTTAAAGTCAAACTTAAAGATTCAATCAAGAAAGAAATCTATATTACACGTCAGCTATATTAATATTGCTTTAGATACATGTCCATGTGTATATGTATATATGTGTATATAGATATATGTATGGGTGGAGCTATGAATATGTATTTATATGTATGAGTGAATATATGTACACACATATGTATATGTAAATAGATTCATACTTAACTTTAGCCTACTTGAGAGAGGTAGAAAGGATGAAAGAGGAAAAAATAAGTAAAAAGTGCACAGCAGAGCACAGAAAAAAATCTACAAGAAAGCAAAGAAATAATGGGATAGTCGTGAAGAAGAGAAAAAATGATAAAATAACTGCTTATAGTATAAAATAGTTGGGAGTCTACCTGCCAAGACAAACCCGAGAACTCTGAATACACTTAAAAAGCCCTTCACACAAATCAAGTCTTCTAAAGAACAGGAGAAATGTAAATTGCTCCTGGGGAAGCCAAGCCAACAAACAAAATGACAATTCTACTAAATTTATTTATTCAGTGGCACAGTCATCAAACCCAAAAAATCATTTTCTGAGAGCAGAGAAAAAACCATAATAAAAGTCATCTGAAAGAACAAAAAGTCAAAAATATCGAGGGAATTACAGAAAACCAACACAAAGGAAGGTGGCCTAGTCATGCCAGATCTAAAACTGCATTCTATAGAGTGGTAATTCTCCAAATAACCTAGTACTGGCTAAGAAATAGGGTAGGGGATCAGTGGAATAGATTAAGTATACAGAACACAATAATCAATGACAGTGTTGGAGAAACCCAAAGATCCCAGTTTTAGGGACAGAACTCATCATTAACAAAATTTGCTATGAAAATTGGAAAGCAGTTTGACAAAAACTAGGTAGAAACTAACATCTCATACTTTATACCAAGATAAGTCAAAATGGGTATACCATTTAAACATAAGCAAATCAGAGCAGCATGCAATAATTTACCTATCATCTCTATGAATAAGGGAAGAGTTTATGACCAAACAAGAACACTACAGGATGGAAAATGGATAATTTGGTTTTGTACAAGCAAAACCAATGCAAACAAGATTAGAAGGAAAGAAGGAAACTGAGGGATATTTTTCCAGCAAGTATCTCTAATAAAAACTTATTGCTTCAAATAGAGAACTGAGTTAAATATATAAGAATACGAGTCATTCCCCAATTGATAAATGGGCAAAGGATATGAACAGACAGTTTTCAAATGAAGAAATTAAAGCTAGCTGTAGTCAAATGAGAAAAATCCAGCTCAAGAGCCTGGTGGATATAAAAAGATGAGAAAGCACATAAAGATGTTCATGTCATCTCATGTTTGAGCCCCAAAAGAAATAAAGATTTTCCTTGTTTTGCTCACTATCCTTCAGCACCCCAAGAAACTCTTGTGAAAAAATGTTAAGAGGCAAAACCAGCTTCCCCCAAATCCTCGATGTCCACTGCATACCTGTATTTGCCCTACAGGGAACTGCTTCCTCTGGGAGAATTTCCTGAAAAATATTCTGTCTTCCTCTTTCCACAAGGTGAATCCTACAAAATGGGATCCTGTCTCCAAACACTCTAGACTGACAGAGATAACCCAGGAACCTCCGGCTTTTGTTTTAATTGCTGAGCCCCAAGGAGGTCAGTCCCCAGATAGCCAGAGCTGGCTAACAGAACCTGAAGAAGGAAGGGACATAAAGGCACTCCCAGGTCCCAGAACACACATATCTATCCCCAGCCTCTCTCTGGCTGCTTTGCCACACAGACTCTTTCCGTAATTCCCTTCAAATTCATTCCCAGAGAATATTTCCCAAACCTTCATGAGTCCAGAATGCTGGCCAAGCAGCCAAGGTGCTACATGTCCCAGGATTAAGCTGGGAGACAACTAGGCCGTACCCCACAGGAATCCCCCCCAAAACAGCTCGTTCTCCTTAGAGAGCGCTGGCTCTGGGGTGAGGAAGTAAGTCTCTGCTGACAGGAAGCTCCAACCTTTTCTGTCTCTTGGGGCTCTGGCAAGCTGAAGGAGCCCTCCCTATTCAGACCAAGGGTTCCCCTGAAAAAGGGAGGCTGCCTCATGCTTCTTTTTGAATCTTCAGCACTTAGCACAGCACCTGGCATCTAGTAAGTACTTAATACTGGTTAGTGACTGACCCACCTCAGAAAAAAGTTAACTTTTCAATCCACAATGGAAGCTGACAGTTAAAAAACAAAGTTTCACCATCCAAGTTCTGAAGGCCTGAAAGAGCCAAGGTCCAAGGGCTCTTGGGGCAAACGAAACCAGTCCATTCTCTGCCACAGGAAGGTCGTTCGGACGCTGGGCAGTGTCAACATCCCAGTCCCTTCCCTGACCTCCATGAGCCTGCACTCAAAGCTGCCCTATCGCACCAGGCACTTTTGGGGAGGGGGAGAAATGGGCTCACCAACCATTTCATACAAAATATGGAAAAGATCATTCCAAGGAGGGAAAAAGCACACTCAGCCAGGGCTCTGAAAGTCACTGGGGCTCACTGAGCCCAGAGCCATGGGCATGGCCTTTCCCCTGGAGCCCAGAAGGCTGCCTCTGACTCCCAGGGAGCCCTGACCAAACGCCCCAGGCTCCTGCTCACCTGACCCCCCACTGCTGGGTCTCCACTTGTGAAGTGGGGGATACAAGTGTAAGATCTTGGAGGAGAAACTTCCTCCTTTCCGCAGGCCCAACTACCTCCAGAGCAACCCCATCCTGCGTTGCTGTAACAACAAGGAAGCAGGAACATGATGGGGACACCCGGATGACGCCCACTCAGACAAATGACCCTAAATAAAAGCACCCAGCCAGGGTGGGGAGAGCAGCCCACCAGGCCTGCCACAGGAGACCAGGGAAGGAGAACCCCGGCTGCATCCTGCAGCAGAGCCCCGTGCACATCAAGAGCCGAGTCCAGACCTAGAGTCAAGTCCAAACCAAGAGATGAGTCCAGACCAAGAGTCACATCTGGGTCGAGAGCCAAGTCTTGTCCCAGAAAGGAGGCATCAGAGGGCACTGAACCCTTCTGGAGGGGCCTCTGCACCATACCCACACCCACATATCACACACCCATGCTTCAGCAAACCTGTCCCATCACCGTGAACCTCGGGGCTCCCCAGATCTCGAGGGCCCAAGTGGGCCGAGGATGGGCGAAGGCCTCTCCCAAGAGGGGTCAGAGGCAGGGGGACCAAAGGGCCTGTGGGATGGAAGGGGCTAAGGCTTTCCCTCTGTCCATCTGATGAGCGGCCGTTGTTGGTCAGACTTCTTTTTCTGCATGTCTGATCAGCAGAGAATCTGAGCCATTTCTAGGTGGGACTACCTGGCAAATTTCTCATCTTCCCATTTGGCATTCTCTGTTCATTTTTATTTGATTCTTCTCCCATAATTTAAGGGTCTTTTTCTTCACGCTCAGAGATTCATGGTGCTTTCAGGACACGGCCCCTGCTTGTCAACTTGGCAGGATGAAGCCAAAGTTGGGGGGACCATTTCCTTGAGACGTTCACAAAGACTCCTTTACAAAAGTGTCTTCTCTTTTCCCTGCATTTGCCTGTTGCTGGTTGGTTGGTGGCGGCATGGGCCGGTGGCTGGGAGCAAAATCACCCGTCTCTCAACCTTTTTGGGGGCTTCCAGGACAAAACCGGCCTTCTGTGCCTCATCGAAGTGCCTGGTTCTACCCAGGAAAGGTTTAAAATCATCAAAGGTTCTTTGGAGTAACGCTGGCAGAGACAAGTTGGCATGGTCTGGGGAAAGCGAAATGGCCACAGACTACAAGCTACCCAAGGACCCCCTAGTAGCACAAAGTCCAGAGAAAAGAGGGAAGATCTGATTGGGGGGGATAGTATGCTTCTTAGGGTACAGAGCAGGGTAGCCTAGAATCCACACCCTAGGGGCAGAGCATGGAGCAGAGGAAGAGTACAGGATGGAGCAATGGAGGGCTCATTAGCAGCCTTCCAGCAGCCGAAATGTGCTTGGACATTTGGACACAAAGCAAAAGAATAATACTCATTTCACTTTGCCAAATGCCAAGTGTTTTAGTCAAGATTTTACACTTTCCTCTATGTATTTTTTTTTTTAATTATCGTTTTAATCCTAGTAAGGGTGATGAAATGTTATCTAAGAAGAGAATGGATGGCCCTCATCCAGGGCATTTCCACACAGTCTGTGCTTGCCAAGGCCGACTCTTCGGCTGGGAAGGGACAAAAAGCTGATTTCCTGGGTTCTTTATCCATGCAGATGCAAAAGCAGACTGCCCAGACGGCTGCTCTATGAGGGGAGATGACGACAATCACAGTGTGCACCTGGGCAGCATTTGACATATGGGCTCTCATGCCATACTCGCCACAATCCTGGGAGGTGGCTGCTATGATCGTCCCCATTTTACAGATGAGGAAGCCGAGGCAGACAGGGCGGACTGGTGCGCTCAGCAGCTGTCCGAGGCAAGAACTGAACTCAAGCTCAGGCTTCCTAACCGACCCAGCACTGTCCCAAGGTGACCCCAGAGACCCTAGCCTTTCTTAGGCATCTGAGCTGTTTCTTAGGGGGACAACTGTGGCTCCAGAGCAGTGATTAATTAGAAGAGAACCACCTGGAGGCACTGAGAGGGTCCAGGGATGGCCCTGAAGCACAGAACTGGCAGGAAACTGGGCCTAAGCTCTTCCAGAATATAAAAAAGTTTGTCTAGAAACTTCTCTCAATTGCTTTTCCATGGCTGAGCCCAAAGGAGCAAGGAGGAGAACCTGGGGAAAAGCGGTCAAGCCCAGGATCCTCCCCATCTGCCTTTTCAGCTGCTCCCCCAACCCTCCACTTCGCCAGGGACAGATAATTCGATGAATCTGATCCCACAGCTGAGGTTTCCTCTATGCCCATCACCACTTTCTCCCCTTCTCTCCCGCATTCCCTGTTCCACTATTCCTCACCCTTCCTCTGTGCTCCCCCTTTTCCTATCTTTTAAACATGGAAATCTCTTATTAAAGGTAAACTTGAAAAAAATGGAAGAAACTTAATAAGCAAGCCTTTGGCATGTTATTGGAAAAAAGGTTGTTCACACAGGATTAAAATAGAAATCTTTTAAAATATTAAATTAGCATTACTCGGGATCCATGTGACTGGCTACATTTTGTTTCTAGAAGGAAACATGCTGAGCTTCATTCACTTTGGCTTATTCGATTGTTATATTTGGATAGCTTAGACAGAGATGCAGATTTTAAATCACCTGGGCAACTTTGATATGTCTAAACATATTCTGAAAATTTGCTTTAATTCTCCTGTGGGTATTTGCAATTTAAATAGCATCATTCTATGTAATTAAAAAAAATAATAATCTCAATAATTTTTGAATGACTTAAAAAAAATCTTATGCTTAATGACAAAATTGTCCTTCATGGCTTCAGAAAAACCTGGGAAGGCTTATATGAACACATGAAAAACGGAATGAGCAGAACCAGAACATTTTGCAACTAACAGCAACACTCGAATGTGAAAAACTCTGTCCTTCAGATCAAGACGAGGACCCAGGACGATTCCAAAGAACCTGTGATAAGCAATGCTCCCCTCCAGAGAGGGGCGATGGATTCTGAGTGCAGAATGAAGCCAAATTTTTTAAACTTTATTTTTCTTGGAGGTATATGTGTGCATGTGCATTTTTCTTTTGCAAAGTGACTAAGAGGGAAATCTGTTTTGTACGAGCTCATCCTATAAGCAAAATAAAATTCCTTGCCTTCTCAAAAAAGGGGGGCAAGGGAAAGAGAGAGAAAATCTGGGACTCAACATTTTTATGAATGATTATCCAGTCGGCAGGATGATTTCAGAGAGACCTGGAGAAACTTGCATGAGCTGATGCTGAGCGACGTGAGCAGAACCAAGAGAACTTGTACGCGGCACTTACAAGGTTACGTGAAGATCAATTCTGATGGACGTAATTCAGGCCAGTTCCAATGGACTTGTGAGGAAGAGTCAGAGAGAGGACTGTGGGGACCGAGTGTGAATGACAATGTAGATTTGCACCTCATTGGTTGTTGTTTACTTGTTTTTTTTTTTTCTTTCTCATTTTTTTTTCCTTTTTGATCTGATTTTACTTGTGCAGCATGATTATTGTGGAAATATGTATAGAAGAATAGCACACATTTAACCTATATTGGATTACTTGCTGTTTAGGGAAGGGAGGGAAAAAAAATATGGAATCCAAGGTTTTATAAACGTGAAGGCTGAAAACTACCTTTGCATGTAGTTTGAAAATAAAAAGCTATTATAAGAAAGAGATGGTTTAAAAACTTTTTTTACATGCAAGTGGGAAATATTTCATGAAATGAATAAAAATAACTAAACAAAAACAGCAAAATTGTCCTTTGTGCGAGACTTGTGTCCTCCTTCCTGGAAATTACTCTTGGAAATCTAGGTTATTCTTTCCATAGTTGAGATTTCACACTTGGATGCCTTTTCTCCCAACTAGAAGTCCCCCCTGCCAGGAGGAACAGTGGATTTCTCTTTTTGTATTTATTCCCAGCACCCGGGACAAGGCCTGAGCGCAGCAGGTGCTTAACGTTTTTTTAAATGAACTCAACACACTGGATTTTCACCATCAGGCTTCCTCCCAGTTCAAAGACCTGATCATCTCTTTCAAGATATTCAGGCAATCGTCCTGAAACAAATTCCTGCAGTGAGCACCCCAAACCTTTTCCTCCCTGCTGAACAGCCGCCCCAACCTCCCCTGCGCAGTCTCCCTGGAGGGGCTCAGCATGCCCCCATCCCCCTCGCTGCCCGAGGGCAATTTACTGGGACAAGGTCTCCCTTAGCACACGCTGACTGAGCTTCCTCACAGAAAATCCCTCCTATCGCCGGCCTCCCTCTCAAGGGTCTGCCAGGGTCTCCCTGCCCCTTTCTACTACTTTGCCTCACCTAACGGATCCCACGCACAGGAACGTCCGCTCTTTCTGAGGGGGCGCCAGGACCCCATTTCTCCGTTTTTCTCCTCCCCCCAGGCTGCTTCTCGTTTGCCCAAACCGGCTCTAAAACCGTGGGGACTGAGTCTGGTTCGGATGCTCACCCCAGACCTTCGAAGGGTGGAGCCAAGCAGCGGCCAGCAGCGGCGGGACTCGCACCCGGGCTAGGAGTCTGGTCCGGCCACAGACTTAGGGCCTGCATGACAGCTGTCCCCCAGACAGCCTCCTGGGTGAGCCCCCAGGGAGTCATTCAGCCTCAGGGACTCGGCGCCGTGGGTTCTCGCTCCCACTCTGCACTTGGGGGCCAGGGCCCACCATCAGGCAACGGGAAAACTTGCCCCTTCCCCGTGGCTAGGCGGTGCGGGAGTCCTGTCGTTACAGGCCGGTATTAAATGCCCAACCCACACCTAGCGTCCCTGGCCCTGCGGCTCCTCCCGCTGAGAAAGCTGCCCCCCATGGTCAGACAGGCCCCCCCAGCCTGCTCTCACAAGGGCGGAGGCAGGGCTTTTTCTGTCTTCCTTCCCCTCCGTCCCTTGAAGCCACGGACTACAGCCCTTCCTCAGCTTCCTGGTCCCTGGCTCATCCCTCCCGCCATGGTCACCTGACAGGTGGCCCAGGGAGACCAGGAGGGGCCCACCAAGCTTCCATCTCGTCCCACCCTTCCCGCAGCTCCCCAGGAGACAGGCACTGGTTCTCCTCGGAAAGAAAAGGCTGGCTCTGCCCTGCGGAAGCCCCTGGAGGGCAGGGCCCCCTAATGTAGCCCCCTGCCATTCCCGAGGCTCGGAGCGGCTGTGCCCGGCCCCCATCCCAGGTGGCGAGCATCTCGGGCGGGCCCTTACAGAATCTGCCAGCGGAAGACCTGCTGCAGCCCCCAGTGCGCGCCCCCGACTCTTGCCGACCCTTCTCAGCCTACTGTGCAGATGACCCGTCCTCTCTCCTCTGAGCTGCACCGGCGTCCTCTAGGGCGCCTCCGCGGCCTTCAGTCTTTCCTTCGTTACCCCAAACCACTGAGAGACCCTTCCCCTCCTCCTCCCGGGGTCCCGGCCTCTGTCAAAGGGATCCTCCAGAGCAGAGCTCACTTCCCTGCCCGGCCCGGGCCGCCCACCGTGGGGCTGCAAGCCAGCCTGCCCCGGGCCCCCACCTCGGGCCATTCATCCGAGGGGAGAGCGGCCCCCAAACGCCCACACCCGCAGACCCCAGCTCCAGCGAGCTGGACCCTCGCCACCCCGGAGTCGCAGGCCTCCCCCCTCCCCCTCCCCTTCGCACACAGCAGGCACTCACTAAGTGCTCGCCAAGGGCAGCAGCGAGGGCAAGCAGGGCTGCGGCGGTCCCGTCCCCCCTCCGCGCGCAGGTGCCCCCGGCGTCGCCGCCCCGCCCCCGGCCCCTGCTCACCGCTCCGGGTCACGGTCACGGTCACGGTCGCTCGGGATCCACGCCGCGGCAGCGAGAGCTGGTGCCGCTCCGGCCCGCCGCCGCCGCCGCCGCCGCGGCCCCGCCTCCAGCGCCGGCCACGGCCCACGGCCCACGGCCCACGGCGGGGCCCACGTCTCGCCTCGTTGCGTAGCGTCCCGCCGCCGCTGCCGCTGCCGCTGCCGCTGTCGCCGCCGCTGCTGCCGCGCCTGCCTCCTTCCGGGGCCGCGAGCCCAGCCGGGAAGGGCGGGGCGGGGAGGGGGGGAAGGAGAGGGGGAGGGGAGGGAGTAGAGGAAGGGGAAAGAAGGGATGGGGGGTGGAAGAAGGGGAGAGGGAAAGGGAGCGAGCCCCGCCCCCGGGCCGGTGGGCCGGCGCACTCGGCTCCAGGGGAGGAGGGGGGAGGGGAAAAGGGAATGAGCCCCCGTCCCCGGGCTGGTAGGCCGGCGCACACGGCCCGGAGGGGGGAGGGGAGAAGGGAATGAGCCCCGCCCCCGGGCTGGTGGGCAGGCGCACACCACCCTGAAGGGAGGAGGGAGGGGAGTGGGGAGCGATCCCGCCCCCTGACGCTGGGCAGGCGCACACGGCCCGGAGGGGGGAGGGCAGAAGGGAACGAGCCTCGTTCCCGGACTGGTGGGCAGGCGCACTCGGCCCGGAGGGGGGGAGGGGAGAAAGGAATGAACCCCGACCCCGGATTGGTGCGCAGGAGCACACCGCTCCGAAGGGAGGAGGGAGGAAGGAAGAGGGAGGAGGGGAGCGAGCCCCGCCCACGGGCTGGTAGGCAGGTGCACAAGTCCCTGAGAAGGGGAGGGAGAGGGGATCAGGGAGCAAGCCTAGTCCCCCGGGAAGGAACACACGGCCAGAGGGAAGGGGAGGAGAGAAGAGCGAGCCCCGCCCCCGGGCCGAGTTCCTGGGAGACGGGAACCCACCTGAGGAGCGGGGCTCGGGAGAGGGCGGGGCCAGGGGTCCCGCTAGCTCTGCCTTGCTCTGGTTGAGACCTGATTGGCAGCTCCTTGAGGGCTGTTGGTCCCCAGAGGAGTTCGATTCATGCTTTTTGCTCGCCCGGCAGTGGGGACAGTCAGGGAGGCTCTCCCACTTTGCTTTGGCGCCGACCTTTTCCGGGGAGCTTAAGCGCTCCTAGCCGCCCTGGGGGCGCGGGCATTTATTAAGCGCCTGCTGTACGCCGAGCCTTCAGTCCCCTGGCCCCTCGGGACTCCGAAGTCGCCTGTGGGTGGAAGCAATGACCGGTCCTAGCAGGAGGTGGATCCCCTTGTCCAGTCTGTGCCCGTGGCTTCCCCGGGAAGCCTGACGACCCTAAGAGACAGCAGCGTTCGGGCAACGTTTTGGGGGCGCGAACCCTCGGGTTGGCCTGGCTCTGGGCGGCGCTCTGGCTCCACTTGGAGGCCAGAGCAAGGACAGCCCCGCCCCGCCCCGCCCCGCCCCCAGCCCCGCCCCAGCCCCGCCCCCAGCCCCCTGGATAAAGCTTCGAAATTGGGACCGAGGGATGAAGCAGATGCGTTGAGTCCTAGCCGGGACTAGGAACGAGGGGGAGGAGGAGGAAGAGGAGGAGGAGGTGGAGGAAGAGTAGGAGGAGGGGAGGGAGAGGGGGGCGCGGCAGGGAAGGTCTCCAGCAGCTCGAGCAGAGCCCCGCCAGCGAAGACCACAAGCCCATGTCCACAATTGTGCAGAGAAGAGGTCCGTTGGGTTTACAGGTGGCCTCTCGGGGGGGTTAGCTCTCTGAGAGGGAGAGAGGGAGGGGCATATGGGACAAAGAGAGACCATCAGTAAAAATTTATTTTTAAAAATAAGCTGTGGGATGATTTTCATGAACTGATGCAAAGGGAAGGGAGCAGAACCAGGAGAACATTGTGCACTGCCGTGGTCAACCACTTAATGAGTTAGCTCAGCGATACAATGATATAAGACAGTCCCAAAGGACTCGGTTTGAAAAATGCTATCCTCCTCCAGAGAAAAAATTGGTGGGGTCTGAATGCAGACAGAAGCGTCCTGTTTTTCATCTGATTTCCCCTCCCCTTTTGCCTTGTTTTCTAAGGCCTAATGGCAATGACTTTGGCCTGATTGCACCTGTGTAACCTATCCCAAACTGCTTATCCTCTCTGAAGAGAAGAGAAAGGAGGGAGAAAACTTGGAACTCAAACACTTTTAAACGAACATTAAAACTTGCCTTTACAAATAATTGGGGAAAAACAAAATATTATTAAGAAAGAAAGAAAAATCTAAAGCTAAGCTGGGTCCTGAAGTTCTCTCCTCAATCCTCCAGATGTCAGTTCTGAGCTGGCAGCAAAACGCAAATAGATTTGACTCCCTCGTACTGAGACACTGAGATACCTGGAGGGTCTTTATCTTTTTCTTCTTTAATCTCTTCTTCATCTAAAACAAATGACCAAATCTGAGGAAAGCAGAGCCCCATCCTCCGGAGGCACATGTTACACTCAGAGGAAGAGGGTGCGAGGGTGACATCCCCTCATACCAGATGCCATCGAGAAAGGAGTCAGAACAATGGGAGTGTTCTGGCAAGAGAGAGGGGGCAGACATTCCCCAGGGCATTTATACTCTTGGAGAGACTCCTCAGCCAACCAAAAGCCTCCTAGTCACCGTGGAGTTAGAGTAAGAGCCAGGTGTGAAATGTCTATGCACATTCCCGGATCTCTTAAGGTGTTTCCATTACCCATCATCACAGCCGCTAGGATCAGGCTCCGGCTCCTCCACGCGGGGAGACACCTAATGCCCGCAATGGGGCTGGTGCCTTCACTCCCTGGCACACAGCTTCCTCCGTGTCCCCCCGACCCTGCTTTTCAGATGTGGAGGGCCATGGCTACCTGATACCGACTACGTCGTCAGACACTTGAGGGGACCCACTAATCTTGCTGAATGGCGTTTTTTGGTTGATTGTCTAATAACGTCTTACAAGAGAGGACTCCCTGGGCAAGAAGGATGTTTTATACACATGTGTGTGTTTCCATGCGTATGTGAGTGTATGTATGTGCATATCGCCCATGTATGCGCGGGTAACCCGGAGGTTGGTCCTGGGCGAATCTACATCACCTGACGGGGCTGCTCTGCGTGGCTAGGGCAGCGCACTGGGGGCTGCATCTTTCCACTGGCCTCTCTCGTTGTGTCTGTGGACTCTGTGTGTCTATAGCTTGCCTACATCAGTAACAGGGCGGGACTTCCTCCTCTTGCTCTCTCCCTCTCTCCACTCCAAGAAATGGGCCCGGGTGCGCTGATCTCTGTTCTGTATTATTTGTCCTCAGTTTCAGGGGCCGGGCCACTGGGTCTGGGAGTGGGGCCGTGATGACCCCAGGGCCGATGTTATAACAAACCAACTCGGTAGGAAACCCAAGAAGCAGGTGCCTGGGACTGGACGCCTTCTAGAAACAGAGCTAGGCGATGAACCTAATCCCCTCTCCCCCAGAGACTGAGCTGCCAGGAGGGGGAAGAGAAGTAAACCCCACAAGTTGTAGAGTATATTGCATATTATATTGTGTGTTTATAGTATTTATATATACATATGTATATTGCTTATATACAAATTTATACAAATTATTTAGGGTTATTTCTCAGGCTTTTAGAACTGCAGATCTGTGTTGATCTGCAGTGGGATCAGGCTTGTGAATAGTTTCTAAGGAGACCCGATCAAGAAAACAGAGAAACAGGAAGGAAGAAAGGAGGACACAGTGAGAAGGAGGAAGAGAGAGAAAGGAAGAGGAGAAAGAAAAAAGAGGCGGGAAGGAGGGAAAGAAACAGAAAAAGAAATGACAAAGAGAATGGTGATGGTCAAGAAGATCGGGGTGGCTGCACAAAGGAGAATCCTGAACTGAGCCTGGGAGGAGGAGGATTTCTGAGCACTCTGAGGACAGAGTGTAATTCATAAGAGAGGGGAGGCTTGGGGGCGCGCATCAAGGCAGGAGATGAAATCTCCAGTTTGGCTAAAACAGGGAATAAATGGCCACGAGTAGGGTTAGAGTCGGGAGGGTTGTGCTCCTTCATGGGCCAGGGAAGGAGACTGGTTTTCGTCCTCTAGGCCAATGGTATCCGAGCCCCCGGGGGGAGGTTCTTGGTCCCTGGGGGGGCTGCTGATCTAGACTTCCACTTGATCTGGGGCTTAGTGGAACACCTGGCCCATAGCAGGCGCTTAATAAATGTTGCGTGACTGAGAGTCTACCCCTCAGGCCGTCGAGTGTCTCCCAAGGGAAGAGTGGGAGCCCCACAGCTCCTTTGTGGAGGGGCATGCGGCAGCATGGACTCTACCGGCCCTCCATGGCTCAGGCCTAGTCCATCCTCGCCACCTAAAAAGACAAAGCCAGCCCTCCCTCTTGCTTTATGGGCCACGGGGAGGGTGCAGGACTCGCCATTGCCTCTCCCTAGCAAGCCTCCAGACAGAGAGGGGCAAGAGGGAAGGAGTGAACCTATGCCCTCGAAGTGCAATGTAGCCAAAGCTGGCTCGGGGGCTCCGGCTCGGGGGCTCCCGCTCGGGGGCTCGGACTCGAGGGCTCCGGCTCGGGGGCTCCCGCTCGGGGGCTCCGGCTCAGCTCCTCCTCCGGCTCGGGGGCTCTGGCTCGGGGGCTCCAGCTCGGGGGCTCCCGCTCAGGGGCTCCGGCTCAGGGGCTCCGGCTCGGGGGCTCCGGCTCGGGGGCTCCCGCTCGGGGGCTCCGGCTCGGGGGCTCCGGCTCGGGGGCTCCCGCTCGGGGGCTCCCGCTCGGGGGCTCCGGCTCAGCTCCTCCTCTGGCTCGGGGGCTCCGGCTCAGCTCCTCCTCCGGCTCGGGGGCTCTGGCTCGGGGGCTCCAGCTCGGGGGCTCCCGCTCGGGGGCTCCGGCTCGGGGGCTCGGACTTGAGGGCTCCCGCTCGGGGGCTCCGGCTCAGCTCCTCCTCCCACTCGGGGGCTCCCGCTCAGGGGCTCCGGCTCAGCTCCTCCTCCGGCTCGGGGGCTCCCGCTCGGGGGCTCCGGCTCAGCCCTCCAGACACTCTGCCAGCTCCTAGAAGGGCCTGGACAAAGCCTTCACTATCCGCTCGTAAGGACTGTGCCCCTTGGCCGGCCACCACCCAGGCAGTCCCAGGGCAGGAGCGGCAGTGACCCGCCCACAAAGCCAATGGCAGAGCCGGCGTTTCTCCTCCTCCCGGCCAGAGCTCTTCATCAACCACAGGGCAGCGTCCCAACGATCCCGATCGAATCCCGGTCTATCTGGGGAGGGACGGATGGCCGTGACCCTCCCCTCCAGAGCAGGGTGGGCCTGGAGACCCAGCTAAGGAGCGCCCGGCGCTCAGCAACGAGGAGGCTGGGATAGCAGCAGCACAAACCAGCGCACGGGCGCGTTGCCCACTCTCACGAAAGGTATTTCTTTAGGGGAAGGGGCTACATGCGCTGGACAGCGGGAAACATGAGCTAGAGTGGGGGAGCGTGCAAAGGGAAAAGACCCAATCAGTCCCGAGAAAGGAGAATCTCCTCGAGGTGGGAGGAAGCGTTGAGGGACGGGTCAGAGCCGCAGATGGCACCGTTAGAAGGAGGGCGGAGGAGGAAGAGCAAGAGAGAGCCCCCCCTGGGCTCAGTCCTGAAGAGAACTTAGCAAAATGTTCATCACGAGCCGTCTCTTGTGGGGGAAATTTACCCGTGGGGTTTCTCTCAGTGAGACAGAGGAGCGAAGCCCCCATTGCAAGGGTTTCTCAGGAGGAACGCTGTCAGTCCGAACTGAGCAAGGCCAGGGCTCCGGAGAGCTCCACCCAGCAGGACGAGAGCCCCCCGGGAGGGTCTTTTCTTTAAGCCCTTGGCCCGCTCTTTGACCCCTCCCTCCGGGGTTTCTCCCTGCCAGCTGACCAAAGGTGAAATGCACTAGGGTAACTCCAGTAATCCATTAACCAAAGCCCCCCCAGGGCAGGAGGAAGGAGGCTGGGCCCCGGGATCAGTGGGGGGCCCTGGCCCTTCTCGGGGTGGGACCATTAACCAAAGTCAGCCAAGGGCTGACCCCCCCAGGGCAGGAGGAAGGAGGCTGGGCCCCGGGATCAGTCGGGGGCCCTTTGGGGACCATTAACCAAAGCCATCCAAGGGCTGACCCCCCCAGGGCAGGAGGAAGGAGGCTGGGCCCCGGGATCAGGCGGGGGCCCTTTGGGGGCGGGGCTGAGGGTCAGAGAGGGTCCTCCTGCAGACCAGAGCCAGGGCGACCTTTTAAAGGACTTCCTTAATGCTGCTGCGAGGCCGGGGGCCCGGGGCAGCTGCACCGGCCCTGGAGCCGGGAGGACGGGAGGTCAGCCTCAGACACCGGGCTCCGCAGTTCTGGGGCCCTGAGTGGGCGCTTCTCCCTAGCTAACACTTCATGCCAGGAAGAGAGAGAAAGGAGGTGCAGGGAGCAGGGGCCGTGGCTGCCCAGCCTCAGAGGCCCAAAGGGCCAAGCTCCGGCTGCCTGTGGCTGATGGCAGCGGCCGAGCTGGGAAGGCTCTCCCAGCCTGACCCTCTGAGGTCTCTCTCTGAGACCTCTCGCTCTGACCTCGAGCTCCTTCAGTTCTGCTCTCGAGGGCCCCGGCGTGTCCCGGGCCCCCTCCCTCGGGCAAGCATCACTCTGGGAGACCTTGGGCGGCCCCGTGGCGCTGCCCTGGGCGAGTTCTCCGTAAAATGGCCTTTTGGGCAGCGCCCGTGGGAGCCCGACGCCGGCCCCTTCTCTTTAACAGGCGGGACCCTCGGCAGTGCAGCCCGAGGAAGGGCCGGCTTCTCCAGCCGACGGCCGACGTTTCCCGCTCTGGTCGACCGGCCAGTCTCACAGGCAGACCACAGCGGCTGCGGACCCCCCCCTTGGGGGCGCCCTGCCCCTGCCAGGTTCTCCTTCGGAGCCTCCCGCCAGCTCCGGCCATGGTGCCGTTATCACCGTCTCGTCCCTAGAAAGGCGACCGCCGCGTGAGGGAGCTCACTCACCGCACCCCCCCTCTCCATTTGCTGTCGTGGGTGGTTCCGTGGGCAGCGCTGCCCAGCGGGGAGCTTCATTGTTGGGCCCAAGGCACGAGCTGCCGAGAACCGATTCCTGCTCTGCTGCACGTCCGAATGCACCTCCCTCCCCTCCGTGCCCCTGCACGTGGTCTAGTCCCCCGTAGCCGGCTCTGCCTGCCCTGCCACAAGCCCTCCTGCCCCGTGGCCGCGAACGCTCTATCCAGACCTCTGGGTGCTCCTGCAGGCAGTTGTTGGGCAGCGGGCAGCCTGGCAGCCAGTTCTCAGCCCTTTCCGAAGCTCCCGGGCAGAGGAGCATCTTCCAAGGGAAGCATCAGCTAAGAAAGAAGCCAGGCGCCGAGGGCAAAGCCCCTGGCATTGGCCCAGGATACCTTTTCCTGGCTAGAGATGGACAGTGGAGGCGTCCTTGGAGCCCCTCTGGCCACGCAAGCTTCGGGTGGGTTGTGGACCCCCAAAAGCCAGACAGCGGGGAAGTGACCTCAATGGAAAACCGAGCAGAGAGCAAGTCATTTGTAGCTTCCTTCCAACAAAACAAATGATGACAAAGGGGGCAGGAGGGTGTAGTGAGCAGGAAGCTGGCTTCTAGAGCAGAAAAATCCGGATTCAAGGGCTGCCTTGGATGCATGCAGGCTACGGAAATCACCGAATCTCTAGTCGTCCTTAGAAAACTTTCCAATATTAGAAACTGCAGGGTGGCTCAATTATATAGCAATATGCACTGACAGAGGGCCTTTTAATTACATATTAATATGCATTGACAAAAGGCCTTTTAATTACATATTAATATGCATTGACAGAGGGCCTTTTAATTACATATTAATATGCATTGACAAAAGACCTTTTAATTACATATTAATATGCATTGACAGAAGGCCTTTTAATTACATATTAATATGCATTGACAGAAGGCCTTTTGCCCTATTGAAATAATCCGATACAGTCAAAGTTCCCTTCAAACATTTTAATGTTAAATGTAAATGGACAGCATTCTTCCATAAAGATAAAATGGTTTAGAAGATGGGTTAAAAATCATAATCCCATAAAATGCTGCACATAGGAAACAAAGTTCTAAATATTGAACTTAGAATGTAGCGTGGGTGGAGACATAGGGTACCAGAACTAGGAGGCAGGAAGTCTCAACTTCAAATCTGGCCAGGCCCTCCACCCCTCTCTGACTCAGTTTCCTCAGCTGTAAAAAGGGAATAATAACAGCGGTTCCATGTCAAGGTACTTGTGCACACTGAATGAGAAAAGAGTTGTAAAGCACTTTGCAAACCTTAAAGTGGTCGACGATAGCTAGTGCAGACCAAGAGGTGGGATTAAAAGCAGCAACCCAGCTGGAACCCCCCCCCCAATCTAACTTTCCAGTGTCAGAGCCAACAAAAGGGGAGGTTGAGACATTTTCCCCCTCAGCTAAGAAAATTTAGGAGGTGGGCAGGAGAGGCCTGTAGCTTTAAGAGAGAAATAGAACCAGTCTATCGTGCTCAGAGGTATCATGAATTAAGAGAATCTGCCAATCTGGGATGCTGGTTCACTGAATTTGTAGAAAACTTTACAAGATTTTATATTTTATAACAAAAATGTTTTAATAAATCATATAATAAATAAAAATCAATTATGGCAGGTTGCAGCTAATTATAACAAAGAAGATTCAAGTGAAGAAAAGTGGCAGTCCGAAGGATGCTGCAAAGACTGCGGGGCGTTTCAGAGGCGTGGCCTATCGGCTGCGCAGTTCCCCAGGGACCATGGGAAGCTTCAGGACAGACACAGCGGCTGTCAGGGCCCCGGGGGTCAGGGTTCCTCTGAGGCTGGTGTCTTGTGGGTAGAAAGGAAAGCCAGTCCCCGGGCGCGCTGGTGACAGAGTGTGCAATCCTTACGAAACAAAGACAAACCTGAGCCCGCGGGGACCGGTGCCGAGGGGGTGACGGTTTGGTTCGCTTGGGGTTTTAGAGAGGGAGTCAGACGGGGAGCCGGATACGGGACAGGGAAAGGAGGGATGGAGAGAGGGGGAGGACAGAGGGAAACAGAAGGGAGAAGGGCGAGGAGGGAGAGCAGAGAGACGGAGAGAAGCAGGGTTTAGAACCCGTGGGATCCTTAGTGGGGAGGGGAGGGGGCAGGCTAGAGGGACTCTGAGGCCCCTTCCCTCCACCGCCCCCATCTACGGTCTATTGTTGCAGGGGCCCGGAAGCTCCCCCCAGCCTCCCTTGCACCCCAGGCTGGGAAACTCCGCAGGAACTTCTCCCTTTCTGACACTAACTCCTAAGCCCTCCGCAGCGCGCTTTCCCGGTTGCTTCTATCAGTCAGTCAGCCAGGCGACTCCTGATGAGGTTGGGGGACAATAATTAGCACCCCGCCATTTTCGACACCCCTTCCCTCAAGACCTCGCCAGGAAGGGGCTAGACTAGAGGTGCTCTCCACGGCTTCTGGTTGCCCCTCGTGAGGGCGCGCCTGGGTTTCCGGCCGGCTGCTTTCCTCAATGGGTCTCGTTGCTTCTGACCCCAATTGACAGGCTGGCACCCTGTCACCCCCCACTCTGCTCCTCCGAGAGGCCGGGAGCTCCTTCCTGGAGGGGAGATGCAAGAGGCCGATGGCGCTCCGGGGACAGCCGGCTTCCTTTTCCCAGGTGGAGAGGACAGCGGAGGCCCTTGAAATCCTGGGGGAGAAACTCTGCTTGCCGTAGAAATTTCAGTCAGCTTTTGTGGGAGTTCTGGACCCCCAAAGCCAGGACGTGCTTTTTATTCTCCCGCTCAGGACATTCTTTCTTAGGGCTGGGGGCTTCCTCCAAGCTGGGAGACATTCAAGCGCCCGACCCCCCCCCCCAGCTGGTTGCTTTTCTAGACCGCCCCCCTTCCCCCCCCCTCCCGAGGGTGCTGAGCTCCGGGACCATCTGAACAGATTTCCCTCATCCCAGCGGAAATGCCGCAGCTTGACTGGTGGATCCCCCGGGGGCGGTCAGGCTTGGCTTGATTGACCCAAAGGAATGGCTCCCACTGGCTGGAGGTCTCAGGGCTGGGTGGGGTGGGGGCAACCTGCCCCCCACACTGCCCCCACCCCACCCCTTCCTTCAGGAGAAGGAGAGAACAGGGCCTGTGGGCCTCTTGGGTGGGCATGGAGTGAGGGATTCCCACTGGGGAGGGATCGGAAGGAAGGGAGGGCCCAGGACATTTCCGGGTGGGTGTGTGAGTGGTGGGTCTGGCTCAGGTCAGCCTCGGTGACCCCTCCGACCAGGGGGCCGAGCAAACCGCCTTCTCTTATTGCCATCTTTCTCTCACCTAAAAACCTGAAGCTGCCACTTCTCACCCTTTCCATTCTCGCCGCCCCCTTGCACTCTGAAACGTTTGGGAGGAGCCCGCGGGGCTCTTGTTTCTGTGGGAGGGGGAAAAAAGGGGGAACTCGGGGGATGCCCACAAGTGACAAGGGCTAAACCGTGCCGGAGAACCAGGAGCTCGGAGAAAGGATTCCAGGGACAGCCTGAGGCAGAACACAGGGAGCAGAACCGGGAGCATCATTCAGGTCTGGCCCCAGCAGCACGAAAGCAAGCGTGCCCAAGGACCCCATAAAGGGTAAAGGCCGAAGGCGCTCTCGAGAACCCCCTGAAACAAACGGGGCGGGAGCCCTGGCTGGGGAGACTGTCTCCCACGTGGAGCACGGACGGGCCGGACCCGGCTCTGGAAGCCGGCAGAAGAGACTTCTCCTGCCCGGGGAGACTGATTTCCTGCCAGGAGGAGGAACGGGAGGGGCCAAGTGTCCGGCACTGCTGCCCACTAGAATGCCGCCTCCTGGATCCTTTCCGGGCCCCGAGTCTGGGGGCCGAGTTTCAGGGTCAAATTGATTTCTGAGGCTGGGTCAGTGTCGGGAGGGAGGATCCCAAGTTCTCGGTCCTCCTCTCCCTCCAGATGCCAGTTGTAGCAATTCCCAAAGCCGGCCCATTGATCCAGGTGGGCGACAGAACAAATCTCATGGGAAGGACAGCTAGGAGAAAATGGATTGGGGAGAAGGTGCTCTCCTGCTGGGGGGTCGCTCCCGGAGGGCCAGATCTCCCCCACGAGGAAACCCCCGCAGGGCAGCCACTGGGAGCAGGGCCGTGAGAGAGACCCCAGGCTCCCTTCTGCCCCCAGGCTTTTCCTTCAGCCACCGGAGGAGGCCGGCCAAGGAGGGGAGCCGAGGGGGACCCCCAGCCCCAGGGTGGTCATTGGGGAGAAGAGCAGCCACGAAGGCCCAGGTTCCCAGCTCAGCCACGCCCGGCTTCTTCTCCTTTCTCCTCCCCGCACCAGGAGGAACGGCCTTCGGGAGCTGATGACCCAGGGAAGGGATGCCATGGTCGGGGAGGCCCCGGCTGCTTCTGCTGATCTCAGGGCACGAAGCCCACGAGCACCCATCGAGTGCCCGCTGTGTGCCAGGCACTGTGCTTCGCAATGCTCTCCTCTGGCCCTCACAAGCACCCTGCAGGGAGGAGGGGGTATTATCCCCATTTCACCCATGAGGGCGCTCAGGGAAACAGCCAAAGTGCTTTGCCCAGTCATCCAGCCAATAAGAGCATGAGGCAGACTTTGAATTCGGGTCTTCCTGACTCTGCTCAGGCCCCAACTTTGGGTGGTGGAGCATCATAGCGGAGCTAAAGATCGAGAGGGGGAGAGAAAGAGACACACAGAGAGGGGGAGAGGAGGGAAGGAAGGAGAGAAGAAACAAAGGAGGGAGGGAGAGAGGGAGGGAGGGAGGGAAAAAACAAAGGAGGGAGGGAGAGAGGGAGGGAGGGAGGGAAGGAGGGAGGGAAAAACAAAAGAGGGAGGGAGAGAGGGAGGGAGAGAGGGAGGGAGGGAGGGAGGGAAGGAACAAAGGAGGGAGGGAGAGAGGGAGGGAGGGAGGGAGGGAAGGAACAAAGGAGGGAGGGAGGGAGGGATGGAGGGAGGGAAGGAGGGAGGGAAGGAACAAAGGAGAGAGGGAAGAAACAAAGGAGGGAGGGAGAGAGGGAAAAACAAAGGAGGAAGGGAGAGAGGAAGGGAGGGAGGGAGGGAAGGAGGGAGGGAAGGAACAAAGGAGAGAGGGAAGAAACAAAGGAGGGAGGGAGAGAGGGAAAAACAAAGGAGGGAGGGAGAGAGGAAGGGAGGGAGGGAGGGAAGGAACGAAGGAGGGAGGGAGGGAAGAAACAAAGGAGGGAGGGAGAGAGGGAGGGAGGGAGGGAGGGAAGGAGGAAGGGAAGGAACAAAGGAGGGAGGGAGAGAGGGAGGGAGGGAGGGAAAAAACAAAGGAGGGAGAGAGGGAGGGAAGAAACAAAGGAGGGAGGGAGAGAGGGAGGGAGGGAGGGAGGGAAGGAGGGAGGGAAGGAACAAAGGAGAGAGGGAAGAAACAAAGGAGGGAGGGAGAGAGGGAAAAACAAAGGAGGGAGGGAGAGAGGAAGGGAGGGAGGGAGGGAAGGAACGAAGGAGGGAGGGAGGGAAGAAACAAAGGAGGGAGGGAGAGAGGGAGGGAAGAAACAAAGGAGGGAGGGAGAGAGGGAGGGAGGGAGGGAAGGAACAAAGGAGGGAGGGAGAGAGGGAGGGAGGGAAAAACAAAGGAGGGAGGGAGAGAGGGAGGGAGAGAGGGAGGGAGGGAGGGAGGGA